>NC_083562.1:12730049-13941643 GCF_019925205.1 Metopolophium dirhodum
GTACTTTGTAATGTGTATTCCTACAGTAACGTTTTTTCCACATTTTTATTTGTTATCTAAAATGCTTTTGCCTGCGGGCGCCAACACCCTCATTCAATTTTTTTTTTTTGTTATGTGACTAGATGAATTTTTTGTATAGACTTGAACAATAATAACTTGGTGCCTTATGTATAAACCTTCTTGATTGAACTAAATATTTCTATTAGTTTTTTCTTTTTAAGATTCTGGGCATTTAAGTTTGTACTTTGTAATGTGTATTCCAACAGTGACATTTTTTCCACATTTTTTTTTTGGTTTTCTAAAATGCATTTGCCTGCGGGCGCCAATACCCTCTTTCAATTTTTTTTTTGTTATGTAACTCTAGTTGAATTTTTCGTATATACTTTTTAAACAATGATAACTTGGTGCCCTATGAAAAATCCTTCTTTAATGAATTAAATATTTTGAATGGTTTTTTCTGTTAAAGATTCTAGACGTTTTAGGTGGGACATTGTAATGTGTATTCCTACAATAATATTTTTTCCACATTTTTTTTTGGTTTTCTAAAATGCATTTGCCAGCGGGCGCCAACACCTCCCTTCAATTTTTTTTTATGATTTTAACATTAGTCGAATTTTTGAAATATTAATAACCTGGTGCCATACGAATAATCCATCTTTATTGAACTAATTTTTTTTCTTTTTAAGATTCTGGGCATTTAAGTTTGTACTTTTTAATGTGTATTCCAACAGTGACATTTTTTCCACATTTTTTTTTGGTTTTCTAAAATGCATTTGCCTGCGGGCACCAACACCCTCTTTCAATTTTTTTTTTGTTATGTAACTCTAGTTGAATTTTTCGTATATACTTTTTAAACAATGATAACTTGGTGCCCTATGAAAAATCCTTCTTTAATGAACTATATATTTTGAATAATTTTTTCAGTTAAAGATTCTAGACCTTTTAGGTTGGACTTTGTAATGTGTATTCCTACAATAATATTTTTTTTTAAATTTTTTTTTTTTTTCTAAAATGCATTTGCCTGCGGGCGCCAACACCTCCCTTCAATTTTTTTTTATGATTTTAACATTAGTCGAATTTTTTAAATATTAATAACCTGGTGCCATACGAATAATCCATCTTTATTGAACTAATTTTTTTTCTTTTTAAGATTCTGGGCATTTAAGTTTGTACTTTGTAATGTGTATTCCAACAGTGACATTTTTTCCACATTTTTTTTTGGTTTTCTATAATGCATTTGTCTGCGGGCACCAATACCCTCTTTCAATTTTTTTTTTTGTTATGTAACTAGTTGAATTTTTCGTATATACTTTTTAAACAATGATAACTTGGTGCCCTATGAAAAATCCGTCTTTAATGAATTAAATATTTTGAATAGTTTTTTCTGTTAAAGATTCTGGGCATTTAAGTTTGTACTTTGTAATGTGTATTCCAACAGTGACATTTTTTCCACATTTTTTTTTGGTTTTCTAAAATGCATTTGCCTGCGGGCACCAACACCCTCCTTCAATTTTTTATTTGTCATGTGACTAGTTGAATTTTTTGTATAGAATTGAACAATAATAACTTGGTGCCTCATGAATAAACCTTCTTGATTGAACTAAATATTTCTATTAGTTTTTTCTGTTTAAGATTCAGGGCATTTAAGTTTATACTTTGTAATGTGTGTTCCAACCGTAACATTTTTTCCACATTTTTTTTTGGTTTTCTAAAATGCATTGCCTGCGGGCGCCAACACCTCCCTTCAATTTTTTTTTATGATTTTAACATAAGTCGAATTTTTGAAATATTAATAACCTGGTGCCATACGAATAATCCATCTTTAATGAACTAATTTTTTTTCTTTTTAAGATTCTGGGCATTTAAGTTTCTAGGTAATCAATGTCAACTTTTAAATGAATAATACATAATACATATAATAATTAATATTTTCAATAATAATAATAATAATAATAATAGGTAATCAATGTCAACTTTTAAATGAATAATACATATAGTAATTACATATAATAATTAATACTTTCCTTAATAATAATAATAAATAATACTCTTGATATTAAACGGGTAAATATTTTAATGATACGAGCTTAATAAATTGAAGTTTACTAATTTCATTATTTTTGTACTCCGTCATTTGTTTTCTGAATTTGGCGGTCAGTCTTATTTTTAAGTTATATTATAGCTAATTGAACTTTTTGGTATTTTCATATAATATATCCGGTGTAGTCACTGGCACACTGCGCTTGCTCGAAAAATTAAAATCAAAAACATCCCTCGACTTGTTATGTAAATCCACCATGGGTGGGTGTCAGAATTATTTTTGCATCATCAATTTTAAAACGTTGATTTACCTAGATTAAAAAAAAAATTAATTTGTTATACTTAAGCTCGGTAAACTTTAAGCGTTGTACGGGTGCGTAAAACACCGAAAATCGTGAACTTCGTAAGGCTATACCATAAATACTAAAATACCAATGGTTTCCCGGTAGTAGAGTTTTGGACAAGTACCTACATAGGTAACTTATAATAATTCATATTGTAAATTAATTAGGTACCAAAAAAATATAACTTCTCAAACACTGTGTCTCTTGGCACTGCCGGGAGAATGTACTAGAATGTCTATAAACTTGCGGACCAGTTTGTATTGTTAAATTTGGCATGCGAACTATAATTGAAATAGAAAACCAGAATAGGTGCATTGCAGATGACAAAGATTTCTGTAAAAGAACATACGATTTATCAATATACCGTATAGGTATTGAGTATAATACTATAATATAAAAGTTCTATGAATTTATCATAGTAAATAATATATTTTATAATATCTATGGCTATCGTCAATTGTCGAAATTCGTCGGCGACGGTTAACAATTCTAATAATTTCAGCAAATACTATTGTATTATAAATATAATATATTGTATATTTTGATTTCAGTGAACAAAAAAATAATAAGCAACTCATATAAACGGACAGTTCGTTAAACCGTACATATTATATAATGTAATTTTTAATACAAACTCGCAAATTTCATTATGATCCGGTTATTTTCATAAAGTATTTTGATACTTTCAAGTTTCAGTTCAGAGCGAGATGAAGATGGATAAAGATAGTTTCTTCGGCGATGGCGGCACTCTAGCTACGTTTCACCGGAAGAGTAGATGTTTACGAGTAAGTTTGTTTTCATATTAATACCTACTATTTTACATTTACTTTTTAGACTTAAATTTGGCGTAAAATAGGAATTATTCTTGTTTTTTTAAATAATTTTTTCGAAAAATATATGTAACATGTATAGCTCATACAATTATGAATTTATAGTTAATAGAAAAAAATACCTACAACTAAATTAAACTAAAAATAAACATATGATTACATATACTGAGTGCCTATAAAATAATATTATATATGAAAATTGAATCTTTATTACGAATACTTATCGTTTACACAGACCACAAGAAAAAATAATTAAAAATATTAAAAAATAAAGAACAGATCATTGTAAAATTAATACAGTCATCGATCCGCTCAGAATCTAGAATTATAGACTTGGAGTTTTAGAAATCTAGTTGGTATTATAGTATTTGATGAATTTACTGTATACGTTGATGGCTTTATGTTAACTCTAAAATCCAGTAATCACATTTTTATTTAATAATTCATAAAATACAATATGCTCTTAAAAAAATATTCTTGTGCTTCTGATATCTATTCTCCACCTTAATCAATAATTAAATTGATAAACGAAAATAATAATTTAAATAATACCCATATCATATTATTATAATCAAAATTATAAACTATTTTGGTTTATTGTCATATCAAATTTCAATGAACAAAGTATTGTTCCTTAACACGGAACTCTTTGATATAAAAAGTTGCATTATATTATATCCGTGGATTCATCATATTGATGTACCTAGTATAATATCTATCATTTATTTATTTATCTATGGCAAATCTCAAAGTCGTTGCAGAAGACACATTCGACTAAAAATTCTAAAATTTCAATAAGCAAAGAAGATATTCTAAGTTCTGTTTCTGGAGCGTTTCCTCATCGGCGTCGCAGTTCACACACGTCACGGATTCCGCCGAAAGAGTCGATAATTCAAGCAAGTTTGTTTTATATTCTTTTGGGGCTTAAATTTACTTTTAAGACTTAAAATAAATATTTAATGTCACGAAAAATGTGCTATCCAAGTATTGTAGGCTATATTTTAGTTCCGAACTAGAAATGTATAAAATACGTGAGATATAAACGTCGTCGTCGTTTTTCCAGTCCCTATTCGTAGAATAATTATAATTAATAGGTGCATACCTTTATAGGGTACTCAATATATATATATATATATGTTTTGGTTTAATTTATAGAAATATATGTTATAACTTATAACTGATAGTAGTCATAAGATACAATTTTAATTAATAACTGGTATTTTTTTTTCCAAATACAACGTTATAAGTTATAGGTAGCTATTAATTTAGTGTCACATACTTAACTTCTATTGTTCACCTAATATCTATATTCTATATCATAGGGATTAGGGCAAAAAAAATTCTTGTGCTTCTTATATCTATTCACCACCTTAATCAATAATTAAATTGATAAACTAAAATAATAATTTAAATAATACCTATATCATATTATTATAATTCATAAAAGTAATATTCACGGAATGGTCAACTGCCTAACCTGACGTGTAGTGCGCACTTATGAATAACATACCTACTCATATACTCGTATAGGTATATAAATAGTGTAATACTATATACACGAATGTGTTACCTTTTATGTCCCTAAAAGTTCAAAAGTTATTATTAAATTTATTTATTTTTTTACATACAGGTAGGTTACATTACAAGACTCTAATTAAAATCACATTTATTTTTGTTTTTTCGAACACAATGTTTCAAAAATTATTAATTAATATATAATTTATTGGTATAGTATTAAATAAATTAATGAAATATAACAAACACACCTACTATAATTATTAGTAATAATAATATATCCATGGATAAATTATTAAAATACAAAACGAACAAACGAAAAACGATTCTGAGCAAAGACATTGTTAACTAATAAATTATATTGAGATTAAAGTAATTTATTTTACTATTAGGCATTAGTACCTACAATATAGTAGGTTAAAGTCATTTTTGCCCAAAAAATTACATTTGAAAGTGTAATCGTGTATATAAATTATAATAATATACTCTAAAAGTTTCATAAATCCGCGAATACCTACTATTTTTAAATTACAACAAAATAACTAAAATCGTTATTCTTGGTTTTAATATGTAATTTCGTCCAAATTTTAACTTATAATATCTGTAAAAAGGGACTGAGCCGGTGAGATACTGGGAACTTTCCCGGTGGGCCGCTACTCAAAACTTATATACTCGCTAGGCGTAGAGTAGTTTTTAAAATCCAGTTGTTATAGGTGTACAAAAATTAAGATATTATGATAAATACCTTAAATAATAATACTTTTCCTACAACTGTTAATTTATTGTTACCTAGGTATATCACATTCTTTAATTTAAATTCTGGTAGTCGAGTATTGGACAAGTACGTAACTTATAATTCGTATCGTAATTTAATTACTAAAGAAATATTATTTCCCCAACAGTGTCTAGGGCCACCGGCAGGATAATGCATTATAGAATGTCTATAAACTTATGGTCTAGTTATGCTTAAAATTGGCATGAGACCAACAACTGGGGGCTTGTTCTGGAAAATTTAAATGGTCTAATAAGGTTCATCTCATTATTTGAATTAAATTAATTTTTAACCGATTGTTGTGTTAATCAATTTTTTAATTTATTTCATTCAACACACTCGTCTCAGTTTTCTAGTACCTCTAGATTTCTCACAAAATTCATATCTCACAGCTTTCATATTCAAAACCAAAAAAAATATGTATTTTTTTCGTATTTCAATCTTTTTTTTCGAACACCAGAATATATTAAAGATCATAAAGATACTATATAAATTATAATAATATACTCTAAAAGTTTCATAAATCCGCGAATACCTACTATTTTTAAATTACAACAAAATAACTAAAATCGTTATTCTTGGTTTTAATATGTAATTTCGTCCAAATTTTAACTTATAATATCTGTAAAAAGGGACTGAGCCGGCGGGATACTGGGAACTTTCCCGGTGGGCCGCTACTCAAAAATGATTTGTTATTGCTATATATTTATAATTATTATTAATATAGAAGATCAGCATATATCGGTAGAAAATCGGTATAAATATGAATTATAAATATTTTTTATTTTCATACCATGACGCGTGTGTGAAAAATTGTTTATATTAAGTGCTTAAGATGTTAGATTTCGGTACGGCTGATTGTCCACCCCCCTCACTCTTCAGCATCAATGCATCAGAAATTATTATTTATAATTAGGCCACGGATTTAAATATAAACTGCATTTTCTGAATTTTCTATGACATTGCTTTCCAAGCAAAGTATTCGTTTCATATATTATCAACGAATTGAAAAATGAAATTAGAACATTTATATGGGTTGAAGTCAAATATTTCAAGGAATTTTTCTTGTTTTTAATGCATTTAAATCCACGTCCTATTTATAACTTAAAGTTATATTGTATTTACCAATCGATTAGTGTACACAATAAAAAATATAATATTATTGATGGGTTAATAACTATAACTATAACTATAACTTTTATGTAGGTAGGTACAGTTTTGTATGTTCAATGTAACGTTCTTAATTCAAAAGTTAGCTAATGAGTCAAATGATTTTGTCAAGGGGGGTGGGGGAGGAGGATATGGCTGATTTTTTAACATTCACAATTTAAAGTGTTCATTCCCTCCTACGCTACTCTAAGGAGAAGTGACACAATTTCGTAAGAGAGGAGGCGTGAAAATGTTTAAAAAAAAACACGAATTTATTTAGTTATTTTGTTATTTAGGTAATACATATTAATTAATAGGTATTTCTTAAATTCTTTTTATTATTTTATTTGAAACATTATTTTTAAGTATTGGATCAATAAAACTATTTTTATTTAATTACTATTTTATATCAATTAGAATTTGTTAATAAACCAAGTAATAAATAAATGGTTACCAAGTAAAAAAAACCGTTATCTATATTGTAAATTTGAATTCAATTTACCGCATAGAAACAAATAAATGTTTTTTTGAAGATAATGTAAAAATATCCATCATCCATCGGTTAGGACCATATATAATATTATATGTATATTCTATGATTAGGACGGTGAGGTTATAATTATAAATAATCCATGGCAAATGACAATCGTCTGAGACGAACAGCGATTCCAATACTTACTCACATATTTCGTTCCATTCTGGTTATTAAACTAGGTGCCTATTTTTATAAATGTCATTAATCTCAATACTTCCAGACTGAACTTTTGGATCGGAGATATGAAGACGCGCGCTGCATTTTCCTTGGCGGAGATGCACAGCTCTGACACTAGACAATATTATACACTCGGAGGAAACGCGTTTCGCCGGAAGAATAAATAAGTACGTAAGTCTTGTCCTTCTACTCTGTTGAAGCGGTAGACCTAATGTAAATATTTATTGTCAGACAAACTTATATAACCGCTAGACGTAGAGTAATTTTTAAAATCCAGTTTTTATAGGTGTGCAAAAATTATGAAAAATACCTTAAATTATAATACTTTGCCTACAACTGTTAATTTATTGTTATAGTAGAATAATTTTTAAAATTTGAAATCAATGATTAGGCAATGCTTTTATAAGTAGGAAGGTAGGTTTTTATACCTACCTAATAAAATAAGAAAATACATAATGATTAATGTTATTTAATATGATTTGTAAGTACATAGCAGATCATACCAAGAGAACATCTCAAACGTACGTTTTTTTTTTTGGGGGGGGAGGGGGGTTTACGGGATATACCTAAGGGAAATTCTGGTAGTCGAGTATTGGACAAGTACCTACGTAATTTATAATTCGTATCGTAGTTTAATTACTAAAAAAATATATTTTCCCCAACAGTGTCACCGGCAGAAGAATACATTATAGAATGTCTATAAACTTGTGGTCTAGTATATGGTTAAAATTGGCATGCGACCAACAACTGGGGGCTTGTGCTGGAAAATTTAAATGATCTAATAAGGTTCATCTCATTATTTGAATTAAATTAATTTTTAACCGATTGTTGTGTTAATCAATTTTTTAATTTATTTCATTCGACACACTCATCTCAGTTTTCTAGTACCTCTAGATTTCTCACGAAATTCATATCGATCATCTCACAGCTTTCATATTCAAAACCAAAAAAATATGTATTTTTAGCTTATTTCAATATTTGTCATCGCACAACCCCGTCTGAAATAGAAAACCAGAATATATTACAGATCATAAAGATACTAGTATTCTATACTAGATAAGTGTCAATGAGCGATATGTAGAGAGAGATGGAGATGGAGCGAGATGTAGACGGATGAAGATAGCTGTTTCTTCGACGACAGGGTGTGCTGCAGTACAGCTAGGTTTCACTGGAAGAGTCGATGTTTATGCGTAAGTTTGTTTTCATATTATTTTGGGGCTTAAATTTACTTTTTAGACTTGAATTAAATATTTGTTGTCACGGAAAATCTGTTAACTCGGTAACGTAGAACCACATACGTTTACTACTACCTACCAAAGGATGTATAATAATAATAAATTATACGCCGCGCCAGTTCGAACGATCCAAACGCTGTCTTACTCGTAGACGAGTTCTAGTTGATAACTGACTTGTGAATAAATATAATTTTTGTTAGGTATACAAATAAAACTAATAAATCCTTGAATACAACATTTAAAAATACAAACTCTGTATAATAAAAATTAATATTAGTTATTTATTGGTAGGTTTATATAATATCTGTAGACTGTAACGCATAGGTTATTAGAATATTGTAGAACATTTTACTGCAAGATGCGTGTTATTTCAGAAATGGTATTCGTCAGTGAACATTTTCCAATTGGGAATAATATATCATAAGCAGACTGAAATGTGTGAGCGTTTCAGTGTTTCGAAGACTAAGTTTGGTAGGAGATTTTGATTCCGTCACGGGGTATGTATTTTCTTATTTTTCAGTAGGTTTCTTTTTATTATTGTTAATTGATCAGGGGATGTATTGCCCGAAACTTTTCAATTATTTGTATTGTAATTATACTGGTATAACACTATTCCGGCTATCAATAAAGTCGTGTTAAAAATTAGAAAATTGGTCAGGTATGATATTTTATTTACTAATTCTTTCGAGTAGGGAATTCGCTCAATGATATTTAAATATTTTCACCGTTAATCAAGTACGATGACTTGTAGGTAACTAGAGACTGAGTGAATATGAATTAGGAAGTGTGTGATATGGGGCATATAAGGAAATGGGTCAACAGGATTTCAGAATGCTTGGTTTATGAAACGGAAAGATGAAAAAGAATTGTAAGGTTAGGGTAGGTAAGACTGAAGAAGAGATGGATAGACAGAATACCGATCATATGGAGGTGTGGAATGAGAGTGGCTGAACCTGTATATAGCTGTGAGAGACGGGGGAAGAAAAAGTGTAAAGGTAGAATAGTTATGTTAACAACGCCGAATACGTAGGAAAGGATCTTGAATTGCAAAGGCCACTTGACTCTTTGGCTGAAACTACCGTTATCAGTTGATATAGGTTTACGGCCTTGACTTATAGGATAGAATAAAAAGATCTGTTGCTGGTTGTGATGTCAGCGCACTATTTGTTTTCCATCTTTGATCCACGCGTAGCATACCAAATGTACGATTAAGAAAACACTAAAATGATTGTGTGTGGGTCAGAGAGAGAAATAAATGGTGCGCTAAAAATCTGACATCCTCTTAAGTGTTATCAAGTTGAAGAAGCAGTTGATTGTTGACAATTTGACATCTAAAGGTAAGATTATTATCTAGGCAACCTCATGGGCTTTTTATTATATTTTAATTTTAACGCGAGTTATGAGTATTTTAAAATTGTTAATTTTTTATACATTTTAAAATAAGTACTCATAACTCGCTTTAAAATTAAAATATACTAAAAACCCATGAGGTAGCCTAGATAAAAATCTTACCTTTAGATTTTATAAGAGGTCAATTCACTCTAATTTTTAAATTAACGAGCTACACATGTTTGGCTAAGCGTAAAATTTGCTATGTTACGCACTTGTAAGACGGAGACAACACATGCGGGTATAACGTCCTCTTAACTATCATGATTGGAAATAAAATTGATTAGCAGGGCTGTGAATTTAATGCAATGAAAAATTGTTAAAAATTTGTCTGCATGTATGTACTAAAAACAGGCAAAATATGCACTTCAAATTCAAAAAAAATACTGAATGAAAACGTTTTTATTAAAATTTTTTTAAATTAATAAATAATAATTCAAATTGATTTACAAAAAAAAATTCTTTATTTACACAATTCGTAGGTAGATACCTATTTATTTTTCTAAACGGATGAACCGAAGAAATCATGAAATCATGCAATTAATATGAACTAACCCAAAAAAAAATATTATGAAATAAGATTTTGGCCGAATCTGGTATAGCTAAAAAGCATGTAAAATCATTTAATTCACAGCCCTGGTAATAAGTTATGATTTATCTGTAGTGGGAACCGGGGTACAGTGAGACGCATATTGGTAACGGTGTTGTAACAATAGGGATCTCCCGAAAAAATACGTACTAATAGTTCAAACAAATCACAAAAGCCAACTGTAATAAATATTAATTTATGAAAAAGTATGTTAAAAAGCATTATTATTAGAAATGAAACAAAACTATGAACTGTGGACCGTAACATAATATAGGTATTTCTATATTTTTAGCTCTATAATTTCTGTTAAAATATTAGGAAAATGTATTAAGTTTAATTTAACTACAACATTCTAGTAGAGTCTGAACAAATTTGGTTCCACGACTCTGAGCATACAAACTTTAAATATACTAAACTACGGGCCTGAAATTTAGTTTATACAGATCTAAATAATCCAAAACATATATTGCTTCAAAATATAAAAATAAAGTGTCTTGTATTGTAGTAGGTAGGTAACTATCAAAAAAAAAACTAAAAAAAAATCATACTTGAAATCTATGTATAATATACGTATATTGTAATAAATGTTCAAATGTTTACTATAGTACAATATAAAAAATTAACTTAAGTTCAATATAATACATTATAACAGGTGTTCAAATAAACATTTCATACCACAAATTTTGTTAATTCACACAGTCTCTCTTCAATTTTAAATTTTTCTTCAAATTATCTACAAAACATAAATGTTTAGTAAATTGGAAGACTTGATTAAGTATTTAATCATTTATCTAAAAGAGACGTGCCGGGTCGCCACATTACTATATCGAGGGGCCATGGTGCAAGTGTCGTCCATAAATATCATAACATATATTATATTAGAAATACAAACTTAATATTTCACTAACAGTAAATATTATAAAAAAATATTACGAAATGTACTATACTCATAAAAAAACGATTAATTCAAATATAGAAGGTACTTATATCATATACTTTTATCAAAGTATGATTGTGTTAGTCGCAGTCTTGTGTAAATGATATTGACTTAAGTTCTCCCAATCTAATTATTCAAAATACTGAAAATTAATGAAATCACAAATATTAATACAATAGAGAGACCGTGCATAGATTTACAAATTTGTCTTAAATTTACTTTTTGCATAGAGAATATGAAGGTGGGCTGGGCTTTTAATATCAGAGTATGGGGGACAGGGCTGGGATTTCATATAATGAATTGAAATATTTGTGGACACTGGACGACCAAAAGGGCCATCCTCCATAGCATGTTTCAATAAGTCCAAAATAAAATTAATTGAATAAGTTATAAAGTTGCTCTCCCATGCTCGACATTATCCTGGAATTTTTTAAAAAAAACATGAAGCTAAAAAAAATCATTAAAAATGTTGTTTTAAAAAAAACCTTTCATGTGCATGTGTTGTCTCCAAGTGTGTGTTGTGAGAGGATAGATGCTGATAAATCATTAATAGAGACTCGTTGATCGCTTTTATGTGTTTCAAATTGTTTACACGAGTGAGCAGGATATGGCTCCACCATAGATAATAAAGATATGGATGTCCTATCATAATGGTCATATCAGCGGTCTTCGAGGGGAACAATTGAGGCCAAATAAAGTATACCTATATCGAGTATCGACTATCAATATAAAGGAGCCTCAATTTGCCTTCCCCTCAGCATAGATTAAGGTGTCAACAATCAAAGAATCAACTTGATAATCAAACACTTAAGTTCAGCAACCTGCAACTCGGGATCTTTTTATTCTATGTTTCCTAATAAGTCATACGAAGGTCATACTAGGTAAACCTATGGTTAGTTGAAGCTACGGTGATGATAGACGACTATCATCACTGGTCGTGAGCTTTGCGATGATCTTTTCCTACTAACTATCAAGGTATTCGATATTGTAAACCAAACATTGAAAGAAAATATTTAAATATTATTAATTTGGTTAGGTGAGGTAAGGTGAGGATAGGACAGGAAATTAGACGATAACTAATTATCATAGTTTTTAACTCGGTCTTAAAGACTGTCAGCTAGAGTTGTACCAGTATAGTTATTAAAAACTTAAATACAGCCAACATAAATTAATGATTTTTTTACCACAACAAATCATAAAATGTAGATAGATATTTCACTATGTTTTTATTTGCATTTAGACTTTATAGTTCGTAATTTAATATTGACTGTACCCAGCCAAACACAATATTATTTTAAATTAAACATTATTTTATGTCCTTCATAAATAACAATCACATAGTAGAGTCCGTACAGGACCTTTTTCTCATTTAATTTCTTTGCATCCTTTATAAATTACATTCATTTTTATACATTTTCTTATACATATATTACGGTGATACACCTCTGATCATAATAATTGTTCGTATTATTATAATAAAAACAATACCTAGTTTTTGGATTGTAGTTGACATGTATTGCAGTATTTAGCTTCCATCGTATTCTTTTGGTTAGTGTTATTTCACCCAGGTTTCTCAAACCATTTTTTTTTCGATTCATTGAACTCTAGTAGATGTTTTTGTATAAATATTTTTCGACAATAACCGGCTATACCTGGGAGTACACTGAGTACCTGTGTACATACTATATAATTTGAAAAAAGGCTGGCTAGGATCTCTCACGTTCCCCATTCAATTTAGTTTTTTATATATTTAACTTTTTTTGATTTTTTTATATATTTCTTTTTTTAAAACATTTACAACCTGGTGCCATATGATTTATTTAAATTTTTTTATTTGCCTCTTAAAATGCGTTTGCCTGCGGATGCCCACGTTCCCCTATCAATTTTTTTTCATAAATTTAATTCAATTGATTTTTAATATGAATATTTTCAAATATGTAAGTCTTCAAAGAATACTAAATGTTTAATTTTATCTCATTTGTGTATGCTTTCTGATGTTAATTTGTCTACAGGCTTCCGCGCTCACCTCCACATTTTTTTTATGTTATTTAATTCCTATTGATCTTTTTATATAGATTATTTAAACACTGACAAGCCAGTGTCATCTAAAATTTTTTTGCCTTCTAAAATGCATTTGCCTGCTGGCGCCCACATCTTCTTTTCAATTTTTTTTTTATGAATTTATCTTTAGGTAATGAAATTGTATACATTTTTTTAAACATTGGCAACCTGGTGCTCTATGAAAAATCCTTCTTTAATGAACTAAATATTTTGAATAGTTTTTTCTATTTAAGATACCGGACATTTTAGTTTGAAGTTTGTAATGTGTATTCACACAATATAATAAATTTCAATTTTTTTTTTGTTTTCTAAAATGCATTTGCCTTCAGGCGCCCACACCCTCCTTCAATTTTTTTTTAGTCATGTGACTAATTGAAATTGTTGTATATACTTTTTAAACATTGATAACCTGGTGCACTTTGAATAATCCATCATTAATGAACTAAATATTTTGAATAGTTTTTTTCTGTTTAAGATTCTGGACATTTTAGTTTGAAGTTTTTATTTTAAATTTTTTTTTGTTTTCTTAAATGCTTTTGCCTGCGGGCGCCAACACCCTCATTCAATTTTTTTTTTTTTGTTATGTGACTAGTTGAATTTTTTGTATAGACTTGAACAATGATAACTTGGTGCCCTATGAATAAACCTTCTTGATTGAACTAAATATTTCTATTAGTTTTTTCTGTTTAAGATTCTGGGTATTTTAGTTTGTACTTTGTAATGTGAATTCCTACGATTTAATTTCTTCTACAATTTTTTTTTTTGGTTACTGAAATTGCATTTGCCTGTATGCGCCAACACCACCCTTCAAATTTTTTTTATGATTTTAACTTTTGCCGAGTTTTTTAAATATTGATAACCTGGTGCCATACGAATAATCCATCTTTAATGAACTAATTTTTTTTCTTTTTAAGATTCTGGGCATTTTAGTTTGTACTTTGTACTTAGTTTCCACATTTTTTTTTGGTTTTCTAAAATGCTTTTGCCTGCGGGCGCCAACACCCTCTTTCAATTTTTTCTTTTAGTACTGTAACTCTAGTTGAATATTTCGTATTTACTTTTTAAACTTGATAACTTGGTGCTCTATGAATAATCATTCTTTAATAAACTAAATATTTTGAATAATCTTTTCTGTTTAAGATTTTGGAGATTTTAGTTTTATGCTTGTAATGTGTATTACCACAATATAATTTATATAAATTTTTTTTTGTATTCTAAAATGCATTTGCCGGCGGGCATTAACACTATCCACTAACTTTAGCCGAATATTTTAAACATAGATAACCTGGTACCATACTATCCTTCTTTAATGAACTAAATATTTTGAATAGTTTTTTCTGTTTAAGTTTTGGGACATTTTAGTTTAAACTTCGTTATGTGTGTATCTACTGTAAATTTTTTTCCAAATTTTTTTTTTGTATTCTAAAATGCATTTGCCTGTGGGTGCCAACTCCTCCCTTCAATTTTTTTTTTTTTAGTACTGTAACTCTAGTTGAACATTTTGTATTGACTTGAAAATTGATAACTTGGTGCCCCATGAATAATCATTCTTTAATGAACAAAATATTTTGAATAGTTTTTTCTAAATTTTTTTCCAAATATCTTTTTTGTTTTCTAAAATCAATTTGCCTGCAGGCGCCAACACCTCCCATCAATTTTTTTTTTTTATGATTTTAATTCTAGCCAAATTTTGTAAACATTGACAATCTGGTGCCCCATGAATAATCATTCTTTAATGAACTAAATATTTTAAATAGTTTTTTCTGTTTAAGATTCTGGACTTTTAGTTTGAAGTTTTTAATTTCAATTTTTTTTTGTATTCTAAAATGCATTTGCCGGCGGGCATTAACACTATCCACTAACTTTAGCCGAATATTTTAAACATAGATAACCTGGTACCATACTATCCTTCTTTAATGAACTAAATATTTTGAATAGTTTTTTCTGTTTAAGTTTTGGGACATTTTAGTTTGAACTTCGTTGTGTGTATCTACTGTAAATTTTTTTCCAAATTTTTTTTTTGTATTCTAAAATGCATTTGCCTGCGGGTGCCAACACCTCCCTTCAATTTTTTTTTTTTAGTACAGTAACTCTAGTTGAACATTTTGTATTGACTTGAAAATTGATAACTTGGTGCCCCATGAATAATCATTCTTTAATGAACAAAATATTTTGAATAGTTTTTTCTAAATTTTTTTCCAAATTTCTTTTTTGTTTTCTAAAATGCATTTGCCTGCGGGCGCCAACACACTCTTTCAATTTTTTTTTAGATTCTGAGTGTAACGATGAATGTATTGATTTTACAATGATGTGTGTTTTTTTTTTTATTTTTTTTTTTTTTATTTTTTTTTATTTTTTTTTTTATTTTTTTATTTTTGTGTCTGTGTACACGATAAGTAGTCGAAATAATGCTTCGATTTTCGACTTCAGTATCTTGTTCGATGGGAAAGTGAATATCGTTGGTGCATTGGGGAGGTCAAAATTTTAATTTCCCAGTAGTTTTCAAAAGCGATGTGAAAAACAAAAGAAAAATTAAGGAAAAACGGGAATTTTTACGCAAAATCGATTTTTAACAAAATCGATTTTGGTTATTGGTGTAACTCTAAAACAAATAACCGTAGATGCATGAAATTTTCACTGGTTGTTTATATTTGCATTTTCTATACACAATACAATTTTGAAAATAATTTGACTTTTTTTGAACTGTTTACGGACATTGTCAGTTTTCAGTTTTTTTAAATTTTTTTTCTATAAATATCAATAAAATTTTATTTGTTGGGTAAAAAAGCTTGAAAATTTAATAGAAGGCTCCTAGGTTATTGTTTCAAAGGCAGATGAAAAAAATTAAAAATCCTTAGTCACAGTTTTTTTTTATACACGTTTAAAGTTCAAATCTTGAAAAAATACGGAAAAATCACGAAAATTTGCAAATTATTTTGAGTTAGAAATTCATAAAAAATTTTCTTTTTAAATCTAAGATTTTAAAATCTAATACAAGATTCCTCATAAGTTTGTCTAACTTTATCAAAAAAAAAATTTCTACAAGAAAGTCAAATTAAATTTTTATGAGCGTTTTAAATTCATATTTTTACAACATTAGATATTCACTCGATTTCTCATGTACCGATTTCCTTATTTTCTTGTAATTCAAAAACGAATAACTGTAGATACATGAAAATTTCACTGAATGTTTATATTAGCATTTCCTATACACCATACAATTTTGAAAATATTTTGACACTTTTTGAGCTGTTTACGGGCATTTTCAGTTTTCAATTTTTTTAGTTTTTTTTTCTATAAATATCAATAAAGTTTTATCTGTTGGGCCAAAAAGTGTAAAAATTTAATACAAGACTCCTGATATATTTTTACAATAGCAGTTGAAAAATATTGAAAATACATAGGCACAGTTTTTTTTTATAAGCATTTAAAGATCAAATTTGGACAGAATTTATCAAATTTATAATTTAATAATTATTTTGTAGTTAAAAATTTATAAAATGTTCAACTTTTATAGCTAAGGATTGAAAATTGAAAACAAGGCTCCACGTAAATAGGTTATTTATAAATTACTTTATTCACAATAATATCATCAAATATACTTGGTAATATCATAGGCTGACTGACCGTTTTCGCTCAGAATCGTTTTTCTTATACAATGATATTATATCATTGAATTCAAATTTAACACCATCCATTACAGTGACCCACTTGTAACCTACTGTACAGCAGAGCGACATCCACTTATCCACCTTTTTTGTTATGTAACTCTTGTTGAATTTTTTGTATATACTTTTTAAACATTGATAACTTGGTGCCCTATGAAAAATCCAACATTAATGAACTAAATATTTTGAATAGTTTTTTCTGTTTAAGATTCTGGACATATTAGTTTGAGGTTTTTAATTTCAATTTTTTTTTGTATTCTAAAATGCATTTGCCTGTGGGTGCCAACTCCTCCCTTCAATTTTTTTTTTTTTAGTACTGTAACTCTAGTTGAACATTTTGTATTGACTTGAAAATTGATAACTTGGTGCCCCATGAATAATCATTCTTTAATGAACAAAATATTTTGAATAGTTTTTTCTAAATTTTTTTCCAAATATCTTTTTTGTTTTCTAAAATCAATTTGCCTGCAGGCGCCAACACCTCCCATCAATTTTTTTTTTTATGATTTTAATTCTAGCCAAATGTTGTAAACATTGACAATCTGGTGCCCCATGAATAATCATTCTTTAATGAACTAAATATTTTAAATAGTTTTTTCTGTTTAAGATTCTGGACTTTTAGTTTGAAGTTTTTAATTTCAATTTTTTTTTGTATTCTAAAATGCATTTGCCTGCGGGCGCCAACACCTCCCTTCAATTTTTTTTTTTTAGTACTGAACTCTAGTTGAACATTTTGTATTGACTTGAAAATTGATAACTTGGTGCCCCATGAATAATCATTCTTTAATAAACTAAATATTTTGAATAATCGTTTCTGTTTAAGATTTTGGAGATTTTAGTTTTATTTTTGTAATGTGTATTCCCACAATATAATTTATATAAATTGTTTTTTGTATTATAAAATGCATTTGCCGGCGGGCATTAACACTATCCACTAACTTTAGCCGAATATTTTAAACATAGATAACCTGGTACCATACTATCATTCTTTAATGAACTAAATATTTTGAATAGTTTTTTCTGTTTAAGTTTTGGGACATTTTAGTTTGAACTTCGTTATGTGTGTATCTACTGTAAATTTTTTTCCAAATTTTTTTTTTGTATTCTAAAATGCATTTGCCTGCGGGTGCCAACACCTCCCTTCAATTTTTTTTTTTTAGTACAGTAACTCTAGTTGAACATTTTGTATTGACTTGAAAATTGATAACTTGGTGCCCCATGAATAATCATTCTTTAATGAACAAAATATTTTGAATAGTTTTTTCTAAATTTTTTTCCAAATTTCTTTTTTGTTTTCTAAAATGCATTTGCCTGCGGGCGCCAACACCCTCTTTCAATTTTTTTTTTTGTTATGTAACTCTTGTTGAATTTTTTGTATATACTTTTTAAACATTGATAACTTGGTGCCCTATGAAAAATCCAACATTAATGAACTAAATATTTTGAATAGTTTTTTCTGTTTAAGATTCTGGACATATTAGTTTGAGGTTTTTAATTTCAATTTTTTTTTGTTTTCTAAAATGCTTTTGCCTGCGGGCGCCAACACCCTCCTTCAATTTTTTTTTTTTGTTATGTGACTAGTTGAATTTTTTGTATAGACTTTAAACATTGATAACTTGGTGTCCTATGAAAAATCCAACATTAATGAACTAAATATTTTGAATAGTTTTTTCTGTTTAAGATTCTAGACGTTTTAGGTTGGACTTTGTAATGTGTTTTCCTACAGTATAATTTTTTTTTTGTTTTCTAAAATGCATTTGCCTGCGGGCGCCAACACCCTCTTTCAATTTTTTTTTTTTGTTATGTAACTCTTGTTGAATTTTTTGTATATACTTTTTAAACATTGATAACTTGGTGCCCTATGAAAAATCCAACATTAATGAACTAAATATTTTGAATAGTTTTTTTCTGTTTAAGATTCTGGACATATTAGTTTGAGGTTTTTAATTTCAATTTTTTTTTGTTTTCTAAAATGCTTTTGCCTGCGGGCGCCAACACCCTCCTTCAATTTTTTTTTTTTTGTTATGTGACTAGTTGAATTTTTTGTATAGACTTGAAAAATGATAACTTGGTGCCCTATGAATAAACCTTCTTGAGTGAACTAAATATTTTGAATAGTTTTTTCTGTTTAAGATTCTAGACTTTTTTTGTTGGACTTTGTAAATGTGTATTCCTAGAATAATATTTTTTTTTAAATTTTTTTTTGGTTCCTGAAATTGTATTTTCCTGCAGGCGCCAACGCCTCTATTCAATTTTTTTTTATGATTTTAACATAAGCCGATTTTTTTAATTATTGATAACCTGGTGCCATACGAATAATCCATCTTTAATGAACTAATTTTATTTTGACTAGTTGAATGTTTTGTATATACTTGAAAAATGATAACTTGGTGCCATATGAATAAACCTTCTTGAGTGAACTAAATATTTCTATTAGTTTTTTCTGTTTAAGATTCTGGGTATTTTAGTTTGTACTTTGTAATGTGTGTTCCTACGATTTAATTTCTTCTCAATTTTTTTTTTTTGTTTCCTGAAATTGCATTTGCCTGTGGGCGCCAACATCTCCCTTCAATTTTTTTTTATGATTTTAACATAAGCCGATTTTTTTAAGTATTGATAACCTGGTGCCATACGAATAATCCATCTTTAATGAACTAATTTTTTTTTCTTTTTAATATTCTGGGCATTTTAGTTTGTACTTTGTAATGTGTGTTCCTACGATTTAATTTCTTCTCAATTTTTTTTTTTTGTTTCCTGAAAATGCATTTGCCTTCAGGCGCCCACACCCTCCTTCAATTTTTTTTTAGTCATGTGACTAATTGAAATTTTTGTATATACTTTTTAAACATTGATAACCTGGTGCACTTTGAATAATCCATCATTAATGAACTAAATATTTTGAATAGTTTTTTTCTGTTTAAGATTCTGGACATTTTAGTTTGTAGTTTTTAATTTAAATTTTTTTTTGTTTTCTTAAATGCTTTTGCCTGCGGGCGCCAACACCCTCATTCAATTTTTTTTTTTTTGTTATGTGACTAGTTGAATTTTTTGTATAGACTTGAACAATGATAACTTGGTGCCCTATGAATAAACCTTCTTGATTGAACTAAATATTTCTATTAGTTTTTTCTGTTTAAGATTCTGGGTATTTTAGTTTGTACTTTGTAATGTGAATTCCTACGATTTAATTTCTTCTACAATTTTTTTTTTTGGTTACTGAAATTGCATTTGCCTGTATGCGCCAACACCACCCATCAAATTTTTTTTATGATTTTAACTTTTGCCGAGTTTTTTAAATATTGATAACCTGGTGCCATACGAATAATCCATCTTTAATGAACTAATTTTTTTTCTTTTTAAGATTCTGGGCATTTTAGTTTGTACTTTGTACTTAGTTTCCACATTTTTTTTTGGTTTTCTAAAATGCTTTTGCCTGCGGGCGCCAACACCCTCTTTCAATTTTTTCTTTTAGTACTGTAACTCTAGTTGAATATTTCGTATTTACTTTTTAAACTTGATAACTTGGTGCTCTATGAATAATCATTCTTTAATAAACTAAATATTTTGAATAATCTTTTCTGTTTAAGATTTTGGAGATTTTAGTTTTATGCTTGTAATGTGTATTACCACAATATAATTTATATAAATTTTTTTTTGTATTCTAAAATATATTTGCCGGCGGGCATTAACACTATCCACTAACTTTAGCCGAATATTTTAAACATAGATAACCTGGTACCATACTATCCTTCTTTAATGAACTAAATATTTTGAATAGTTTTTTCTGTTTAAGTTTTGGGACATTTTAGTTTAAACTTCGTTATGTGTGTATCTACTGTAAATTTTTTTCCAAATTTTTTTTTTGTATTCTAAAATGCATTTGCCTGTGGGTGCCAACTCCTCCCTTCAATTTTTTTTTTTTTTAGTACTGTAACTCTAGTTGAACATTTTGTATTGACTTGAAAATTGATAACTTGGTGCCCCATGAATAATCATTCTTTAATGAACAAAATATTTTGAATAGTTTTTTCTAAATTTTTTTCCAAATATCTTTTTTGTTTTCTAAAATCAATTTGCCTGCAGGCGCCAACACCTCCCATCAATTTCTTTTTTTTATGATTTTAATTCTAGCCAAATTTTGTAAACATTGACAATCTGGTGCCCCATGAATAATCATTCTTTAATGAACTAAATATTTTAAATAGTTTTTTCTGTTTAAGATTCTGGACATTTTAGTTTGAAGTTTTTAATTTCAATTTTTTTTTGTATTCTAAAATGCATTTGCCTGCGGGCGCCAACACCTCCCTTCAATTTTTTTTTTTTAGTACTGAACTCTAGTTGAACATTTTGTATTGACTTGAAAATTGATAACTTGGTGCCCCATGAATAATCATTCTTTAATAAACTAAATATTTTGAATAATCGTTTCTGTTTAAGATTTTGGAGATTTTAGTTTTATTTTTGTAATGTGTATTCCCACAATATAATTTATATAAATTGTTTTTTGTATTATAAAATGCATTTGCCGGCGGGCATTAACACTATCCACTAACTTTAGCCGAATATTTTAAACATAGATAACCTGGTACCATACTATCCTTCTTTAATGAACTAAATATTTTGAATAGTTTTTTCTGTTTAAGTTTTGGGACATTTTAGTTTGAACTTCGTTATGTGTGTATCTACTGTAAATTTTTTTCCAAATTTTTTTTTTGTATTCTAAAATGCATTTGCCTGCGGGTGCCAACACCTCCCTTCAATTTTTTTTTTTTTTAGTACTGTAACTCTAGTTGAACATTTTGTATTGACTTGAAAATTGATAACTTGGTGCCCCATGAATAATCATTCTTTAATGAACAAAATATTTTGAATAGTTTTTTCTAAATTTTTTTCCAAATATCTTTTTTGTTTTCTAAAATCAATTTGCCTGCAGGCGCCAACACCTCCCATCAATTTCTTTTTTTTATGATTTTAATTCTAGCCAAATTTTGTAAACATTGACAATCTGGTGCCCCATGAATAATCATTCTTTAATGAACTAAATATTTTAAATAGTTTTTTCTGTTTAAGATTCTGGACATTTTAGTTTGAAGTTTTTAATTTCAATTTTTTTTTGTATTCTAAAATGCATTTGCCTGCGGGCGCCAACACCTCCCTTCAATTTTTTTTTTTTAGTACTGAACTCTAGTTGAACATTTTGTATTGACTTGAAAATTGATAACTTGGTGCCCCATGAATAATCATTCTTTAATAAACTAAATATTTTGAATAATCGTTTCTGTTTAAGATTTTGGAGATTTTAGTTTTATTTTTGTAATGTGTATTCCCACAATATAATTTATATAAATTGTTTTTTGTATTATAAAATGCATTTGCCGGCGGGCATTAACACTATCCACTAACTTTAGCCGAATATTTTAAACATAGATAACCTGGTACCATACTATCATTCTTTAATGAACTAAATATTTTGAATAGTTTTTTCTGTTTAAGTTTTGGGACATTTTAGTTTGAACTTCGTTATGTGTGTATCTACTGTAAATTTTTTTCCAAATTTTTTTTTTGTATTCTAAAATGCATTTGCCTGCGGGTGCCAACACCTCCCTTCAATTTTTTTTTTTTAGTACAGTAACTCTAGTTGAACATTTTGTATTGACTTGAAAATTGATAACTTGGTGCCCCATGAATAATCATTCTTTAATGAACAAAATATTTTGAATAGTTTTTTCTAAATTTTTTTCCAAATTTCTTTTTTGTTTTCTAAAATGCATTTGCCTGCGGGCGCCAACACCCTCTTTCAATTTTTTTTTTTGTTATGTAACTCTTGTTGAATTTTTTGTATATACTTTTTAAACATTGATAACTTGGTGCCCTATGAAAAATCCAACATTAATGAACTAAATATTTTGAATAGTTTTTTCTGTTTAAGATTCTAGACATATTAGTTTGAGGTTTTTAATTTCAATTTTTTTTTGTTTTCTAAAATGCTTTTGCCTGCGGGCGCCAACACCCTCCTTCAATTTTTTTTTTTTGTTATGTGACTAGTTGAATTTTTTGTATAGACTTTAAACATTGATAACTTGGTGTCCTATGAAAAATCCAACATTAATGAACTAAATATTTTGAATAGTTTTTTCTGTTTAAGATTCTAGACGTTTTAGGTTGGACTTTGTAATGTGTTTTCCTACAGTATAATTTTTTTTTTGTTTTCTAAAATGCATTTGCCTGCGGGCGCCAACACCCTCTTTCAATTTTTTTTTTTTGTTATGTAACTCTTGTTGAATTTTTTGTATATACTTTTTAAACATTGATAACTTGGTGCCCTATGAAAAATCCAACATTAATGAACTAAATATTTTGAATAGTTTTTTTCTGTTTAAGATTCTGGACATATTAGTTTGAGGTTTTTAATTTCAATTTTTTTTTGTTTTCTAAAATGCTTTTGCCTGCGGGCGCCAACACCCTCCTTCAATTTTTTTTTTTTTGTTATGTGACTAGTTGAATTTTTTGTATAGACTTGAAAAATGATAACTTGGTGCCCTATGAATAAACCTTCTTGAGTGAACTAAATATTTTGAATAGTTTTTTCTGTTTAAGATTCTAGACTTTTTTTGTTGGACTTTGTAAATGTGTATTCCTAGAATAATATTTTTTTTAAAATTTTTTTTTGGTTCCTGAAATTGTATATTCCTGCAGGCGCCAACGCCTCTATTCAATTTTTTTTTATGATTTTAACATAAGCCGATTTTTTTAATTATTGATAACCTGGTGCCATACGAATAATCCATCTTTAATGAACTAATTTTATTTTGACTAGTTGAATGTTTTGTATATACTTGAAAAATGATAACTTGGTGCCATATGAATAAACCTTCTTGAGTGAACTAAATATTTCTATTAGTTTTTTCTGTTTAAGATTCTGGGTATTTTAGTTTGTACTTTGTAATGTGTGTTCCTACGATTTAATTTCTTCTCAATTTTTTTTTTTTGTTTCCTGAAATTGCATTTGCCTGTGGGCGCCAACATCTCCCTTCAATTTTTTTTTATGATTTTAACATAAGCCGATTTTTTTAAGTATTGATAACCTGGTGCCATACGAATAATCCATCTTTAATGAACTAATTTTTTTTTCTTTTTAATATTCTGGGCATTTTAGTTTGTACTTTGTAATGTGTGTTCCTACGATTTAATTTCTTCTCAATTTTTTTTTTTTGTTTCCTGAAAATGCATTTGCCTTCAGGCGCCCACACCCTCCTTCAATTTTTTTTTAGTCATGTGACTAATTGAAATTTTTGTATATACTTTTTAAACATTGATAACTTGGTGCCCTATGAAAAATCCAACATTAATGAACTAAATATTTTGAATAGTTTTTTCTGTTTAAGATTCTGGACATATTAGTTTGAGGTTTTTAATTTCAATTTTTTTTTGTTTTCTAAAATGCTTTTGCCTGCGGGCGCCAACACCCTCCTTCAATTTTTTTTTTTTGTTATGTGACTAGTTGAATTTTTTGTATAGACTTTAAACATTGATAACTTGGTGTCCTATGAAAAATCCAACATTAATGAACTAAATATTTTGAATAGTTTTTTCTGTTTAAGATTCTAGACGTTTTAGGTTGGACTTTGTAATGTGTTTTCCTACAGTATAATTTTTTTTTTGTTTTCTAAAATGCATTTGCCTGCGGGCGCCAACACCCTCTTTCAATTTTTTTTTTTTGTTATGTAACTCTTGTTGAATTTTTTGTATATACTTTTTAAACATTGATAACTTGGTGCCCTATGAAAAATCCAACATTAATGAACTAAATATTTTGAATAGTTTTTTTCTGTTTAAGATTCTGGACATATTAGTTTGAGGTTTTTAATTTCAATTTTTTTTTGTTTTCTAAAATGCTTTTGCCTGCGGGCGCCAACACCCTCCTTCAATTTTTTTTTTTTTGTTATGTGACTAGTTGAATTTTTTGTATAGACTTGAAAAATGATAACTTGGTGCCCTATGAATAAACCTTCTTGAGTGAACTAAATATTTTGAATAGTTTTTTCTGTTTAAGATTCTAGACTTTTTTTGTTGGACTTTGTAAATGTGTATTCCTAGAATAATATTTTTTTTTAAATTTTTTTTTGGTTCCTGAAATTGTATTTTCCTGCAGGCGCCAACGCCTCTATTCAATTTTTTTTTATGATTTTAACATAAGCCGATTTTTTTAATTATTGATAACCTGGTGCCATACGAATAATCCATCTTTAATGAACTAATTTTATTTTGACTAGTTGAATGTTTTGTATATACTTGAAAAATGATAACTTGGTGCCATATGAATAAACCTTCTTGAGTGAACTAAATATTTCTATTAGTTTTTTCTGTTTAAGATTCTGGGTATTTTAGTTTGTACTTTGTAATGTGTGTTCCTACGATTTAATTTCTTCTCAATTTTTTTTTTTTGTTTCCTGAAATTGCATTTGCCTGTGGGCGCCAACATCTCCCTTCAATTTTTTTTTATGATTTTAACATAAGCCGATTTTTTTAAGTATTGATAACCTGGTGCCATACGAATAATCCATCTTTAATGAACTAATTTTTTTTTCTTTTTAATATTCTGGGCATTTTAGTTTGTACTTTGTAATGTGTGTTCCTACGATTTAATTTCTTCTCAATTTTTTTTTTTTGTTTCCTGAAAATGCATTTGCCTTCAGGCGCCCACACCCTCCTTCAATTTTTTTTTAGTCATGTGACTAATTGAAATTTTTGTATATACTTTTTAAACATTGATAACCTGGTGCACTTTGAATAATCCATCATTAATGAACTAAATATTTTGAATAGTTTTTTTCTGTTTAAGATTCTGGACATTTTAGTTTGTAGTTTTTAATTTAAATTTTTTTTTGTTTTCTTAAATGCTTTTGCCTGCGGGCGCCAACACCCTCATTCAATTTTTTTTTTTTTGTTATGTGACTAGTTGAATTTTTTGTATAGACTTGAACAATGATAACTTGGTGCCCTATGAATAAACCTTCTTGATTGAACTAAATATTTCTATTAGTTTTTTCTGTTTAAGATTCTGGGTATTTTAGTTTGTACTTTGTAATGTGAATTCCTACGATTTAATTTCTTCTACAATTTTTTTTTTTGGTTACTGAAATTGCATTTGCCTGTATGCGCCAACACCACCCATCAAATTTTTTTTATGATTTTAACTTTTGCCGAGTTTTTTAAATATTGATAACCTGGTGCCATACGAATAATCCATCTTTAATGAACTAATTTTTTTTCTTTTTAAGATTCTGGGCATTTTAGTTTGTACTTTGTACTTAGTTTCCACATTTTTTTTTGGTTTTCTAAAATGCTTTTGCCTGCGGGCGCCAACACCCTCTTTCAATTTTTTCTTTTAGTACTGTAACTCTAGTTGAATATTTCGTATTTACTTTTTAAACTTGATAACTTGGTGCTCTATGAATAATCATTCTTTAATAAACTAAATATTTTGAATAATCTTTTCTGTTTAAGATTTTGGAGATTTTAGTTTTATGCTTGTAATGTGTATTACCACAATATAATTTATATAAATTTTTTTTTGTATTCTAAAATGCATTTGCCGGCGGGCATTAACACTATCCACTAACTTTAGCCGAATATTTTAAACATAGATAACCTGGTACCATACTATCCTTCTTTAATGAACTAAATATTTTGAATAGTTTTTTCTGTTTAAGTTTTGGGACATTTTAGTTTAAACTTCGTTATGTGTGTATCTACTGTAAATTTTTTTCCAAATTTTTTTTTTGTATTCTAAAATGCATTTGCCTGTGGGTGCCAACTCCTCCCTTCAATTTTTTTTTTTTTTAGTACTGTAACTCTAGTTGAACATTTTGTATTGACTTGAAAATTGATAACTTGGTGCCCCATGAATAATCATTCTTTAATGAACAAAATATTTTGAATAGTTTTTTCTAAATTTTTTTCCAAATATCTTTTTTGTTTTCTAAAATCAATTTGCCTGCAGGCGCCAACACCTCCCATCAATTTCTTTTTTTTATGATTTTAATTCTAGCCAAATTTTGTAAACATTGACAATCTGGTGCCCCATGAATAATCATTCTTTAATGAACTAAATATTTTAAATAGTTTTTTCTGTTTAAGATTCTGGACATTTTAGTTTGAAGTTTTTAATTTCAATTTTTTTTTGTATTCTAAAATGCATTTGCCTGCGGGCGCCAACACCTCCCTTCAATTTTTTTTTTTTAGTACTGAACTCTAGTTGAACATTTTGTATTGACTTGAAAATTGATAACTTGGTGCCCCATGAATAATCATTCTTTAATAAACTAAATATTTTGAATAATCGTTTCTGTTTAAGATTTTGGAGATTTTAGTTTTATTTTTGTAATGTGTATTCCCACAATATAATTTATATAAATTGTTTTTTGTATTATAAAATGCATTTGCCGGCGGGCATTAACACTATCCACTAACTTTAGCCGAATATTTTAAACATAGATAACCTGGTACCATACTATCCTTCTTTAATGAACTAAATATTTTGAATAGTTTTTTCTGTTTAAGTTTTGGGACATTTTAGTTTGAGGTTTTTAATTTCAATTTTTTTTTGTTTTCTAAAATGCTTTTGCCTGCGGGCGCCAACACCCTCCTTCAATTTTTTTTTTTTGTTATGTGACTAGTTGAATTTTTTGTATAGACTTTAAACATTGATAACTTGGTGTCCTATGAAAAATCCAACATTAATGAACTAAATATTTTGAATAGTTTTTTCTGTTTAAGATTCTAGACGTTTTAGGTTGGACTTTGTAATGTGTTTTCCTACAGTATAATTTTTTTTTTTGTTTTCTAAAATGCATTTGCCTGCGGGCGCCAACACCCTCTTTCAATTTTTTTTTTTTGTTATGTAACTCTTGTTGAATTTTTTGTATATACTTTTTAAACATTGATAACTTGGTGCCCTATGAAAAATCCAACATTAATGAACTAAATATTTTGAATAGTTTTTTTCTGTTTAAGATTCTGGACATATTAGTTTGAGGTTTTTAATTTCAATTTTTTTTTGTTTTCTAAAATGCTTTTGCCTGCGGGCGCCAACACCCTCCTTCAATTTTTTTTTTTTTGTTATGTGACTAGTTGAATTTTTTGTATAGACTTGAAAAATGATAACTTGGTGCCCTATGAATAAACCTTCTTGAGTGAACTAAATATTTTGAATAGTTTTTTCTGTTTAAGATTCTAGACTTTTTTTGTTGGACTTTGTAAATGTGTATTCCTAGAATAATATTTTTTTTTAAATTTTTTTTTGGTTCCTGAAATTGTATTTTCCTGCAGGCGCCAACGCCTCTATTCAATTTTTTTTTATGATTTTAACATAAGCCGATTTTTTTAATTATTGATAACCTGGTGCCATACGAATAATCCATCTTTAATGAACTAATTTTATTTTGACTAGTTGAATGTTTTGTATATACTTGAAAAATGATAACTTGGTGCCATATGAATAAACCTTCTTGAGTGAACTAAATATTTCTATTAGTTTTTTCTGTTTAAGATTCTGGGTATTTTAGTTTGTACTTTGTAATGTGTGTTCCTACGATTTAATTTCTTCTCAATTTTTTTTTTTTGTTTCCTGAAATTGCATTTGCCTGTGGGCGCCAACATCTCCCTTCAATTTTTTTTTATGATTTTAACATAAGCCGATTTTTTTAAGTATTGATAACCTGGTGCCATACGAATAATCCATCTTTAATGAACTAATTTTTTTTTCTTTTTAATATTCTGGGCATTTTAGTTTGTACTTTGTAATGTGTGTTCCTACGATTTAATTTCTTCTCAATTTTTTTTTTTTGTTTCCTGAAAATGCATTTGCCTTCAGGCGCCCACACCCTCCTTCAATTTTTTTTTAGTCATGTGACTAATTGAAATTTTTGTATATACTTTTTAAACATTGATAACCTGGTGCACTTTGAATAATCCATCATTAATGAACTAAATATTTTGAATAGTTTTTTTCTGTTTAAGATTCTGGACATTTTAGTTTGTAGTTTTTAATTTAAATTTTTTTTTGTTTTCTTAAATGCTTTTGCCTGCGGGCGCCAACACCCTCATTCAATTTTTTTTTTTTTGTTATGTGACTAGTTGAATTTTTTGTATAGACTTGAACAATGATAACTTGGTGCCCTATGAATAAACCTTCTTGATTGAACTAAATATTTCTATTAGTTTTTTCTGTTTAAGATTCTGGGTATTTTAGTTTGTACTTTGTAATGTGAATTCCTACGATTTAATTTCTTCTACAATTTTTTTTTTTGGTTACTGAAATTGCATTTGCCTGTATGCGCCAACACCACCCATCAAATTTTTTTTATGATTTTAACTTTTGCCGAGTTTTTTAAATATTGATAACCTGGTGCCATACGAATAATCCATCTTTAATGAACTAATTTTTTTTCTTTTTAAGATTCTGGGCATTTTAGTTTGTACTTTGTACTTAGTTTCCACATTTTTTTTTGGTTTTCTAAAATGCTTTTGCCTGCGGGCGCCAACACCCTCTTTCAATTTTTTCTTTTAGTACTGTAACTCTAGTTGAATATTTCGTATTTACTTTTTAAACTTGATAACTTGGTGCTCTATGAATAATCATTCTTTAATAAACTAAATATTTTGAATAATCTTTTCTGTTTAAGATTTTGGAGATTTTAGTTTTATGCTTGTAATGTGTATTACCACAATATAATTTATATAAATTTTTTTTTTGTATTCTAAAATGCATTTGCCGGCGGGCATTAACACTATCCACTAACTTTAGCCGAATATTTTAAACATAGATAACCTGGTACCATACTATCCTTCTTTAATGAACTAAATATTTTGAATAGTTTTTTCTGTTTAAGTTTTGGGACATTTTAGTTTAAACTTCGTTATGTGTGTATCTACTGTAAATTTTTTTCCAAATTTTTTTTTTGTATTCTAAAATGCATTTGCCTGTGGGTGCCAACTCCTCCCTTCAATTTTTTTTTTTTTTAGTACTGTAACTCTAGTTGAACATTTTGTATTGACTTGAAAATTGATAACTTGGTGCCCCATGAATAATCATTCTTTAATGAACAAAATATTTTGAATAGTTTTTTCTAAATTTTTTTCCAAATATCTTTTTTGTTTTCTAAAATCAATTTGCCTGCAGGCGCCAACACCTCCCATCAATTTCTTTTTTTTATGATTTTAATTCTAGCCAAATTTTGTAAACATTGACAATCTGGTGCCCCATGAATAATCATTCTTTAATGAACTAAATATTTTAAATAGTTTTTTCTGTTTAAGATTCTGGACATTTTAGTTTGAAGTTTTTAATTTCAATTTTTTTTTGTATTCTAAAATGCATTTGCCTGCGGGCGCCAACACCTCCCTTCAATTTTTTTTTTTTAGTACTGAACTCTAGTTGAACATTTTGTATTGACTTGAAAATTGATAACTTGGTGCCCCATGAATAATCATTCTTTAATAAACTAAATATTTTGAATAATCGTTTCTGTTTAAGATTTTGGAGATTTTAGTTTTATTTTTGTAATGTGTATTCCCACAATATAATTTATATAAATTGTTTTTTGTATTATAAAATGCATTTGCCGGCGGGCATTAACACTATCCACTAACTTTAGCCGAATATTTTAAACATAGATAACCTGGTACCATACTATCCTTCTTTAATGAACTAAATATTTTGAATAGTTTTTTCTGTTTAAGTTTTGGGACATTTTAGTTTGAACTTCGTTATGTGTGTATCTACTGTAAATTTTTTTCCAAATTTTTTTTTTGTATTCTAAAATGCATTTGCCTGCGGGTGCCAACACCTCCCTTCAATTTTTTTTTTTTAGTACAGTAACTCTATTTGAACATTTTGTATTGACTTGAAAATTGATAACTTGGTGCCCCATGAATAATCATTCTTTAATGAACAAAATATTTTGAATAGTTTTTTCTAAATTTTTTTCCAAATATCTTTTTTGTTTTCTAAAATCAATTTGCCTGCAGGCGCCAACACCTCCCATCAATTTCTTTTTTTTATGATTTTAATTCTAGCCAAATTTTGTAAACATTGACAATCTGGTGCCCCATGAATAATCATTCTTTAATGAACTAAATATTTTAAATAGTTTTTTCTGTTTAAGATTCTGGACATTTTAGTTTGAAGTTTTTAATTTCAATTTTTTTTTGTATTCTAAAATGCATTTGCCTGCGGGCGCCAACACCTCCCTTCAATTTTTTTTTTTTAGTACTGAACTCTAGTTGAACATTTTGTATTGACTTGAAAATTGATAACTTGGTGCCCCATGAATAATCATTCTTTAATGAACAAAATATTTTGAATAGTTTTTTCTAAATTTTTTTCCAAATTTCTTTTTTGTTTTCTAAAATGCATTTGCCTGCGGGCGCCAACACCCTCTTTCAATTTTTTTTTTTGTTATGTAACTCTTGTTGAATTTTTCGTATATACTTTTTAAACATTGATAACTTGGTGCCCTATGAAAAATCCAACATTAATGAACTAAATATTTTGAATAGTTTTTTCTGTTTAAGATTCTAGACGTTTTAGGTTGGACTTTGTAATGTGTTTTCCTACAGTATAATTTTTTTTTTGTTTTCTAAAATGCATTTGCCTGCGGGCGCCAACACCCTCCTTCAATTTTTTTTTTTTGTTATGTGACTAGTTGAATTTTTTGTATAGACTTTAAACATTGATAACTTGGTGCCCTATGAAAAATCCAACATTAATGAACTAAATATTTTGAATAGTTTTTTTCTGTTTAAGATTCTGGACATATTAGTTTGAGGTTTTTAATTTCAATTTTTTTTTGTTTTCTAAAATGCTTTTGCCTGCGGGCGCCAACACCTTCCTTCAATTTTTTTTTTTTGTTATGTGACTAGTTGAATTTTTTGTATAGACTTTAAACATTGATAACTTGGTGCCCTATGAAAAATCCAACATTAATGAACTAAATATTTTGAATAGTTTTTTTCTGTTTAAGATTCTGGACATATTAGTTTGAGGTTTTTAATTTCAATTTTTTTTTGTTTTCTAAAATGCTTTTGCCTGCGGGCGCCAACACCTTCCTTCAATTTTTTTTTTTTGTTATGTGACTAGTTGAATTTTTTGTATAGACTTGAAAAATGATAACTTGGTGCCCTATGAATAAACCTTCTTGAGTGAACTAAATATTTTGAATAGTTTTTTCTGTTTAAGATTCTAGACTTTTTTTGTTGGACTTTGTAAATGTGTATTCCTAGAATAATATTATTTTTTTAATTTTTTTTTCCTGAAATTGTATTTTCCTGCATTCGCCAACGCCTCTATTCAATTTTTTTTTATGATTTTAACATAAGCCGATTTTTTTAATTATTGATAACCTGGTGCCATACGAATAATCCATCTTTAATGAACTAATTTTATTTTGACTAGTTGAATGTTTTGTATATACTTGAAAAATGATAACTTGGTGCCATATGAATAAACCTTCTTGAGTGAACTAAATATTTCTATTAGTTTTTTCTGTTTAAGATTCTGGGTATTTTAGTTTGTACTTTGTAATGTGTGTTCCTATGATTTAATTTCTTCTCAATTTTTTTTTTTTGTTTCCTGAAATTGCATTTGCCTGTGGGCGCCAACATCTCCCTTCAATTTTTTTTTATGATTTTAACATAAGCCGATTTTTTTAAGTATTGATAACCTGGTGCCATACGAATAATCCATCTTTAATGAACTAATTTTTTTTTCTTTTTAATATTCTGGGCATTTTAGTTTGTACTTTGTAATGTGTGTTCCTACGATTTAATTTCTTCTCAATTTTTTTTTTTTGTTTCCTGAAAATGCATTTGCCTTCAGGCGCCCACACCCTCCTTCAATTTTTTTTTAGTCATGTGACTAATTGAAATTTTTGTATATACTTTTTAAACATTGATAACCTGGTGCACTTTGAATAATCCATCATTAATGAACTAAATATTTTGAATAGTTTTTTTCTGTTTAAGATTCTGGACATTTTAGTTTGTAGTTTTTAATTTAAATTTTTTTTTGTTTTCTTAAATGCTTTTGCCTGCGGGCGCCAACACCCTCATTCAATTTTTTTTTTTTGTTATGTGACTAGTTGAATTTTTTGTATAGACTTGAACAATGATAACTTGGTGCCCTATGAATAAACCTTCTTGATTGAACTAAATATTTCTATTAGTTTTTTCTGTTTAAGATTCTGGGTATTTTAGTTTGTACTTTGTAATGTGAATTCCTACGATTTAATTTCTTCTACAATTTTTTTTTTTGGTTACTGAAATTGCATTTGCCTGTATGCGCCAACACCACCCATCAAATTTTTTTTATGATTTTAACTTTTGCCGAGTTTTTTAAATATTGATAACCTGGTGCCATACGAATAATCCATCTTTAATGAACTAATTTTTTTCTTTTTAAGATTCTGGGCATTTTAGTTTGTACTTTGTACTTAGTTTCCACATTTTTTTTTGGTTTTCTAAAATGCTTTTGCCTGCGGGCGCCAACACCCTCTTTCAATTTTTTCTTTTAGTACTGTAACTCTAGTTGAATATTTCGTATTTACTTTTTAAACTTGATAACTTGGTGCTCTATGAATAATCATTCTTTAATAAACTAAATATTTTGAATATTCTTTTCTGTTTAAGATTTTGGAGATTTTAGTTTTATGCCTGTAATGTGTATTACCACAATATAATTTATATAAATTTTTTTTTGTATTCTAAAATATATTTGCCGGCGGGCATTAACACTATCCACTAACTTTAGCCGAATATTTTAAACATAGATAAACTGGTACCATACTATCCTTCTTTAATGAACTAAATATTTTGAATAGTTTTTTCTGTTTAAGTTTTGGGACATTTTAGTTTAAACTTCGTTATGTGTGTATCTACTGTAAATTTTTTTCCAAATTTTTTTTTTGTATTCTAAAATGCATTTGCCTGTGGGTGCCAACTCCTCCCTTCAATTTTTTTTTTTTTTAGTACTGTAACTCTAGTTGAACATTTTGTATTGACTTGAAAATTGATAACTTGGTGCCCCATGAATAATCATTCTTTAATGAACAAAATATTTTGAATAGTTTTTTCTAAATTTTTTTCCAAATATCTTTTTTGTTTTCTAAAATCAATTTGCCTGCAGGCGCCAACACCTCCCATCAATTTCTTTTTTTTATGATTTTAATTCTAGCCAAATTTTGTAAACATTGACAATCTGGTGCCCCATGAATAATCATTCTTTAATGAACTAAATATTTTAAATAGTTTTTTCTGTTTAAGATTCTGGACATTTTAGTTTGAAGTTTTTAATTTCAATTTTTTTTTGTATTCTAAAATGCATTTGCCTGCGGGCGCCAACACCTCCCTTCAATTTTTTTTTTTTAGTACTGAACTCTAGTTGAACATTTTGTATTGACTTGAAAATTGATAACTTGGTGCCCCATGAATAATCATTCTTTAATAAACTAAATATTTTGAATAATCGTTTCTGTTTAAGATTTTGGAGATTTTAGTTTTATTTTTGTAATGTGTATTCCCACAATATAATTTATATAAATTGTTTTTTGTATTATAAAATGCATTTGCCGGCGGGCATTAACACTATCCACTAACTTTAGCCGAATATTTTAAACATAGATAACCTGGTACCATACTATCCTTCTTTAATGAACTAAATATTTTGAATAGTTTTTTCTGTTTAAGTTTTGGGACATTTTAGTTTGAACTTCGTTATGTGTGTATCTACTGTAAATTTTTTTCCAAATTTTTTTTTTGTATTCTAAAATGCATTTGCCTGCGGGTGCCAACACCTCCCTTCAATTTTTTTTTTTTAGTACAGTAACTCTAGTTGAACATTTTGTATTGACTTGAAAATTGATAACTTGGTGCCCCATGAATAATCATTCTTTAATGAACAAAATATTTTGAATAGTTTTTTCTAAATTTTTTTCCAAATTTCTTTTTTGTTTTCTAAAATGCATTTGCCTGCGGGCGCCAACACCCTCTTTCAATTTTTTTTTTTGTTATGTAACTCTTGTTGAATTTTTCGTATATACTTTTTAAACATTGATAACTTGGTGCCCTATGAAAAATCCAACATTAATGAACTAAATATTTTGAATAGTTTTTTCTGTTTAAGATTCTGGACATATTAGTTCGAGGTTTTTAATTTCAATTTTTTTTTGTTTTCTAAAATGCTTTTGCCTGCGGGCGCCAACACCCTCCTTCAATTTTTTTTTTTTGTTATGTGACTAGTTGAATTTTTTGTATAGACTTTAAACATTGATAACTTGGTGTCCTATGAAAAATCCAACATTAATGAACTAAATATTTTGAATAGTTTTTTCTGTTTAAGATTCTAGACGTTTTAGGTTGGACTTTGTAATGTGTTTTCCTACAGTATAATTTTTTTTTTGTTTTCTAAAATGCATTTGCCTGCGGGCGCCAACACCCTCTTTCAATTTTTTTTTTTTGTTATGTAACTCTTGTTGAGTTTTTTGTATATACTTTTTAAACATTGATAACTTGGTGCCCTATGAAAAATCCAACATTAATGAACTAAATATTTTGAATAGTTTTTTTCTGTTTAAGATTCTGGACATATTAGTTTGAGGTTTTTAATTTCAATTTTTTTTTGTTTTCTAAAATGCTTTTGCCTGCGGGCGCCAACACCTTCCTTCAATTTTTTTTTTTTGTTATGTGACTAGTTGAATTTTTTGTATAGACTTGAAAAATGATAACTTGGTGCCCTATGAATAAACCTTCTTGAGTGAACTAAATATTTTGAATAGTTTTTTCTGTTTAAGATTCTAGACTTTTTTTGTTGGACTTTGTAAATGTGTATTCCTAGAATAATATTTTTTTTTTAATTTTTTTTTGGTTCCTGAAATTGTATTTTCCTGCATTCGCCAACGCCTCTATTCAATTTTTTTTTATGATTTTAACATAAGCCGATTTTTTTAATTATTGATAACCTGGTGCCATACGAATAATCCATCTTTAATGAACTAATTTTATTTTGACTAGTTGAATGTTTTGTATATACTTGAAAAATGATAACTTGGTGCCATATGAATAAACCTTCTTGAGTGAACTAAATATTTCTATTAGTTTTTTCTGTTTAAGATTCTGGGTATTTTAGTTTGTACTTTGTAATGTGTGTTCCTACGATTTAATTTCTTCTCAATTTTTTTTTTTTGTTTCCTGAAATTGCATTTGCCTGTGGGCGCCAACATCTCCCTTCAATTTTTTTTTATGATTTTAACATAAGCCGATTTTTTTAAGTATTGATAACCTGGTGCCATACGAATAATCCATCTTTAATGAACTAATTTTTTTTTCTTTTTAATATTCTGGGCATTTTAGTTTGTACTTTGTAATGTGTGTTCCTACGATTTAATTTCTTCTCAATTTTTTTTTTTTGTTTCCTGAAAATGCATTTGCCTTCAGGCGCCCACACCCTCCTTCAATTTTTTTTTAGTCATGTGACTAATTGAAATTTTTGTATATACTTTTTAAACATTGATAACCTGGTGCACTTTGAATAATCCATCATTAATGAACTAAATATTTTGAATAGTTTTTTTCTGTTTAAGATTCTGGACATTTTAGTTTGTAGTTTTTAATTTAAATTTTTTTTTGTTTTCTTAAATGCTTTTGCCTGCGGGCGCCAACACCCTCATTCAATTTTTTTTTTTTTGTTATGTGACTAGTTGAATTTTTTGTATAGACTTGAACAATGATAACTTGGTGCCCTATGAATAAACCTTCTTGATTGAACTAAATATTTCTATTAGTTTTTTCTGTTTAAGATTCTGGGTATTTTAGTTTGTACTTTGTAATGTGAATTCCTACGATTTAATTTCTTCTACAATTTTTTTTTTTGGTTACTGAAATTGCATTTGCCTGTATGCGCCAACACCACCCATCAAATTTTTTTTATGATTTTAACTTTTGCCGAGTTTTTTAAATATTGATAACCTGGTGCCATACGAATAATCCATCTTTAATGAACTAATTTTTTTTCTTTTTAAGATTCTGGGCATTTTAGTTTGTACTTTGTACTTAGTTTCCACATTTTTTTTTGGTTTTCTAAAATGCTTTTGCCTGCGGGCGCCAACACCCTCTTTCAATTTTTTCTTTTAGTACTGTAACTCTAGTTGAATATTTCGTATTTACTTTTTAAACTTGATAACTTGGTGCTCTATGAATAATCATTCTTTAATAAACTAAATATTTTGAATAATCTTTTCTGTTTAAGATTTTGGAGATTTTAGTTTTATGCTTGTAATGTGTATTACCACAATATAATTTATATAAATTTTTTTTTGTATTCTAAAATGCATTTGCCGGCGGGCATTAACACTATCCACTAACTTTAGCCGAATATTTTAAACATAGATAACCTGGTACCATACTATCCTTCTTTAATGAACTAAATATTTTGAATAGTTTTTTCTGTTTAAGTTTTGGGACATTTTAGTTTAAACTTCGTTATGTGTGTATCTACTGTAAATTTTTTTCCAAATTTTTTTTTTGTATTCTAAAATGCATTTGCCTGTGGGTGCCAACTCCTCCCTTCAATTTTTTTTTTTTTTAGTACTGTAACTCTAGTTGAACATTTTGTATTGACTTGAAAATTGATAACTTGGTGCCCCATGAATAATCATTCTTTAATGAACAAAATATTTTGAATAGTTTTTTCTAAATTTTTTTCCAAATATCTTTTTTGTTTTCTAAAATCAATTTGCCTGCAGGCGCCAACACCTCCCATCAATTTCTTTTTTTTATGATTTTAATTCTAGCCAAATTTTGTAAACATTGACAATCTGGTGCCCCATGAATAATCATTCTTTAATGAACTAAATATTTTAAATAGTTTTTTCTGTTTAAGATTCTGGACATTTTAGTTTGAAGTTTTTAATTTCAATTTTTTTTTGTATTCTAAAATGCATTTGCCTGCGGGCGCCAACACCTCCCTTCAATTTTTTTTTTTTAGTACTGAACTCTAGTTGAACATTTTGTATTGACTTGAAAATTGATAACTTGGTGCCCCATGAATAATCATTCTTTAATAAACTAAATATTTTGAATAATCGTTTCTGTTTAAGATTTTGGAGATTTTAGTTTTATTTTTGTAATGTGTATTCCCACAATATAATTTATATAAATTGTTTTTTGTATTATAAAATGCATTTGCCGGCGGGCATTAACACTATCCACTAACTTTAGCCGAATATTTTAAACATAGATAACCTGGTACCATACTATCCTTCTTTAATGAACTAAATATTTTGAATAGTTTTTTCTGTTTAAGTTTTGGGACATTTTAGTTTGAACTTCGTTATGTGTGTATCTACTGTAAATTTTTTTCCAAATTTTTTTTTTGTATTCTAAAATGCATTTGCCTGCGGGTGCCAACACCTCCCTTCAATTTTTTTTTTTTAGTACAGTAACTCTAGTTGAACATTTTGTATTGACTTGAAAATTGATAACTTGGTGCCCCATGAATAATCATTCTTTAATGAACAAAATATTTTGAATAGTTTTTTCTAAATTTTTTTCCAAATTTCTTTTTTGTTTTCTAAAATGCATTTGCCTGCGGGCGCCAACACCCTCTTTCAATTTTTTTTTTTGTTATGTAACTCTTGTTGAATTTTTCGTATATACTTTTTAAACATTGATAACTTGGTGCCCTATGAAAAATCCAACATTAATGAACTAAATATTTTGAATAGTTTTTTCTGTTTAAGATTCTGGACATATTAGTTCGAGGTTTTTAATTTCAATTTTTTTTTGTTTTCTAAAATGCTTTTGCCTGCGGGCGCCAACACCCTCCTTCAATTTTTTTTTTTTGTTATGTGACTAGTTGAATTTTTTGTATAGACTTTAAACATTGATAACTTGGTGTCCTATGAAAAATCCAACATTAATGAACTAAATATTTTGAATAGTTTTTTCTGTTTAAGATTCTAGACGTTTTAGGTTGGACTTTGTAATGTGTTTTCCTACAGTATAATTTTTTTTTTGTTTTCTAAAATGCATTTGCCTGCGGGCGCCAACACCCTCTTTCAATTTTTTTTTTTTGTTATGTAACTCTTGTTGAGTTTTTTGTATATACTTTTTAAACATTGATAACTTGGTGCCCTATGAAAAATCCAACATTAATGAACTAAATATTTTGAATAGTTTTTTTCTGTTTAAGATTCTGGACATATTAGTTTGAGGTTTTTAATTTCAATTTTTTTTTGTTTTCTAAAATGCTTTTGCCTGCGGGCGCCAACACCTTCCTTCAATTTTTTTTTTTTGTTATGTGACTAGTTGAATTTTTTGTATAGACTTGAAAAATGATAACTTGGTGCCCTATGAATAAACCTTCTTGAGTGAACTAAATATTTTGAATAGTTTTTTCTGTTTAAGATTCTAGACTTTTTTTGTTGGACTTTGTAAATGTGTATTCCTAGAATAATATTTTTTTTTTAATTTTTTTTTGGTTCCTGAAATTGTATTTTCCTGCATTCGCCAACGCCTCTATTCAATTTTTTTTTATGATTTTAACATAAGCCGATTTTTTTAATTATTGATAACCTGGTGCCATACGAATAATCCATCTTTAATGAACTAATTTTATTTTGACTAGTTGAATGTTTTGTATATACTTGAAAAATGATAACTTGGTGCCATATGAATAAACCTTCTTGAGTGAACTAAATATTTCTATTAGTTTTTTCTGTTTAAGATTCTGGGTATTTTAGTTTGTACTTTGTAATGTGTGTTCCTACGATTTAATTTCTTCTCAATTTTTTTTTTTTGTTTCCTGAAATTGCATTTGCCTGTGGGCGCCAACATCTCCCTTCAATTTTTTTTTATGATTTTAACATAAGCCGATTTTTTTAAGTATTGATAACCTGGTGCCATACGAATAATCCATCTTTAATGAACTAATTTTTTTTTCTTTTTAATATTCTGGGCATTTTAGTTTGTACTTTGTAATGTGTGTTCCTACGATTTAATTTCTTCTCAATTTTTTTTTTTTGTTTCCTGAAATTGCATTTGCCTGTGGGCGCCAACATCTCCCTTCAATTTTTTTTTATGATTTTAACATAAGCTGATTTTTTTAAGTATTGATAACCTGGTGCCATACGAATAATCCATCTTTAATGAACTAATTTTTTTTTCTTTTTAATATTCTGGGCATTTTAGTTTGTACTTTGTGATGTGTGTTCCTACGATTTAATTTCTTCTCAATTTTTTTTTTTTGTTTCCTGAAATTGCATTTGCCTGTGGGCGCCAACATCTCCCTTCAATTTTTTTTTATGATTTTAACATAAGCTGATTTTTTTAAGTATTGATAACCTGGTGCCATACGAATAATCCATCTTTAATGAACTAATTTTTTTTTCTTTTTAAGATTCTGGGCATTTTAGTGTGTACTTTGTAATGTGTATTCCTAAAGTAACATTTTTTCCACATTTTTTCCACATTTTTTTTTGGTTTTCTAGTATGCATTTGCCTGCGGGCGCCAATACCCTCTTTCAATTTTTTTTTTTGTTATGTAGCTCTAGTTGAATTTTTCGTATATACTTTTTAAACATTGATAAATTGGTGCCCTATGAAAAATCCTTCTTTAATGAACTAAATATTTTGAATAGTTTTTTCTGTTTAAGATACTGGACATTTTAGTTTGAAGTTTGTAATGTGTATTCACACAATATAATTCAATTCAATTTTTTTTGAATCATGTTTGTGAATGAAATTATTTGTTAAAGACTTATTTATAATTATAAGAAAACTTTATTTTTAAATTTTAGAATGAAAGAGAAAAGTATTAAAAGTCTTTATTAATTATACTATCATAGTTTTTATATTTATCTTATTTATAGTTAGATCGTAATTTAAGATTTTTAAATATATGACTAATTTGTTGTAATTTATTGTTATATATCTACTATTTTAGCAGTTCTTTGTTCGTGCGAAATAAGAAACTCTTATTAAGTAAGAAGAAATAAATTATAGTATAATATAAGATGTAACCGTAGGCATATAAAACAATAAAAAAATGTTGTTTTTATGTTTATGGATTAATGAAATTAATAATAATATCATTAGTTACCAAAATAAATGTATTTAGAGACGCGTGATATTACAGTTCTTTCATCACTGTACACTATGTACTAAAGTTCGACAGACGACGGTTTTCCGGGCGTGCCTGGGAAGTTATATTTCTTTGGTAATTAAATTAAAATATGAATTATAAGTTATATAGGTACCTATTATGTAGGTAGGTACTTAACCAAAACTCGTTATACGAAAAACGATTCCAAGTGGAGACGATTTGACAGCCTAGGATATTGTATACTATACAGTGGAACCTCGATTATCCGGGGTAATGATGGGGAGGGGGTCACACGGATAAATGAAAATCACGGTTAATCGAGACTTTTTATAATAATGAAATTTTTATTTAATTTTAATTAGAAATACATAGATACAATTTTATAATAATGAAATTTTAAAAATTTGATTCAATTATAATTAGAAATATGTATACATACATAATATACATACAATAATTTTATACAACAAGTTATTAGGGCTTAAAATATGAAGTTATCAGTCTTTGTTTTTTTTGGTTTGAAATAATTTTCCTTACTTCACTTCTAATTTTTCTTAAGCCAATAATGTCATGGAAGTCAAAATCGATGTACAATATTGCTTATCTTCATATTATTACCGTCAAAAATGTCATTAATATAATTGTCGATATCGTGTATTATGTAATATAAAATGTTCGATTATAACTACATATAATATATCTATAGTCCATACTTATTTTTAAATTTTTGGAAGAGTGAGCACGGTTAATCGTTAACACGGATAATCGAGTCACGGATAATCGAGGTTCTACAGTACTTATATTGATATTATTAAATATTATTAATACCGTAGCCAGTTAAGTTGAGTTATTATTATTTGTTTATTATCATATTTGTATATAATAATACATTTTAGACGTTTCAATTACCCACAAATAATATTTTTAAAATGGGTATATAAATTACAAGTTACAACGAATTATGAACGATATTTCAAAAATTAATTGCCGAAAATCATTATTTTTTAACTGAAAACGACAGAGAAGTCTGAATTTGGCGGTCAGTCTTATTTTTAAGTTATATTATAGCTACTTGAACTTTTTGGTATTTTCATATAATATATCCAGTGTAGTCACTGGCACACTGCGCTTGCTCGAAAAATTAAAATCAAAAACATCCCTCGACTTGTTATGTAAATCCACCATGGGTGGGTGTCAGAATTATTTTTGCATCATCAATTTTAAAACGTTGATTTACCTAGATTAAAAAAAAAATTAATTTGTTATACTTAAGCTCGGTAAACTTTAAGCATTGTACGGGTGCGTAAAACACCGAAAATCGTAAACTTCGTAAGGCTATACCATAAATACTAAAATACCAATGGTTTCCCGGTAGTAGAGTTTTGGACAAGTACCTACATAGGTAACTTATAATAATTCATATTGTAAATTAATTAGGTACCAAAAAAATATAACTTCTCAAACACTGTGTCTCTTGGCACTGCCGGGAGAATGTATTAGAATGTCTATAAACTTGCGGACCAGTTTGTATTGTTAAATTTGGCATGCGAACTATAATTGAAATAGAAAACCAGAATAGGTGCATTGCAGATGACAAAGATTTCTGTAAAAGAACATACGATTTATCAATATACCGTATAGGTATTGAGTATAATACTATAATATAAAAGTTCTATGAATTTATCATGGTAAATAATATATTTTATAATATCTATGGCAATCGTCAATTGTCGAAATTCTTCGGCGACGGTTAACAATTCTTATAATTTCAGCAAATACTATTGTATTATAAATATAATATATTGTATATTTTGATTTCAGTGAACAGAAAAATAATAAGCCACTAATATAAACCGTACATATTATAATGTAAGTTTTAATACAAACTCGCAAATTTCATTATGATCAGGTTATTTTCATAAAGTATTTCGATACTTTCAAGTTTCAGTTCATCGGAGTGAGATGATTAGATGGAGATACGAGCGTCTAGAGCACGATTTAAGATATATCCAGAGATAATAGAAATCTCTGGATATATCTTAAATCGTGGTCTAGAGACAGCGCCTCTTATCAGTACTATTATTATCAGTATCACTATATCATGATAGTTGCTTTATCACATAATCGTTTGATTACATTTAAATTATTATATTTAAACATTATATATATTTAAAATTTAAAATTTTGTTTTATTTTATTAAATTAATTGAATTTACAACTATACAATGTCTTCATCAAATGAACAACTGGAAACAGTTCAATTAAAATTTGGTTCTATTCAAGGTAAGGATTTAAAAAAATTCATATCTAATATTATTTAAAGTTATATTTCAAATATAAAATAAATGTATTCTTTACAAGACATTACAAAACTGTTTAAAATATATATATTTCATTAAATTTTACTGTAGAGTTTAATGATTGGAAAGAGAAGGAAGAATTAGCCACTTTGACACGCTATGTCTAACATAGAGGGTCAAAAACTAACATGGACAAAACAGTTACAACAAAGTATTATTGCCTTCGATCTGGAGTATTTAAATCTAAAAGCAAAGGAGAACGTTCATTAAAGATAACTGGATCTTGTAAAATTGGTAAAATAACTAATGTTTTAAGTTTATACAACACATTATTTTACAATTTTCATTTTTTTAATGATTTAGATCAATGCTGCCCTTCTTTTATAAGAACTGTTGTTGGAATGATTAATATTGAAACAACATATTGTAACTCATCTTGGGCACCAAAACGAAATAAGATTTCTTCCCATCCCGACTGTTGTTCAAGAAACAATTGCTGGTAATTGGTATACTTATATTTATATTTGATACATTGAATTAGTTTGGAAAAACAGTTAAGTATGTGAATTGGTTTGGTTAAATATATTGTTAATGTTTGTTATATATAATGTTATACAATTGTTTATATATGTATTAGGATATTACTCCAATTAATTCAGTTAAAGTGAATCTTGTAAGTATTGTATTAAATTATTTAATTAAAGTACTAAATTATACTTATTATATTATTATATTTATAGGTAAAATTGAAAGTGGAATCCCGCCAAATGTCATAATTGATCAGTTCCGCAATGAAACTAATAAATTATGATATCGAAAAAAAAAATATAATAACAAGGAAGGACATATATAATATTTCTGCTAAGTTTGGTTTACTCCACAAATACAAGCTAATTCATTAGAATTAGATAATTTAATCAAACAAAATGTGCTCGTGTAAGGTGATTTGTATTGTGTGCAAATGTTGTGTTCATTTGTTTTCATGCACATGTTATGACTACTGTATTAAAAACAACATGTGTAAGCATATACATGCCGTTCGAATGAATTCAATGGTGAATAATGAAGATGTTAGTATGAATAGTATGGATGTAATATGCAATCCCATAGCAAATGATGAAGTGTGTATGAAAATGCCTGCTGCACAACAGCTTAATGTACCATCCACTGAATCCATTGCTAATAAAATTCAGCAATTATATAATATGTTTGTGTGACAAGCAGGTACACTTGATGAACAACAACTCCAAAGAATAAACTTGACTGTCGATTCAAGTTTAAAAGTTCTGTATCAACATGAGAGTAAGTGTATAAATAATGTAGAGTATCGAGAACCAGCCAACAAAAATATTGACAAACAGCTACGGTTTTATTCGACCAAAAAACCAAGGACAAAAGCACCGGAAGAACAACGACTAAATAGGCCAACAATTAAAGTTATAAAACAAATAAAGAGTGATTTAAAAGGTAACGAAGATACCTCATATGTTAATATTGACCCACATTTTGAGCATTCATATGGACAATTTGAGCAGAAGAAGAAATGATATTATTGTATTTTATATATTTATTTATTTTTAACAAACAAATTCATTAGACACTTGGATTTTTTCTAATACATAATTTTTTAAACTTGGAACTTATATCATTGATTATAATTTTATTATTTAAATTTTTAAATTTTTATTTATATTTATTTTATTTTATACTTATGTGTTGTGTTGCAGGCTACAAAATATCGGTATAAGTTAATATAATAGAATACATTTATTTTATATTTGAAATATAACTTTGAATAATATTAGATATGAATTTTTTAAATCCTTACCTTGAATAGAACCTTATATTATCTATGGTCTCTAGACGCTCGTGTGACAAGTCGTGAATATTATCAGATTATAATTTATAGATACACCACAGATTATATTTTCATATAATCTGTGTAACTACTAAGGTTAAATAATGTGCTCGGTGGACACAATTTTGCAAAAGAGCTCAAACCTTAACAAATTGCTTAATATGTATTAATGTGTATTCTGGAGTTCAAACATGTATTTTAAATAAAAATGATAACATTTCTTCGTAACAAATTTTTAATTTTTAAATTTTTAATAATAATATTAAGTATTTAAATTCTCAAAATAATATACAATCATTTTATATGAAAATTTATGTTTTTTTTATGGTTGTTTATATAACTGGGCCGATTTTTTTTATTTTCCCGGTAGAAATCGTTGACCCTGTCCGGCCCTGCATGCCACTACGCATCCATGCCAGTAGAGTTGCCTACAGTCAAGTTTTAACTTTTAAGTAAAATCTCGATCGCTGCTCGAGTAAGTTATTGTCTATTCGTGCAATCGTGCCCCTTTTTTAGAGATGTTTGAAAGTTTTGGGAACTTAATTACTTTACCCGACAACCTTTTTTTTTTGACTTATTTAGTTAACTATACTGATAACGATGGTGAAGTCAGATTTGGCGGTCGGACTTAGTTTCGAAGTTATGGCTTAATGAAGTTCGCTATTTTACGATTTTTGCGCATTCGCGCGTCACTAATTTACTGCAGCTATTACGAATATTGATTTTTTTTTTTGAAACCTAAGTACTTCAACGAGTTAAGAACGACGGTGCAATCAAAATTAGATAGCCTGACTTCGTTTTGAAGTTATATGCTAAGACACTTTCGAATTCTGAGTTTTTACCCATACGCTCAACGCTCTAGAAGCTCCCTACGCCTACCGGCTCCGGTCGCCAATATTGGTTTAATCCTGAGTTGGAGTTTAAATCTAAAAGGGCATATTACAATATCCCAACCGTGGTTTAAAGTACTTTAAACCGAAGTTAATTCGAACCATCGATTTTAGTGAGTTAACCGGAGATCAATGGTGATCTGTAATACGATTGGTTGCCAATTAGTTATTAATTGGTGAGACAATCACAATCATATTATTCTTTGAAAATCAATGTTAAATTGGTTTTTTTACATTTATGTAATACATTTGAACAACTTGAAACTTGAATTATATATTACTTAAGCAACATTTATTCAAAGGATAGGAAAAAGGAAATATATGAAAATGTATTGTAATAAAAATAAAATAAATAAAAAGACAATTATTAATCTATTAAAAAAAAAATTATAATAATAGTACAGTGGCTTAAACACTTATGATTTTAATGACAACTAAAAGAACTACAAGTCGAAAAATCTTAATTTTTATTTAATATTTATGGAAATGTTAACACTCTAAATATGTTGGATATAATTTTATTTACTAATACGTAATTTATCATTCTAGAACGATTAAAAAGAATATAAGCAAATAATCAGTCAACAGGAGAAAAATCCTACTTATTACTCTTTAAGTATTTATATTGAACATTACAATTTATTAAACAAACACTATTTATTGAACAAAATTTAATTATAAAATCCAAAATTATAATTGTACATAAATAATAATATATATTACACTATTACTGCATGTTATATTTTATAATTCAAATTCATTTTAGTATAGATAAATAAAACATGTTGATTTTGTATTTTAAGTAGATATAATTTTAAAATCAATTTAATATGAAAAACAAATGTGCAGCAAGAAATATAATACGCATTTTTGACAGTGATGATAATTACATAAACCCAGCTTTTAGAGATTTATGAAAAGACATTTTTATGACTTGACGATGAGTTGAAATATGCATAAACACGACTAATTTAATGATTTTAACAATTGATTGATTTTTTCTTGGCATTCGTCTTTTTTCCTTTTGAGACCGCTATCCAATTCAACAAACTGATTTCTTCCAACCTTACCCGTTATAAGTTTATCAGTGTATAAGGATTGTGTCTGTCCAAAAAGTTCTTTTAAATTTTTTTCTGCCTTTTGTACCTCATTCAATTTATCTGATAGTTCTATTGATTCGGTTTTTAACTTAGTAGCTAATTCATTGATGCTAGTCGATTCATTTTTATAATCAGTCTGAATTTGTTTTGATGCAGTATTATATGTACCAATGTCTTTGGAATGTTTCAATTTATTCAAAGCCTCATCCCAAGAGCTATAAATGGAAGCCCTACGTTCAAAATGATGTATAATTGCACTTGTTATTCCAGATATACGTTGGCGCGTTTCACTATGTCCATCCTTGGCTATTGAAAAGTCCAAACGAACCCAAATAATTACAGTCAAAAACAAAATGTAAATAGCAACAATTACAATCAATGGTTCATGGAACATAAAGGCTTTTGGGAATTTGTATTTTAGTTCAAAATCACTAATGTGACTTTCTACAACATTTGACATTTGTAATTTTATAATTGGTCTGCCTATGGTATCTAAGTATGTATAGTGTAAGCCATCTGGTAAACGTACAATTGGATGGGTTGTTTTTAGATCTAAGTCTACTGATCCTTCAGGAAGAATAATGCGTACTGTTACATCTTCGATTATCATATTATCATATAAATGATCAATTAGACGCATCTTCAAAAAATAATCTTCACCGTTGTTGTAAAGATATTCGTAAGCTGGTACATTATAACCAATTGTATAATGAGTTTTCCAACCACCAAATAGAGGGAATCTTGGACGAATATCTAACTCAACGGAGTCTAAAAGTGTTCTTTGATTTGATGTAGATATGTTACCAATGACATCTCTATAATAAACACTAGTTGCTGAAGCTGGAAGATACATTTTGAATGATTTTACACTAGATATTCCACTGTTAGTTTCACGTTGATAATCATAACGAGAAAATGAACCTTTTAATTTAGCACCATGATGAACAAGGTCAATGACATCAGTAACAGCAACATTTCCCCAGTGGGATAATTCAATAGATCTTGTTAATTTTGTAGCTTTTAAAAATGGAGTATTATTATCATAATGTAAACTGATTTGAGAATATGCAAATGGTTCTAATGAACCAAAGGGCCCATAAACAACATCTCCAGAGCTCAAAAATGATACCGGGCTGATATTGGTGTAATCTTCTACCCGTCTTGTTCCAGTTTGGAATTTAACAGAAGATTTAAGACTTTTGTATGGTGAATACAAATAAGCATTTCCATAAAACATCATCAACTGTCTATCTTTTTGAGTTATTTCTTCAGGATGAGGATACAAAGCATTAATCAAAACATATTCAACCACAAGTGGTGCTCGACCTTTTGATCGCAATGGCCGAGATACATTAAAATCGATTTGATAAAACTGCTTATCTTCATGGCCAGATAATGTCACTGGTTTAACATTTAAACTCAAGCGATTAGATTCAAATACTTGATGAGCAGAAATATATGAAATGTGACTTTTAATTGAAGGTTCAAATGCATACAAAACAGAGTTTACAGGTTTGTCATCATTATTTTCCAAAGATAGACGACATTCTCCTTTAACTAGTTGGGTGCTTAAGTCTACTAAGCACTCTGCATTGTTAATAAATATTTTAGGGTTCACTTCAATTGTAAAAGAAGTAGAAATAGTAATTGCCACCAAGAATAAGTGGAGCAAAATCATTTTTTACAAACCTGAGACCAAATGTTCTAGTTGCAAAAATCTTGTTATTGTATTTTATTCGGATTTTAATACCTGAAACATCAAAACAAAGAAGCCATTTGATAAAACTGGTTAATTTTTGTATTTACATATTTTACATTACAATTTAATTTAATTCAATTTTTAGTTTTTTTGTGTTGCTTCATGTTTTTGTGTTTTGTCTTTAATTGTGTATTTGGCAAATGTCTTTAAAGGATCAAATGGTTCCCATCGACTAGCAGGAAAAATATGTTTGTTCCTTTCATACCAATTTCTCAGTAACACTTTCCCTGCATGCGAGTCTTCTTTCTCTAAACTAGCATCACTAACCATTCGAATATCATCATGAACACCAAATGTGAACAGTGGACCACTTTTACCTCTTGCTTTAGCAACAATGAAATCATAAAACGAATAATGGTGTGGCAATATCAAATCTTCTTTAACATACATTAATTGGTCAGCCATTATAGTTTTGAGCTCTCCAAAATCACGACGTAGTTGTTCTAGTGCTTTTTGTAAAAATTGATAAATTGTATTACCCTTTTTCATAACAATTGTACGTCTATGACCTGAACCATCCCAGTAACTGAATGTAATACTTATTTCTTCTTCTTTTAAGCATTTTTGTTTATCGGTCCATTCTTGTCTTAATGTTTCTCGTAAACAATTCTCTTCAGATTCTCTGGCACGATCTGGTAAAAAGCTTGTATCAACATCTGGATTTTTTTTGATTTTTTTAGGTAAAGGTTGAAAGGTAGATTCTTCTTCTGCCTCTTCTTCGTCTTCTTCTTCTACTTCGCTTTCTTCAGACATATCTTCAATAAATGACAATGCTTTAATCTTCCGTTGCTGTCTTCGTTTTTCTTCTAGTTTTGCTTCTAATTGTCTTTGCTTTTCAAATTCCACTTCTTTTTCTTTTTGTACTAATCTCTTAGCTCTTTCTTGGACAACTGTCTCTTGTTTAGCTTTCATTTCATCTAGGGTCACCAAACCAATAGTCGAGCTCTTGAGCTGTGCCTCCAAAGAATCATAATGTTTGGCAAACTTATTTTCTATATTTGACAGTTTCATTTCTTCTTCAATTTTTTTCTTACGTAACTCTATTTCAGCTTGAGCAAGCTCCCGTTTTTTCATTAATTGCATAGCACGGCCAGCTTCACTGGCAGCTCCTTTGTAATGTGCCATTTTGATGATTTTTTTATTTAGCGTTTACAATGTTAACATGTAATGCCGACAACTAACAACAACAAAACAACCTTAAACTTAAAACTGAAACTTTATATTAAGGGGAATTTAAACAAAAATAATATTACTTACATGTAAAACGAGTAGAGTTTGAATCCAATTATTATATTTTTAAGCACTATACAAAAAACATAGTCGCGTATAAATTGTACACGCATTAAATGATGTATATCAGATAGAAAAGTACGGCACCACAATATACAGGCTACAGTCAGTTTGCCATTTGTCAAAACGCCGAATCTGAGAACGTCATTAAGTTTGAAGTTACTAACGAGTTCTTGTCGTTGACGCCGTCGATTCACCGGCGCCTAGTACTGATGTTGGAAACACTGTAGTTGTTTTCACTTGTCAATAAATGAAAATAATCACACATTTTAAGAACCAATTATAATTTCGTAACATTTTGTTTTGGTTGGACAAAATTTGTTATTTGTTTATCTATTTACCTATACTCTATTATAATATTATATAGTCTATACGGCTATACCATACTCATTATCTATTTAATCTAATACCTATTTTAATTTATAAATTGGATTTACTATAGTAGTACAGTTGTACTGACGTACCCATTATTATTTTATTGTGTTTTAATATATTATTTACTTTACCTAAACGTATACGTACTACAAAAAAAAGAATGGCTACGATATTTGGTGTATCGTTGAATCCATTTTCAACGCCTGTAGGTGAAAAAATTGGTGAGTTTCTGTTTTCATCCACAGTGCTTTAACCATATTGATCGTTACAAATGATTTTATTTTAAAAATAATTTAAATCGTCAGTCGTCACACCTATGATACATGTATATGTATATTATTCAGGGACCTGTATGTTTTTTAATGTTAAGACTATTCTTTAAGACCTTTTCATACTTTTGATTATTTAAAAGTACATAATAACTAATAGTAACAAGTGTATAGGTACATTATTATTAATACAATTGTATGTTTAGTATTTTGTATGTATGCAACTGTTTTAGGATCAGAAATATAAAAACAAAGGCTAACCATTTTGTATTCATACTTCATAGTCTTCTCTTATTACCTACAAGTTAGAACACAGCAACAGTACAAAATGTTTGTGGTTTTTGAAGTTTTTTTTAAATTGTCACAGAATTAGTGTAGTGTTGTAAATATGAAGAAATATAAATGTTTAATAACTAACATACACCATACCGTCCATACCTAAATATTAATAATATCCAATGAGTACATCTATGTACTTATCCCAACTATGAACCTATATAGTTAATATTATTAATGTATTATGCAATATTGCACAATAAATTGAGATTCCTGTTAAGAAGGTGTTATTGTTCTATAATGTAGTCTCATTAATGCATAAAACATATAATTTTAAAACACTCATAACTTGGTTAAAAATTAAAATAAAAAAAAAAACTTACATGAAACCCAAGGTATTTGATAATAGGCCAATTTGCTCTAATATAAAAAGTATCAAAGTAAAATAGATTTTTCTGAAAATTTAACGTACCATGTTATGTGTTGGCAAGGTAGAAATAATATGTAGGTATAGCATCTTCTTTATCGACAGTTGATCTTGTTTTTAACTTTAAATATACATTAGACTCAACTTGTTTTACAATGATAAAAAAAAAAAATGAATAATTTTCATAATTTATTTATTCAACATATTTTAAAGTTATTAAATAACTTATAAATTATAATATTATATTTTGTTTTTATCAATAGAACTTGCAACTGATGGGGGCTTGGCTTCTGAAAATTGGTCACTTAATATGGAAATTTGTGATATGATTAATGACACAGAAGAAGGTCCTAAAGATGCAATTAAAGCAATTCGTAAAAGGTTACTTCAAAATGCAGGAAAAAATCATAAAATTATTATGTATACCTTGACAGTAAGTATTATAATTAATTATTGATAATAATTATTTACATAATTTTACTAATTATAGGTTTTGGAAACATGTGTAAAAAATTGTGGTAAACGATTCCACGTTTTAGTTTGTAACAAAGAATTTTCTCAGGATTTAATTAAATTAATTGGTAAGCAGACTAATTTAATTCTATTTTTTATAAATTGTTGATTTACGTGTGTGATATGTGATATAATTTAGGTCCAAAAAATGATCCACCAACCATTGTTCAGGAAAAAGTGTTAAGTCTTATTCAAAGTTGGGCAGATGCGTTTCGTAATCAACCTGATCTACAAGGAGTTTACCTTGTGTATAGAGAACTTCGTCAAAAAGGAATTGAATTTCCTATGACAAACCTTGATACTATGGCTCCAATACATACACCACATAAAGTAACTTTTATACAGATATAAATTAAATATTTATTAAATATATATTATACTGTTTTATAGAGTTATTCTGAAGAGCTCAAACCAGTAGTCAGTTCACATTCAAATGATCAAACAAATAGCCGGTCAAACAGACCAGACCAACTTAATAAACTGAATTCTGATTTAGAGTTAGTTCGTGGCAATATGGCAGTGTTGAATGAAATGCTTTCAGAATTGGTACCAGGAAAAGAAGATGGATCAGATGTTCAACTTTTAACTGTAACTAGTTAAACAATTAACATACATACAATTTTTAAAACAGCATTTAGAGGACGTTATTCCAGCTTGTGGTATTGGTCTTACAAACAGATTAGTGTGCAGCTATTCCAATTTTGTGTCGTTGCCTTTAATATTAGAGTTAAATGGCCCATTATTAAACATTAAGGTTAAAACATTCTCTTTGTTCAGTCATTGGTTTTTACAATATTTTGCAAGTTATGAGCATTTTTAAAATTTAATATTTTACATACTCATCACCCGCTTATTTGTTAAAATGTCATAAAAACACACAAATAGAACTCATGTTCTTACTTTTATATTTCATAATTGGTCGAATCAAGTATTTATTATATTAAGTATAATATCCAACAACGCAAAATTGGATGTACTGAACTCAAATTTGATATGTTGTACTTTATAAGATTGAGACAACTTAAACGTTCACTGTGGATGATGCCTAATGGCTTAATTTATCATCGTTCACAATTGCTAAATAACGTCAATTGGACTCTTTAACTTTGTAATAAATGCAATGCATAATGGTCAATATTACTATTAAATTATTTGTTTTTGTTTGCATCTCATGTAATATGCAAGTCGTACATTTAATATTGAGATTCATTTTTAAAATCCCAATTTATCAGCGCCGTGACAAATACACTCAAATATGATACATATTAAATGTGTTAAGCTGGTGTAGCGTCTTCAATAATATTATGGATGTATTTTATATTTTAAAAATATGATCTCTAAAATCAAATTTAGTATAAAAATAATACAAACTAGACATTTGAACTGACCTAGTCAATTTTTAATATGATTACAAAACAATAAAAATATTTTATGAAAAAACAATATTTTTAGGATTTATATACCACATGTAAAGCAATGCAAGAAAGAATTGTTGAACTCCTTGCTAAATTATCAGACGGTGAACTTACTGAACAGCTTTTGTTAGTCAATGATGATTTAAACAATCTTTTTCTACGGTTAGCTTTTATATTAATTAACATTTAAAAAAAAATTACATATATTTACAAGTATTAATTGTGTAAAATAGATATAGCAGATACGAAAAAAATAGAGAAGCGGGATGTAGCTCTATTTCTGTTGATGGTCAATCTATAAAAACAACTGATTTACTTCAAGGTTTTATTGATGAGCCAATTGCTACAACTTCAAACCAATTCTCAAAACTGAGTAATTATACTAATTTTTAATACAATACCATAAAGATTAAATCCTAATATATTACCACCTTTCTATAGTGAGTTAGAATGAAAGTATACCTGAGCAACAAATAAAGGGGAAGATTCTATAACACATTCTAATAAAGCAAACAAACAAAATATCAAAAAATATATTTCATGCTTCTTACATTACTTTTATTTAAAGGGATGTGGTAGATCGAATATTTGGGTACCCGAAACTCAAAACATAAAAATATAGTTATATCACTACAAAAAATAGTGCAATATGTTAGTTTTTTTAGGTATTTTCCTTAATGTAAAATATAAATTATTAACTAAAAATATAGGGATTTAAAGAGTATTCACTTTTTTTGTGTTTAATAATTGATTAATCTTAGGTGTTAATAATGAAAAGCCTAAACAAAATCCACCTGCAGATTTGCTTACTAGTATTCACACAGATGACTTTGATATGTTTGCTCAATCTCGATCAGTATCATATGAAAATACAAAAGTTGGGTAATAATAATATTTGATTAATTATAGAAAAAGTTAATATTTTATTATTGGGCATAGAAATTATAATAATATTATGAAATATTTAGTGGAAGTAGTTATGATGCCAATTTAAAGCCAGATCAAGTTAACAGTTTAGCTTCTTTGACTCAAGCTCGATCACAAAATGTGACAACAAAAGATGTAAGTATCCACCTCAAGTGTCTTTATATCTTAATAATAATCCATATTGTTGTTTAAGTATTAAATTAATAGATTATACTATATTCTGTATAATTTAAATCACGTTTGTATAAAGCAATTGTTATCGTTTTTGTAATACTTGTGTGTGTATTGTGTGGGTTCTGACCTTAGGATTGTGCTCATGAAGATGTCATCAGGGTAAGAGTACATTGTTTATAAAATGAAATTATGCCCTGATAATATTTTTAACATTACTTGCTTGACATAATATATCAGTAATTTTATCTGACTATCTTCATTTATATGTAATGCAAAAATTAAAACCATTATTTATTATTATTGTTTTAAGATTATGCATCATAAGTTTTTGTACCTATACATACAGTGTTAATTAAAAAAATGCATGCTAATATCTTTTTTTTCATATATTTTTGGTTAAATTAGTATTTTTTGGTTCTAATTAATAATCACCAAATACTACCACCATAACACAATTTAAATTATGTATATTCGATCAATGATAATTAAAGTTTATATAGCATGAGAAATTTTCCCCAAAATATTTTAATATAGTTTAATGCAATTTTAGTATGGTATGTTTAGTTAACTCAATTAATTATACTTTTAGAAATAAATACAATATACAATAATTATATTTTCTACAAAAAAGTTTAAGCACACATCTAAAAATTTGCTTCTAATTTGAGTACTTGTGCATCTACTAATCAATAGTTTATTGTAAATAATTTATAGTTCATACAATTATTTTGTTATGATATATCCACTATGAAAAAATATTGCATACATTTATATAATTATATTATTTTAATACATTATTTTTTTTGTAAATTGATATACTTATTTAAATATTTAATATAATTACATTACAATTAAATAAAGCTTCTTTTTTTAAACTGTTTATTATTTGTAAAATGTTTCAATAAATTATTTTAAATATTTCTAACCATTTATTTCATAATCATTATGTTTATTATTTAAAAATATATTTTAAATATTTTAGATGCATAGTGAACAGGATTTCGATGAAATAGCAGCTTGGCTCAGTGAAAATGTGAGTAAATAATAATAATTTGGATTAGTAATACCATTTATAGTCAATGGTATTACATTTGATCAAATTATGTTAATAGTATGAAAAATGCTAGTTTTATAAGATTTTAATTAGAAGCACATATTTAGCACTGCTGAGTATATTTGTTTTAATATAATATGTGTTTAAATATTCATAAACATACATAATTATTCTATTTTAATGGTTTTGTTTTACCTTAAACAGTCTTATTCTTTTGTCATTAAAATATATTAAACTTTAAATAAAATGAAAAATGAATAATTGTTCTATCCAATATCAATGTACTTATTTATTATTTACATCACTACTTTTTTGTTTATTTTTTTAGCCAGGAAATTCTACAAGACTTGGAGGTGAAATCGAAGAATCTCTATCAAGCAGTGAATTTGAGAGATTTTTAGCAGAAAGAGCAGCAGCTGCTGAAAATTTACCCACAGGAAATAACGAAAATGAATCAAGACGTAACAAAGAAAAACAAGGTGATACCATGTTTGCTTTGTAAGGCATTACCATATAATTTTGAAGTATTTAATTTATTAGTCAGTAATTGAATATTAATCATATAACTTGTCAGGACGTTAATCTTTATTATTGTGTTCTAAATTTAAAAAACCATAATATTTTAATCCATCATCTAAATAAATTGGTATTCTATTTTTAGTTTTAAAGTAATTACTTGTTTAAAAACTATATAGATATTCATTTAATAATATTTTTGGGACCTGGTGTTACGCGGTAGTTGGCCGCAGTCACTAATGTGTGCTGTGGTCAAGCATTTTCGTCACTAACCCTGTTTCTTGTGAATTATTAAACATATTTTATCAGCTATTATATTTTGATTGGGATAAATATATATAAGTACAAATACAATACTAAGAGAAGGTTGTAATTGTATCTTTTTTCAAATTCCATGTGTAAATCAAAATGTTAGGAATGCTGTTACATTTTTTTATGATATACAATTATTTTTTATAAATTTTATCAAATTGTTAAGTGTTAACTACAATAACAGGTATACAATCTCATTCCACTCTAGCATATAGGTTATTAGATTGACAATACTGTTTTAACATTGTACTATTCCAATAGATTTATTTTTTAAATTTCTAATCTGTCATAAAATTATGAATACTAATTTTCGTTTCTGTGCTATGAAATATGAATAATATTAATATTATATTTTTTAAGCTTAAACAAACCATAATCATTATTGTTTATAATTTATATTGCACTAAAATATTTCAACAGTCTTAGATGTTTAGTGATTTGGTTGTATGTTGTTATTTTTTTGAAATATTTACATATTCTTTAGTCTTTACTAAAAAGTAAAAACTTACCTCTTTTATCTTTATATACCTATGAATTATTCCAATTGTTATTTATTAAAAATTGTATTTGTTGTTAATTTAATTTTAATTTTAATAATTTACCATATAACCATCTACCACTTGTAAGCACTTTTTAATTAAACATTTTTGTTTGTTTAAAATGTATAAGTCATATTATATTACCTATAGTACATTTAGTTTTGTGTTGCACCATACACACTTTATTACTATGGGGATAATTAACTTATTTTGGAACTAAATATAATTAAGGTATTCATTTAATAAATATGTTATGAATGTAACAAATTATTTTGTTGCGTTCACTGTGCCACGGTGGTCATGTAAATTTGTGCAAATACTATGGGCCCTATGTTTTAATTTTTTAGAACTGTAGTTTAACTAAAATGTTTGCACAGAGGATTAGTCCATTACTATCTTGGGTATGCAATTACCTTTTTTTCATTTGTAATATTATTGTACTCCATAATCTATTGTAATATTCCATGCATTTTTGTGAAACCAATTACATTATAGCATTAGATATTTAGTTATTAATCCATTAGTCAATAGTACATAACACAAAATACTGTTTTCAAATCTAAAACTAGAAACTTTTATAATTGTCTGAAATGCTAAGTAATATTAAATATCACTGTAATTAAATTGAACCTTAACCATAATAAAAGTGAAAATATAATTTTCAATTATGATTTTTGGCAAACGTGAAATGCGTTTTATAGCTCAATAATAACCTCAATTCACTTTCCAATTTCCATCGTACACTGAGCCCAGAAAAAGGAGACGATACAATTGATGTTAAAATTGATACATAAATGATCTTAGTTTGGCGACTTAAATTTAAAATTTAAAAATACTATAGCATAATGAATACATAGTACATACTACATAAATAATATAGTTTACTATCATTGAAATAGGTAGTGTATACTAATCAAGTGTTTTAAAGTTGCTAAGCTAAGCTCAATTATTTAGCAGACTATTTTAACATAAATGATATCTATAGTTCAAAGACTTAGCTATAAAATTATATCACAACTTTTAGAGACTTTTTAATACTAAGCTTTTTTTTTACACGGAGTGTTTTTGTTAGGTTATTGATTATTGCAGTATAAATGTACCTATATTGCTTATACTTTATGCCGGGCCACACTTTATGTTTGAGCGAAGTATTTAAAACAATCTATTATTAATATTTATATTGTATGTTGTACCTTCAACAAAAAAAGGAACTACCTGCATAATCGTTATTTTTCGTTAAAATTTTAATTTGACATGTGTAACTGCGTAAGCATAATAAAATGTGTAAAAATATATTTTTGGTATTTTCAGGTTAAAGAACAACTTAGGTATATCCTTGCATTGAATTTTTATGCTTTTTTTTTCTGAAAAAAAAACTATCTATAATAAAAAAAAGGTTAGGTTAGGTTAGAGTATACAATCAATTACAATGCATTTGAATAGTTAAAAGCTATTAGAATAGATTCTAGTTTCTAGCTTCTACTACAACAACATTTTATACTTTGTATCATTTTTTAAATTTTAAAATACAGTCTCCCACCGGTGCCGCTAGATATTATATAGTATTGATACAAGTCGTCTATTGTTTAATCGCCGAGGCCGTTACAACTGTCGGACCGTGTTTTAGCGCTGAGCGCTACTTTCGAGCCACGGAGGTGAGTGGACAAGATTGCTCCCATCCACGCAATCAAAACGGACTGCTCCGCCACGGTTACCGCATCTCGTGTACCGTGGGATCGTTCCGGCGCTAGCACCAGAGCCAACCCGCCGGGTCCGGTCCTCCCGGCGTTCTACACTAGCGAAAGCCACAAACCCACACGTATCCGAGACACATGCAGCTTGGCAACTTCTATGGCACACCCTCCACTGAGAAGCATTCCGAGGGCGGACACTCGCCTGACTCGCGAGCGCCCTGGGCTAACCCCCGGCCCATGCTACTTATCGTATATAGCGTCATGAGTCGTACATACTTCGCCACCGTCCCGTGGCTACCGGGTTAAAAGGGCTTTCAGAATAGTATTGATACAGTGATAACGGACATAGTCTTTATATACTATATGATGCGATATTTTTATTTTATTATTTTTGCTCCACCGATATGACTGATTTTTTACTGTTGCATTCGTAAATGTCAAGACAAAGTTTGTATGAAAGACAATTAAACAGTTTTATTAAAATCCAACGGAAAAGTAGGAAACTGGATGGAAAAAATACAACAACCAGCTTAATAGGCTTAATATGATATGAACTATTAATTTTTTACGAGCGTTTGAGGTTAAACATTGAATATTCCCTCGCACAAATTAACAATAAAATATCTACCTGAAAATGACGTACTGATCCCATAATCTTTAAATATAAATATAAATAATAAATAATAATATTACATAACGTGTTGCCCGGCGTATAGTATAGGCAAAATAGGTGCATTACTGCAGTTCTTAATATTGTTATAATTACATTATTTTACTTTATCGCCACTCCGTTCGACAAAGCAATGTTGTTGCACACTTAAAAAACGCTTCATACCCCGCCGCAAAATCTAAAGCCACACTTTTGAACACAAGTCATATACACGAACTAACCACATTCTCTTCATAAACAGAGCATATGAATGGTACATAATAATATATTGTACCAGGTATTGTAGACAGCGGAATATCTGAAAAGAACAAAAATTCGATAAGTCAACGAGTGGTAAGTCTATGACCCACTCAAAATCTACTGTACAGAAAGTATAAACTTTCCCACTATTTTTTCATTTATTTTTTTGATTATTTATCAAGATGGTGTATAGACTATAGATGCACGATGAATACGCATTTTTATACAAGCATATTCTTTTTACGAATCAATCAATAAAAAAATGTGACTTTTGTTGCGTTTCTCTGAAGAATTTTAAACATTTTTTTTTTTTTGACTTCCTCATTTACAATATTATTCAACAAATATATTTCCCGTCACGATACAAAATTAATTATACAGCGGTTTGGGTAAGATGTGCATTACCAGTTTACCGATTTTTTAATTGGTGATTTATATTTTATTTATTATAAATTTACGGAACAATCCTTTTGTATATTAATTGTACATTATACGGCACACAACATGATGTTTATAGGCACCCATACAAAAAAAAAAAAAAAATTAAAACAATACAGGCAACGATTATTATTATTAGTAACAAAAGATAAGATTTAATTTTAAAAAAATACGGTTATTCGGGAGTATAGGTCAGTAGGTAAGTTGGGCCTCATCGGCCAATTTTGTCACGATGCGCAGGACAGGCGATTTGTATAAAATATAGTTAATAGCTGCACACACTGGGACACGGAATGGAGAAGATGGTCGTAATAGTTTGCACTAAGGACCTTAAAATTGAACTTATACCGGCTAATAGGTCCGGAACATCCACTTTTTCACTAATTCGTTTAGATAGCAATACTACTTAGTTATAGCTTGCTGTATTCTTCTATTACTCAATGTAACTATCTATGTTTTAACCTTTCTAACCGGTATGTGCGTTGTAGTCGTGCGGACGGAATTTTCAAGGCAAAGGTATTTAGAAAATGTACTCTGTACGCGTTTGAACAGCGATTAATAATACCTATATAACATCATTTACAACTGGAGCGAAGGTTCGGTATTACTTTTTTTCTGTAATAGCATTTCATATAATAATATATTAAATTATTTAAAATAATATAGTCCAATGAAATGCATGATCGGTAATATTATAAAAACATATTTTATACAGGCAATACACATTTCTATAATGATCGATAAAATACTCGGACACGACGGAATAGCGTTAAAATAAGAATCGGCTCGGAGTTTAAAAGTGTACATTTTTTAGTAACCGTGTGTGTAATGTTGTATTGAATTAAGTAAAAAAAAAAAAATGTAAAGACACATGTGAGATACAGAAAAAAAAATAACCTCGGGTGTATGACGTCCTAAAATATATTTAATTTTTCAACGAGTGCGTTTTACACAATCAGAAATTAATATACAATACATCATATATATAGTTACATCGTACATATAATATTATAATATATCACAAGCGTTTTAAATATCAGACTTCTAGAAAACCGAACTCTTATGCGACGTGATCCATTCGTAAAAATTAATCACACACAACCACGTGATATTATATTGTTATACGCCTTCGGGGAAACCCTTGTCGAATAAACTTAAAAAAACACAGTGTCGACATCAGCTACTGTCGTATTATGTGCGTATAGAAAGTAACAGTGAGAACTGACACATCGTCAAACGGATTCCGTCAAACCATGTAATTAATTTATCATACAGCTTAATCTACAGGTTTTTAGCATAATGTGCCGATGTGAATATCTATACTACATGAACTTATTAATAGGTGCAAAATTGAAAAAATCAATATTTGTAGAGGTACAGAAGTTCTAACTGCTGATATTTATAGGTAATCGATAGGTTCAGGACAAAGAATATATTGACACCTTATAAAAGTACCAATTAAATACAAATGCTATTAGAAATCACCCATACACTCAAAAAGAGAATCATTTTTACTACTCTAAAACGTGTACTGTACACGTACACAAAAAAAACACGTCATTGTAAAATAATTGATACATTCATCGTTCCGCCCAAAATCTAAAAGACTTCACCTAAAAGTATAAGACGAGCACAAATACAATTTGAATACGTATCCTCGTTAACATGTAATATTATATTATTATAGGTCCCTACGTGAAGGCATAACTGCATAAGTAAAGTATATCAATAATAATGATGTTTGGGAAAATAAGCCGTTAAATGAACAACGCGGTCGTACTCGCGCTGGCTAGCAATAAACGACGTTGTGCCCGTCGTCTGGGCAATGTTTGTATTTTGCAGTGACTGTTTAGACCGAGATTGTTTTTTTATAATTCACTTGCAATTTTGTCTCCTACAGTGCAATAGATACTTTTTCCACTATACCGCAAAAATCACATTAAATCACATAACATGGCTAGTGGCGTTATTTGAGTGAGGGGAGGGGGGCAATTGGGAAATACACATTACAAAGTCCAACCTAAAAAGTCTAGAATCTTAAACAGAATAAACTATTCAAAATATTTAGTTCACTCAAGAAGGGCACCAAGTTATCATTTTTCAAGTCTATACAAAAAATTCAACTAGTCACATAACAAAAAAAAAAAATTGAAGGAGGGTGTTGGCGCCCGCATGCAAAAGCATTTTAGAAAACAAAAAAAATTGAAATTAAAAACTTAAAACTAATATGTCCAGAATCTTAAACAGAAAAAAACTATTCAAAATATTTAGATCATTAATGTTGGATTTTTCATAGGACACCAAGTTATCAATGTTTAAAAAGTATATACGAAAAATTCAACTAGAGTTCCATAAAAAAAAAAAAAAATTGAAAGAGGGTGTTGGCCTTTGCAGGCAAATGCAATTTCAGGAAACAAAAAAAAAAAATGTAGAAGAAATTAAATAGTAGGAACACACATTACAAAGTACAAACTAAAATACCCAGAATCTTAAACAGAAAAAACTATTCAAAATATTTAGTTCATTAATGTTGGATTTTTCATAGGGCACCAAGTTATCAATGTTTAAAAAGTATATACGAAAAATTCAACTAGAGTTACATAACAAAAAAAAAAATTGAAAGAGGGTGTTGGCGCCCGCAGGCAAATGCATTTTAGAAAACAAAAAAAAAATAATACTGTAGGAAAACACATTACAAAGTCCAACCTAAAACGTCTAGAATCTTTAACTGAAAAAACTATTCAAAATATATAGTTCATTAAAGAAGGATTTTTCATAGGGCACCAAGTTATCATTGTTTAAAAAGTATATACGAAAAATTCAACTAGTTACATAACAAATAAAAAATTGAAAGAGGGTATTGGTGCCCGCAGACAAATGCAATATAGAAAACCAAAAAAAAATGTGGAAAAAATGTCACTGTTGGAATACACATTACAAAGTACAAACTTAAATGCCCAGAATCTTAAAAAGAAAAAAAATTAGTTCAATAAAGATGGATTATTCGTATGGCACCAGGTTATTAATATTTCAAAAATTCGACTTATGTTAAAATCATAAAAAAAAATTGAAGGGAGGTGTTGGCGCCCGCAGGCAATGCATTTTAGAAAACCAAAAAAAAATGTGGAAAAAATGTTACGGTTGGAACACACATTAAAAAGTATAAACTTAAATGCCCTGAATCTTAAACAGAAAAAACTAATAGAAATATTTAGTTCAATCAAGAAGGTTTATTCATGAGGCACCAAGTTATTATTGTTCAATTCTATACAAAAAATTCAACTAGTCACATGACAAATAAAAAATTGAAGGAGGGTGTTGGTGCCCGCAGGCAAATGCATTTTAGAAAACCAAAAAAAAATGTGGAAAAAATGTCACTGTTGGAATACACATTACAAAGTACAAACTTAAAAGCCCAGAATCTTTAACAGAAAAAACTATTCAAAATATTTAATTCATTAAAGACGGATTTTTCATAGGGCACCAAGTTATCATTGTTTAAAAAGTATATACGAAAAATTCAACTAGTTACATAACAAAAAAAAAATTGAAAGAGGGTATTGGTGCCCGCAGACAAATGCAATATAGAAAACCAAAAAAAAATGTGGAAAAAATGTCACTGTTGGAATACACATTACAAAGTACAAACTTAAATGCACAGAATCTTAAAAAGAAAAAAAATTAGTTCAATAAAGATGGATTATTCGTATGGCACCAGGTTATTAATATTTCAAAAATTAGACTAATGTTAAAATCATAAAAAAAAATTGAAGGGAGGTGTTGGCGCCCGCAGGCAAATGCATTTTAGAAAAAAAAAAAAAATTTAAAAAAAAATATTATTGTAGGAATACACATTACAATGTCCAACCTAAAACGTCTAGAATCTTTAACTGAAAAAACAATTCAAAATATTTAGTTCATTAAAGAATGATTATTCATGGGGCACCAAGTTATCAATTTTCAAGTCAATACAAAAAATTCAACTAGTGTTATAGTACTAAAAAAAAAAAAAAATTGAAGGGATGGTTTGGCGCCTGAAGGCCAATAGACTATAGCAAACAAAAAAAAAAATTTACAGTAGAAACACACATTACGAAGTTCAAACTAAAATGCCCAGAATCTTTAATAGAAAAAACTATTCAAATATTTTGTTCATTAAAGAATGATTATTCATGGGGCACCAAGTTATCAATTTTCAAGTCAATACAAAATATTCAACTAGAGTTACAGTACTAAAAAAAAAAAATTGAAGGGAGGTGTTGGCGCCCGCAGGCAAATTGATTTTAGAAAACAAAAAAGAAATTTGGAAAAAAAATTAGAAAAAACTATTCAAAATATTTAGTTCATTAAAGAATGATTATTCATGGGGCACCAAGTTATCAATGTTTAAAAAATTTGGATAGAGTTAAAATAATAAAAAAAAAAATTGAAGGGAGGTGTTGACGCCCGCAGGCAAATTGATTTTAGAAAACAAAAAAGAAATTTGGAAAAAAATTTAGAAAAAACTATTCAAAATATTTAGTTCATTAAAGAATGATTATTCATGGGGCACCAAGTTATCAATTTTCAAGTCAATACAAAAAATTCAACTAGTGTTACCGTACTAAAAAAAAAAATTGAAGGGAGGGGTTGGCGCCTGCAAGCCAATAAATTTTAGAAAACAAAAAAAAATTTGGAAAAAAATGTACAGTAAAAACACACATAACGTAGTTCAAACTAAAATGTCCCGAATCTTAAACAGAAAAAACAATTCAAAATATTTAGTTCATTAAAGAATGATTATTCATGGGGCACCAAGTTATCAATTTTCAAGTCAATACAAAATATTCAACTAGAGTTACAGTACTAAAAAAAAAAAATTGAAGGGAGGTGTTGTCGCCCGCAGGCAAATTGATTTTAGAAAACAAAAAAGAAATTTGGAAAAAAAATTAGAAAAAACTATTTAAAATATTTAGTTCATTAAAGAATGATTATTCATGGGGCACCAAGTTATCAATGTTTAAAAAATTTGGATAGAGTTAAAATAAAAAAAATTGAAGGGAGGTGTTGGCGCCCGCAGGCAAATTGATTTTAGAAAACAATAAAGAAATTTGGAAAAAAATTTAGAAAAAACTATTCAAAATATTTAGTTCATTAAAGAATGATTATTCATGGGGCACCAAGTTATCAATTTTCAAGTCAATACAAAAAATTCAACTAGTACTAAAAAAAAAAAAATTGAAGGGATGGTTTGGCGCCTGCAGGCCAATAGACTATAGCAAACAAAAAAAAAATTTACAGTAGAAACACACATTACGAAGTTCAAACTAAAATGCCCAGAATCTTTAATAGAAAAAACTATTCAAATATTTTGTTCATTAAAGAATTCTTCAAAGGGTACCAGATTGTCAATGTTTAAAAAATTTGGCTAGAGTTAAAATCATAAATAAAAAATTGAAGGGAGGTGTTGGCTTCCGCAGGCAAATAGATTTTAGAAAACAAAAAAAAAAATTACAGTAGAAACACACATTACAAAGTTCAAACTAAAATGTCCCGAAACTTAAACAGAAAAAACTATTTAAAATATTTAGTTCATTAAAGAATGATTATTCATGGGGCACCAGATTGTCAATGTTTAAAAAATTTGGCTAGAGTTAAAATCATAAAAGAAAAAAATTGAAGGGAGGTGTTGGCGCCTGCAGGCAAATTAATTTTAGAAAAAAAAAAAAAAATGTGGAAAAATGTTTATTTTAGGAACACGCTTTAGGGGTACACGGGAACTCAGCGTACTCCCAGGTATAGCCGGTTAATATTGAAAAATATTTATACAAAAAAATCTTCTAGAGTTCAATGAAAAAAAAAAAAAATGTTTGAGAAATCTGTGTGAAATAACACTAAACAAAACTACAAAAGAATACGCTGGAAGCTAAATACTGCAATACATATTAACTACAATCCATAAACTAGGTATTGTTTACATTATAATAATACGAACAGTTATTATGATAATATGATCAGAGGTGTATCATCGTAATATATGTATTAGAAAATGTATAAAAACGAATGTAATTTATAAGGATGCAAAAAAATTAAATGAGAAAAAGGTCCTGCACGGACTCTACTATGTGATTGTAATTTAAGAAGGACACAAAATAATGTTTAATTTAAAATAATATTGTGTTTGGCTGGGTCTACAGTCAATATTAAATTACAAACTATAAAGTCTAAATGCAAATAAAAACATAGTCAGATATCTGTTTAAGTCTTTGTAAATATGTGCGGAAAAAAATTAGATTTAGTACAATATAAAAAAATGTGGAATGAAAACCCTGAGAATTCTTTGACAGTAGGATATTAAAATACAAAACTATATATTAAATCAAAACTATAGATTTTATACATTTTCTATTTACAATAGCTCATAAGTATTAAAAACCTTATAAAATCCTAAACAAATTATATTTTGTTATATTTTAAAATACATTTTATAATTTGTTGTGTTAAAAATTATTTAATGTTTGCTGTATTTATGTTTTTAATAACTATACTGGTACAACTCTAGCTGACAGTCTTTAAGACCGTGTTAAAAACTATAATAATTAGTTAACGTCTAATTTACTGTCCTATCCTAACCTAACCTAACTAACCAAATTAATAATATTTAAATATTTTCTTTCAATGTTATGTTTACAATATCGAATAACTTTATAGTTAGTAGGAAAAGATCATCGCAAAGCTCACGACCAGTGATTGTAGTCGTCTATCATCACCATAGCTTCCACTAATCTTAGGTTTACCAAACTGGCCTTCTTAAGACTTATTATGACACTTTTAATAAAAAGATCCTGAGTTGCAGGTTGCCGAACTTAAGTGATTGATTATTAAGTTGATCCCTTGATTGTTGACACCTTAATCCATGCTATGGATGAAGCCCATAGATAATAAAGATATGGATAGTCCACGCCTACGTTATATACATTTGACGCCACGTTCCCGCTGGTAAGACTATTATGTCCTATCCATTATGTTATATCTATATTATCTATGATGGAGCCATACCCAGCTCACTCGTGTAAACAATTTGAAGCACATAAAAGCGATTAACGAGTCTCTATTAATGATAATATGAAATCCCAGACCTGTCCCCCATATTTTGATATTAAGAGCCCAGCCCACCTTTAAGGCAAATTTGTAAATCAATGCACAGTCTCTCTATTGTACTAATATTTGTGATTTCATTAATTTTCAGTATTTTGTATAATTAGATTGGGAAAACATAAGACAATATCATTTACAAGACTGTGACTAACACAATCATACTTTGATAAAAGTATATGATATAAGTACCTTCTATATTTGAATTAATCGTTTTTTTATGAGTATAGTACATTTCGTAATATTTTTTTATAATATTTACTGTTAGTGAAATATTAAGTTTGTATTTCTAATATAATATATGTTATGATATTTATGGACGACACTTGCACCATGGCCCCTCGATATAGTAATGTGGCGACCCGGCACGTCTCTTTTAGATAAATGATTAAATACTTAATCAAGTCTTCCAATTTACTAAACATTTATGTTTTGTAGATAATTTGAAGAAAAATTTAAAATTGAAGAGAGACTGTGTGAATTAACAAAATTTGTGGTATGAAATGTTTATTTGAACACCTGTTATAATGTATTATATTGAACTTAAGTTAATTTTTTATATTGTACTATAGTAAACATTTGAACATTTATTACAATATACGTATATTATACATAGATTTCAAGTATGATTTTTTTTAGTTTTTTTTTTGATAGTTACCTACCTACTACAATACAAGACACTTTATTTATATATTTTGAAGCAATATTATATGTTTTGGATTATTTAGATCTATATACACTAAATTTCAGACCCATAGTTTAGTATTTAAAGTTTGTAAGATCAAAGTCGTGGAACCAAATTTTATCAGACTCTACTAGAATGTTGTAGTTAAATTAAACTATAATAGGTATGTGGAATAACAGTACCTAACCTTCTATTATAATTTATTATGAATATAATATTTTAAGTAATAACTCAAATTTAACACTTTTACGGTACTTAATACATTTTCCTAATATTTTAACAGAAATTATGGAGCTAAACATATAGAAATACCTATATTATATCACGGTCCATAGTTGATAGTTTTGTTTCATTTATAATAATAATGCTTTTTAATATACTTTTTCATAAATTAATATTTATTACAGTTGGCTTTTATGATTTGTTTGAACTATTAGAACGTATTTTTTGGGGGAGATCCCTATTATTACAACACCGTTACCAATATGCGTTTTTTTCTGGTTAGTTAATATAATTGCATGTTTTCATAATTTCTTCGTATTTATGCTTATTTTCTTAAAATGTTTTTATATTTTCGGTTCATCCGTTACCTACCTACATACCTACCTACCAAGTGTGTAAATAAAGAATTTTTTTTGTAAACCAATTTGAATTATTATTTATTAATTTAAAAAATTTTTAATAAAAACGTTTTCATTCAATATTTTTTTGAATATTTTTGAATATTTCAGTGCATATATTTGCCTGTTTTTAGTGCATACATGCAGGCAAATATTTAACACTTAAGAGGATGTCAGATTTTTAGCGCACCATTTATTTCTCTCTCTCTGACCCACGCACAATCATTTTAGTGTTTTCTTATTCCTACATTTGGTATGCTACGCGTGGGTCAATGATGGAAAACAAATAGTGCGCTGACATCCCAACCTAGCAACCAGTTTACACGAGTGAGCTGGGTATGGCTCCATCATAGATAATAAAGATATGGATAGGACATAATGGTCTTATCAGCGGTCTTCGAGGGGAACAATTGAGGCCTAATAAAGTATACTCATATCGAGTATCGACTATCAATATAAAGTAGCCTCAATTGCGTTCCCCTCCGGGAACGCGACCTGAAATGTATTTAACATAGGCGTGGACTATCCATGGTGTCAACAATCAAAGGATCAACTTGATAATCAAACACTTAAGTTTGGCAACCTGCAACTCAGGATCTTTTTATTCAAAGTGACCTAATGAGTCATAAGAAGATTAGTTAGGTAAACCTATGGTTAGTTGAAGCTAGTGGCCGTTGCAATTCCAAATCTTTTCCTACGTATTCGGCATTGTTAACATAACTATTCTACCTTTACACTTTTTCTTCCCCCGTCTCTCACAGCTATATACAGGTTCAGCCACTCTCATTCCACACCTCCATATGACTAATAGTTACATATCACTAACTAATTAGTGACATATCACTAACTTATATAGCCACTCTCACTATCTCTTATCATACAGTGACCGAACCACCTAAACCTATTCTCTCTTGTTTTCACTACAATATGTACACTAACCTACACTACCCTTAATTAATTAATTTCTTATTCTATCCTCTTTTGTACCTTAACACCTAACTTATTATTCTCATATCTGCTACTCTCACTCCACTTACCTACCCTAACCTCACATTTCTTTTTCATCTTTCCATTTCATACACCAAACATTCTGAAATCCTGTTGACCCATTTCCTTATCATCGCCATATACACACTACCTAATTCCTATTCACTCAGTCTCTAGTTACCTACAAGTCATCGTACTTGATTATCGGTGAAAATATTTAAATATCATTGAGCGAATTCCCTACTCGAAAGAATTACTTAAAAAAATATCATACCTCCCAATTTTCTAATTTTTAACACGACTTTATTGATAGCCGGAATAGTGTTATACCAGTATAATTACATTACAAATATTGAAAAATTTCGGGCAATACATCCTTTGATCAATTAACAATAATAAAAAAAAACCTACTGAGAAATAAGAAAATACATACCCCGTGACGGAATCAAAATCTGCTACGAAACTTAGTCTTTGAAACACTGAAACGTTCACACATTTCAATCTGCTTATGATATATTATTCCCAGTTTGAAAATGTTCACTGACGAATACCATTTCTGAAATAACACGGATCTTATGCAGTAAAATGTTCTACAATATTCTAATGACCTATGCGTTACAGTCTACAGATATTATATAAACCTACCAATAAATACCTAATATTAATTTTTATTACACAGAGTTTGTATTTTTAAATGTTGTATTCAAGGATTTATTAGTTTTATTTTTATACCTAACAAAAATTACATTTATTCACAAGTCAGTTATCAACTAGAACTCGACTACGAGTAAGACAGCGTTTGGATTGTTCGGACTGGCGTATAATTTATTATTATTATACATTGCGCCTTTGGTAGGTAGTAGTAAACGTATATGCTTCTATACGTTACTGAGTTAACAGATTTTCTGTGTCAATAAAAATTTAATTCAAGTCTAAAAAATAAGTAAATGTAAGCCCCAAAATAATATGAAAATAAACTTACGCATAAACATCGACTCTTTCAGTGAAACCTAGCTGTACTGCAGCACACGCTGTCGTCGAAGAAACAGCTATCTTCATCCGTCTCCATCTCTCTCTACATCTCGCTAATACTAGTATCTTTATGATCTGTAATATATTCTGGTGTTCGATGAAAAAGATTGAAATACGATAAAAATACATATTTTTTTGGTTTTGAATATGAAAGCTGTGAGATGATCGATATGAATTTTGTGAGAAATCTAGAGGTACTAGAAAACTGAGACGAGTGTGTTGAATGAAATAAATTAAACAAATGATTAACACAACAATCGCTTAAAAATTAATTTAATTCAAATAATGAGATGAACCTTATTAGACCATTTAAATTTTGCAGAACAAGCCCCCAGTTGTTGGTCGCATGCCAATTTTAACCGTAACTAGACCATAAGTTTATAGACATTCTATAATGCATTATCCTGCCGGTGGCCCTAGACACTGTTGGGGAAATAATATTTCTTTAGTAATTAAATTACGATACGAATTATAAGTTACGTACTTGTCCAATACTCGACTACCAGAATTTAAATTAAAGAATGTGATATACCTAGGTAACAATAAATTAACAGTTGTAGGAAAAGTATTATTATTTAAGGTATTTATCATAATATCTTAATTTTTGTACACCTATAACAACTGGATTTTAAAAACTACTCTACGCCTAGCGAGTATATAAGTTTGTCTGACAATAAATATTTACATTAAGTCTACCGTCCTAATCATAGAAAATATATATATGGTCCTAACCGATGGATGATGGATATTTTTACATTATCTTCAAAAAAACATTTATTTGTTTCTATGCGGTAAATTGAATTCAAATTTACAATATAGATAACGGTTTTTTTACTTGGTAACCATTTATTTATTACTTGGTTTATTAACAAATTCTAATTGATATAAAATAGTAATTAAATAAAAATAGTTTTATTGATTCCAATACTTAAAAATAATGTTTCAAATAAAATAATTAAAAGAATTTAAGAAATACCTATTAATTAATATGTATTACCTAAATAACAAAATAACTAAATAAATTCGTGTTTTTTTTTAAACATTTTCACGCCTCCTCTCTTACGAAATTGTGTCACTTCTCCTTAGAGTAGAGTAGGAGGGTATGAACACTTTAAATTGTGAAGGTTAAAAAATCAGCCATATCCTCCTCCCCCACCCCCCTTGACAAAATCATTTGACTCATTTAGCTAACTTTTGAATTAAGAACGTTACATTGAACATACAAAACTGTACCTACCTACATAAAAGTTATAGTTATAGTTATAGTTATTAACCCATCAATAATATTATATTTTTTATTGTGTACACTAATCGATTGGTAAATACAATATAACTTTAAGTTATAAATAGGACGTGGATTTAAATGCATTAAAAACAAGAAAAATTCCTTGAAATATTTGACTTCAACCCATATAAATGTTCTAATTTCATTTTTCAATTCGTTGATAATATATGAAACGAATACTTTGCTTGGAAAGCAATGTCATAGAAAATTCAGAAAATGCAGTTTATATTTAAATCCGTGGCCTAATTATAAATAATAATTTTTGATGCATTGATGCTGAAGAGTGAGGGGGGTGGACAATCAGCCGTACCGAAATCTAACATCTTAAGCACTTAATATAAACAATTTTTCACACACGCGTCATGGTATGAAAATAAAAAATATTTATAATTCATATTTATACCGATTTTCTACCGATATATGCTGATCTTCTATATTAATAATAATTATAAATATATAGCAATAACAAATCATTTTTGAGTAGTGGCCCACCGGGAAAGTTCCCAGTATCCCGCCGGCTCAGTCCCTTTTTACAGATATTATAAGTTAAAATTTGGACGAAATTACATATTAAAACCAAGAATAACGATTTTAGTTATTTTGTTGTAATTTAAAAATAGTAGGTATTCACGGATTTATGAAACTTTTAGAGTATATTATTATAATTTATATACACGATGACACTTTCAAATGTAATTTTTTGGGCAAAAATGACTTTAACCTACTATATTGTAGGTGCTAATGCCTTATAGTAAAATAAATTACTTTAATCTCAATATAATTTATTAGTTAACAATGTCTTTGCTCAGAATAGTTTTTCGTTTGTTCGTTTTGTATTTTAATAATTTATACATAGATATATTATTATTACTAATAATTATAGTAGGTGTGTTTGTTTTATTTCATTAATTAATTTAATACTATACCAATAAATTATATATTAATTAATAATTTTTGAAACATTGTGTTCGAAAAAATAAAAATAAATGTGATTTTAATTAGAGTCTTGTAATGTACCTACCTATATGTAAAAAATAAATAAATATAATAATTACTGTTGAATTTTTAGGGACATAATAGGTAACACATTCGTGTATATAGTATTACACTATTTATATACCAATACAAGTATATTAGTAGGTATGTTATTCATAAGTGCGCACTACACGTCAGGTTGGGCAGTTGACCGTTCCGTGAATATTACTTTTATGTGTACATGGTTATACGGCCCTAATAGAATATAGATATCACGTGAACAATAGAAGTTAAGTATGTGACACTAAATTAATAGCTACCTATAACTTATAACGTTGTATTTGGAAAAAAAAATACCAGTTATTAATTAAAATTGTATCTTATGACTACTATCAGTTATAAGTTATAACATATATTTCTATAAATTAAACCAAAACATATATATATATATTTATATATATTGAGTACCCTATAAAGGTATGCACCTATTAATTATAATTATTCTACGAACAGGGACTGGAAAAACGACGACGACGTTTATATCTCACGTATTTTATACATTTCTAGTTCGGAACTAAAATATGCGCCTACAACACTTGGATAGCACATTTTTCGTGACATTAAATATTTATTTTAAGTCTTAAAAGTAAATTTAAGCCCCAAAAGAATATAAAAACACACTTGCTTGAATTATCGACTCTTTCGGTGGAATCCGTGACGTGTGTGAACAGCGACGCCGATGAGGAAACGCTCCAGATTACAGAACTTAGAATATTGTAATTTATGAAAAAAAAAATTATACGAAACGCAGTAAGTTTTTTGCTCATATTTTCTTTGCTTATTGAAATTTTAGAATTTTTAATCGACTGTGTCTTCTGTAACGACTGAGATTTGCCATAGATAAATAAATAAATGATATAGATATTATACTAGGTACGTCAATATGATGAATCCACGGATATAATATAATGCAACTTTTTATATCAAAGAGTTCCGTGTTAAGGACCAATTTGTTTATTGAAATTTGATATGACAATAAAACCAAAATAGTTTACAATTTTGAATTTGAATTATAATAATATGATATAGGTATTATTTAAATTATTATTTTCGTTTATCAATTTAATTATTGATTAAGGTAGAGAATAGATATCAGAAGCACAAGAATATTTTTTTAAGAGCATATTGTATTTTATGAATTATTAAATAAAAATGTGATTACTGGATTTTAGAGTTAACATAAAGCCATCAACGTATACAGTAAATGCATGTATTTGATGATACCAACTAGATTTCTGAAACTCTAAGTCTATAATTTTAGATTCTGAGCGGATCGATTACCGTATTAATTTTATAATGATGTGTTCTTTATTTTATTAATATTTTCAATTATTTTTTCTTGTGGTCTGTGTAAATGTATTTTTGGTGTTTTAAGGCTGCTGAAAGATCAATTTATGAGAATCTTTGCATTAAATTGTTAGGATTATTTGATATGAATAATTATTTTATAGAAGGTACTTATTTATAGGTAAGTCGATCAGAAACTATATTTACACCGAATATGTTAATAGTATAAAAAGCTATTAAAATATCTATTATTTGTATTTATTTGTTAATAATAATTAAAACTTAAATATTAGCAGTAATCTTGTTCCTTTCACAAAATGTTTTTTAATTATTTTTAATTTAATTTACATTTATACGTTTGGCATTTATCCCGAAGTGATCTCTGAATTTAATAGTTACATTCTCGGTTACATTAATTGGATTATAAATTAGAATAAACTACAGTTTCCAGCTTCTACTACAACATTATTTTATATTTTATTTTATGATTTAATTTTTTAAATGCATTCTGCACCTTGTGTTGGTGATTTTACACGTAATATAAAAAAATTGATACTAGTGATGAGTAGGTAGGTACCTGATTGTTTAATCAAATTATTTACACGATTTCAATAAAAAAATATCTATGAAGTAAAACATCCGCATTTCTACTAACTATAAATTCATAATTGTATGAGCTATACATGTTACATATATAAATATATTTTTAGAAAAAATTATTTAAAAAAACAAGAATAATTCCTATTTTATTTCACGCGGCCACACGGGTTGATCTAGCAACTCACTGCTACGACAACTGTGCAATTTTTTTTAAACACAATTCGTTTTGAAAACGTCCAGAAAAGAGTTGTTTTAAGACTAATAACATTACATTGTTTTAAATACTTCGCGCAAACCTAAGGTGATACCCGGCGTATAGTATAACATGCAAAAAGTTGCGTATTAAACTTGGCGTGGTGAAACGAAGACGGTCTCGCGTATTTTATACATTGCTTTTTTGGAAGATTAAACTTATAAATGCTTCTACGTAACCCAGTTAACAGATTGTCCGTGGCAATAAATATTTAATTTAAGCCTAAAATGTAAATGTAAAATAGTAATAATATGAAAACAAACTTACGCGTAAGCATCGACTCTTCCGGTGAAACCAAGCTAGAGTGCCGCCGTCGCCGAAGAAACTATCTTTATCCATCTTCATCTCGCTCTGAACTGAAACTTGAAAGTATCAAAATATTTTATGAAAATAACCTGAATACCTGATCATAACGAAATGAGTGAGTTTGTGTTGTAACTTACATTATAATGTATACGGCTCATAACTGTCGGTCTATATCGATGGCTTATTACTTATTTGTTCACTGAAATTATTAAAATTGTTTATCGTCGCCGACGAATGTCGACAATTGACGGTTGCCATAGATATTATAAAATATATTATTTACTATGATAAATCCATAGAACTTTATATTATACTATCTATACAGTCTATTGATAAATATTAAATCGTATGTACTTTTACAGAAAGTACTTATGTGATCAGCAATGTACCTATTCTGGTTATCTATTTCAGTTATAGTTCGCATGCCAAATTTAACTATGCGTAACTGGTCCGCAAGTTTATAGACATTTTATTATTCGAATGCATTATCCCACCAGTTCCTCTAGACACAGTGTTTGAGAAGTTATATTTTTTTGGTACCTAATTAAATTACAATATGAATTATTATAAGTTACCTATGTAGGTACTTGTCCAAAACTCGACTACCGGGATTTAAATAAAAAAATGTGATTTATAGGTAATCTATTGGCTATTGATCTATTATAAAATAGAAATTTAACCTACCAATAATATCACGTTTTAACAAAATCGATTTTAGTTTTTGGTGTAACTTTAAGTCAAATAATCGTAGATAGCTCCCACATAGCATGCAAATATTAAATAAACAAAATCAAAGTAGGCAAGTCAATGTTTAACCCTGAATTAGTATTGCCAACCAATTGGATATCAACTGAATTAATGTTAATTTAACACACTATAAATATGAAATGACATGGAACTGAATATGAAATAAGTATATATACTTTTAAAAAACCTTTAATCGTCAAGGTCCGTTAAGTACTCTTTAAACATTCCTTAATATTGTTTAATATTAAATAGATATTCTTTTAACACCAATCAACCGTTCATATAACTTTTTTCACCTCTGATAAATGTTTGTCAAATATTGAGCAGATCGTCGGTTTTTAACTAAAATATTCTAAAAAATAATTATATAGGTATATTTACAGCAATTTTTATACAATTTTTATACAATTAATTAATAGAATATTTAATAATTAAAATGTAAACTTAATAATTGCATAAAATTTATCTTTATTATTTAAAAAATATTCAAAATATTTAATGTATTACATATTCAACATATATTGTTAGGCCCTATAACAATATAATAATAGTAAAAACATAATGTAAATATACATTAATTTAGAATATAATATAATAGTATATATTATATAGTTGAAATATGATATAACTAAAAGGCAAACCTAGCCTAGCTATATTATATTGTACATAATAATTACAAAATTAAATGATATTCATATTCAATGAAACATTTCTTTTTTCTTTTTATGTTGAATGGTGCTTGAATGAGATAATACTTAATGTATTTTTCAATTTCATCGGTCGATGATTCATTATTCAATCGTTTAATTGGTTTAACAGCATCTGGACAATAAAACAAATAACAATAATAATTATAAAAACAAAATTAATAATTGCATTTTAATGGTAGAAGGCATATTATTATAATATATTAAACACATATTCATATTCCATCCATTAAACTCATATAGACCGGCATATATTACATTTATATGTATAATTATTATTTTAGATAATATAATATATCAAATATATAGGATTAAATTGCTTGAATCAAAGAAAAAGTATTAAATCATAATTATAGCATTATTAAAATAGTTGTTTTGGAATTAAACATTTTGTATGTGAATATTAGTAATTATTAACTTCCATAAATAACTTATTGACTAAAATATATAATGAAAGTTATTAATTTAAAAAGGTAGCTGTTATATAAGACTTTAAGAGTATAACAAATTGTTAGTTATATTATATACTACCAGTTATTCATAATATTTTAATATAATAGATAAAGAGAAGTAATAGAAGAATTTATGACTGCATATTAGTACGTAAAAATAAATAATATATTTACAACATATATAACTTACTGAATATAACTTTTGAAATTGATAGATTTGCAAAATATTTTTTTTTTTATTTGCTCTGCCATTAAAAGAATATAAGGCTAAGATGTTGTCAGTGAACAAATATCCCATGATTCTTTTGACCATGACTTTGATACTTTTTCCGCCAAGTCCAGCTAACTGTTTAGTCTAAAATGTAATAAAAACAAAATAATAAAGTTTAATGTCATAAAATATTAAACCTTCCATATAGTACTATAAGTATGTATATTATTATAATATAGTGATTATATCTATAGTAAAAATATATTTACATGTTACCTAAGTTAAGGACCTACTAAAATAATGTAGAATAGGAATAATAGGATGGTTTAATAACCATTTAATAATTTGAATTTGATAAAAAATATATAGATTTAATGTAATATGTATTTAATGTTACTAAGTCAAATCATTTTATTCTTTAGTAAAAACTTTTAATTTTAACCTTTCAAATCATTCAATAAATAAAAGCTATACATATTTCTGTAACACAGAAGTCAACTAACGCAAGTCCATTTTTTCAAATATTGAGTCAGTTCAATTGTTGGAATATCCTTTTTGTGATCTGTTTAATTGTATTTTAACATAAGTCCAATTAACAATAAATTTATAGATAGTAAGAAGTATACTAACTTAAGTCCTAAACTATGATAGAAGTATAGAAACGTATGTCTAGAGTGATACATAAGAAAAGTAAAGCGAAATAATATTTTTAAAATATACAATTGTAAGTGCATTGCAATACAAACATTTTTGTATTGTCTCTCCAGTAAAAATGTCATTTTTGTGACTTGCGTTACATGACTTCTGTGGTACAGATTTATTTAACGAGTATTTAATTACATAACAATGATTTATCATAATTAAAACTAGGCATGAATGCATAATGAAAATATGTTTAACAATATAGGTATATAGTTGTTATACGTTTTGTAAACATTAAAATACATTTGTAATCGATTTAGTCTAAATAATTGAACTTGAAACATTGTTTCAAAAACCATTAATTTAAGACAAAAATTGTCTATATTTTATGAAGTCTAATTCTAAATGAAATTACTTACCAATGATGCATGGTATTTCTTATCTGTTCTTCTATATTGTCGAATGTATCTTCTTCATCAATTGGTAATAAGCAGTCCAAATCAGAATATTCTAATGTAAGATAATTAGATTCTTCAACATTATAATTGTGTGAAATCTGCCTTTCGACAACCAATGTCAATTTTTCATTGATGTTTCTAATGCTGTGTTTCAATACTAAAAGATTGTATAAAATGAGTTCCTTAAATTGATCTTCTGAAATTATATATTATACATCATAATTAAAACATTTAAAAATAAAACATTAGAAGGTTACTATTTTTACATACCTGAAGAATTTTTTAATTTATTTGGTTTTGGAGGCGTTTTTTATTTATTTTCTAATACTGCAACATAATATAAGAAAATACAATAAGTAAGTAACATAATCCTAGTAAATTGTAATCATTGAACAGTTATAATTTATTATATTATATTTTTAAACTAACAAGTAGTCAACGGTTGGCTTAAGTTATCTGGTCTAAATAATTGCTTGGATACCGCAGATCTCGCCGCAGATGCTTGTGCTATATTAGAAATACAAATTAATATGTAATGCTTTTCTTGTTATATAGGTTATATAAAAACCAAAATCGATTTTCTCGAAAACAGATTTTGCGTAAAAATTCCCGTTTTTCCTTAATTTTTCTTTTGTTTTTCACGTCGCTTGTGAAAACTACTGGGAAATTTTTACTTTTGACCCCCCAAAGTACCAACTAGATTCACTTTCCTATCAGAAAAGTTACTATTGAAGAAAATCCATGCACTTTTACTGTCCTAAAAAGTAATGACGGACACAAAAATAAAAAAATAAAAATAAAAAATAAAAAAAATTAAAAAAAAACACACATCATTGTAGAATCAATACATTCATCGCTTCGCTCAGAATCTAAAATTGAAGGAGGGTGTTGGCACCCACAGACAAAAGCATTTTAGAAAACAAAAAAAAATTGAAATTAAAAACTTCAAACTAAAATGTCCAGAATCTTAAACAGAAAAAACTATTTAAAATATTTAGTTCATTAAAGAATGATTATTCATGGGGCAACAGATTGTCAATGTTTACAAAATTTGGCTAGAATTAAAATCATAAAAAAAAAAATTGATGGGAGGTGTTGGCGCCCGCAGACAAATTGATTTTAGAAAACAAAAAAGAAATTTGGAAAAAAATTTAGAAAAAACTATTCAAAATATTTAGTTGATTAAAGAATGATTATTCATGGGGCACCAAGTTATCAATTTTCAAGTCAATACAAAATGTTCAACTAGAGTTACAGTACTAAAAAAAAAAAATTGAAGGGAGGTGTTGGCGCCCGCAAGCAAATGCATTTTAGAATACAAAAAAAAATTGAAATTAAAAACTTCAAACTAAAATGTCCAGAATCTTAAACAGTAAAAACTATTCAAAATATTTAGTTCATTAAAGAATGATTATTCATGGGGCACCAGATTGTCAATGTTTAAAAAATTTGGCTGGACTTAAAATCATAAAAAAAAAAAATTGATGGGAGGTGTTGGCGCCCGCAGGCAAATTGATTTTAGAAAACAAAAAAGAAATTTGGAAAAAATTTTACAGTAGAAACACACATTACGAAGTTCAAACTAAATTGCCCAGAAACTTAAACAGTAAAAACTATTCAAAATATTTAGTTCATTAAAGAATGATTATTCATGGGGCACCAGATTGTCAATGTTTACAAAATTTGGCTAGAATTAAAATCATAAAAAAAAAAAATTGATGGGAGGTGTTGGCACCCGCAGGCAAATGCATTTTAGAATACAAAAAAAAAAATTGGAAAAGAAATTTACAGTAGATACACACATAACGAAGTTCAAACTAAAATGTCCCAAAACTTAAACAGAAAAAACTATTTAAAATATTTTGTTCATTAAAGAATGATTATTCATGGGGCACCAAGTTATCAATTTTCAAGTCAATACAAAATGTTCAACTAGAGTTACAGTACTAAAAAAAAAAAATTGAAGGGAGGTGTTGGCACCCGCAGGCAAATGCATTTTAGAATACGAAAAAAAAATTTGGAAAAGAAATTTACTGTAGATACACACATAACGAAGTTCAAACTAAAATGTCCCAAAACTTAAACAGAAAAAACTATTTAAAATATTTAGTTCATTAAAGAAGGATAGTATGGTACCAGGTTATCTATGTTTAAAATATTCGGCTAAAGTTAGTGGATAGTGTTAATGCCCGCCGGCAAATGCATTTTAGAATACAAAAAAAAATTTATATAAATTATATTGTGGGAATACACATTACAAGCATAAAACTAAAATCTCCAAAATCTTAAACAGAAAAGATTATTCAAAATATTTAGTTTATTAAAGAATGATTATTCATGGGGCACCAAGTTATCAATTTTCAAGTCAATACAAAATATTCAACTAGAGTTACAGTACTAAAAAAAAAAAAATTGAAGGGAGGTGTGGGCGCCCGCAGGCAAATTGATTTTAGAAAACAAAAAAGAAATTTGGAAAAAATTTTACAGTAGAAACACACATTTTTTTTATGATTTTAACTCTAGCCAAATATTTTAAACATTGACAATCTGGTGCCCCATGAATAATCATTCTTTAATGAACTAAATATTTTGAATAGTTTTTACTGTTTAAGTTTCTGGGCAATTTAGTTTGAACTTCGTAATGTGTGTTTCTACTGTAAAATTTTTTCCAAATTTCTTTTTTGTTTTCTAAAATCAATTTGCCTGCGGGCGCCAACACCTCCCATCAATTTTTTTTTTTTATGATTTTAAGTCCAGCCAAATTTTTTAAACATTGACAATCTGGTGCCCCATGAATAATCATTCTTTAATGAACTAAATATTTTGAATAGTTTTTACTGTTTAAGTTTCTGGGCAATTTAGTTTGAACTTCGTAATGTGTGTTTCTACTGTAAATTTTTTTCCAAATTTCTTTTTTGTTTTCTATAATCAATTTGCAGGCGGGCGCCCACACCTCCCTTCAATTATTTTTTTTTAGTACTGTAACTCTAGTTGAATATTTTGTATTGACTTGAAAATTGATAACTTGGTGCCCCATGAATAATCATTCTTTAGTAAACTAAATATTTTGAATAATCTTTTCTGTTTAAGATTTTGGAGATTTTAGTTTTATGCTTGTAATGTGTATTCCCACAATATAATTTATATAAATTTTTTTTTGTATGATTTTAAAGAATGATTAAAGAATGATTATTCATGGGGCACCAGATTGTCAATGTTTAAAAAATTTGGCTAGATTTAAAATCATAAAAAAAAAAATTGAAGGGAGGTGTGGGTGCCCGCAGGCAAATTGATTTTAGGAAACAAAAAAGAAATTTGGAAAAAAATTTAGAAAAAACTATTCAAAATATTTAGTTCATTAAAGAATGATTATTCATGGGGCACCAATTTATCAATTTTCAAGTCAATACAAAATATTCAACTAGAGTTACAGTACTAAAAGAAAAAATTGAAGGGAGGTGTTGGCGCCCGCAGGCAAATAGATTTTAGAAAACAAAAAAAAAATTTGGAAAAAACGTTACTGTAGGAATATACATTACAAAGTACAAACTAAAATGCCCAGAATCTTAAAAAGAAAAAAAATTAGTTCATTAAAGATGGATTATTCGTATGGCATCAGGTTATTAATATTTAAAAAATTCGGCTTATGTTAAAATCATAAAAAAAAATTGAAAGAAGGTGTTGGTGCCCGCAGGCAAAAGCATTTCAGAAAACAAAAAAAAATTTAAAAAAAAATATTATTGTAGGAATACACATTACAAAGTCCAACCTAAAACATTTAGAATCTTAAACAGAAAAAACTATTCAAAATATTGAGTTCATTATAGAAGGATTTTTCATAGAGCACCAAGTTATCAAGTTTAAAAAGTAAATACGAAAAATTCAACTAGAGTTACATTATAAAAAAAAAATTTTGAAAGAGGGTGTTGGCGCCTGCAGGCAAATGCATTTTAGAAAACCAAAAAAAAATGTGGAAACTAAGTACAAAGTACAAACTAAAATGCCCAGAATCTTAAAAAGAAAAAAAATTAGATCACTAAAGATGGATTATTCGTATGGCACCAGGTTATCAATATTTAAAAAACTCGGCAAATGTTAAAATCATAAAAAAAATTTGAAGGTTGGTGTTGGCGCATACAGGCAAATGCAATTTCAGTAACCAAAAAAAAAAATTGTAGAAGAAATTAAATCGTAGGAATTCACATTACAAAGTACAAACTAAAATACCCAGAATCTTAAACAGAAAAAACTAATAGAAATATTTAGTTCAATCTAGATGGTTTATTCATAGGGCACCAAGTTATCATTGTTCAAGTCTATACAAAAAATTCAACTAGTCACATAACAAAAGAAAAAATTGAATGAGGGTGTTGGCGCCCGCAGGCAAAAGCATTTAAGAAAACAAAAAAAAATTTAAATTAAAAACTTCAAACTAAAATGTCCAGAATCTTAAACAGAAAATAACTATTCAAAATATTTAGTTCATTAATGATGGATTATTCAAAGTGCACCAGGTTATCAATGTTTAAAAAGTATATACAAAAATTTCAATTAGTCACATGACTAAAAAAAAATTGAAGGAGGGTGTGGGCGCCTGCAGGCAAATGCATTTTAGAAAACAAAAAAAAAATTGAAATTAATTATATTGTGTGAATACACATTACAAACTTCAAACTAAAATGTCCGGTATCTTAAACAGAAAAAACTATTCAAAATATTTAGTTCATTAAACAAGGATTTTTCATGGGGCACCAGATTGTCAATGTTTACAAAATTTGGGGAACGTGAGAGAACCTAGCCAGCCTTTTTTCAAATTATATAGTATGTACACAGGTACTCAGTGTACTCCCAGGTATAGCCGGTTATTGTCGAAAAATATTTATACAAAAACATCTACTAGAGTTCAATGAATCGAAAAAAAAAAATGGTTTGAGAAACCTGGGTGAAATAACACTAACCAAAAGAATACAATGGAAGCTAAATACTGCAATACATGTCAACTACAATCCAAAAACTAGGTATTGCTTACATTATAATAATACGAACAATTATTATGATCAGAGGTGTATCACCGTAATATATGTATAAGAAAATGTATAAAAATGAATGTAATTTATAAAGGATGCAAAGAAATTAAATGAGAAAAAGGTCCTGTACGGACTCTACTATGTGATTGTTATTTATGAAGGACATAAAATAATGTTTAATTTAAAATAATATTGTGTTTGGCTGGGTACAGTCAAACACAATATTAAATTACGAACTATAAAATCTAAATGCAAATAAAAACATAGTCAAATATCTATCTACATTTTATAATTTGTTGTGGTAAAAAAATCATTAATTAATGTTGGCTGTATTTAAGTTTTTAATAACTATACTGGTACAACTCTAGCTGACAGTCTTTAAGACCGAGTTAAAAACTATGATAATTAGTTAACGTCGAATTTCCTGTCCTATCCTCACCTTTCCTCACCTAACCAAATTAATAATATTTAAATATTTTCTTTCAATGTTATGTTTACAATATCGAATACCTTGATAGTTAGTAGGAAAAGATCATCGCAAAGCTCACGACCAGTGATGATAGTCGTCTATCATCACCGTAGCTTCAACTAACCATAGGTTTACCTAGTATGACCTTCGTATGACTTATTAGGAAACATAGAATAAAAAGATCCCGAGTTGCAGGTTGCTGAACTTAAGTGTTTGATTATCAAGTTGATTCTTTGATTGTTGACACCTTAATCCATGCTGAGGGGAAGGCAAATTGAGGCTCCTTTATATTGATAGTCGATACTCGATATAGGTATACTTTATTTGGCCTCAATTGTTCCCCTCGAAGACCGCTGATATGACCATTATGATAGGACATCCATATCTTTATTATCTATGGTGGAGCCATATCCTGCTCACTCGTGTAAACAATTTGAAACACATAAAAGAGATCAACGAGTATCTATTAATGATTTATCAGCATTCAGCATCTATCCTCTCACAACACACACTTGGAGACAACACATGCACATGAAAGGTTTTTTTTAAAACAACATTTTTAATGATTTTTTTTAGCTTCATGTTTTTTTTAAAAAATTCCAGGATAATGTCGAGCATGGGAGAGCAACTTTATAACTTATTCAATTAATTTTATTTTGGACTTATTGAAACATGCTATGGAGGATGGCCCTTTTGGTCGTCCAGTCTCCACAAATATTTCAATTCATTATATGAAATCCCAGCCCTGTCCCCCATACTCTGATATTAAAAGCCCAGCCCACCTTCATATTCTCTATGCAAAAAGTAAATTTAAGACAAATTTGTAAATCTATGCACGGTCTCTCTATTGTATTAATATTTGTGATTTCATTAATTTTCAGTATTTTGTATAATTAGATTGGGAGAACTTAAGTCAATATCATTTACACAAGACTGCCACTAACACAATCATACTTTGATAAAAGTATATGATATAAGTACCTTCTATATTTGAATTAATCGTTTTTTTATGAGTATAGTACATTTCGTAATATTTTTTTATAATATTTACTGTTAGTGAAATATTAAGTTTGTATTTCTAATATAATATATGTTATGATATTTATGGACGACACTTGCACCATGGCCCCTCGATATAGTAATGTGGCGACCCGGCACGTCTCTTTTAGATAAATGATTAAATACTTAATCAAGTCTTCCAATTTACTAAACATTTATGTTTTGTAGATAATTTGAAGAAAAATTTAAAATTGAAGAGAGACTGTGTGAATTAACAAAATTTGTGGTATGAAATGTTTATTTGAACACCTGTTATAATGTATTATATTGAACTTAAGTTAATTTTTTATATTGTACTATAGTAAACATTTGAACATTTATTACAATATACGTATATTATACATAGATTTCAAGTATGATTTTTTTTAGTTTTTTTTTGATAGTTACCTACCTACTACAATACAAGACACTTTATTTTTATATTTTGAAGCAATATATGTTTTGGATTATTTAGATCTGTATAAATTAAATTTCAGGCCCGTAGTTTAGTATATTTAAAGTTTGTATGCTCAGAGTCGTGGAACCAAATTTGTTCAGACTCTACTAGAATGTTGTAGTTAAATTAAACTTAATACATTTTCCTAATATTTTAACAGAAATTATAGAGCTAAAAATATAGAAATAACTATATTATGTTAGGGTCCATAGTTCATAGTTTTGTTTAATTTCTAATAATAATGCTTTTTAACATACTTTTTCATAAATTAATATTTATTACAGTTGGCTTTTATGATTTGTTTGAACTATTAGTACGTATTTTTTTTGGGAGATCCCTATTATTACAACATTGTTACCAATATGCGTCTCACTGTACCCCGGTTCCCACTACAGATAAATCATAACTTATTACCAGGGCTGTGAATTAAATGCATTTACATGCTTTTTTGCTACACCGGATTCGGCCAAAATCTTATTTTACATAATATTTTTTTTTGGGTTAGTTCATATTAATTGCATGATTTCATGATTTCTCCGGTTCATCCGTTTAGAAAAATAAATAGGTCTCTACCTACCAAGTGTGTAAATAAAGAATTTTTTTTTGTAAACCAATTTGAATTATTATTTATTAATTTAAAAAAATTTTAATAAAAACGTTTTCATTCAGTATTTTTTTGAATTTTAAGTGCATACATGCAGACAAATATTTAAGACTTTTTCATTGCATTAAATTCACAGCCCTGCTAATCAACTTTACTTCCAATCATGATAGTTAAGAGGACGTTATACCCGCATGTGTTGTCTCCGTCTTACAAGTGCGTAACATAGCAAATTTTACGCTCAGCCAAACATGTTTAGCTCGTTAATTTAAAAATTAGAGTGAATTGACCTCTTATAAAATCTAAAGGTAAGATTTTTATTTAGGCTACCTCATGGGTTTTTAGTATATTTTAATTTTAAAGCGAGTTATGAGTACTTATTTTAAAATGTATAAAAAATTAACAATTTTAAAATACTCATAACTCGCGTTAAAATTAAAATATAATAAAAAGCCCATGAGGTTGCCTAGATAATAATCTTACCTTTAGATGTCAAATTATCAACAATCAACTGCTTCTTCAACTTGATAACACTTAAGAGGATGTCAGATTTTTAGCGCACCATTTATTTCTCTCTCTGACCCACGCACAATCATTTTAGTGTTTTCTTAATCGTACATTTGGTATGCTACGCGTGGATCAAAGATGGAAAACAAATAGTGCGCTGACATCACAACCAGCAACAGATCTTTTTATTCTATCCTATAAGTCAAGGCCGTAAACCTATATCAACTGATAACGGTAGTTTCAGCCAAAGAGTCAAGTGGCCTTTGCAATTCCAAATCTTTTCCTACGTATTCGGCATTGTTAACATAACTATTCTACCTTTACACTTTTTCTTCCCCCGTCTCTCACAGCTATATACAGGTTCAGCCACTCTCATTCCACACCTCCATATGATCGGTATTCTGTCTATCCATCTCTTCTTCAGTCTTACCTACCCTAACCTTACAATTCTTTTTCATCTTTCCGTTTCATACACCAAGCATTCTGAAATCCTGTTGACCCATTTCCTTATATGCCCCATATCACACACTTCCTAATTCATATTCACTCAGTCTCTAGTTACCTACAAGTCATCGTACTTGATTATCGGTGAAAATATTTAAATATAATTGAGCTAATTCCCTACTCGAAAGAATTAGTTAATAAAATATCATACCTGACCAATTTTCTAATTTTGAACACGACTTTATTGATAGCCGGAATAGTGTTATACCAGTATAATTACAATACAAATAATTGAAAAGTTTCGGGCAATACATCCCCTGATCAATTAACAATAATAAAAAGAAACCTACTGAAAAATAAGAAAATACATACCCCGTGACGAAATCAAAATCTCCTACGAAACTTAGTCTTCGAAACACTGAAACGCTCACACATTTCAGTCTGCTTATGATATATTATTCCCAATTGGAAAATGTTCACTGACGAATACCATTTCTGAAATAACACGCATCTTGCAGTAAAATGTTCTACAATATTCTAATAACCTATGCGTTACAGTCTACAGAAATTATATAAACCTACCAATAAATACCTAATATTAATTTTTATTATACAGAGTTTGTATTTTTAAATGTTGTATTCAAGGATTTATTAGTTTTATTTGTATACCTAACAAAAATTATATTTATTCACAAGTCAGTTATCAACTAGAACTCGACTACGTTTAAGACAGCGTTTGGATCGTTCGAACTGGCGCGGCTTATAATTTATTATTATTATACATCCTTTGGTAGGTAGTTAGTAGTAAACGTATGTGGTTCTACGTTACCGAGTTAACAGATTTTTCGTGACAACAAATATTTAATTCAAGTCTAAAAAGTAAATTTAAGCCCCAAAATAATATGAAAACAAACTTACGCATAAACATCGACTCTTCCAGTGAAACCTAGCTGTACTGCAGCACACCCTGTCGTCGAAGAAACAGCTATCTTCATCCGTCTACATCTCGCTCCATCTCCATCTCTCTCTACATATCGCTCATTGACACTTATCTAGTATAGAATACTAGTATCTTTATGATCTGTAATATATTCTGGTTTTCTATTTCAGAGGGGGTTGTGCGATGACAAATATTGAAATAAGCTAAAAATACATATTTTTTTGGTTTTGAATATGAAAGCTGTGAGATGATCGATATGAATTTCGTGAGAAATCTAGAGGTACTAGAAAACTGAGACGAGTGTGTCGAATGAAATAAATTAAAAAATTGACTAACACAACAATCGGTTAAAAATTAATTAAAAAATAATGAGATAAACCTTATTAGATCATTTAAATTTTCCAGAACAAGCCCCCAGTTGTTGGTCGCATGCCAATTTTAACCATATACTAGACCACAAGTTTATAGACATTCTATAATGTATTCTTCTGCCGGTGACACTGTTGGGGAAAATATATTTTTTTAGTAATTAAACTACGATACGAATTATAAATTACGTAGGTACTTGTCCAATACTCGACTACCAGAATTTAAATTAAAGAATGTGATATACCTAGGTAACCTATCGATCGATTCTAAAACAGAAACTTAACCTAGGCACAAATAATATCACAATATCAAATAGTGAAATGTGAAAATTTGAAGAAAATTTCCCTTAGGTATATCCCGTAAACCCCCCTCACCCCCCCCCCCCACACAAAAAAAATAAACGTACGTTTGAGATGTTCTCTAGGTATGATCTGCTATGTACTTACAAATCATATTAAATAACATTAATCATTATGTATTTTCTTATTTTATTAGGTAGGTATAAAAACCTACCTTCCTACTTATAAAAGCATTGCCTAATCATTGATTTCAAATTTTAAAAATTATTCTACTATAACAATAAATTAACAGTTGTAGGCAAAGTATTATAATTTAAGGTATTTTTCATAATTTTTGCACACCTATAAAAACTGGATTTTAAAAATTACTCTACGTCTAGCGGTTATATAAAGTTGTCTGACAATAAATATTTACATTAGGTCTACCGCTTCAACAGAGTAGAAGGACAAGACTTACGTAATTATTTATTCTTCCGACGAAACGCGTTCCCTTCGAGTGTATAATATTGTCTAGTGTCATAGCTGTGCATCTCCGCCAAGGAAAATGCAGCGCGCGTCTTCATATCTCCGATCCAAAAGTTCAGTCTGGAAGTATTGAGATTAATGACATTTATAAAAACAGGCACCTAGTTTAATAACCAGAATGGAACGAAATATGTGAGTAAGTATTGGAATCGCTGTTCGTCTCAGACGATTGTCATTTACCATAGATTATTTATAATTATAACCTCACCGTCCTAATCATAGAATATATAAATAATATTATATATGGTCCTAACCGATGGATGATGGATATTTTTACATTATCTTCAAAAAAACATTTATTTGTTTTTACTAGATGCAAATGCGGTAAATTGAATTCAAATTTATAATATAGATAACGGTTTTTTTACTTGGTAACCATTCATTTATTACTTGGTTTATTAACAAATTCTAATTGATATAAAATAGTAATTGAATAAAAATAGTTTTATTGATCCCAATATTTAAAAATAATGTTTCGAATAAAATAATAAAAAAAATTTAAGAAATACCTATTAATTAATATGTATTACCTAAATAACAAAATAACTAAATAAATTCGTAGCTTAGTAAAATGTCCAGAAAAATTAAAAGTCCAATTTAAACGAACATAAAATAGAATTTATATAGGTGTATAAGTAGTGTATTCGTTATATTTTGAGTTTCATAATAGCACATCAGTCAATCAGATGCTATAATTAAATTGATTAATATAATTATAAAATAAAAAATTTCGACAGTAATTCCATATTGGCAATGTTATTATTTGGGCAAAAATGACTTTAACCTACTATTGTAGGTGCTAATGTCTAATAGTAAAATAAATTACTTTAATCTCAATATTATTTATTAGTTAACGATGTCTTTGCTCAGAATCGTTTTTCGTTTGTTCATTTTGTATTTTAATAATTTATACATAGATATATTATTATTACTAATAATTATAGTAGGTGTGTTTGTTTTATTTCATTAATTAATTTAATACTATACCAATAAATTATATATAAATTAATATTATTTTGAAACATTGTGTTCGAAAAATAAAAATAAATGTGATTTTAATTAGAGTCTTGTAATGTACCTACCTGTATGTAAAAAATAAATAAATATAATAATAACTGTTGAACTTTTAAGGACATAATAGGTAACACATTCGTGTATATAGTATTACACTATTTATATACCTATACGAGTATATGAGTAGGTATATTATTCATAAGTGCGCACTACACGTCAGGTTAAGCAGTTGACCATTCCGTGAATATTACTTTTATGTGTACATGGTTATACGGCCCTAATCCCTATGCTATAGAATATAGATATTACGTGAACAATAGAAGTTAAGTATGTGACACTAAATTAATAGCTACCTATAACTTATAACGTTGTATTTGGAAAAAAAAATACCAGTTATTAATTAAAATTGTATCTTATGACTACTATCAGTTATAAGTTATAACATATATTTCTATAAATTAAACCAAAACATATATATATATATAATATATATATTGAGTACCCTATAAAGGTATGCACCTATTAATTATAATTATTCTACGAACAGGGACTGGAAAAATGACGACGACGTTTATATCTCACGTATTTTATACATTTCTAGTTCGGAACTAAAATATAGCCTACAACACTTGGATAGCACATTTTTCGTGACATTAAATATTTATTTTAAGTCTTAAAAGTAAATTTAAGCCCCAAAAGAATATAAAAACAAACTTGCTTGAATTATCGACTCTTTCGGCGGAATCCGTGACGTGTGTGAACTGCGACGCCGATGAGGAAACGCTCCAGAAACAGAACTTAGAATATCTTCTTTGCTTATTGAAATTTTAGAATTTTTAGTCGAATGTGTCTTCTGCAACGACTTTGAGATTTGCCATAAATAAATAAATAAATGATAGATATTATACTAGGTACATCAATATGATGAATCCACGGATATAATATAATGCAACTTTTTATATCAAAGAGTTCCGTGTTAAGGAACAATACTTTGTTCATTGAAATTTGATATGACAATAAAACCAAAATAGTTTACAATTTTGAATTTGAATTATAATAATATGATATAGGTATTATTTAAATTATTATTTTCGTTTATCAATTTAATTATTGATTAAGGTAGAGAATAGATATCAGAAGCACAAGAATATTTTTTTAAGAGCATATTGTATTTTATGAATTATTAAATAAAAATGTGATTACTGGATTTTAGAGTTAACATAAAGCCATCAACGTATACAGTAAATTCATCAAATACTATAATACCAACTAGATTTCTAAAACTCCAAGTCTATAATTCTAGATTCTGAGCGGATCGATGACTGTATTAATTTTACAATGATCTGTTCTTTATTTTTAATATTTTTAATTATTTTTTCTTGTGGTCTGTGTAAACGATAAGTATTCGTAATAAAGATTCAATTTTCATATATAATATTATTTTATAGGCACTCAGTATATGTAATCATATGTTTATTTTTAGTTTAGTTTAGTTGTAGGTATTTTTTTCTATTAACTATAAATTCATAATTGTATGAGCTATACATGTTACATATATTTTTCGAAAAAAATATTTAAAAAAACAAGAATAATTCCTATTTTACGCCTAATTTAAGTCTAAAAAGTAAATGTCAAATAGTAGGTAATAATATGAAAACAAACTTACTCGTAAACATCTACTCTTCCGGTGAAACATAGCTAGAGTGCCGCCATCGCCGAAGAAACAGCTATCTTCATCCATCTCCATCAAATAATCTCACTCCGATGAACTGAAACTTGAAAGTATCGAAATACTTTATGAAAATAACCTGATCATAATGAAATTTGCGAGTTTGTATTAAAACTTACATTATAATATGTACGGTTTAACGAACTGTCCGTTTATATTAGTGGCTTATTATTTTTTGGGTGTTTGCACCTGCAGGCAAATGCAATTTCAGGAAACAAAAAAAAAAATGTGGAAAAAATGTTACCGTAGGAATACGCATTACAAAGTACAAACTAAAATGCCCAGAATCTTAAACAGAAAAAACTAATAGAAATATTTAGTTCACTCAAGAAGGTTTATTCATAGGGCACCAAGTTATCATTTTTCAAGTCTATACAAACAATTCAACTAGTCACATAACAAAAAAAAAAAAATTGAAAGAGGGTGTTGGCGCCTGCAGGCAAATGCAATTTCAGGAACCAAAAAAAAAAATGTAGAAGAAATTAAATAGTAGGAACACACATTACAAAGTACAAACTAAAATACTCAGAATCTTAAACAGAAAAAACTAATAGAAATATATAGGTAGTTTATTCAAGAAGGTTTATTCATAGGGCACCAAGTCAACATTGTTCGAGTCTATACAAAATATGCAACTAGTCACATAACTAAAAAAAAAAATTGAAGGAGGGTGTTGGCGCCTGCAGGCAAAAGCATGTTAGAAAACAAAAACAAATTGAAATTAAAAACTTGAAACTAAAATGCCCAGAATCTTAAAGAGAAAAAACTATTCAAAATATTTAGTTCATTAATGTTGGATTATTCAGAGGGCTCCAGGTTATCAATGTTTATAAAGTATGTACGAAAAATTCAACTAGAGTTACATAACAAAAATAAAAATTGAAAGAGGGTGTTGGCGCCCGCAGGCAAATGCATTTTATAAAACCAAAAAAAATGTGGAAAAAATGTTACCGTAGGAATACGCATTACAAAGTACAAACTAAAATGCCCAGAATCCTAAACAGAAAAAACTAATACCCATATTTAGTTCACTCAAGAAGGTTTATTCATAGGGCACCAAGTTATCATTTCTCAAGTCTATACAAAAAATTCAACTAGTCAAAATAAAATTAGTTCATTAAAGATGGATTATTCGTATGGCACCAGGTTATCAATAATTGAAAAATTGGCTTATGTTAAAATCATAAAAAAAAAATTGAATAGAGGCGTTGGCGCCTGCAGGCAAATACAATTTCAGGAACCAAAATAAAATTTAAAAAAAAATACTATTGTAGGAATACACATTACAAAGTCCAACCTAAAAAGTCGGCCCATTTACCGTGCGCACCCCCCCCTTCCCCCCCTCCCCCGTTAACCTCTATGGCACTATTGTATGAGAATCTGTGGGAAAAAAATGTTGAGTCGGAAAAACAGTGAAAACTTGCCCTATAGTCTAATAAAAACTGAAATGACACCTTTGAACATGGCCAAGATGAAGAACGATATTGACGTAATCCTTAGTTAATTAACACGCTTATTAACGAATTTATCGTCGAATGGCATATTATCGACTGCTTGGAAAACCGAGAGGGTATATTGAGTTTAAAGATTCTCCATAAGACTAAATACATTTTTTTATAAATTTTTTATTTTATAATGGACTTCATAGAAATAACTATTCACGTACATTTATATGTACCCAGCATCGTTGTATGGTTATTGTTTAATCCACGGTCATGGTTTATTATAGATTAGGTTTAAACCATAATACCACAGATATTCAAACATGTCCTATGGTTTAAACAAGCCCGGGTATGTCATGGGATAGAATAATTTGTTACTAACATCAATATAATAATCGTTTAGGTTTTAATCAGATGTCGTTACTTAGTTAATACATGAAATTTTTTCACCGACTATCAACTATCAATCCAGGGGATGTTCCTACTTCCTACTTCCTTACTCCTAAGAAGTAAGCATTTCACATTAGTACGTTATTCAAATAAATTCTATTGGTTTTAATTTATTTTTCGTTTCTTTAAACTTCCAATTTCATCAATTTTACTCGTAACACGTTCGATCCAGACACGACGCCATGTACGCCGTAAAAACACCCAGCAAATATATGACAGCGAAAACCAGAAGAGGTGCGTTAATTTTATTATTTAAAATACTCGGAAGGTTACCTATTTATAACGTAAACATTAATTAGGTATCCGAAAATAATTTATTTTTACATTTTTCTCCCAGGCATCCGCCACAGTTTTGATCGGCTGGATTCTTTTCGCGAGAACTTAAAAAAAGTCAATGGTACAGAAGAAGAACTACCATCGTATGTACCTATTACTTAATTTATTATTTAAACAATAATGCCAGATAAATGTGTTTATTGTACATGTGATTGTTGGTTATGTCTTTAAGTCCTGAACCAAAGCCAGTATTTCATTCTAATGGCCATCGTAAGGCTTTAAACAAGTGTCCTCCATCACCCCAAGATGTTTTAAGTCCCCAACATGAAAAACTCATACACTATATCAATGACTGTAAGTATAACTGTCTATGTTTTCAAGTTATGTTTGTGACTTAATGTGTAAAATATAATTTTTTATCAAAAATGTAAACTTAAATCCTTATTTTTTATAGATACTTTTGTTAGAAACTTACTTTATTTTTTTGATATTTATAAGTACAAATATTAAACGTAAAATTAATATGACTGGGTACTTCAAACTAATCATATTTAAAAAGTAAATATTCTCAGATAGACCTATATTATAATGTTATCATGTTTCAGACTTTAGTATCAGTTCTAGTTTATATTAGGTACTTCATACTGCCTACCCATAAACTTAAAAGAAAAATACAATTTAAATAATTTATTCTATTACTGTTTAATATAAATTTGAGTACAGTAGTATCTATAATTGTTATGTGTATGATAAATACAAATATACAATAATTTATTATATTTAGACTTTACATAAATACCAAGATAAATACTGAATAAGCTTTGTACTTTTCTACTTAGTAGCTTACTTGCCTTTGTAGCTTGTATTAATTACAACTTTATTACCGTAGATTTATTGAATATAGAAAAACATTACTCAATCCATCCTTAATTATTTTTTTCATTTAAAATTATAAAATTACTCTGTCATAATGTAGGTTCCCATCTACAAATTAATATAACTCAATTTATTTTTCTTTGATTTAAATCGGAGGCTCTAAAATATGTATTAGTCATAATACTGTTCAGTCTTGTATAACTTATGATAAAATAGAACTATTCAAAATGTATATACATTTTTATTAATAATAATTTTGCTACATTCAACAGTATTTACTATTTAGTATCTATGTATTACATAAAATAGTATAAGATCTGTATTTATTTATTAATTTTTCAGTTACCACAAAACACCCTTCTGCCTACAACTATTTGAGACCCACTGATTTTAAAATAAATTGCTATCATTTCATAACTATACATAGTTATTTAATTTGTAATTTGGCATAAGTTATGCCGTCAAGACTTGAATTCTTAGGGCCGTTTTTACAATGTCCGGTTAAAGTGATTCGACACTTAACCGGCCAAATCCTGCCGGTAATAAAATCTGTTATCAGTCGGTTAGCATTAACCAACACTTTACCGGACATTGTAAGAACGTCCCTTATAAATAATAAAAATAAAATATTTAAAAATCAAAGTATCTATGTCAATTTATTATTTAAAACAAATATTTAAACCAAATTTATTTATAGATCTCTTGTTTAATTTTTATTAAGGGTGGACACTGGACATTCCATATAATACAATTTTATTGTGTACCTGTTGAATGTTTTAAACAATATGCATTTTTTAAATTTTAAATAAAAAATAAATTCAATGTTATCTTTAGTAATTAATAATTAAGATTTTAACTTCAATAAGGTTGTACACAATACTAAATAAACACAAAAATAATATTAAATTAAATTGTTCCATACATATATATGTTAGTATTGTTATTTTTAGTTTATAAATACATATTTTATCAGAAATACTTATTTATTATTAAATATAATAAGTATATTGTATTTAAATAAATAAATAAATAAATAATTTGTAACCAAAAGAGATAATTATTATAATTAAGTTGAATTAATAGTTACTCAATATTACTTATCTATACTCAATGCTATTATAGTATTATGTATGAAAACATTTTTTGTTCATTGACGATAACAAACCATATAGCTATACAGGGATTATGATTGTTGTATCTATTTTAGACCTTTATTCATTAATTATACATCTCTGATGTAACATATTAATAAAGTTCCATTCCATTTTAATTTGCAAGCTATTCTATACTCAACTATTAGTTAATTAATTTAGAGTTTAAACATCTGTGTGCTTTCAAGCCCAGTACATTAGCCCCATATATTATTTTTAATAAATTAATAATTTTTTTTATTTAGTGAAATGATTTAACTTTAATTCCATAACAATAATCACTAACAACATTTATCACATTTTTAAGTTTTACATTTACATATCTTGTTGAACTAATTAGTAGTTGAAATCTAGGTCAATTGCCATCATTGGTTTTTAGGTATAGCAGACAATTTCCACCAGTATGCTGTATATTATAACAAGCACATAGCTTTAGGTCAAATATATTTTTTTAAATCCAATGTATCAACTTATAAAGAATCTTGTATACAAATTTTCAAGCTATAATTATAAAAATTAAACATTTTTAAATTTTTATAATAAAAATATATTTAAACAATTTAATACATTTTCTTTAGATTCTAATTTACATTTATTTATCTGAAAAAGCGTGGTTAGCTTTTGGAGTGTAAAAATGTTTATATGACATTTATAAAGTTAAATTTTAATGAGTATATTTGTTTAAAAATAATTTTAAAATACATTGTTTTTATCTATAGTGTCAGAGACACTATCTATTTTTATTGGTTCCCAATGGACCAGTGAAAAAATATCTGTTAGCTGTTAAAAACTCATCAATATGAATATAGCTAGTTCGCAACATTCCGTTGATTCATCAACTGGGTTTTACCCAAGATGTTGCGTTAGAAACAGATACTAAATAAAATGTATAGCGTGGTTCTAAATACTCAAAACTTTAATATTCAAAATATGAAACGTTAGATCAATATATTTTATTAATATAATCAAATAATTTAATTCTTTTACTTAATATTATTTGTATTGTCCTTTATTTACTACTTTAACCTCAGAATTATATTTTTCAGCTTGGCACTCGGTTATAGAAGATGAAGAATCATCTATAAGTATGTTCATTTTACTGATTGTTTGTAATTAAGAGGATGTCAGCGCACTATTTGTTTTCTCTCTTTTACCCACGCGCAACATAGACAAAACGCATTTGCACAGAATCGTTTTTTCTATGTTTTCAAGTAATCTTAGAGTAAAATCACCCATTACAAAAAAGGTAGAGAATAATATTTTTGAGGGAATGTCATATTGATTTTATATTTTATTGTTATTTGACTTTGTATTTGAGTTTCAAAATAAACAAAAAAATGTTGTAAATTTAAACGATGTTAAATTGTTTACAATATTTAGAGAAATCGATATGACATTCCCTCAAAAATATTATTCTCTATCTTTTTCTGTAATGGGTGATTTTACTCTAAGATTACTTAAAAACATAGAAAAAACGATTCTGCGCAAATGCGTTTTGTCTATGTTGCGCGTGGGCCAGAGAGAGAAAACCAATAGTGCGCTGACATCCTCTTAAATTACATTTGTAGGTAATAATATTATTTTATGATTTTATTAGGTTCACAAAAAATTATTTACTTCAAACCTGAAAACACTGCAGAAGTTCTAAATGGTATAAATACTTACTTAAAATAAAAATTGTAATTTTTATCAGATTTGAATTTTTTTTTTAGGTTTTCAAGCATTTGATTTAGACACATATTGGATCAAACGTTTATACAATAATATCACTAAGTCAGTGCCATAAGTTGTTGGTATAGTGAATTATTTTTTAGAAATTATTTTACCAGACTCGCCCATAGCTCACAATGTATCAAAGACACATGAACACTTGCGCGAATGATTAGTCATTATTGTGTCAAAAACCGTAGAAATGAATCTATGTCTTTAAACACTGAATGGGACAGGAGGGAAAATATGGCAACTAGTAGTTAAGTAGTATTACCTAGTAGTAGAATTCAATGTTATAAAGATACCAATTTTTAAATATTATTGTAAAAGTATTGATTTTAGTGAATTGTTGTTTCCTCATAATGAACTTTTGTTTGTTTATAGTTATTATTATTTTTTATTATTATTATTATTATTATTATTACCACATTATACAAATTTATGTTGTGAGTTATCTGAACAAGACTGAAATTTGTATAAAACAAAATTACTTTATGAGCGATTATTTTATTTTTAATCCTTATTATTTTGAATATTATGAGACCTAAAGCCAATACTTATTGTTTGTTGAAGTTTGAAGTTACTTTTTTATTGTTTGTAAAAATATTATATAATAATTAATTCCCATTGATTTTAAATATTGGCCTTTTGTCTCATTTATGTAAAATTTCTGTTTAAAAACAACTTTTTCCTCATTTATCCATTATTTGTTTTTTGAATATTAAAAAAATTGAAAGGGAACATACAAAATAAAAAATTTATTGTAATTATGAATTTTTGCCTGATCAACATTTACTTGCTTTGGTAATAAGTAATAACAAACAACTAGTTCCTAGGAATTTATTTTTGTATATCAATTCAATTATTTTTTTAATACATAGCAAAGACTGACAAGCTTTTAAAATACACCTACTTAAAATCTCGTATTATAGACCAAAACTTCATTTGAATTGGTATACTAATATTAACTTTTTTGTTATAAATTGTTATTAGATACTGTTACTTGTATGCCTACAATAAGTGTTAGATGATCAAATTATTTTGTTTAATTGTTGGTAATGACTATTGTATTTAGTAAATAGGCGTCCAAGGTTGCTACATACATCTTATAAATAAATGCATCAATTGTTTTTATGTACAACTGAAAAATGTTATAAATTGGTTTGCTTTATTTGAATGAATAAATAGTAATTTAATGTTATTTTTAGTTCTATATTATTTATTAGTACCTATATCATATTATAACTGATACAGCTCTTAAAAAAATTAATAGCTGGTAATTAGTGTTCAAATAATATTGTAAGTTTTCTCAAGATTTTGTAAAGCATAAACCATAATATATAATATAAATTTAAATGCCGCAATTTTGACTCTGAGTAGTTTATTTAAATATTTTGCTATATAATTTAATAGATAGGTATTATAGAATTGTAATTTATATTTTTAAAATACTGGGAATTTTCAATTTATACCTCAAAAGTACCAACTTGGTTTTATTTGTGATTAGAAACCACCCTAAAAGTTGAAAATTAAAGCATTGTCTACTACATTTGGTCCAGCAGGATTACACACCGCAGACTGACAAAAATCAGTATCCCCACACCATCGTGGAAACAGTTATGATGACAGGGTGATGCATGGGGATGTGCAGAAGAGCCGATTTTTGCTGTTCTACGGCGTGTAGTCTTGCTGTACAAAGTATAAAAGGAAATACTTTGATTTTCAACTTTCAGAGTAGTTTCTAATAACAAATAGAACCCATTTGGTTTCCATAGTGGAAACAGTTTTGATGTCAGGGTGACGTATTGGGATGGGCAGAATCAGCATGCTCTCTCAATGGAGATAGCATAATCAGGGACGGATTGGGCCATCGGGAATTCAGAAAATTGTGCTCAATAGTTGACACCTTACTGCGTGCACTACAAAACTCCACAGCTCACAGGGACAAGGGTCTGAAACTCGATTACTAGAAAGACAATTTTAAGCGGCCAAAAGCATGATTGTTAGGTTTAAGACACAATATTTTAAACAACTAGTTTTAAACATGAATTTAAAACATTTGGTTCATTGTTTAATACAGTGTAAAATCCAAGTGAATATTGTGTTTTTTTTGGTTTATTATTAATAACAATTAACAAATAATAATAGATATCCTCCAGAAAAAAAGTTTAAGTATTAAATAACTATATCTATTACCATCCTTCATTAAAATTTTTTATTAAAAAAAAATTGTGCTTATGTGTTTTTAATATTTTTAAACTGCTATAATTGTAACTGTACATTTTGATATATCTATTTATTCGTTTTTAAATAACAACAAAATAAGAAAATCTCTATACGAGAAATCGAGTGAATATCCAAACTTGTAAGACTATGAACTTCAAACGCTCATGAAAATGTAATTTAACTTTCTTGTAGACATTTTTTTTTTTGATAAAGGTAGAAAAACTTATGAGGAATCTTGTATTACATTTTCAAATCTTAGATTTCCTACCGGAAAAGTAACTGAAGTTGAAAATCGAAACATTATTTTGATTACTTAAAATCAATTTATTCATCGCTTCATGATCTAAAATACATTTAAAATTAAAATAAAAATACTTGCATAACATAGTAAATTGTTGACAAAAACAGTGTTTAGAAATCCATTCTTCACTCATATGGTTTCAATACTTTAAAGACTCAATGACATCATCAAAGTTTACACTTATTGCCAATGCTCGTTTGATACTAATGGTTAATAAACTATAGTACCATCTAACCTGTGATATGCATGTTACGTAGCTATAAAAATTGATGAGCATATATAATAATATAATCACTAATTAAGAAATAGGTAACTCAAATAAAAATAAAATGTTCTATTATTTGTGTACAGCAATAAAACAAGATTATAAAATTACAAAATATAAAACAAATATCAAAATGTGAGTACAGACTGCTCAACTTTTTTTTGTACAGGCATTTTGTTGAACAGTTGGCTGGGAGGGCTAGTGCCGAACCAGCCTCCCCCTCGTAAGCACGCCTATGAATTTGAATTCAATGATAAATAATTGCTGACAAAAGACAATTCTGATTGAAGATAGTATTAACATGTAAGATTAAGTTTTTATAAAGAAAGACATTTTTTTTTACTTTTGATCCCATTAAAATACAAACTAGATTCATTTACTACTCCAAAAAGTGACTTTAGACACATAAATAACTATTCATTTTGTTTTAATCATTTTAATGCACTGACATTTTTCAGGGTTATCAATATAATATTATAAAATAAAGTACAAATTGCATACATTTTTAAAACAAAATTTTTCAAAATCAAAATTATATCGTTGTAATTAATATAATTTACAGAATATCTATGTATTAAACTATTTTTGTAAATACATATTATACTTATTTATTATAAATGTTACATCAACCTAAACTACAATACAATATATTAAGCTTTCAAAACAGCACAAGTCATATAAAAAATTGTAGAAATTAATTAACACGCATGTCAAATTTTTACAATAGAAATAGATGTTAACATTTACATTATAGTTATTTATACATTAGTATTTTATGTACAAATATTAATAAGTTAGAAAACAATATCACGTTTAAAAATAGTTGTAAGAATGACATACTTGCAGAAAAAAGTACAACTATAATATTATGTAATAATATAATATACTACATTTCAAAACAGAACATACCGGCGACCAATTTATGTTCGCCAGTGCGCATCCCCCACTAATTTCCCATTGTTAGCGTGATCATGTGGTTATCGACGCACCAATCGAATCATTTGACATGCGCGAAAGCGGTATGTTCTCTTTTGAGTAGGAGTATAGTATTCAAATATTGTGTTCTTCAGTAGTAGATAATAAATAAAATTATTTTAATTTTAGCTTAGTTTTAGTAAATATTTCACTATTTTTTTTAATCCAAGGATGTTCAATGACATCAGTTAGTGGTAATCTAGATTTTGGAACTTTAACCAAAAGCTTTGAAATCAAATGTCTAGAGCTCTCACTCATATAAGGTTTGAAACCATACATTACAGCACGAATTTTTCTAAAAGTCTCTGCCTGTTCTGAGCTCTCAAAAGGTGGTGATCCACATAAGAATTCATAACACAGCACTCCTAAACACCAATTATCAACATATTCGTTATATGTTTGAGAGTCAACCATCTCTGGTGGTAAATAGTCAATAGTGCCACACATGGTGTTTCTACATTTGGATGGTGCATGGACAGACCATCCAAAATCTGCTAACTTTATAACATGATGACTAAACAATAGGAGATTTTCTGGTTTTATATCTCTGTGAATAACACTTTGTGAATGACAATATCTTAAAGCATCAGCTACTTGTCGTAAATAATATGCAGCTGTTGGTTCATCAAAACGTTTATGCGGCTGCGAATTCAATACTTTAAATAATTCACCTTCTTGGGCAAATTCTAAAATTAAATATATTTTTTTTTCGTCCCAAAAATAAGTCAGCATTTTTAGAATGTTGGGGTGGGTAAGATGCGTTTGAATTTCTATTTCTCGTCGTACTTGATGTTCCATATGATCTTTTACCAATTCTGATTTAAACATCATTTTTAAGGCAACCATATATTCCGTATTTTTTTCCCGAGCAAGATATACACGACCAAATTTTCCACGACCAAGTGGTGTTCCAATTTCAAAATCACTTAATTTCCACTGATGATTTGAAGGTCGTTTAGAATAAATTTCCTTCATTTTTTTTTCTATGTGTTGAACGACTTCATTTTGAGATTCAGTTTTATGTTTTTCTTCAACCACAGCCATTATACAAATATAATTGAAGAGTAACAAAAATACAAACTGAAACAATAAAAATAATATATTAGAATCCATGAATTGAATATTAGAATTATTGAGCAGCCATACAGTGTTAAATCTAAAAACAAAGACGATTTATTATTTATTAATTACTAGAAGACGAAGAATAAAATAAAATATAATATTGTCTAATTATTCCTCGAATTATTCAATTCAATCATATTGGAACAAAATAAATCTAAATGACCAATGGTTATTAGCAGGGCTTTGAACTTAATGTGCTTTAGCTTGATATATCTTGTATCAAAAATAACAAAATTTGCACTTATATAATATACATTTGTTTTAATTAAATTATTTATGTTTAAAGAAACCTACAAAATTTACATAATTTATTACGAAAAATTATGAAAAATTTTATCAAATACATTAAAACTTCAGTGCCTGTCTGATTGTTATTATATTGTTACCAATTATAGTTTCAATAAATAAGAGCTTAAAGTCAAAGTGATGCTTTAGCATTAAAGTATATTGCTTCAGTCATTAGCAGACAGATGTCAGACGTGTGTCAACTAATTTATTATTCTTGAGCAAGTTGATAGATGGCTTACCTCTCCTTGCTCATATAAACTTTAGAGTTCCTACTTACTCCACTAGATATCTAGATCACACCATCACTTTGTCATTCCACTTCATAATACTAACTGTGGTAGGAATGATCTAATTGATCGGATGGTAATGGTAATTTGGTTTGTTACTTTTAAGTTTTATTCCATTGTTACCGTAATACATAAGTTTTACTGTGTATTTAGAATAAATACAAAAACCGTATTATTCAAAAAAATGTATTCAAACACTTAATAAAGTTGGACAAATATACCTTACCATTGTTCAAGGACAATATGAGAACTGAGTAGGCAGCTGGTAGGTCAACTTTGAACCAACTGTTATCGTGTGTCAGATTTTTAATCGGTAATAATTTACGCCACTGATTGGAAAAGCTAATTGAAGAAAAAATGAGAAACAGCAGACTTTGGGACATGCAAAATGATTAACGTGGACAACAATATTTATCATCTGGACCAGATATTAATAAATTAAGGCTCTCGCCTCTCTAGTCCAGACCATGACTATTACGAAACAATTTAACAATCGTCTCGTTGTTATTACAGTGCCTGCCTCGATAGACTCTAGTCAACAAGTCTATGTTTTCATTATTAAAAATACTCATAATTTGTAGTAGTGAAACTGTACCTGAACCAAATTGTGTAATACTCCGTGTTTCTTTCCCACTCGGCCTCTGAAGTTTCGGACGTTTAAGTTGAACCATAGACAAGAATATGTCTGTGTTTACAAATTAGTGACTGCTCAATCAGTCGGACAGTCACGTCTTGTCCTAGTGGAAGTCCGGACTGACGAACTCCGAAGTTGCGCATAGAGCAAAGAATATATTAGCGAGTAACGAGTAACGATTTTTTTATAGTGAGTTGTGGAAGTGGAACGGACGAACACTTAAAATTTAAAAAATTTAAATGAATAACGAAAAAGCCGTTTGACGACGATTTGAGTCAGTGGCCAATGAGACGGGCTTGTTCGGCCGCCTTCGAAATACCGTGTCTCCGTTGGTCCACGAATCCATGGATTTCGACGTTTATCACACGGACTGTTTGTCTGTTTTGCTTATCACCATTTAGGCTCAGGGTCAGGGCTGTTGAATTTTTATTTTGCAGTTCGCAGTTCGCACCCGCCACCCGGCTACCTATAGTTGTTTTTGCATTTTACACGGTCAGACGCATTATCAATTATCATATTTTATCGTTCTCCATCGTCATTATATCGTCATTTTCCGCTTAAAAATTGTAAATCGTAATACGCAATGCCCAAAATGAACGGTCGATTGAATTGTACATGACAGTGTACGATGTGGAAATCGCCACCTTAATTCTCAGACGCGCCAAAATAGTTTCGCATATGTGATCGCTGCGCACTGTCTGTCGAGCGTTTCGTTCTCGCGAAGCTGTATTATTTATTCATTTTTAATATCGAGTGTGATATTAGAGGTCCACAATGAAGGCATCGATATGTATTCTATTTCTTGTGCTTTGCGGCACGGGACTCAATAATGGCGAAACAAAAATAGTTCTACTGAATTCCTCCCCACCGATTGCAGCTGACAATGAAGTCAAGAATGTTTCAAATTCCTCAACTACCCCAGAAGTGTCGACGGTCGTGACCAATGAGACGAATACCAATATGACTGAAAAATCAACAGTCGTCACACCCGGTGAGCCTGTATTGCCAAAAAAAGGATCTGCTGAAGAAGAACGCAACAGTTCAATCGCCATTTTCTTTGTGCTCAGTGTTCTTGCTCTAGGCATACTGCTCATTCATCTCATGTTGTCCACACATTTTCAGTACCTACCTGAAAGTGTGGTAATTGTGTTTCTTGGTGCTGTTATTGGTCTCATTATTAATCTCATGTCTGAACAGCATATTGCTAATTGGCGCAATGAGGAAGCATTCTCTCCAACAGCATTTTTTCTCGTCTTGTTACCACCAATTATATTTGAATCTGGTTACAATTTACATAAGGGAAACTTTTTTCAAAACATCGGTTCTATTCTAGTGTTTGCTATTATTGGCACCACTATATCGGCTTTAGTTATTGGTGCTGGTATCTATGTCCTTGGCCTAGCTGAGATAGCGTACAAATTAAGTTTTGTTGAAAGCTTTGCGTTTGGATCGTTAATTTCAGCTGTTGACCCTGTAGCCACAGTAGCTATTTTCCATGCGTTGGATGTAGATCCTGTGTTAAATATGTTAGTATTTGGAGAGAGTATATTGAATGACGCAATTGCCATCGTATTGACTACATCAGTATTACAGTCCAACGGACCAGCTATGAGCACTTCTGAAGCTGTACTGACAGGCATCAAGCAGTTCTGTTTGATGTTTTTTGCTTCAGCTGGTATTGGAGTAATATTTGCATTAATAAGTGCACTGTTATTGAAATATGTAGACTTAAGGAAAACACCTTCATTAGAATTTGCTATGATGTTGGTGTTCACTTATGCACCGTATGTCTTGGCTGAAGGCATTCATTTATCGGGTAAATTATTACCTGATATTTCACTTTCACGTATTTTCACTTTTTATATTTTGTCTCAAAATTGTAATAATTTCATTTTTTTTTAGGAATAATGGCTATTCTGTTTAATGGAATTGTCATGTCACATTACACTCATTTCAATTTGTCGACAGTCACACAAATTACAATGCAACAGACAATGAGAACATTGGCATTTATAGCAGAAACTTGTGTATTTGCTTATCTTGGACTAGCATTATTCAGTTTCAGATTACACTTTGAACCGGCTTTAGTAATTTGGAGTTTAATTCTGTGTTTGATTGGACGAGCTTGCAATATATTCCCATTGGCTTATTTGTGCAATAAATTCAGAGAACATCAAATTACGAAAAATATGATGTTTATTATGTGGTTTAGTGGTAAGTTTCACATCAATATGAAGTATCATCTTTTATATAAGTGTTAACTTTAAATAGTAGTTAAATTCATTAAAATAATGCAGATTGTTTGAGAAATTAATATCCGTTTATAATTATTAAGGTAAATAAAATTATTATTATAAATTGAATAGATCAGATATGCAGAAAACTTCCTAAAAAACATTTGAGCTGTGCCTTTGTTTATCAATCATCAGTATATTTTCAATTTTGTTCCTTTCTCTCCTTAATTATTATGCCTCTGTTAGGGTTAAGTTAGGAAATACTTGGTGAGAGGAGGGGGACTGAGGCTTCTCAATTTATGACTTTGATTGGTTGTATTTATTAAGTAATCAAATGCTACTTAAGTACTTAATTCTGTTATTCTATATTAGTGTATTGGCCACATTATTGTTATTATTTTTTGGTCTTTGTAAAAAGTACAATATTTTAACAATAATTATTTAGAGTGACGTCTTAGTTGAGTTTTCTCTGCTTTGCTAAATTTTCTGGTAATGAATAATGATTCTACATATCATAGATTTCTTAGAAATTACACTTTAATTAGGTATTATATATAATATTTAAAAATGTAAATTTCCTTCTACTAACCTATTCATATTCTTGTGTATTTGTAGTGTTCAGTGTAAAACTTATTTATTTGATTGCACAATCGATTGCTAAAATAATGAATTATAAAAAATAATTTGAATGATTGTTTAATTATTTTTTTTTGTTTTGAGGGAAATTAGTAATTACTATTTAATGATAATTTCTATTTTAAATAATAACTTGTTTCTAGGTTTAAGAGGAGCTATTTCATATGCATTGTCATTACATTTAGAATTCAGTAATGAAACAAGACATGTGATAATCACAACTACATTGTGCATAATATTAGTCACAACTTTGTTGTTTGGTGGTTCAACAATGCCACTAATGAAGGTAAATTTTCTTGACTTAAAAAATCAAACCAATACTTAAGTTTTTCTCTCCAGATTTTGCAATCATCAAAAGCTGGGAGAAGCACTCGCCGTCGAAGAAAAGACAAAGCTATATCTCTTAGTAAAACAAAAGAATGGGTAATTTCAAAAAATACAAATTAGTTGGTTTTAATTACCTATTATATTACGTTAGTAATTATTTGTACACATTTATGTTAGGGGCAAGCAATTGATTCTGAACATTTATCAGAACTGACTGAAGAAGAATTGGAAGTTAATTTCATCCAATCAAGAATCAGTGGATTTGCTAAAATGGACATAAAATACTTTATACCATTCTTCACCCGGCGTTTTACACAAGAAGTAATTTTTTTTTTTTATACAGTACATACAATTAAAAAAAAGGAACACCTTTAGGAACAAAAAGAATATGAGATAATAGAAAAAATATATACAGAAAACTTGATGGGAGGAGTCACCCAGTTGTAACACTTCCTTACTTGATGATTTTTTTTTCAATGTATATTGCTATACTTTAATTACTCATTGAGAAGATCTCGACACCATTTCCTTCTGAGCCTCCTGGGAGGGTTCCCAGGAATTGTTAAAGTGGCAAGGTTTGAAACGAGGGGGTTGATATGATATGGGAGTTTTGAGTAGAATCGTTTGTAAATAGTTACTGCTTCTTCGTAGACTGTTTTAATTTTTAGATCGGTGTGTAAAGTTAGGTTTGAGATATGAGGAGGAGAATTTATGATTTTACCAAGGATGTTATTTTGAAAGGTTTGAATTTTATTAGTGTTGGATTTTTTGACATTGCACATAGGCTTAAACAAGGATTTATAAATTAAGAGTTTAGTTATGTTTGTTTTTGGAAATTAGAGTTTTGAGGATGCGGAGTCGTGCATTTAAGGCAAGCCTTTTAATGTGATGTGACCATGTAAGTCGATGGTCAAAAAAAGAACTAAGTATTTAGCCGATTGAGAGGAAGGGATTTGAATATTGTCTAGAGACACCATAGGGCAAGGAGGAAGACGAACAGTCAAAGTTGTATGAAGTAATTTGGATTGGTTGACTTTGATATGCCATTTTTTATACCAATCAGCCATGAGGTCAAGGTGGAGTTGAAGATTGAGGGAAGCTATGTGAGGATTATCATAGAAATAGCCTTGTTATCGGCAAACTAAGGAACAGTTGTGTACTGAGAGTTGGGTTGATCGGCAGCGTATATGTTGTATAATAGAGGAGAAAGGATGCCTCCCTGTGGAACACCTGCACTAATCTTTGCTAAGCCAGAAAAGGATGTGCCACCTCTGACCTGAAAGTAATGATCTGTGAGGTAGGATTTGATTAATAAGTAGATTGGGTGAAATATAGGCTTTATTTTATATAGCAGTCCCTCATGCCATACCCTATCGAAAGCTTGGGATGTATCCAAGAAGAAACGGGTGCAACAACTTTTTTTTTCAAGGAAGAATGAGATAGCATTGACTAGTCTGTGCAGTTGGTGTATTGAGGAATGAGTGGTACGAAAACCAAATTAAGTATTTGGTAATATGGAACTGGAAGATATCTAAAGACATATTCTTTTAAGAATTAATCTTTCTAAAATTTTGCTGAAGAAGGGGAGGAGACTTATTGGTTGGTAGGAGGAGGATATGTCAGGAGACTTATTAGGTTTTATAACTAGAATAATTGTTACAGAGAATTTTTAAAGCATTGGAAAATATGAAAATCTTAGACACGCATTATATACAACAATACGAACAATGGCTCTTTTAGGGAGGGACCTGGCCACTTCTGCAGTTATCAGGTCGAACCCTGGAGATTTCTTGAGACTGTATTTTTGAATTGTAAATTTTACGTCGCCAGTAGAGATAGGAAGAGGGATATCAAGTGAACGATTTACTATGTCAGTATGTTAAGCTATTTTTATATCCGGGTGAGGTATGAAAGTTTCAGTTAGGTGTTCTTTAAATAGTTTGGCTTTTTCAACATTAGTTGAAGCAAATCCAGCATGGGGATTTCTTATGGGAATGAGCGGAGGTTTGTATTTTAGAAAACTTTTGGTAGCTGTCCAGAGACAGCCATTATTAGGTGATAAGTTTGAGAGATGGTTTTCTAAAGATTGATTTTTATGTTTAGCAAGTATTTTTTTCAGCGAGTTGGATAAATTGTTATAGATACATTTATAGGATGGAAGGCATGAATGTTGGTAAACAGCCCTTGCTCTACGCTTATTGGATATAAGGTTACGAATATGTTTGGGAATTGAACAACATTTGAATACTGTATTTTAGTAGGACCTTCTGGTATGAAATATAGTATATATATATATATATATACCTAAATATCTGCCCATGCTGCAGATTGGATTACATTTGTTAGGTTGTTTATGGCTACATCAATTTCTTGGGGGGATTTAAGACTAACTTTGAGATAAGAAGTAAATTAAAAATTATATTTAACTATGAAGTTTTCATTATTGTATACAAAATTGTATATAATTTTAATTAAAAATTATTAATCTTTATGATGTACAATATTGTTTGAAAAACTGAAAAAAAAAAATATTTTAGGAATTGAAAGATTGTAAAACACAGATGACCGATTTAACTAATCAATGGTATCAGGCAATTCGTATATCACCAACTGCATCAGATGATGATAAGACTGCAAACAATGGACAGCCCCAGACATCTAGCCGTCAATCTAGTTGACAATTACAGCAACCACCAGTTGTGAGGCAAAGTAATGGAGGGGAAACGCAGTCTTTGATACACCGTCAAAACTTCAAAATATAACGGTTTTGTTTTACAGGTAATAATTTGTTAAGTGACATTCAGAGCTTGTCTGCATCGAGTTTACCACATACGACCAGCCAACCGCAATAATTTTAACAACTTTACTATTCAATGTACTTAATGTATACTACAAATATAAACAGAATTTATTCCAACTATTCTGATGGCTAATTCACAAATCTATAATGACTATTGTGAATTATGACTCGGAAAATTTGGTGTAATTGAAATGTACTTTAACACTTGAAGTCTGAATATAAACAACACATTTAATTGCACAAATTTATACTGTTAATGTTATACTCTAGAATTTTTAAAAACAAGTGTGATAGTCATTATAATTTATGTACTTTTGTAAAGTTCATAACATTCTATTTATTTTTTTGTTTTCGTTTAAATATTTAGTTTATCTTATATTTATAATTATTTCTATATGATGAAAGTAACTGCCTTGAAATTAATAACTACATAATATATATATTTTGAAAAATGCCTGTGTGTGCCATTTAATAATTATTTTTTTATACCTAATTATATTATAATGATGTATAAAATGAGCTTCTTATAATAAGCACACAAGTATACTATTCTAGTAAGTGCTCTTTTATTAATACACAAACATAAATATATCATAACTACTTTCCTGGGCTTCTGCTTGAATGACATGTATATTTTTTATTGTTACAATTAATAAAATATAAATACATTATTTAGGGTATTTTCCCAACTATCATAATATTATATAAGTGAGTATGCATGATATTTATAAACTATAAAATGTTATTGCATTATTTCATTTTTTTTTTTAGTATTTACAGATATTTTTGTAAATACTTTTTTTCTGGTTAGAAGTAACAAAAATAAATTCCTTATTTTGACTTTTAAAGCAAATTAAACAAATAGGCAGTACTTTTACTCATATGTTACCTTTTTATTTTAGTTTACTTTCAATATAATGTATTAATAATGTATCATATTATTTTGTTGATATATTATTCTATTGTGATATAAAATAAACATTATCAAAAACAAAATGATTTATATTTTTTGTTTTGTTGAATTATATTTGTAATGATTATGAATGCTTAAGCTTAAACAGATTACAGTAAATTGTTGAATACATGCGTGATTGTTAGTTTTAAGATTAATATTAATACCATTAATACTTTTAATTTATTATCTATTTCATATTTGTGACATAATTATGTGTATTATCGAAATATAATTCATCTTGACTCCAGTGCCGTAGACAGGAATTAAATATTTTTTTTGGGGGGAGGGGGATTATCATAATAATTACATATTATGTAATAAATAAATTAATACATTTATATACTTTCCATGTTGTAAGAATGGGTTTGAATTCCTCCCCCCCACCGGTGTCTACGGCTCATCTTGGCTCTATGAATAAACAACAATTTAATTTATATACAGTTTAATAATATAATGCAAAGTAACAAAGCTTTCACAATTATAGATGTAATATAGTGTCTACAATCATAAAAATGAATGATTTTGGTATTGTAAATATTGTATTTTATATAGACTTTATTTATCTGTGATATATGATATGACTATAAGTTATTTTATATTAATAACAATATTAAATCTACAAGTTCAGGAATCTAATAATCTCATTTTTTTCTGACTTCCAGACCTCACAATTATTTGAAAAAATTAAATCAAATCTGGTATAATCAAATATAATCTGGTATTTCCAAGAAGATTTCCTATAAATCAGTAATCACTAAGACTTAAATGCATATTTTATATTATCATTTTTGCCATTGGAATTTAATAATTCATTTAAAATAATTAACATAAGCTATTGGGATAATGAAAATTGATTGTACATCACCATTGAGTGGTGTACTATAATGGATGTGTCAAATTTGAATTCAATGATAAATCATTGCATATTATAGGTATAAAATCGGGGCACCTATTTACGTGGAGCCTTGTTTTAAACTTTCAATCTTTAGCTATAAAAGTTAAACATTTATTAAATTTTTAACTACAAAATAATTATTAAATTATAAATTTCATAAATGTTGTCAAAATTTGAACTTTAAATGCTTATAAAAAAAATTGTGCCTATGTATTTTTAATATTTTTCAACTGTTGTTGTAACAATATATCAGGAGACTTGCATTAAATGTTCACATTTTTTTACCAAACACATAAAATTTTATTGATATTTATAGAAAAAAAAAACTAAAAAAAAATGGAAACTGAAAATGTCCGTAAACAGCTCAAAATAAATCAAAATATTTGGAAAATGTTATGGTGTATAAAAAATGCTTATATAAACATCCAGTCAAAATTTCATGTGCCTACGAGTTACACCAAAAACCAAAATCGATTTTCTCAAAAACAGATTTTGCATAAAAATTCCCGTTTTTCCTTATTTTTTCTTTTGTTTTTCATGTCGCTTTTGAAAATTACTGGGAATTTTTTACTTTTGAACCCCCCCCCCCCCCCCCCCCCCCCCCCAAAGTACTAACTAGATTCATTTTCCTATCAGAAAAGTTATTGTTGAAGAAAATCCAAGCATTTTTACTGTCCTAAAAGGTGATGACAGACACAAAAATAAAAATTAAAAATTAAAAAAAAGACACATTATTGTAAAATCAATACATTCATCGCTTCGCTCAGAATCTAAAACACACTTCAGAACTTAGTGGCGCTCAGTAAATCTGCGTTGGGGGTGCAAATTATAAATTACGACGGCTTCTTATTTAGTAATTGCACGTTTCCGTCTGCTTATAAAATGTGCCAAATGTTTTTTGGGTGACTACTCAATGTAGTTGCACCAGTATTCAAGTCAGGGGATATTACTGATGTCTTAAACTGTAGAATAATTTCGATACTTAGTCATATAGCATTGTAGGTACATTTTTCAAATCTCTTGCCATGCACAATATTCAGCCATCAGTTAACGCTATCCTAATAGACGAGCAGCATTGGTTTTGTCCTATAGGTGATATGTCAGATCTACATATCAAGTTGCAAGTTTCAACATTTTATTTTCTAAATAACTAATATATTAGGTACTTATGCGTTCATTGATCACTCATAACTCATAAGTAAGGCCAACACTTGTATGCATTTGCATATTTTTATTGTTTGGTCAAAAAAATAGCTAGTTTATACCAAAATTTGTTTTATAACCTATAACGGGACTGTATACGAAATTTTACTTTGCATATTTTTGCATTTTTAGAGCATATTTTAGCATTTAGTATATTTTTGGAGCATATTTAAGATATTAAAAACTCGGGAATTACAAAATATTAATTTGTTTCACTCATATACCTTATTATGGGTATTTCAACTCATTTATGAAAAGAGGTAAAAGTGAAAACTTTTAACACTAGTCGTATCAATAGTTACATCTCTCATGTTTTTACTTAACTTATTATTTATTAATTATTACTTAAATTTTTAATATTTTTTAATACCAAACATTTTTGTACATCATTATTCATTGGCAATAATTGTATTATAGTATAAATTGTATAATACATAAAAAAAATAAATCATTTAATCATTTTTTACAATTACATTTTTTTTAGAGCATATTTTAAGGGCATATTTTGGTAATTTTCATATATTATAGATTTCTAGGGCATATAATTGTTGGCCTTACTCATAAGTAAAATTCCTGTATACAGATATTTCCAAAGAGTACGATTTGGTCAACAATGCTATACTTTTGTTTTATATGACCGTAAACAATAAATTTGTTTAAATCCAAGAAGCATTCTCTACAGTATAGTTAATACTATTTCGGGTGTAACACAAGGGGTCATTTTTCTCCATCCTACTTTTTGCGCTGTTCATCAATGACATAAAAAATATAATATGTCACTGTCACTTCCTATTATTCGCTGATGACCTCAATTCAGTGATACTCTGGGGCCTGGGCGGACTTTAAAATGTCATTCTTTAATCTTTATATCCTTCTCCTTTACTTATACATATAACATAATATTATATAATGTTATAATATATCCGATACACCTACTTATAATATATCTTCGTTCAACCAGATAGTAAATTAGTAAACGCATTGAATATAAATTGTTTCTATAATCTATATCATACAGGGCGGCTTCACAGACATGGTTAAGGGGGGGGGTCATAATTTTTAAAAATTTCGATATTATAGTAAAATGATTTTTGTAATGAACAGTATACAATTGTTTAGAAATACAGCAATCATATAGTATTGTTTAAGTAGTTGGGTTTCTAAAATCATCAGGTAATTTTCATGAAGAATAAAGCTAAGGTATTTACAAAATAATAACTTAAAATTTATTAAAAATACATAATACATAAAACATCAGGAAACAATCGGTTTTATTCATTCATCCGAAGAATTTTTCATTTTTTTCTAGTCGACTGCTTTAGTAGGTACATTTTCAGTTTTGTTTAATCTGTAACAATTACAATAAAATTAATTTTATAAATTATATTGTGATAATACATCAAAATACACGAGTCATGGCACGTTTAAAGTACAGTGGTTTATTAAATTTACGCTTTAAAGATGTACTTATTACAATGATAGGTGATTTTTAGTGATTATCATCACCTTTTGAAGCAGTAAAAATGCTTTAATCTTCAACTTTGAGGGTGGTTTCCGGGTTTCTAGTAACAAATTGGTTTAGGTATTTATTCCCATTTCACGACAAAAAAAAGAAGAAAGACCAGTGAGCAAGTAGGTTTTGCTGTCGAGTCTCGAGTTCACCTCACAATCCAGTAATGGATGTATTAAATTTGAATTAAATTATAAGTTATTGAATACGTGGTGTCGTGACCTGCTAAATGCTTGATTCCTAGATCAAATTTCCCCTAATAAACTAAACAAAATAGGTAGTGTCATCAATGGGTGGCTTCTTCCGTCATATTACTCATGTTTTTTTATTACTCTTATCTAATTTGTTTATTGTTCTATGAATAGATTGTAAATATCTTGTAAAAATAAAAAAAATTGAATACGAAAAATTCATATCGGAAATTGTCTTTCCTACTTACTAGCAGTTTTTACTTTTTACTATGTATATTTTATTATAAATATAATATATTGCTTTTTAAGTTTAAATAAAAATGTTATTAAATTGTTATCAGTCCAGGTCTTGTTAGTTCAAACTCTGAAAAATTCCTAAATAAGCATCCAATTATTGAATTATGCACTAAAAATTGGCAAAGTATGCTTTGAAATGTGCCTTAAAAAGTAGGTACCAAGACATGCAGTTATATGCTCTAAAAATCTAAAACTATGCATTAAAAATGTGTAGATTAAAAAAGAATAAATCATAAGCAATTTTTAAAATAGCATGAATTATCCATTCATAATTTAAAAGTTTTATATTTAATCATTTCACGTTGTAACTATAACCATACATTTTATAATATAATGTAAAAATATAAATTATTGAAATTTTCATCAGTTTTTCATAGTATTTTTATAAAAGAAATTTACATTAATACAAAAATATTAATAAGAATATCAAAATTATGAATAATATGACCCATACAATTGAAACCCTCATAAAAATCCCAAATAGGGAAAAATACCTATATTTGTATGATAATATATTTACTTATACACGTTGACATTTTAAATTTTTAAATCTTAGGTAAACTATTCTGTTTCAGATTATGAAATATAAAATATAATTTGTTGTCATTAAAAGAAATTTAAAACCTTACGAATTAGTAAAACATTAATTGTTGTGTTCTATTATTTCAAATTAACCGTAAAATAATTTGTCTTGTACAACAACAAAATAGTCGACGGAGATTACAAAGTGCCGCCGAATGGTTCACGTTTAAAAAAAACATAATCGGATACCATTGAGTAATGTCGCAATATGAGTTTATGACGCAATGTGACAGCAATTATTAATTAATGGACCGTATTATTTCTACATTGCCTACGTCATGCTTTTACAAATATTACTATACAGGCATTTTTATATTTTAGATACTGAACATTCCCTGGTAGTGGAAGAGTGTATTTATTACCTTTTATCTTTTCCATTACCTTATTTAGTTCTGTTTGTGTATCGTCGTCTTCGTCGTCGGTGAACGAATCTATCGCTGGGAAGCAGCTACTGGCGCAAGCTAATAAAATCTCCAGAATTGAGTTGAAAATTTTTTTCACGTCCAGGTACTTTTGACAGTTTAGAATCCTCGAGCCCAAATCGACGAATCTATCGATAAATTTTGCGGATGAATCGATTTTGGTTGTCATTCTATATTATTGATATTCTATATTCGACGGTGAAGTTTTTCTGTAGTTTACCCGTTGTGTATCGATATGGTTTTAAGCCGATGAAAAAGCCAATAATACAATAATGACCCTAATACAAAAAACGATAGTTTTGTGGCAATCACACCTGCAATTTACCTATATAATAGTATAATATTATAAAATGTGTATCGTTCAGACACCTTCGTCCTATGGCGCACTACGACAAACTACAGAGTTCAAACACAGAGCACTACAGAACCCGGACATATAATATTATATATAATACCTATATTATATTATATTAAGATATTACATAAAACTGTACTGGTTTTATTGAGTTAGGTTAAAAATTACATGTTTGCGCGCATGTTCTTCCGCGTTGACCAGTTTTTTATACGCGTACAGTTTAATAATTAATAATATTATATAGGCAGATGTCCGTATTAAAATTTTACGTACGAGCAAACGTACTTACAATTTAAGTGCGTGTGTATTAGCCTTGAAATCGTGTACGGTGTACCTACCTATATATACATGTGTATCTACGTATATTGTATATGTGTACATAATATTATTTATAAATAATAATACTTACTTTATTTAGGTATACCTATATATAAATGAAACACATGCAATAACTATAGGATTTGGCATTGATATTGGTTTTTTGATAAAAAAAAAAAAAATGTATGTAGGTACAAACGAAATATAATATATATTATTAGCGATACCTATCGTTTATTATTTCCCTTCGTCTTGTTCTTTTGTCGTTATTATGTATAGGTGGGTACCTACCATAATGCCTTATAGCTGTTCTGCCCGGAGTTTCCTGTGCCGAAGATTGGTCTTTTTATGAATATATTTGTAAAAAATATATATGCCATATATTTTATACTAATAATTATAATAGTAATATAATATATGTAACCAATGGCAACCATCTAAATAAACCAAAAAAATAATCTTATTTCGTTAGCCGAAAAAAATTCACATGTGAGCTACCTATAGGAGATGATAAATAAGCTATAAACACCTTCCAGGCTCCAACAGTCTCAATGATTTAGTTTTTGGAAAATCGGTGTTGTTATACTTGTATTTGTGAACTAATTCGACCGAGACAGATAATTCGACTGTAGCAGATTGGATATAGCACTTGGTATAAATCGAAAGTAGTTCAAACTAGTAACTACTCTCTAAACTATCCTGATATCTCTAAGAACAATTTGAAATGTTCACAAATTCGGTCAAGTAGTTTTTGATTATAAAAGCTACAAACATACATCCTTGCAAATACAGGTGCAGCCGTGCAGGGCAAAATTTAATTGGGTCAAAATACACGATTCCACAGGTAAGTGGGCGCGGGCGCATGTAAACTCCGCCACGAGTACCTTTTTTTAGTGTAAACTCCGCCAGGAAAATAAAACAGGTAAAATTGGGTTTATCAAAACTCCACCAGTGAAAAAAATCAAGTATAACAGTATACAATTAAAGGGGGCTGGAGCGTAATCCATTCTAAGGAGTAAAAACTAGGCATTTTATATTGCAAGTTCTATGGGTCTCGTGAATGTGTTGAAATTAAATGAACATTAAATAACTAAATAAAAATAAATATAATAATTACAAATCATACAAATTGTAATGGCCAGTAGGTATTATGTTAATAAATCATGATATATAATTGTAATAATCAAAAAAGCGGGTAAGTGGATGTTACTCTGCTGTACAGTAGGTTACAAGTGGGACAATGTATAATGGATTGTATTAAACTTGAATTCAATGATATAATATCATTGTATTTGTATAAGAAAAACGATTCTGAGCGGAGACGGTTTATCAATATGGATTTTTTAAATTTTTATTATTTATTAGGTATAGCCACGGACTAAGATTTACATAAGTTAATCATAGTCCGTGGGTATAGCCTTTAAGTAGAATTAATATTATAATATTATAATTTTTTATTCGTTGCTACGGTGATATACAAATCGTTAGAAATTAAAATCCCATTTTAAGCGGTTTTTCGTAATTTGTCAGTAGTTTTTTCTGTGGCATTTAATAATTATTGAGAAAATTGAAAAATGACCTCTCTAAAGTACCATTTTGATCAAATTTGCTAAAAGATAAGGTACTATATGTTGCAATCGAAGCACTTCTTCTGGTAGAAATTTTGTATACAGGATATGAAAAAAAAAAAAAACACCTTTGTAAAACCACTAGCTTCCTTGCTCCGCTCAGAATCTAAAATATGTAGGTATACTAGGTATGTCATATTATCACGTTATATGTTATAACTTATAATATTTTGAACTGTGAACTAAAATTATGTGATACAATTTGTAGATATTCTAACTATTAAGTGTAATATAAATCCATTATTATAACTATTTATAGTGTTATCTAACATCATATATTTTTTTTTATTATGAATTTCTGAGTTAACTTTGTTGAGATATAAAATTTAGTTTTACATAAGCAAGGTTTTAACACTGGCAGAGTTTCCATATGAAGGTATATGGCCCATTTAAGGTAAGAAAATAAAACTGCGGCGGAGTTTACACGGGAGATTGTAAACTCTCCCGATATTAATGATATGTAAACTCTCCCAGGTCTTCTTCAGTACTTCTAAGCTAGAGGAGCATGGGGAATTATTCGTATTACAGAGTTAGAAACACTAAAATAATTCAGTTAATAATAAAAATCATTGTTGCTGTGAGCAATATTTTAGTCAAAATACTACTTTTTATGATAATTGGAACACACTGATTTAAAAAAAACTTAACACTTAAGGTATAAATAATTAATATTTAAATAACAAATACAGATTAACTGCAGTAATACAATTGACAATAAAAATTTAAAATAACAATCACAATCTCTGCAGTAAAGCCAATTCATAGAGTAGCAAAAAACATTTAAAAACAACTCGGGAAAGTTTACCATTCAATCGGGAGAGTTTACCACCGCCCGTTTACACATTAGATCTTTTCATTACCCTTTTATCTAACCGGTATTCTGGCGGAGTTTATAATCACCCGTGGGCGCAACCGGGGGTATCCTGATGACCTGATGGTCCAACCCCTGCAGGTTAGGAACATAAAAAATGATTTAAATTTCTGAAAAATCATCAACATTTTATAAAATTATTAGTTTAAAAATAAAAGATTTTTTGTAAAAGAAAACATTAATGACTAATGATAAATAATGTCATGTTAATATGCTGAATAGCTGAAACTCAATATAAAATCTACCAAATAAGTTTAAAAATAACTTTCTGATAAATCATAACCGATAACCAACATTAAACCAGAACCATCCTAAGTACTAAATATGCGTACGTCGGTACCTGTTAATCCTAAACAGTTAAAGTAATTCAAAACTTAAGCCATCCAATCCATCAGTGGCATATAAAAGGGAGTGCTTGGGGTTTAGACACCTCCTTGAGCCGTATCATATATTATAGTATAAATGTAAAGTATTTATATGCATTTCTCAATACTCCAAAACGACAATTTGAGTTTATATTTGTACAAAACAATTAAAAAGACTATGTCTTACTCGATGGACTGAAATACTCAATGGATGTATTTTATGATTTTCAACCAGTCATTATAGGTATCTTTTTACTAAGAAATTATATTGCCTTCAAATCAAGAGCACCTAAGTTACTTTCAGCTATTCAAATATCAGAATTCAATGTAAGTCTTATTATCATTTATAAAGTATTTCAATACACAAAACATTTTTGTATATATTATGTATATTTATAAAAAAAAATATAGATTTATTTCAAGCTTTAAACCATATTGACATTATAATTTCTGAAATTCAAAGTATAAGAAATAATTGTGAGGTACGGTTTCATTAGTATTTTGAAGAACTAACAGAAATATCAAAGAAAGTGGATTTGGAAATCAACATTCCTAGAATGGTTAAACGACAAATACATAGGTCAAAATGTCAAATTATCATACAGATGATCTTGAAAAATGTTTTAAAATAAATGTATTCCTTCTAATTAGGGACAGTTTAGTGTAACAATTAAATTATCTATTTATAATACCTACACAAAACTATTATAGCTGACTTTAATTTTCTCATTTCTAATACAAATTATAATCAACAAGCGATCAAAGATTTAAGTGATTTTTATTCAAATGACATTGATCAAGAAGTTATTAAAACAGAGGTGAAGTTATGGCATACATCCTTTGAAAACTAAGCGTACACGGTATTCTTGACGCTCTTGACAAGTTCAATAAAAACCTGTTTCTAAATGTTTTTAAGCTCCTTTAAATATTTGCAACATTACCGGTTACATCGTGTGAACCAGAAAGAAGTTTTTCTACATTAAAGTTAATAAAAACGAATCTTATGAGTAAATGGATTAGCATCTTTAAATATTCATCGCGAAGTCGAAGTGACAGTTGAAGAGGTAATAGAACAATTGTCGTTGAATCAAAAAAGAAGCACTGTTTTTATTTTATAGGTAATCTATTTGTATTATTATTATCTATTGACCATAAACTGACATAATGTATAATGTTTTTTGTTTAATATGTTTATAATTAACACCCCCCCCCCCCCCCTTACAAAAATCAACTGCAATCCATATTACTTTTTAATGAATAAGATAATACATTAACTGTTAAGACATGATATCTGGTTATGAATCCAAATGTTAACTAGCCTATGCTACAAACTAGTAACTAATAATTTTATTTTATAATAAATTATGTTGAACATTATTTTTATATAAGTACCTACCCAATCAGTTTGCTAAAAATGCGAAGTAAAATAATTTTTCTATCATAATATAGGGCTAATAACATCAATAATAATTAATATTTAAAAGACGTGTATTATTAGATCTATGATTCACGTCTCGTTATTCATTTCCGTATAATTTATGTTCAACTCCAAATTATTTAAATGCATAGGTGCTTCAAAATTGTATGAATATAAAATATGTTGTGCAATTGTAATTATTCAATAGGAAAATCTTTGTGAATATAATAACATAAATCATCAAATAAAATTATTTAGCGAGACTAAAATTTAAAAAAATGTATCGAACAATTTATTAAAAATCAGTTTGTATTGTATTTCGATAACATTTTTCATTTAGCAAACTATAGGTTCCTAATATTATACTGAATTTGTATGCAATATAATTAGTGTCAATTATAAATTAAACTTAATATCTATAATATACACGTGAATTATAATAAGTCACATAAAATAACAAAAATATTATAATAAATTATAATTTATAATAGTATTCATATAAATTACAATTACATACTGTGGATTATCAATTAAATATCAATTTTATTATGAGTTATGACAAATATAATATCCATAAACATTGTTAAATAAACACAATAAAAACCAAATAGGTAATAAGCTTATATAATTATTGTACTTTTTTGGCATTGAGTTTTTAGTAAAACATCAAAAATAACAATCTTCTATGAATTATAATTTCTCATTTATAATTTTATCTAATTTAACATATAAATTGTATATAATTTTAAAATTGAAACGCATGTGTTCACTAAATGTACAAATGAAATTTATTTGAGAAATGCACATGCTTTGATAACTATTACTTCTTCACAGAACAGAGTTTTAGAGTATACGCAAGAAGACATTTTTCAACAATTAAAATACAAATATATACTGAACGATCCGAACTCTCATAGGTTTATAACTTGATACAAGCACTCCCACGCCTTTACGCGGACGTTAGCACACCATTTGTCCGAGTATATTCTTTGACCCGTGCGCAACATCGAAAATGTGCGTTCAGCCATCTTGTGTTGATATATTTAATATTAAAGTAAATTCTAGTATTGATCTTAATTCTAAGTTAAATTTAAGTACATTATCTGTATTTGTATTACGTAGCTATTTTACTCATAAAGTGCATAACAATATTGAAACATCGTAAACAATCCAAGATGACAAGATCCAACGCATAAACATAGATAACGTTCCTATCTTTAAGTTTGATAATAGGTCACAATTCATTCTAATATTAAAGGTAACAGCATACTCCTGTATACAAATAATATGTTGTGTTGCACACTTGCACGTAGGTTAGAGAGAGAGAGAGAAAACAAATGGCGCACTGACATCCTCATCATGTTTTAAATTTTAACCATGCTACGAAACGTACAACAAACGCATATGGTTATGAATTTTAAAATTATAATGTTATATTGTAATCATACGTAAGACAACTATGGCATATGTTATTAGGACACCTTTATATATAAATTAAAATAAAGATATAATATAAATAAGTATATATGGTCTAAACGAGTGTAAAAAAGAAAAACAATGTATGATTTGTACATAATATAGACTCAACAAAATATTATTATTTTTTAACACAATACAATCAAAGTTCACGTTTTAAAAGGTAATAAACATTGTAACTAATCCGGTACATGTAAAATATCAAATAGTCAAAAACATAAAAAATATAAACATGTATACAATATACATATATAATATATAGGCAAAGTAATAAAAAAAAATAAAAATAACATTCTGGTAAACTCAAAGTATTATTGCCATTTTTGTATCACTTTATACAATAAAATATATAAATACAAATCGGCAATTTTATTTTCAATCATACATCAATACGTTTATTATTATAATTTATACATTAGGCAAAATGAGGATATGTGCATGAAAAAGCATGGGCTAAAAATAAATAAATAAATATCATATCGTTGAGAGGTAAAAAGAATTTCACATCTACAGTCTTTAGACCTGAGAGAAAAAATATAATAATTAAGTGGTTAAACTCAACCGCGATTATCATGTACTTATCAGTCTCTTCAACTTATCAGATTTTTAACAAAAATAGTTATAAGTATATAATTAATAATTATTAAAAGAAAATTATCATAGTAAAAATATATTATTTTTTAACTATAGTCTTGAGAGTCAAATGTTCGTATATAGTAATATTATTTTAAGTTATTTTATAATATATATACCATTATAATTATTTTAATATAAAATCAAAAGGTCATTTCCACCTCATTTTTAAAATATCACATGCGTAAAAATTTTAATTTAGAAAGACAGGAGAAATTAAAATTTTTTGAAAAAAAATTTGTTCATTTACGCGCGATGAGATCATTCTATCCAGAAATAAATTTAGAGCTTTTGAAATACTGCAAACTTATACATAATAATAACACAATATAATGTATGGCATTTAGTTTTAAGCGTATTAATATTAAAAAGTGGTTTACATATATTATTATAGATAGTTAAACACGAAATATAAGTATTGATTTTTACATTGTTTTTTCCGAAAAAAAAAATACATTTTATAGACTTTTAATAGTGAATGTATAACATGTATCTAAATTTTTGTTTGAGTTTTTAACAAAATAACGATGATAAAAATAGGTATTTCTCATTTTTACACATAACAAATTTTATTTAAATATGTTCCACAATATTGAGAGAAAACGAGTGAATCCTAAAGTTTATCATTACGTTTTGTTTTTTTAGTTTTTAGTTATTCCTGCCCTGATCCTCACTGGCCAAAAATCGCGTGGTTATAATTATTAATGTATATACCTTTTGTACCACGAGTGTTCGAAATATGCAAAACAATCCCTCGAAACCTTCCAAGAATTTTCAGTCTCATTACGATTACACATTATATTGAAGTAAAAGTTACTGCGAACGCGAAGTTGGGAATCGTTACAAAACTGTCAAACTAAACACCACCACGAGAGACTGGAATCAATTCGATTCGGGTTGGGCATGGCGAAAACAATAAAAGTGTACAAAAAACAAAACGAAACATTATGTCACGTCGTTGATGGAAGGAAAAAGGAGGATGGGGTAGGGGACTAGAAGATTTTTGGACGTCGCTTTTGTCCCGTAAAATCTCACGCGTACAAATATTTTATATTAATAAATATACAAAAATCAACGCGAAACGATAACATAAATGTAGACGTGAACATCGTTTACGCGTTCATAAAATTTGAGAAAGGCCGAGACGCGGAAAAAAACCATTTAGGCACAGAGATTTGTCTTCTTCTTATTAACTGTGCTCTTAAGTACCGGGCTCTGGGTCGGGGGCGGACCACCGTCTCTTGTTCCTGCTATTCTTGTCGTCGTCCACAGACTGTTGCTGCAGCTGCAGCTGAGCTTTTTGAACGGCCGCCGAATGATGTTGATGGAGATGGTGGAGATTTTGTTGCTGTTGTTGTTGTTGTTGTTGTTGTTGCTGCTGTTGTACGGCTGCAGAGACGCTATGCTGCTGCCGTCGTTTTCCGTGCGGTGGCGTTGTCGTGGTCGTTGTCGTCGAGTCAGAGGCTACCGCCGACGATCGTTTTGTCAGCGACACGCACACATCGCCCACCTGCAGTCGCTGGCACGTCAGCCCGTACTTGGCCAGTGTCTTGGCCGGGCTCCACGACGCCCAGCCCCGGCCAAACACGAAGTACGGGTGTTCTGCGCCGCTCTCCATTTCCACCTGATGTGACTTGGACGTCGCGGCCGCAATGGCCGCTACTGAATTCGTCTTTTTGTTGTCACTGCCGATCTAAAAACAAAAACGGTTATTAATTAAACCTCCCGCGACAAGCGTTTTCAAATTATTATTATTATTATTATTATTGTCTACATTTTAGTTGGTGAGGCGTGTACCTACTATTACTATATATTTAAGTGGTTTCAACGCTCTAGCTGCAGTCTAGCCGAAGACACGATTTGTTTTCCTAAACGCGAAATCTTCCTAACAACAACTCAGACGTGATTAATATTCAAATCCGTACATATATTGACTATTGTATACGCTATTGATATGACGCGCGCGCACGTATACACGCAATATTATAATATACGCGTACAAAAATAATATATATCGACGATATAATAAACGATAGTATAAATTACAATATTGTATTTTGTATATATATGTGACAATGCAGTGTTTGTTTGTGCGTGGAGGGGTGGGGAACAATGCGCGACAACAACCACTCCCACGGATGTTTATAATTGTAATTTGTAACACGCAATGCGGGGCATCACCACCACCACCACCACAACAAAGGAATGACGGATGTCATCAAATATGACGACGGCGGTGTGGCGGGATGACAACGTACGCCTCCCCAACACGTTCCATCGCTTCAGTAACCCGCCGGTAAACTGAACACGCCGCCGCATCTCTCGAGGATTATAATATGATGCGGGGACGCCCTTGATGAAACTAAGTAGTAACTTTATTATAATATATAACACTGTCGCTGAGTGGCTGCTCTAATGGTACCAATTTATTATAGACGGCCGCGGCGGGCCCAGACGGATGGAAAAAATAATAATAACAAAAACCGATTATGTAAATTTTATAGGAAGAAACGCGAACGCGGCTTGGTGTGCGTGTGACGACCGACGAGTATATGAATTATGTATATATATATATACGCGCGTTTCTTCGTCCTCGAACAAGGCCAACTCTCCGAACAGGATTTGTACTTCTTTTATTTATTTATTATTTTTTTTTTTGGCAATAACCATGGGCGTGTACGCGTGCGCGCGTGTATGTGTAATAATATGCGGCGGCTGCCATCTCTATCGCGCGTCGGTCAGTGGTCGGGAGTGCAACAGGTCAACAAACTCGACGCGCGAGCAAGATGTTGATGGAGTCGGAGAGATGGTCGCCGGCGACGGAAAAAAGCATTATTCTATCATATTATATACGTGACGTGTGTGTATTTTTTTCGTCCAACTACGAAGACTTCGGAAAGATGAATACGAGGAGTGGAGTTACCTGCGAGCGCGGTGAAGAGGCGATCAATCGGTCGGTCGGTGGTGGCGAGGAAACGCACGGGCAGGTGAGAGGGAACGATGGCGTGGCGGAGACGAGAGACCGATATAATAATAATATTATAAGCCTACTACAACGACTACGTTAGCCTACATAGTAATGACCCTGCCTTGCCTCAAGGACGAAATTCCCCCACTGCCGCGCGCAATCACCGCTTGACGATATTTGCTTGTGCGCGCGATGTGCACTATGAGTACCTACTATGTGTTGGGTTACGTCGAACAAACGCGAATTCATAAAAAATAATATACGACACGCGCGCGTACGCTCTCCGATATTCAATACACTTTTCAAAATGTGCATACAACAACGTTCCCATATTGAATCGCGAACGTCGCGTCGGAGGGACGCCAACGACGACGCATGCGACAACGTTGCGATTTCGGACACGGCCTCGTCCGGATTATATACCGTCGCCAGTTACACTACTGCTTCACCGCTCGTTACAATAATAATACTAATAAAATATTAAATGATCAATGATAATTGTTTCGATGTTAATATTATATTATATTATTATCGCAATCACGAAAACATTTATATGATTTTATTATTTTCTTGCGAAAACTCAACAGCGTGTCCAAATAACGTTCTGACCGTCGATCGTGATTCACGGTACAATCCTGACGAAAATTTAATTTATAAGTTGATATACTGTAACGGTCATAATATTATATTATTGTGTGGCTGTTTGTTGCATCTATATAATAATATAAATAATAAATCTATATAAAAACGGCCAAACTCTTGAAATTGCACACGAAAGAAAAAGATTCACATCATTACTACTCCACACGGTTTTGAAATCAATATTCGAATTGTACACGACGGAACATATTATTATTATCATATAATATAATATATTAGTACGGTGCGGCGTCATTATACTTTGGATAATAAATAGTATTCGGTTTTATTGGGTTTAAAACACGTTCGGCGTTCATTCATACCTAAATTAATAACGAATAAGTAATAATAATGATTATTGATTATTATGATTGTCACCTAATGTAAGTTATATTGTGTACACATACATCTATAGTTTTTTATGGAACATACGAAATAAAACCACTTCCAACGCCAAGTAGCGGCGCGTTTTATTGCTTTTCATATTTAATAACCCATTTATTATAGAGTTTATAATGCATACACGCTGTACACACAACAGCTTGTTATTAGAATGCTTACAAATCAGATTCATTGTATTTGAGCAGATAGTTGTTTTTAAGCAAGCTTAGTTTGTTTAGTATAAAAAAATTTACATTTTAAGACAGCTGACCCAAGCGCTAATGGTAAATTGTTATGTTGAATAGTACAAAGGAAAATTGCATTATGTGCATTTAACATAATATCCAGTTGGCTTGACTTCAACAACGCGCGTTATGAATCGAAAAAAAATCTAAATGTAACTTGGAATTATGTATAGGTACTCGTTAATACAATTAATTATATTATATGGTTTTCTTCGTACGACAAAAACTAAAAATCTAAAATATTTAGGTATGTAAATATTTAATAGGTGAAAACGATTTCCGCGAGTTATGGCTCTAGTAAAACAGTTTACCAAACATTTACAGAATACATTAATGTTATTTGTAGACTTGACTACCTATATAGAAGTAAACATTATAACACATTATTCTGTAGGTAATAACTAATAAGCTAATAATAGTAATAACTAATGAGTGTGTCGTGTGTGCGAAGTGCACTCGTGGATTTCAGTTTGCCGATAAAAAGCGAATTCGATACGAAGATAGTGTTAATAAGTTAATTAACTAAACACGTTGTGAAAGAAAAAATAACAGAACAAATTTTAAGTAGTCAGGATACCGCACGCGCAGAAAACACCGGTGGGTGTGGTGACATTATAAGATTTCGATAATCGAAAACTCGAGTTTAAAATTACTTGAAAAATTCAACGGTCAATCGAAGGGAAACGGTGGAGGACTGAAAGGAGAACTACACAAACACGCATATTGTGTGGGTTCTACTGAAGTGCTAAGAACCGAAAAAATGTATATATGCAATATGTATACAATGTTTTGAGAGCATAATATATATTTTTTTTATGAATGACGTGTGACAGCAAATTACCGATTACGCAGAAAACGTCAATGCCGAGGTCAATGCGGAGAGAGGAGGCGCGCCACTTTTCTTCTGGCTCCTATCGCAGTTTATAATATGTTTCAATTTTTCGTCGGGTCATGATTCGTTTTTTTATTCAATTTGTTAATCGGATATTAAAATATACACGGTATTATTTAAACATTTTTTCCGTCTACTATATTTATACAATCATTAAATGATTAAATTAAAAAAAAAAAATTAATGAAAAAACCGACTTACGTCCTTTTACTTAGGGGATGGCGAATTTTATACTTTTTATCATACGCTATACTCGTTAGTTCTTTTAGTTTGCATGGGCCCCGTTTATCATTATTAATTATAATATAACTAGGTATATGGGTTTATTAACTATTCTACATTGTCACTAATATAATTAATAATCAGTAGGTAATGAGATTGTCCGTTGATCGTTTCAGTCTTCAGACAGTGTATTATTGAAATTTATTACCAATACTATTTACTTTTATTACTATTATTATTATTGAAACATAAAACACCTGAAAATTATTGAAATAGATATAAATTTAAACACGTTATTATTGCATAACATTTGCGCACTACACTTAATGACTTAAATGTGGATACGGATAATTTATATAGGATGTGTAATATAAATTAATATTTATAAGATGTTACCTAGGAAAAATACTGCACGAGCTCTAGGTCAACACATTTAATAATTAACCTAATATCACTTTTTTTCGTTTTCACAGTTTAAAAAAGTATCAAGGTGTAGGTACACATATATTTTATTTTAATGTCTTAAGTTTTCAATAATTATTATATATTTATATAATATATAATGTTTATATTATCTAATATAAAACGGTCGTAAAATGAAAATGTAGTAAAACTACTTTATGCTACAACACAGACAGCGTGAATACTCATATAACAATTTAATGATAAGGCCAATGGCCCATAGTGATCGGACCTGCGAATAGTATGTTTTCCGAGTTGCTGGAATGATAGACGTACATAGCAGGGTCCTCAAATATATTTTATATTTATTATATATTATATATGTATTAGTATTTAGGTCTATTTATTTTAAAAAAAACTTTTTGTTTTTAATTTACAATTATAGAAAAATGCGTTAATCGGACGAGGTGGAGTATGTTACACCTTATACTTGATTAGAAAAAGCATCCAGCGTGTACAACAATAATAATAATAATGACGCAAGCGCGGCGGGCACGGTGGCGGGTGCGCTATCCAGCCGCCATTGAGTCACGACCACCGGGCACCGACAACGACGTCGTGGAAATCACGCGGGTGGTGGGTTGTATGAATGAATTCCCCTGCACAATTCATAAGCTCCAACGGACGGGGCGCATGCGCGGGCAACCCGCTGTTGCCAGGGCTCGGTCGGTCCCGCAGGGTGAACAACAAAGAAAAGCCGCTGACACCACACGAAACTTTCGTAATCGCCGCCAAGCCACTGTGTGCCACGCATTCTTGGGGGATCTAATTTTTCCAAAATTTTTTCGATTTTTTGCCGTCGTTGAAACGTTATTGTTTACAATCGTTAACAGCAAAAAACAACGATTAATATGATCATGTCTAGGTATATGAGTACATCTATCGCCTATATATTAGTATTTTGTTTTCACTCCAAACGTTATTAATATTTATTATAATAATTTAGAAGTCATGATGACGAGAAACCGTATGATCGCCAAGTTGTCGCAAATGTCGAGACGAGTGATGACTACCATGTACTCGCTTGTCATTGTTTTTCAATATAAGTATATACTATATAATGTTATATAGTAAAATCAACCCACTACGTTTACGTTGTGTTTTTCTCTTCGTTTTTACGACCAACACATGCAATGTTTGTGTCTAAACCATGTGTCACGCGAGAACACATCACTCACGCACCCCTTCAACCAAAACACTGACATTGCTCCATATAGCCCCACGTCCCCACCAATACACATCCATCCGTACACTACAGCACATCGATATTATTATTATCACGTGTATGGGGTATACGGATTAATACGCATATAACGAGAAAAAGCATGTTTCAATGTTTGGACCAGTTGGAAAAAAATTTCATTCTAAAAAAGTTAGAGCAAAAATTGTTATTATTTTATTATTTTACAATTCTATAAAATTTAAACTTCAATAATGCTCATACAAATAAAGTGAAAAACACATTTTAACAGACACCACCATTGTGGGATGGAAGATTGAAGATTTATTGACACGAGAGTTCCATAATTTGTAAATTTTCATGACTTAACTGACTTTTGGATCCCCCACTTTCATGATAAACTTTTTTAAGATCGTTCCTGCGGTATAGTGTTGTGGATATATAGATATATTATTAAAAGCTACATTTTTAATATTTCAGTACTGCAGGCAGACAGCTCTTAGGGACAAGGATTAGTATAAAGTTTATGATAAGTGATAACTAATAACACTATACTACATAATATACGTACGTGTTAAGTCTATAACATATAATTATATAAATATTAAGTATTATCAACTATATCGTACATTATAATCGGTTCGTTTACAATCCAGTAACTTTTAATTTTGGTGTAGGAAATGATTCATCATAGTATTAATAAAAAAAAATGTATTAAATAATATATTATGTATGTAAGACATGAGTACATATGACTATAGTGGTAGGTACTATATCTACCGTTTTTCTATATCATATTGAATTTATATATTGTTATTATTGACCAATTACAAAATATGAAATATTGATTCAAAAATTATATCATAATAATGACCAATTAAAAACGTCTAAAATATATTAGTATGCCCCTCAAGCCATAATAGCTATATAAGAAATAAGATGATACACTAATATGATCCAGTAATCGTTTGAAATATACTACATCATTTATTGGTGTACTCACGAGTTCGATAATAACGAGAGAATAGTAACGTAAAATATTATTTACTCTACAACTCTAAACAAGTCCTACAATTTAACCCTCATTTCCCTGGCACGAATAACCCTGACCCATGTCGAAAAGATAAACCAAAATCCAAACTACGACAATTGTGACTATCGAGTAGTTTGATCTCGTCCGAACATTAAGCGCACGTTTATTTGTCCGCCATGATTATCGATTAAAATTTATGACCCTGGTTTTTTGCACTTTTTTTTAAATCGACGCGCGTGATTGGCAATAGTGGAGTTACGAGTACGTATTTAAGTCGTGACGAAATGTGCCGGATAAAATCCAAATGTATACATATTATACAGACATAAGTATGTAGAAGTAATAATGTTGTATAATGAGAAGTTATATAGCCTTTGGATAGGATACTAGAATCGGTTCATTCAGTATACATAGCAGAACAATTTTTCGCTACTATTGCCGAAGACTGTATGGGGGGAGGGGGGGTACCAAAAGGGGTCACACGCAGTCACCCTCTATCTCGTCGGAAGGGAAGTTATTCGGTGCACATGCGCGACGGGTGCACTCGAGCAGTGCGCTTAACGCGCGGGAGGAGCCGGGAAGGGGCACCGTATTAGCATTTCCAATCGATGTCTGCATTCCGACCTTCAGACGAAAAAAGGTCACACACACGCACACAAACAATACTCTCTGTAGAGCTGAATCGGGTTATGGCGAGGGGAGTTAGAAGGGGCGACGAGTTCGTTTTGGCATTGTGTTTGATATCGGCTTTTTTTCGCCATCTTCTCTTTCTCTATACGTGCGCTGCCGTCGTTGTACTCGTTCTTTCCTTTCTCGGGCATCTTTTTTTTCCATTCTCAAAACTAGTTTGCACGAGCGGAGAAAAAAAGCGTACACAACGACGAGAAAAACAAAGGGGACGGCGAGGAGAGGAACTATGCGCAGACAACCAAATGTAGAGGAGGGTTGACCGCGACCCGCGAGTAGCGCGTGTTGCAGTGTTCAGAGAAAACGAGAAAACGACAATGACGCGCGATCGCCACCATAGATCACCCGTACTAACCGGTAACCACGTATCACGAAAACGCGGCCGTGCGTAATATCTAATTACTATTGTTGAATGAAATTTATGCGTTTTCGATAATGAGACTGCCGCAGAGATCGTACCGACCGGAGTATGAAAAATACGTGTTACGTAATGAAATGCGACCGGCGCCAACGCCGACGAAATAAATGAGTTGAAAAAAATAAAACGTACCTACACTATATCAATTTTTTGCTCTTTGAACTGGATAATATTTTTTTTTTCTTATAGTAAAACGCTTGCCGAGAAATGGATTTTATTTATTGCCCATCGGCAACGATTCAGCTAGCCCGTCGTTTAGTAAACACTAAACAGTCGTGCCGCAAACTGGTCGACACATATATTATTATTATTATTATTATTATTATTCATTAGTCATTACTTATTACTAACCACAGTGCAAACTGCACATGCCAATATGCCATGTACAGATAAATGTGTATATTGTATAAGTATTGAGCAGCGTACTTATTTTTTTCTTCCGAGATCAAAAATAATGAAATGCGAAATGCAAAAACAAATACGGGGAACGAATTTTAATGATGATTATCCGTTAAAACAACACATCTATTATAATAAATAATGATATAATTTTTTTAAAATTTAATGCTCAATGGTATGGTTTGAACGAGTTAGTGGAAACAATCCTAATTGCTTAATAGGAATTCTCGACGAAAATGGCCATTACGCATTAAATAAAAAAATAACATGCAATATGATATTCCAATATATTAAAATATACATTAATAATTCTCGGCACACACAATTCCGGGAAACGAGAAAGTACATCATATATTTGGGTTTTATCATGTTGACGATAGACGTAAAAAAATGTCGGTGATCATTATAGGTGAAGACTTAACAAATAACTCATGGATTTACAATATTGATCCAATGTTTACGACTACACTAATAAATAATAATATTACAATCGGACTAATATTTTGAGATCAAGCATTCGGTTTTATAATATAATAATATGTACCTATTGGCTATTACCGATAAACTTTTATAACACAACGGTGTGTACTTTATAGTGTGTATTATAACTTGCTTTGGACAATGAACACGATTTAAATCGAACAACGTTACTTAACAAAGACCGTTGCGTAGTTAATAATGTCATTTGAATGGGTTTAACACACAAACTCGTAGATAAATATCATATTAGTAGGTACATTTATAATACAATTACGACATAATACTATATCATTAAAACATTAACACATTCTCCGAATTCGTAAGACTTCTCGGACCAGTCAGAACTACAATAATTAAATTATTAATTGAAATAAATTTGCATGCACTTGTATGCAACTAAACAATAATTTGAAATTCGTGTGATGTAATTTGTGATTGTCGCGAGACATGAGTACACGACAGTACAAAGTACAAACAGTATCACTTCGATAATTTAAAAACTTAAAATAATTATTAAAAAAAATAGAATAGTCTTTAACACGCATGCATAAACTGTAAACATTTTACCACTTAACGAATTTACGGTCGGTGCACTGGTATTAGTAATTTGGTATTTATTATTGTTTGTTGAACAAATTTTAATACACAATATTTCCAATATTATTACTTGATTATGATCTATTTTCATTACGATTGTTGAGTCTTAAAGATAATCGTTTTACCAGCGGGGTATTATAGATTAGAGCATTAAAATATATACACAGGTACCGATAAAATATTAGAAAAATGGGCATCGATACAGTTTCGTACTTTCGTAATCAATACTAATCATAATATATTATAACTTATAAGTGTTTATATTTTCCGTTCTTTTTTCAACGTCATGATTTAAGATACGATACTTTATTGATTACTAATACACTTTTGAAGAATTAAATAAAACTTGGTTCTACAGTCTACGATAATATTATTGTTATTAGTTATTCTTATTTCTCAAAAATAATATAAAACTATTAATTAAATAATATTGTAGGCAGTAGGGGTATTATTATTATTATTAATACTGCGGCGGAGGATCAAAACCGGGAACGATTCAAAAAATCATGCGTTACACTCACACAGATAGAGAACGAAATTCTGAACATGTGACACCACACACCAGATGTGCGTGATTTCCAAGACCCACACACGTACATTTCGAAGGCAAGGGCCGTGTTATGGTCGTTTTCCGGGATCGTAAGAAAACTTCTAAAAACGTGTTAACCGTTAACAAATTCCGGCTATTACTTCGACGGGCGTGTGCGGCATGGGGTCTGCGTCGTTTGGCAATAATCGTAGAATATCAGTTGTGGGTGTGTGTGTGCAGGGGGGGGGAGGCGGGGGCGAGGGCGTATGAGAAGACTTTACACGTGGAGTGTGGACCGAGAACAATACATTACTCAAAATAAACCGGTCGGACACGTCGGGAAAATTCAAAAATGATTCAAATACATGTATAATAAATTATACACTTAATAATTCAATTTCGTTAAAAAGGTGGTTGGAGATAAAACGGCGTCGAATACACACTCGCGTACGTCGTTTTGTCGTATGGTCGTCGACGGACGAGGAATTCCAACGCGCGCGTAGCATAATATTAATACACTCACTCACAAATACTACGACTAAAATGTATACACACACACACTCACGCGCGCGCGCGCGCGCTCGCGCCAAGTCAAACTCGTGCCACGCAATATGGCCGCCTCCACAAGCTCCGGGTTTTTCCACACCTCTTGAACTAGAACCAGTCCGGAACAATGTCACTCACTACAACTCTCCTCGACGAACGGCGGCCGCCGCCGCGTTCCTCTCGTCGACTCCCAAGGTCGTAGCAAGATTACATGCCCATCGCTCTCGCACCACCAACCGCCTCGCGACACCCACTGCGCGCACCGTCGTCGTGATAAAAAGTAATAATAATAATAATAATAATAAAAAACCCGTATCGTCTTGGTTGCATTCCAGAAGTAAATACAGAATTTAAACCGCCGCGCTAATGGTTCTCCTACTCCACCACAACGTCATCCACCTACTATTCGTATTTAGTCTTCACCACCTCCTACTCCGCCGGTCTTTCACAAAACCCGATTCCAAGAAGAGCCCATATTATACTATACAAGTTTAATATACGACGAGATCCCACCGCGGGTTTTGCGTGTACGGCGAGTGGTGGGAGTGATTGAGAGTGCGGTCGGTCGAAAATACTACTACTACTACTACTACTACTACTACTACTAATACTATAATACTACTACTGTTACTACTATTATTATTACTATTACTACGAAACTACTACGACGACTTCCTTATCGATGAAAAATATTATAATAATTGAAATACCGCTTACCTGATGATTTCTTTGGTCACCGTAGCTAAGTGTGATCTTTATGTTGCCTTTGACTGCCGAATCCGTCACGGGTTCGATTCTCACCACCGTACTAGGATCGATCCTGTGCAGGTCACTGTTCTCAACAGAGTTCAAAAAGTCTTCGGTTCTCATGTCTTCGACCTTTTTTATATTGCCGTTAGCCAACCGTATCAGCGAACCCTTGGTGAAGTTTGACGTCTTGGCCGCTGGCGGTGACAGCGGTTCCGGCGTGTTACGTCGCAGTTTCTTTGGCGAAGGTTCCGCGACTGCGCCTATATGGTTATTGTTGTTATTGATGTTGTTGTTATTAATGTTGTTGTTGTGGTTGACGGCAGGGGCGGTGGCTACTGTAGTGGCCGGTTGGGGAGGCGGTAGTATTCGCTGCTGTTGCAGCTGTAGGGGTGGTTTATTGTCTCTACCGTTCGGAACTTTGAACTGTTCGGGAGGCGACGACGACGGGCTAGTTCTACTCCCGACGCTAACACCGCCGTTCTTGTTCGGTGGACTCGGGTACCTTCGTTCTTGCGGCGGCTGCATCAGATGGTGCCTGGTATCCCGCGGGATGACAGGCGCGTACGGGCTAGTGTACACACCGTATGGTGCCGGTGGTTGGTGCATGCTATGGTACGGGTGGTATTGCGCCGCGCTGACGTAGAGCCGAGGATGTCCGTACACGGGGTATGGATGGTGCCGGTCGTCCATCCTGATGTGGTGGTCAACCGACGGTGGTGGCAACGGTTCTTTGGGGGCCGTCAGGTTGACCGGACGGCAATCCACTGCGTACTTTGACGTCGCCCGAGGCGCCTTTAGAGGGTTCACGGGCGCCGGTTTCGGCAACGGCCGCAGGAACTCTGGCGTGGATGGCAGCTCGGAAGACTGTTGCTGTTGTTGCTGTGGCGAAGGTGGCGGTGGCCCCACCGATTTCATGTAAGCCGACGGTTCCACATATGACATACGGTGGTGGTTATGGACAGCCTGGTGGTTATACGGCAAATGGGCCTGTAGTCCGTGGCTAACGCCGTCCACCACGAGACCGCTGGTGATCATTGCACGTATTCTTGAGAAACACCTAAAAGAAATCCAATCGCAAGGGTTAGAAATTAAAATCCAACTAATAAAAATATACATTTTGATAAATTACTATTATGAAAGTAATAGTAGATTCCCGACTCCTGACCTAATTTGAAAACAAATTAATGTATCCCTAGTAAATAATTTTGGTTAGGAAATCGAAACTTTTTAAGCCACGTTATCATTATAATTATTTACAAAATATTATTGATAAGACCGTCGTATAACGGAAACTGTGGTGAGCGATATCAAAAACGGAATTATTGTCCTGGGACATTGTGTATTTGTGTGTACGTTTGTTTGCAAATGTTGTTGGTGTGGGCGTATTACTGCAGGCGCGACAAACCATAAAAATAAAATAATAATAAACTACGAAAGAAGCCAATGAAAATCGTAGGCAATTACTTGAGTCCGTACACACAGTACAAGTTGTTTCTGTTATTTTATCATCGGTAACTAAATATGGAAAATGAAAAAAGCCGTAGTATCGGGGAACTGAGAGGTACCTACGCACGCTTTTCAAAACTAATCGTGAAATGGGTTCGTTAACAACATATTTTAAATGAGTCTAAATTGATATATTTTAATAACAAACATACATCAGACTTATCAAAAAGTAGAATTTTTGAAAAATGTGATGGTTCAATGGTTGATAATTTATTTGTTTGTACTCACGTCCTAAACATAGGAATATAGGCTTTAAAAATATGCAATTAATGATTTAATTACATTTATAAAATATATAGAAAACTCTACTGTAAATCTCTGTTAATAGTAGAAGTAGACAGGTTAGTAATCAACAATAATGATAATAGTATAAGATAAATGATAACGATAATAATATAAGATTTAATAAAATTATAATACCGATTATGCAGTCGATAAAATGTCTGTTACGCGCGTGTATAAAAGAAGACAAAGAAAGCAATATACGATTGTTAGGAGATTGTTATGTCCTCTCAAGTCTCGACACACACGCTAACATGTACTGATAAAATACAATTTCATTCAACGAGTTTGGCATAATATTATACTATATTATTATTATTATAATATATTCCATTATTAAACGTATATTATATTATATTATCATATGTATATACCGGAGACACACTGTAGTGTAGAACACCACAACAATAAAGGACAGACAAAAAGAGTCGTACTCGACACGTGCGTGCTGATAATTTTTGTACACACAGTTTCTCGAACAATACGCCAACAGCAACTGTGTGGCGTGCTTATCTCGTTTCAAACAAATCTTAAATAAACGGCAAAAAATTAATAGAAAAAAAACATCGTACACAATAGGCTCGAAAACCGGCTTGTTCAGCGGGTTGAGAACATAATAATATACTCAGTGTGGAGAAAAAAATATACAATAAAAGCGAAGAGCCTTATCTGTAAAATTGTATTCTCGGGAACGAATAGATTATTTTGCAAATACCACAATAAATGCATCATGCACTTAAAATATTCGTACTCTAACAATAATTACTATTAGTATTAATCGGGCCAATTTATCTACGATAAGAACAACGATAGATAATTGCCCTTTGTACGCGCGCAAACGACGTGCATACACATTACACACTCGTCACTCACCCGCGCGCGCGCGCTAATTCATCCGTTTACGGGCGACGCGTGACGGTCTCTGTCAACAGTACTCATTAGTCATTATATTTAAATTATTATTATTAACGTTTTACACGCCGTTATCATCGGTGAACGACTTATCGACACGGGTATCAAGGAACGCGGGAAGAGTACCGGAAGAAACACTCAAAACCCAATAACCCCGCAGAGCTGCACGCACACCCACCACCGACTTCCTATGTACGTCGCTTCAAGACGAGTTCCGGCGGGCGAAATCGGATCGTAAGCATAATTTACAGTAACGACGTTGTTCGCGCTAATTTCTTTCGTAGTATTCTGTTACACAGATGATAACGTTATCATATGGACGATAACGTACGCTACACTGCACGTAGGTAAAATGACTTACAACATTATGACTAATTAAAGATGCACTGGACTGTCGGCTGCAAGGTTAATGGTTTTAATATAAAAATATATATTAATACGTATGTATTATGCCGTCTCGGCGCCTTCACAAGCACTCGGAACGGAATACGTTGTAACGTTATATTATTATTTCGTACCTGAACCTGATTAGTTTATTGCAGATAATTAGCGAACTAAATAAATAAACGACAACGAACCCGCCGATGAAATTATCAAATTGTTATCATAAATGTATAACAGTACACCGTGTTGTGTTCGGAAACGGCATAATCCACGTGTCCGACTCACGTCAACAAAAGGCCTGCTCCACTCCGCTCATATCGCAGTAGTTTTATTAAAATTAATATTATTAAACGGACGGACGACCAACGAAAAAAGCACATCATAGATATTTACATTCAGCTCGAGCGGTCGTCTGGTTTTTTGTAGCACAGCAGCAATTCGAGTGCGCGTACGATTATGCAGAGCCGTTGTTTGCGTCATCGGAAAGAGGCGTCTTAAATGTTGTGATGCCGATATTACAATATAGATACACACACGTACACGGTGACTGCGCGCACGAGAAGTGCGATCGAACTCGACTGTTTGGTTTGATTTTTCGTGATTGGCGAACAGAAAACCTATACGAACGCCGTAAACGATACAAAATTGGCGTGCGAAACGGGGCACCACAATCACACATCGGCGGCGACGACGACGACCTTGAGGCGGAACGAAAAACAAACGCCGAAAACTTGGGCGCGCAACACCTCTTCGCGAAATAGTTGTGCATAAGTGTCAATGAATAGCCGATTAGAGAGCTCGTTTCCACTGACGACGCTCGCACGACACACACTCACACTTGCGCGCAGATAAATACTACGTACCAAACACCGTCAGACACGCGAAAACCGATTTCCATTCGTTTTTTGGACGGTTTATACGCAAATTGTGTTCGCTCCTCGCTTAAAAACAACACCGTAACTAGCCCGCGAAATTCGAGTGGCTGGAAACCAGTCCCGAACGTCCAAGGCTAAACCGCGACGCGTTTCGCACCTGTGCGCTATTTTTATCCGTACACCTGATTTTGGCGTACGTATAGGTACACGAGCCTGGAGTCCTGGAAGTGGACAACGACAGATCAAAAGATTCGTTGACGGAACGGCCGTGTCGGTTAGTGGTATACCCTCGTACCGAGCGTTCAACCACACGCGGATCCGTAAAGAGAGACAGATAAAAAAAGACAGATACCGTTGTATACAAGATAAAATTAAAATTAAACGCAACAGCACTCGTGAGAAAACACTATTTTTATAAAGCAAAATTTAAAAATAATATCGGTTTGCCACTACTTACCGGACAAGTTGTTATTAATAATAATAATAATAGTCGTGCAGCCACTGGTGCTGATAAGCATTTTCCGTCGAACACACACACGTCACGACAATTACGACGCCGGTCAACGACTAACTCGCGCGACGGCGGTTACGACGTTACGTTAGTATGTTTTATATAGTATATATTCGCGCCGCCGGGAGAGGAGAGAAGGTCGTGCACGTCGAGGAGCGAGCGAGAAAGACGCGGCAGACACACACAGACGCACACACACGGTCACATGCGTTGGATGTCGACGACTACCACCACCACCACCACCACCACTACTAATACTATTACTACTACTACTACTACTACTACTACTACTATTACTACAACTACTACTACTACTACTACAACGATATAATATACTACTACGTTACATACTACGGCGCATGGCGACGGAGCACCACTCGCTTTACACGCGGCGCGCGCTCCCGGATTGAACAAAGTGTATTATTATACGCGCGCGCACACGTATGCACACACGCGCGCACCCGCGCGCTGACACTATACACCGCGACGCAGTGACAACGCATGCGAAAAACGACGAGGGAACAACGCACACGAGGAACGGCCGGTGGAGTGTGTATACATGCGTTTAAGTATCGGCGTCAGTGGGTAGGCGATGGCCGGCGGCGTTGTTTTTCTATGGGACGCCGCCGCCGCCGGAGAATACTATGTGCGCACGCACACAAACGCACACGCACAATGGACCGTGGTCGGTGTGCGTGTGCGTGCGCGCGCGATCAGTGTTGATGAGGGTGGGTGGCGGTGGCGTACGACGACTACGACGGCATTCCACTATCGTAACCCACCCGCCCCGCCAGACCGTAGTGGTGCTCCGGCCCCGACCCCGACCGACTGCGGGCCGCGACACCCGTACTACGAACCGGCACGACGCACCGCGCCGTACAGCAGGTGGATCCATACGCCGTGACCGAAATACCGTGTGTGTGCGCCCCCTCCCCGCCTCACTGGTACGCTGGTTAGCGCGGTCCATTCACACTCCCGAGACGCTCCAACGCGCCGTCGCCGGCCGTGGACGTGTCGGTGGGATGGCGAGCGGGTTGTTTGTTTCGATCGGGTGGGTGGAAGAGTGGACGCCGCGGACGATTTTCCCGACGACGAAGCGCGGGCGCGCGCACCCGATTTTTCACTATCGGACCGCCACCGCTCCGTCGGAGCAGGAGATCGATGGCTCAAAAACGGTGTTTGGTACGCTTTGGAATTGCCCCACGTCTCAGCGATATTATTTTACGCGCGTAAACCCTTTGATAAAAATATGATATGAACGTCGTTGGTCGTTGTCGTAGTGTCGATTGTTGGACTACTTGGACAGATGTGGTTCCGTCCGAATACAATATGCAAAATGTGTACAAATTGCAGGATTTCTCATTGGGGTTTCCTCGTTTATTTTATGATATTTCGTACTGTCCCAAATTCCGCCGACTGTCTTCGGGACATATCATTATAATTATTATGAAAACAAAAGTGGTTTATACCCAGCGGGTTTCTTGACAGACAACATGATATTAAACTATTATGTTTGAATTTGAATAAATAATAATACATTTAATACATTTTAATACATTTTAAACTATCGTAGCCGTAAATGCCGAGAAAATGCCTTTCCAATAATAATAGTTTTTTCTATACTCTGTTGTATTTTTATACTTGCACATACAGGATTTTAAAAAGATTTTTTTTGCGCTCACATTTTATTACATAATATATTTGCGCATTGTAATTGCATCTAGATCATCTTTTCCGTTTATAGGTTAAACTCGTTATAATTGTAGGTAACAGTCTACTAAACAAATAAAAATAACGATTAAAATTCGAAATCAATAACTTTTAACATCAGATAACTTTTTTTTAAATCACTTGGACTCTCAGTTGTTTTAACAAACCATAGTTTAATTCAACACTAATATTGTATTCTTTATATAATCAAATTTAACCCAAATAAATGGAATATTTCAAAATTAGACATTTGTTATTTATAAGGAAATGTATGTTTGTTGTACATAGTAAATTGTTTAATTTATACTCGCTTATTGTGAATTTATTTGTGATGTTATTACTTATTTAGACATTTAGACGAACGGTCAATATATCCATCGTTTGTTTATCAAATTAATGTTAGAATTTGAGTTTAAATTAGTAATTACAAATGACAAAATAACACAAGGTTAAATATAGTAAAATTATACATTAATATTTAATGGTTAAATAATATTGTTACCAAAATAACTGGACATATTATTATCATTATTATACATTTAACTACAGTACATTATTATACATCGTTTGTTGGTAAATATTATGTTTAAAATGTTTAAATAATAATTATCATTACTCATTAGTCTACATAATATAAATTGTTATCAATTGCAGTAATAATATAAACAGGAACATCGCAACTTCTGTCATTTTAATTATCGAAGTTAAATACAAAATTAATATTACACTTTTATATCAGTTATATATTTTTAATAAAAGTCTTGCATTTGATAACGTTATTACAAAACATTATAAACTAATCAATTCAATTCACATTCTTGGTTATAATTAAAAACATAAATAATTGTAGTTTTAATCTCTATTTTATTACTATTTGCCATTGGTTGGATTGTTATACAATATATAATAATATAATATTATACAATATTGAATATTTTAATATTATTTATATAACGATAGTAAATTTTTATTTTTTGTGTTCCTTGGAAACAATAATTTAAATTAACAAAAAATAAACACTGATGCGTGGTTACCAAATAGAATACAGATATAAAGACTTGCCACCTATTTATGTCCGGAGGTCGTGGCTCTCCTCTTGAAGAAGTTTGTGTCCTGGTACCAAGCTTTAACTATAGCCTATACGTTTAAGCTGAATAATGCGTACAAATTCATATTCTAACACATTTTAGCCAAGTAATATATTATTTCGTAAACCTATGATTCAATTATGAATAGTTGCTTTTATGTTTACACTGCACACCCTCTTTGTCTTCCACACTCACACTCATACATATATATATATATAATATGGATACCATCTGAAGTCTAGGTAATAGCAAAAAGACAGAAGACTACAAAATAAAATCTTTACTATAATACGAGTACGTATACATATGAAAAAAATACTTATATATTATACAAGTCGTATTCACACATTTTGTGTTAAATTTTTATACAGTGGATACTGAATGTAATGTTCTAGGTCCGTAAAATATAAAATTTATTCTGTGAAGTTCGATCGGTTCATTAACATAATTAAAAGTAAGTAAAATATTGTAACAGTTAGACAGATGTGGGTGTAAATGAGTCATGCCCCCCCCCCACGTATGTGATATCCCCCGGGATGACTTTTGGAATACTTGTAAAAATTTAAATAATAATAAATAGCTAACGTGAATTTTAGTTGTATAATGCGAATAAATTGAACATGGCCCATAGGTAATAATAATGCTGATTGATTAAAAATTCTGAGCGGAGAAATATTGATTTTACCATGTTTAATCTGTCATCACCGTTTAGGGCAATAACACTGCTTCGATTTTTTTCAACAGTATCTAGTTAGATGCGAAAGTGAATCTAGTTAGTGCATTCGGGAGGTCAACATTTAAAATTCTCAATAGTTTTCAACAGCGCAGGGAGAAACGGCAATTTTTATGCAAAATTAGTTTTCAACAAAATCGAATTTGGTTTTTGGTGTAATTCTGAAAAAAATAACCGTAGTTACATGAAATTTTCACTGAAAAGCATTTTCTATACAATTTTCAAAATATTTTGACTTATTTAAAGCGGTTTATGGAAATTTTCAGTTTCTAATTTTGTTAGTTTTTTTCTATAATATTATCAATACAATTTTTTTCGCTTAGTAAAATATCTTGAAAATTTGATAGATGGCTCTTAATATAATGTTAAAATGACATTTGAAAAATATTAAAAATCTATACTCACAATTTTTTTTTATAAGCATTTAAAGTTCAAATCTTGACAAAATAGGTAAAAATCACGTTTTTTTTTAAAATATTGGTTGCAAAAATTAAAAAATAACTATAAAACCGGTCGTGGCCTGCTAGCAGTGCTAGCCTAGATGATAGTCAATTATGTAGCCTGCACATCTCTCTTCATTAAACGCAATAAGTGGCCTAACATAATATTGTATCACATAAATATACATGGCTAGTAACATTAATTGTATTATATAATATACAATATACATTATACATTTATTTTATACTTATAATATAGGTCTAATAATGAAATGTATATGTATTATTCTATATTATCTATAGAGTATAGGTATACTTATACAGTTATACCTACATGTATTATGCATGATGTATTGTATATTTTAGTCTAGTGACGTGAGCGAACGTTGAACAAATGATGAAAAAACATAAACACTACAATACACAGAAAATATATATTATAATACACTATAATATTGAACATTTGAACGCCGTTGTAATAAAAATACTTAAGAATGATTGAAACGTGTGAAAAAAGTTGAGATGTAAAATTTAGATGGTAGGTATATTATAGACAGTCCATTAAAACAGTGAAATAAAAAAATTTTAAAAATGAGAGGGAGGTACACATAAATATATATAATATAATATAATACATAACATAATAGGGATGAAAACGATTCCCATTATACATGGAGCCCTTCGATAAATCACTTTTTCCCCTTTTCCAGGTATAAAATATTTTGTTTTTGTTATTTGGAACAACCCCAGCGTGACGTAGCCGTTTAATATCTATACGTCTGCGTATATTATAGAGAGCACTGAGTTGTGTACATGTTGTATAGGGTCAGTCCCGGCGCTATGTTAGTTTCTATTCTTCTTCTCTCCGGTCCCTTATAATATTTCGTATTATTTCACATTATCATAATGGCCACACATACTTAACACCACCATATTCTCTTATATATATATATATATATATAATATATATGTACACATTATACGCAGCACTATCGGTATTCTTTTGTGTTCGCACAGTGCGTGGGAGGACATACGAAATTGGCGGTCTTTTGAGTACAATGAGTAGGTACAAACTACAAACTGCCCCATACGCACAGTTATTCGTCACGGTATATAATATATACAATACAAATTACACTGCACTCTGCTGCAGAAGCAGAAGGGTAAGCCACTTGATAATATTTAGGTACACTCAAGCTGTACAGGGTCATAATATTATCCTAAATATTATACGAATCTATAAGTCAAAATATCCTGTACTTACTAAAATATCAAAGTCGAAATATCCAATGGGTAAAAATCAAGGTTAAAAACCAACGAATTGGATAAAAATTCAAATTAATTATTAAAAAAAAAAACTCTAAAAAATGTAATTTAAAAATAGCTTAATCATAATATATCTGAGATTGATTGTCTGATATGTAATATTTTATGAGTTATTTTTAATGGGTTTTAATGTAAGTATGTATTACAAATTAAATTACAACTTATAACTTGCAAACAAAATATTATCGCAGAGTATCAAAATAATTTGTTTGATTTATAAGGATAAACGTATAGTGTCTCAGACCAACTGGCTACTGCATGTAGTTTGTTATAATTATTAGTTGTAGTCTGTAGGTACCTAAAAATAAAATATTTATGCTATCAATTATACATAAATAATAAATATATAGAGAAAGACTACTGCAGAGGTCCGAGACCAAGTAGACCCACCAACTGACTATACAATATACTACTCTATGTCTGCCTCCTACCTGCACTTTGAAAGTTACAAAACTACAGTAAACTCTCGATTATTCACGAGTGGATTATCCGTTATCTTCCACAGTACTATGTACAATATAATATATATTTCTGTATTTGTAAAAAAATTAATACAAATGTTATATTTATTTAATATATATACTTGTTTAATTTTCTTTAAATAATACTTAATTTTACATAATACAATAATAGCATTTTCGTTTTAATTTGTATTTTGTTGAATTCGCTAATCCATGGCTTAGCCCCCTCAAAAGTCCGTCAAGCCCCCTCCTTTTTTAGTTTTGTAGGATCAAATCCCCCCCGCTCACATTGATATTAATAATGTTAGCCCCCCTCCCCAGAAATTTTAATGGATTTCCGCCTATATCTCCCCCAAAATACCCAAACTTCATTCAGAACCGTCAAAATTATTATGTTCCAGCCTTAAATTAGCCATACTGCCAAAATAATACTTTTATCTGTAATGATTCATGTTTGGGATATTATTAATAAATTATATACGAGATAATTTATAAAATAGATTTGTTCATTCAACACAGTTAATGATATTATTAAATTTCGATTTGCAGTGTTCACTTAAGGGTAATTATACGGGCAATGAACTGAAAACCTTCGTTTTCGGGAATACAGCACAGTTACCACATTATAATTATTATTATAGTAAATATAAATACATAATTCTAATTATTAATTCATATACCTATAAATAAACAAAAATGCTGGGTATTAATTTTAGTATAATTTTTAACATTATTCCAAGATTGATCGACGATCAGGGTTAAATAACAGATAACTCGCACTATAATTAATAACTATAATGTGCACGGTAAATGGTAATATACTAATATTCATATGAAAATGTGTAATCATAGGCGGAAATCCATTATAAATTCAGTGGGGGCAAATATTTTTAACATAAATGTAATAAGTTGAGACTGTATAATATAATACAATACCTAATCTATTAACTATTTTATTAATATTGTATTATTTTAGTTTTTTAGATTCTAAACGGAGCGATGCTATTGTAGTTATACAATGAAGTCTTATTATATTTATATATAAATATAATTTATAAACTATCAATAATTATAAAAAAAATTATTACATATAACTATATAAGTATATAAAAAAAAAATTTGGGGGACTTGGCTATAAGAATGAGGAGATGCAATATGTCAATATATTATATTTAATTATTTAAACATTCATAACTTTATATCTGCAATTGCCATTTTATCATCGACATATTTATAGGTATATTTATGATATAATAATATTATTATGGTGTCGAGTCTCTAATATAACTTTGATAAGTTAAAAATGAATTCAATAAAAAATCCAATACAATTTAAGTCGGTGGAGATTCGAAAGGGGCATTGGAGATAAATCTTAGATCAGTCTATCCCCCCCCTATACACACACACACCACAACCCATATGTGGTGTAACGAGTGTTTACGCTTCTGGCTTAAAATATTTGGTTTTAAATTGTATATTATACATAATAATATAATTTGTATAACTTTGTACCATCTTACTAGGTATTGAACAGAATAATATATAAATTATAAAGATTGAAATGTGTTTGGAATCACGTATTAATTATTATGTTGCATTGTTTTAAAAAAAAGTTAATTATTTAAATTATCACATTGTTAAATAACATGTTCTAATCAAAGAGTTTTTAAAATATAAATAAAATTAACATAATGAATAATTATTAATGAGTAGGTTATGAGTTATGACATATATTATAACTTAAATGCGTTATTAATATTTATCAATTACAATTAAATATTAATTAATAAATATACATTCTTGACTTACGTAATATACTAATATACATGCAGTGGTGTAGTGGGGCGTATGCTCAACTATGTACACTTCTCTATAATTTTTCCGTTAGTGCACAATGCACATACGTATAAAATAATATGATAATATGTGAATATGTGATAGCCGATTGGTAAACGCAATTTGGGTATGTGGACGCATGTCTCCAATAAACTCACCAATTACATGTATAAATAAAAATGCTGAACAAATCTTATTGATTTTCATAATAAAAACATCATTATAGTTTGTAGCTGTAGAAATTGTATGGAAAACTTTTTTGGCGTTATACAATCACTTACTCAACTCTTCAAAATATATCAAAACTCAAAAGAGATCAAATAACGAGATCTAAATATCTTGGATTATGTAAGAGTATAGGACTTACATACATTTTAAGCGATTTGGGAGTCCAGAATTTGTCTTAGGTTTAGAATTAATGTGACGTGACATACTCAATGAATTGTCAAATTTATCTCATGAATGACTAAGTTATTCAATTACATAGTTGCGTGCTGATGAGTTGGTGAAATAACACTCAGAGTTGTTGATTTTTTTTTTTTTGTTAAAAACAGATAATGCGATAAAGGATTTTGAAAATATCGACAGTAGAATTACAAATAAAAAATTAAAAGAATTGGACATTTCAATAAAAACATCGCTTATTTCCGTGGGGGTATGCGAAAAGGGAGATTCAGCCAAATGCATTTTATATGTTTAGGTCCATAAGGTTCTATTACCAACATTTCTAGACTTGTATAATATAATGCTTATTAATGAACCACCAGTTGCAATATGGAATCCAACAAATTGTATAAGAAGTTTGCAGATCAAACATAGATTTACAAATAATAATAAATCTCAAAAAATTGAACCGACAAAATTAGATTGAGAATAACTAAATCAATGAAAAATTTTATACTTTATTGATTTGTTATACGTTTTATTATTTATTTGTATATTAATCTATATGTTTATAGCCTTATGGGTAATTACAATTTAAAATAATACCAACTATAATGGTATGATCTCAAAAAAATGGAGTTTTTATTTTATATTTTTAATATTTTCTTATCATATAAGTACTTATACTGTTATTGTTGTTTAATAATTTGTATTATTATAACATAAAAAAACCTAGTTGATAATTTGGTCATTATATTGATATACTACTTATTTATTGTAATTACTATTAATTATTAAAGGTCATTTTATATTTTTAAGTGTCATAAAATGTATAATACTATATTTTTGGAAATATTGTCTATATGCGACTTAAATGATGCTAGGTAGTGTATGTATGTATAATGTATAATATTATAAATATAATAACAACGTATTAAGAAAAGGTGTGATAGGTGAGGCAAATATCTAGCATATTTAAGCATACATACTCAATAAAAAATTATGGTTACATCACTAGTATGCATGTATTATATGTTTATATTATAATAATGTATATATTGTAGGGGACTGATGTGATGTGTGATTTATCTTGACAGACGACCCGGAATTTAATCCTAAGAAAACCACGTATGACGTATATTACATACTTATAATAATTATTATTGATTTCAGCTAATTCCTTACTGAATCTAAATTTCTTAAACGTCACTCTGACTCTGTAGTATGATATAAATATTATATAATAATACATCGTATCGACCTTTAGTTTTAAGAGTCCTATTTTAAGTTTAAATATGCATTTCAAACAAAATGAAAAATTTATATAGCCGCATATAATAGGTACGTATTATATTAATATCAATTATAATCATTCATCCGAATGATTACAATTCGCATGATCACCGACAGCTATTAATTATTACGAAGTTTAAGTTCAATTGCACGACTTGAGTTAATATTTAAGTTCAAAATGTTATACATAATATACAATCCATCGATAATTTTATTTAAGTAACCACATATTAGTCATAAATCACAAAAATACATAATACTTACGAGTTACGAGTGATCTAAATAGTTCATATTATGTATATCTAAACAATATTATATAGGTATTTTATGAACTTAACTTTTTAGTTTTCAATACCGACGATATTATTTCGTAAGATATTATTAAATGTCACATACATAGAAATTGGTATTATAGTATTATACAGAGTGATAATTAATTGGAAAGTCAGTAACCCTAGTTTATTATGTAGTGAGGATATTTTAGTGCAGTTTTTTTATTATAATATTCGACATATTATGTACTATAGTAAAGGAGCTGAGGTCATTAGTAATATACTAATATACATTAATATTATACCCTGCACTAAAATATTTGCACTACATTTTGAACTAGGGTTACTGACTTTCTAATTAATTAACACACGGTATAGTGATTATTTTAATTTAAGACAATGTAATGAAAATGTGTTTGTTCAAGAAAACAATATAATATACATATATCAACATCACCATGGAAAAAAATCCGCAAATATAGGTACGTGCGCTATTTCGCTGTATAATGAACACATCAATATAACGACACAATAATATAACCGAAGGTAGGTAGGTATATAATATTATATAGGTAACCGTTTTGTATAATAATATGATTGAGTAAAAAATTATACATCAGACGATATAAATTATAATATTAAAATATTATAGATACAGCAATGTCTGTAACGCGTGTATCGTAAAACGTTTACATTATAAAATGTACATGTGCTCGAGCAGCGCACCATGAAACAACGACGCAATATAGTCTACAGACGAAAATTTTCAATTTTTTTTCGGCCAATATTCACTCGATTTTTTCAACCGAGATTGCCTTCTCCCCTATGTTTGTATACGAGTTTAAACAATACAATCGATTGCATGTCGTTTGCATAATATGGATACTTTTCGCCGATTGTTGAGCTTTCAATATGTTTAAATATTAATAATATATTATTATAAACTGTTTCAAACTTTCGATAGTTTTCACTTTTCAATATCAGATGTAAGTATGCTACACATTAGACATAGTATAGTAGTATACATACCATAAATTAATTAAATAAACTTAATACATTTATTATCCATGGACCAAAATATATCACCAATGTTGTTAAATATAGTTTATGTTGATTGATTGCTGATTGCTCTTATGTTTATACCAAGTTATTATTTTGGAACATTCAAGTATGCGTTATTTTAGTACAATTATTGAATTTCATATATTTATTAAAAACTTCCCAGTTCCCTAAAGACGCTATGTCTATATAAGTGAAAAACATAACCGTACGACGTCCGCAATGTTTGAAATGAGGATTCAGCTGTACAGCATACGTATTAACACATGTGCCTATTCGTTATTATCGTAATATGTATCTTGCCTTCTGAGGGATTGGCCAACCATGGGCCATAATCTTTTTTTTGTCCTAAAGTATAAATAAATATAAATAGTATTTAGTATTATCATTATAGATTATACAAATAGTATATAATATGTCAATATTGTATTTATTACCAATGGTATTATATGTATAATTATATTTATTAATACATTATTTTGACTTATCCCCCTATCCCTCTTCCTCTTTCATCATTTGGAGCGCACACTTCCCCGCATCGTCTTTCGGGGCTTTGATCACATATCATTATACACTATTCCGTATACAATATACATACTATACCTACATTTATAAATCATATATTCATATAATACCTTTTATGAATATAATTATGTAGTTCTCGGTGGTGGCCGGTGGATAATGGAATTTCTATACACATTATATCAAATGAGTATAACTATATAACTCTATACACACGCCGTAGATCAGACATATACCTACTTAATGAATCGTCCTGTTTACGAGTTTTTTTCCTAAAGAACGTATAGAATATTTTATACACATAATATATAATATACCCGTTGCCCGATCACAAAGGCGAACCCGTTTTTCAGAGCGCTGCCGCTGCGTAATATACACTGCTTGTCACATATTATGTGCGTATAATAATATTATGTATAATGTATATTGAGACCCGCTGGATGGAAAAAAAATCAAATAGATAAAATTACCCTAGGTACTCGATCTTTTGCGTGTATGCGCGCCCCACTCCTCGCCCGACTAAATATATTATCGCATTAACCGCTAGACAATAACGCCTCTACTTTTATATAATATAATAATAATAGTTATGATATAAATATATAACGCACAAACTTCCAGGACCGTTTCGCGCCGTGTTTAAGCCCGAGTGGAAATGTGAGAGAGCAAAGAATATAAAAAAAACTCTTTTTTTGCGTTGCTCCGTCGTGACCTGAAAGCCTCCAGTATCAACCAAGACGTTTGTATAAGACGTATACGTGCACTGTAAGGACTAAGGCCCGGCAACCTTAAACTATTCAAATAACGAACTCGATCCATACGTACGTATAATAATAATTCTATGCCGACTGTAAGTGTAAGTGGAGGGGTGGTGGTAGTGTGGTACACAACATAACGCGCCACTTGTATACAACTCAGGCATACAGGTACCCGTGATAATATAATATATTATATTGTGTATTCTATAGGTACATCATTGGGGTTTTTATTTATACATATATATATATTATTATTTCTTGAATAGCACAGTATCGCGCGCCACGGGGATCTAATTTGCTTCACTCTCCGCCGAGCAGCATCGGATCCCATTGTGAAACGGGACTGGCGCCATCGATTCATTGTCAGTGTATGTGCGTGAGAGGCTCCCCCCCCTCTCTCGGTAACCAGATTCTGATACACCGCCCGACACATCACGTGTATCCATATTATATTATATACTTATACTTTTTCAATATGTATCATATATTTATATATTATTCAGTATAATATGTGTAATATGTAATAATATGTATACAAATTACAATTTACAGTATAGTGAGTATACACATTACACTTACGATACGAATGTACAATATAATAATATGGTGATAAATCCCTTATTTGATCAGTCAGTCAACTGTCCTTTGTGGAACGAAAAAAACTTCAATACAAATTCTCTAATTCGTATGGTGGTCATAAAACTACATTTTTTCAAAAAGAAAATTAATATTAAAATTTGTTATTATAGTGATTTTCTTATTTTTTTGTTTTATTGTAGGTTTAACTGTTCAAGTTGTTTATTAGGAAAATCTCCTGTAATTATAGATTAAATCTCCGAATATAAGTCGAACATTTTCAGAATACGAAATTAAAATATTTACCTATTACTTCTTAGTTATTGTTAAAGAATTCTTAAACATAATGCGTAAATAGGTATACTTTAAATTATACAACAACACTATATATATTTTATTTAAAACACAAAATTTGACTAAGAAAGTCAGTGATTTGTGTTAAAAAATAATCATCCTATATTATGTAGTATACGCATATATATATAGGTACACACGTCTCTCCGATTCACTGTACATAATATGCTGTATTATAATTTATAATATACACGCCGAAACCTCCCAATCTTCTCGTGCACCAATGCGTATTTTCAAATAGGTAGGGGTTGGTACAAATAAGAACGACGCTTGCATTCCTGCAAACTGCCTCGCGGGCCCGATGCTTTCGACAAGGTTCGAGGTTCGAATAAACGCGTATATAAAGGACCTTTTAATTAAACACATACCCAATAATACAATATTTTATTACCTATAATACACACCACCGCCTCCAATTCATATATATATATATATAAGTATCTTGCCTCTGCTGCCACTGATACTTTGTATTATATTATATTTGATCCTCCCCCGGTTCCATCACATTATCACAACGGGGAGTATAATATTATAGTGCGTATCGTATACAACGGAGCGGCGGTTGATGGATGCGCCACCGCCGATCGTCAAAGACCGTCTTCGTGGAAGAAAACACTATTATTATTACCAACCGCATCACTTATGTAGCCGGTCAGGCAAAGGGGGAAAAAACGATCGCCGAACGACGTTTTACAGAACAATTATTATTATTTTATATATCATATCATTGCCGAAACAGCAGGTCTCCGTCTCCCTTTCGTGGGAGTGGTTTAAAAAAAAACGATCAAAATTTATAATATATTATATTTATATGGTTTAAGTAAAGCGGTCGTCCCAATGTATCATATTTATATTAAAATATATAGGTAGTGTATAGTTAAACTGCAGGTATAATAGGTATTAGGTACTACCTAACAAAATCACGATCCGTTATGTTGCTTAACGTCCAGATCATTGATATTTAGTACTTAAATGGGTCTAAATCTTAAAAGTAAAAACAATTTAAGAATTTAAGACCCCTGGATGTTATAATCAATCTAAAAAATCATCAATAATTGGCACGAATGGCGCTCACATTAATACACTGAAGGAGTAGCAGGTATGAAAAAATCAAAAGTTTATTGTACCTACACATAATATATAATAGCATACTATTATTCTTCACTATGTTCAGATATATATTTTGATATAGTCTTCGTATAAAATGCTAACAGTACCTAATTAGAAATTGGAAGTTACTTTTTTACGATCTAACTAACATACAACCATTGATTATATTAATATATTGTGCTTAGTATTTATATAATAAATGGGACAACGTAATACATTTACGTTCAGAACAAGCCACTTTTCTTTGTTATTTTTAATATTGGAGTAATTTAACATATAATCAAATTTAAAAGTACGACTATTGTTTAGGGCAACATAGTCTTCTTTTGATATTCTATCTTAAAATAGGTACTCTTAACTTGCTTCTAAATTAAAATATCAAAACAATCTGCCATAGAGGGGAGGTAAATAATATTTTTACCTTTATATATTTGAATAATAAGTCAATTTGCCATAATAATAAAATTGACATATTAAAATAGATTATTTTTATTGTAAAAATGTACTTTTTAGTTGGTATGTGTTAGTAATTAGTATGGCGACGGCTTTAGATACTATTTGTCTACCTATAGTATGTATCTATAGCCATGGTAAGACAGAGTCAATACCTACATGAAATCATGTTAACTGCAGAATAAAATAAACAGAATACAAGATATATTTGCAGTAATATATGAATTATTATAAAACAAAAGTTTTAAATTAGTCAATTTTTTTAATATAATTTTTTACTGTGTTTCACTGTATAGTTAAACTGTTGAAGGCTTGAAGCATGTAATACAACATTCAGTTTTGTATCAACGATTTCTGGCATTTAGATTTTACATATTTTGTCAAGCCGTCAGTAATTTTGAATTTTATCAATTACAACTCAATCGCATACAGAACTAAATTGTTTTTATAATTTATAAATAACTGTGATAATTAAAATGAACTTGATTGTTTGAAACTTTGAAATTGATATTTTCCTAATACTGAATTTAAAGCACAAATTAATAACATTCAAATTATTTATCTCGAAAACAACACAGAATAATAACAGTATTATTAATAATACACTGAGAATATTGTATTATATAAGTATAATATAATACAGTATAATTATATATATCAGTTCAACTTAATTAAACATTTCAAAACGTATAATAATGTGTATAATAATTAATACGTCCCCGAAATAGATTATAACGACCAAGTGTTTTGGGTTTTCGCCGGATTTCAATTATGTAGCCGGAGAAGTATTTTTGTGTAAGACCGTTGTAATGTAAGTCGTTGTGCTGTAGACTTTTGAGGATAAATTAGTTATTACATAAGGTATTACATCAAAGACCGTTTGTGGAAATATTTAACACAAAATATTGAAAACATTCAATAATATGCAAATAAAAAAAAAATATTATTTTGTCTTTTACGAATTAAAAAAATTAAAAAAAAAACAAATAATTGTAAATAGCGTAGTAACTAAAAAGTGATCTAAATCATAGGTGTGCACAGACTTAGGTTGCATGACATGCGGTTGATGAAATGTAGTCCCCAAAAATGCAAATGTCCCTAAAAAAATGCTCATACCAATGCCTTAAAAATATTTATTACTTAGAAAAATCTTTTATTATCTGATATAAAGTAGTACTTACTAGTTCTGGTAGTACTACTTTATATCAGATAATAAAAGATTTTTCATCTTTTTTTGCACGTTGAAAAATTAAAACATATTTTAAAAAAAACTGTTTATTGAAAAGAATATAATTTCATAATTCTTGTCACATGAGTAAGTTCAACCCCCCCCCCCCCCCCCCCCTTGGTATTATTTTCCCTATACGTACCTAATTACCGACGTAAATATATATAATTTTTTTAATATTTTTTTAAAAATTTTAAAAATTAAAATTAAAAAGAAAGGAATTCTAATGTTACCGTTACCGTCGAGTTTCGATTAAAAATTTACGGTGAGAATACCGTCGCGCGTCGCCACCGAAGTATATTAGATATCAGATTTTCGAAATTATATTCCATTATGGCATAATAATTAATAAACGACGCATTTTAATGTCACATTACTAGTTAAAAGTAAAACTGATTACAAATAGATGAAATTATTAGGAAATTTGTTCAAACGCAAGCATGCGGGCTGACAATCGACGAATATGTTTATAGATCTGTATGATCCGATATTATATCATATAATATGCCTATAGCCTAATAGCCTATATACTATATAGGTAGTATACGGCTAGTACAGGGCCAAATTTAGACTTTATAACTATCTATTTAGACGTTATAACTATCTGCCTAAAACGTGTTTATTTCAAGTTTGAAATTCCACTTTTCATGTATCACAAATTTTAAAATTCATTTGAAAATAGCAATATTATAATAATTTTATTGAACCTTCATAATTTGAAGAGTAAAAATAAGTAGGTATATTAATCTCATCACGTTATAATTCACATTTCACACTGTTACATTCATAATAAATTATAACTACAATTAAATTAAATTTGATTCTTTCAAATTTTTATGTACAGTAAAATATAGTACAATCAAAATTAGTTAAATCAAAATTACTAAATATAAATTTGTAAATCTTTATAAATTTGGTACTTTCCTTGATTTTTTCCCCTTAATGTCATCTGTAATTTCATCAAATGATAAAAAATCCTGTAGGTACATCACTTTCATTCAAATTTTTTTTTTAAAGTATTCCGGCATTCGGATACCCCCCAAAGGCGAAACATCTACTTTTGGTCGGTGTGCGGCGCATTCTCTCGCTGGACAGAATATAAGGTACCTTCACATTACATATTATATGAATTATACGATCAGAAAAATATTGTTGGGATAAGATGACACTCCTAGCCCTAGCCAGGATTTTCAATTAGGCTCAATACATATTAGTTTGAATCACAGGCGTAGGTAAAGGGGATTCAAACATCAAACTTCAACCCCCCCCCCCCCCTCACCAAAAATGTTTTCAATTTTTCATTAATATAAATATCATACATTTTAATTAAATTCTTGATTAATAGACATACAATTACAAAAGATTTTATTTAATTATCACCTCCCAATGCTCCCATATATGTTTATTATTATCCTCTCTTTCGAGTCGTTTCGACGCTGGAGTAATTAGTAAAATTAATATATGCTTTAATAATATTAATATAACATTTAGGTAATTCAGTTAAAAATTTACGAAAATACTTAATAATGAAATAAAAATATAATATATATGCGTCTTGGCATAACTCGAAATTAGGTGCTGTCTATGTGTTTCAGTCTGACAGCTAGGCCGTATCCTAGGAGAGGTTAATTAAAAGAGCAAAATAAATATGTAAATAATGAATAAAATATATTAATCACTCGAGCGAATCTAGGTGAAATCAGCTAGTATAAAATAATATATTTAGCCGAGAGGAAATTAGGTAGGTAGTAGGTATAATAAGTACATATGTAAAAAGATTGGCGAGGGTGGCGTGATGACTCGGCAGTGGGTTAAACTTGCGCGCGCTTGCGTGTATACGTACGTACGTGCGCGTGTGTGTGTTTGACCCTGAAAATGGTTTCCCAGTGATGAGTTTCCCGCGAATCGATAGAGCCCACAAGGGGCCCTGCGCAATATAAAATATAAAATAAAATACACGACCGATCTCCCAGTGGTTTGGAATGGGAGGGAGAACTCGCGGCGGCGGCGCCGACCTACACCAGAGGAATGGGTATATTATAGTATGGAACTATTTATATGCTTTGATTTCGAAGAATCCATTATATTTTTCTCTATATTATATTGATTATGTACTGATGGGAAATATACCAGAAAAGTGCGCAAAACGCATTCAGTCAAAACGCCGCGTAGCTATACCTACGCTTATTAAAACAATCAATGATCAGGGTCTAACATAATTATTTGACTTGTACGTATTCGCTTATTGCAATGCTCGAGATTGAAGTATAACGTGTAAAATATTATAATTACAATATAATATGAATAAATATACTTTTTAATATTTATATAAACAATCATTACAATCTGTAAAAGGTTTCTACAATGCTTTAAATAAGCAAAAAAGGAATTTTTTGATTACATTGTGACTAAAGTTAAAATAAAGTTACCCAGTGGTTGTGGTCTGACTAATTTAAAACTTAAAGTGGAGTGACAAGTATAAAGTATTCAGTATTGGTCTTACAATAATGTGTGATTTAATAAAAATGTAGTTACCTATGTGTATCATTATTTACCTTTTGTATCAGTAAAAATGCTTTAATTTTCAACTTTGAGTATTTTCTGATAGACAATTGGATCTAGTTGGTATTTTGTAAAGGTTGAATGCAGTAAACCGGAATACCTATTTACTAAAAACAAGTTTTCGACAAAATTTGTATTTTGTATTTTAGTTGTATTAATTCAAAAATAAAACCGTTAGACTTGAAAGCATTAAAATTGGAGTTTATAAAATAGCAAAAAGTATTAATAGATAACAATACCTCATGTCCTCATGTATAATAATTAATAATATAATGGAATATGTGATGTTTTGACCAAAAATAATTGCTACTCATGGAAAAATAAAATTACTCATAGTAATATAAATAAATTATAAAACATCCTTAGAAATAGAATTTAACGAGGCTAGTTTAGAATCCTTTTTCATATGTAATAATTTATCATTGAATTCAAATTGAAGACATCCATTACAGTAGTGACCTAGCGATACGAGGTACATTTGAAATCTACTAAACAGCAGAACTACTTTCCCTGTTTTTGAAAACAGAATCTTAAATTTTTTTTATTCTTAAGAGTTAATATATCTACATAATTTTGTTTTAACCTTATTTATTGGGTGGTTTTGACTTTCGAGGTCACGAGTAGGATCCTCCTTCCCCATTACGATAGTATAGAACACTGAACAATAAACATTTATTTACGCATGTGAATTTCCCCCTACAAACTTAAGTTTTACTGTTATTTTCACATTACACGTATACTTTGTCACTGTCTGCACTCTGGAGTCTATACATAGTATCGTAATTAAAAATTGAATGACTTAAGCCCCAAGGATATCTCAATAATACTATATAATATTATTCTTAATGAATGAATCGCCGACAGCGCGGTGGCCGGTCGGTTGAGTCAGCTGAGAATCGATTTTGTCTACAATTTTGTTTTGTACGGCATTACGTCGTAGTCGTATACGTCATACAATATATTCATCCAGACATTTTGTTTTCATAGGCAGGGCCGTCCCGAACAACAATTCATTGGTGAAAGCTGGGAGAGGGGTAGACGGGTAGACGGGTAGACCTATTAATTTTCCGAATAAAAACATTTTTTTCTATTATTTTACATTACAATTTATTTTAGTAGGTATTTAATGTATAGGTACATATTCTGTACAGTGATCAAGTGATTCATTATAGTTTCTATTCTTAATCTTAGCCCCTAGGGGTTGTTATTTCAAAGTTCAAAGTCAATTTCGTCCCTCTTGATGATGAACATTTAATCTCCAAGTTAGCAAGTTTATTTCAACTTGTATCTACTATAGTTTATCTACATTCTATACACTAAAGTTTCAAAACGATACCAGATGCTCCTCTGACTTATGACATTAAAGTATGTCTATAATTTATGAAATAAATAGTTTAATCACTTTGATATTATTTTTAGCTGTTATAAAAATAAGATAGGTCTAATTTATTTTGCGATAACTTTTTTAAATTGTTTATACCTACATGGCTACATGTATGAGAGTTCCAGAATAGTACCATCGACTATTAAGTACCTATTCTATTAAGTTAAAACATTGGTTGAGTTATGCATTTATTATTATAATTATTTATTTTTGTTCCATCATGGGAAACATTTATATTATAAATAATTATAATATACAATGTATTTGCAATATTTACATAATATTGTATCATAAATGTCATACACTGCAGATACCTTTAGGGAATAACCAATTACAGTTAGACCTTAGACGTTTGAGTTGTTTCAGTATCTTTCAATTTGTTATTTAGAATTAAGTCAGTTCAGAAAGAATATGTAATACCTATAGGCTATAATATCGCATACGTATAACATAATGATATAATTCTGGGTTGTATTCTGTTTTAAAAAAAACCACTACCTATGAGTTTTATTTGTCACGAGAAAAATATTATGTTATCAAGTGTTTTTTTATTCAATCATTATACCATCGTATATTGTTTAGACTGCTTAAATAAATATATCTGAACATTTTAAATTCATATATAGCTATTGTAGGTTTAAATAAAAATGACATGTACCTATCGGAATAAAATCAGAATCAATTATTTATTATACATGCAAATTATCAATGACATGCAAAATATATTAACGTTCAATCAATAATACTAATAATATCATTGTTATTCTTGTGTTGACTTTTGCTTGTCAAAAACTATACATTATCATAAGTAAACATTCATATATAAATGGAAAACATTAACTCGTATTTAATGTATTACATCGAAGGCAATAAGGTGGAATAAAAATATGTAGGTATATACCTAATATAGACTCAGACTGTTTAATATTTTTCTTATCGCATTGAATTATTCACGTAGTTTTGATAAATTATGCATTATTGCAGTGTATCTACTACCTAATGTGTACTATAATAATAATATAGATGCAAGTGTATTAAATAGGTCGCTTAAATATTCAGTTGGTCATTTGTATATTTTTTCCTCGAAAGTATACGAGCAATTTTACATTTGTTTATGCATCATCGCCAAGTTTCTATATTGCTGTCTGACGTAGGTACGTGTTTCTTTTTAATAGTTTTTATAACAGTAGGTATATAGTTGTTATTAACACTTATTTCAATATTATACTTAACGATTCCCAGACGACTTGTTCCCTTTGTGTCTGTCATATTGTATTCAATGTCGAATTGTTGACTATTTAGTTATAATATAGGCGACAAGATCGTAAAAAATGGACCAAGGCACATGGCCCCTGCAAACAAACGACCACACATGTTTAGCAGATGCCCATTACAATTTTATTTAACCACCTATATAGTAACTTCTTGTATAGTCGTTGCATGTCGTTTTGGATGGTGGATTCTTAAGACGCCACAAGATTTGTATGCAATATGATAAAACAGATGTCAAAAATATGCTCAAATTTAAAAAATATATTGTGCACCCCGGTCATCGTTTCTTCAAACAATTAATAATTGTTCTTTTATATTATAGATTTGGGGTCCAGTAGAAGTTTGTGATCAGCTTTATGTAACTTTTCATATATGCTACTTATGCTAGTATCTATAATCTTTGTAAGTTTCTCTTATGAAGAAAAATGCATCAACGCGTTATACAAATTAATAGGAACATTAAATTATCTGTACTTAATACCAAAGGCGCAATTTGAGTTTTTAACTTGGAGAGGCTTTACATATTTAAATGAAACAGGCCAGGTATAAATTCCTTTAAAATGTATTCCTTTATGTAATATAATATGTTTATCATTTTTTTCTCACTCATTTTTCTACATTTAACATATTAAAATACTTCTACCTACCTATTAGTAAAATTCAGAGTATTTGTATTAAAAAAAATTACAACATTTAGGTAGGTATGTGGTACATATTATTATTATATATTTAAAGGCTCTAGACATCCAATGAACAGCAGATTGTTACCAACTTACGATTAATAGTTATCTATAATATTGTACAATTTTGATTGAAAGTTAGTTGTAACTTGGTACTTATTTACGTTTTTAACGTATATTCAATATTTTTTAAAACAAATTAAAATATATTAATATTTTATAAATAATCTACATGTATGAAATTTGCTCCAACAATTTTTGTTATTTGCCCTTTAAATTGTGTAGCATCCCGTGCCCTATTTTAACAGTCCGCGCCTGACTACAACTTATTGTTCAATATAATAATCATTATATACAATATCTGCACTCGTAACTCGTAAGATGTTTGCATGTATGTATGTATGTTTACTTTTAAATATTAAAAGACTCAAAATCTACGAATTCGTAAATTGATATATTCTTAGTCTGTTATATTCTTTTTGTTCTTGCCACATTTCAGCTTTGTTACACCAATGCAGCAATCTGTGGCTACAATGAGATTAATGTTTATTTCTAAAAACTAGATTATTTTAATGTATACTACGATGTTTAGAATATAGTAAATACTAAATGGTAATAATATCTAGTAAGCCGATGTACGCTAATGGTGTAAAATATTATTCATATATTATCGCAAGCAGCAATAACAACGATTACATGTAATCACTAATCAATGACCGTTTATTCGATTAGCTCCGGTTTGACAATATAATATTACATGTATATAATATATATATATATATATAAATACAATATAATATTATATTTATATAATATATATACACGGTGAACACATGGAAATTCGATTCACTCTCGTGTTTATATAAAACTTGGACGGTCGCAGTCGGGGTCATGGACTAGTACATGTATATATACGTTATACTATTATTAATAATTTACTACGATAGTAATATTATTAAAGTATATTATATACGTACGCACATTGTGCCGAAGTATCTGTGGCCCATCATCCGGAACGCGATGTGCATGACGGCCAAGAAAATCTTAACACCGTCGTGGCTGCAGCATACAATATTACAATATACTGCGTATATGTGTACTATTTTACGCAGACACCTCACGAAGGTAAAAACGTGTTTTCAAGAGAGAAAAGAGATCAGGACCGACAACAGAAAGAGACGACCAGTGGTTGTGAAGCAACCGCGTGTGTTGTCCGAGATACGGAAAAAATGCACATTCATGCTAAAGGGCGTGTATATTATATTATATGATATTTTATGTGCCTACTGCCTATATGATATTATTATTATAGAATTCACGATTCGGGTTCCCAACACACGCGGTGTTGTATATTTTTGGATAATATATATAGTTACAACAGTATCACATCATATTATGCTCACTTACAAAGGCCCCTAGAGAATTTTTTTATACTCATTCTCTGTCATAACTAATTTGTAGGTCCCTATTGGAACCTTTACCATGTCAGTATAACTATAACACCAGTAGGTAATATTTCTAAAAATTACATAGGCCTTTGCGGCGACGTGGGTAATGTCATATTCACAGGAGCAGTAACAAAATTATTTCCTACCTTTAAATGTATTATAAATAACATCCACATTTCATATTTCAGTATATTGTGAATGAATTTACTCTCTCACATAAATAACAAATCATTATAGTATTGTTTAGTTATTTTACTGCAGTCAGCAATCATAGTCAACTAACAAAATATTATGTACCTATATCTTAATATTTAATTTATGGCTGCACACGTCATGACGATATTTTATAAATCTTTGGATCTATGGCACACCGACACAAACTGAGGCCCCGTGCCAAGCTGCCAATGTGTATACTATACCTAATACATTATATATAATGCAAATGCAAAATCATACGAACGTTGTCACAATGGGTATTGGGTAAGATGATTTGATTTGTAAAATTAAAAAAAGAAAATTCCACTTGTTAATTGCATAATGTTGTATAGGTACTTGAATATACGGAATTTACCCATAATATGAATAAATGCAGTATGTAATTAGGAACACTATACAGTCTATAATAAAGCTATAAGTACTTACTTATAGTATGTATTTCAAGGGTGGCAAAACAGTCGATTTCGGACGATTTTAAAGTCCATCCCCTGCTAGAACTTATTATTATACATTTATACCTACATTTAGTAGATACAGATTACACACATATTTCAAATTAACCTGTTTATATGAAATAGCGAATTTTTTCATATGAAAGTTATAAAATCTGTATATTATGCTATACTTTTTGATGAACATTTAAAGCAGCAGCGTCTTCGTTTGATATAGTCAGTGACTTTTTCCCAGATTAAAATCAACTTGCCATGTTAATTAACTGGCAACGATATGCAATGACCAGTTTGAAATTATTTACTTGTGAAACACTCATTTTTTATAAATTTACATTTTAATTATATTAATTATGCATAATATGTATGTGTTTATTATTAATATTAGTTTTAAAGACTTAAAAATAAAAATTTCATTCTCAAACGAAAAATATGTATTTTCAGTACATCTTATTCAAAAAAGTTGGCCGACCCTGGTATATATTATTACTTATAAGTTATAAGTCACTATATATTTTATAAAAAGCTTTTAAGATACTATGTATTAAATGTGTTTAAGCTTTTTAACCGAATCAGAATTTTAAATACGTATCATCAGGAAAAACTACAGTTAATCATCAGCACGTATTGTCCTATACAATACTATAGCTATATACAATATTGATATATGTCTGTAAACAAAATACAATTTAAGTATTTTTATGATATTATTTGTTACAAAATATTTTTTGTACTTAGGTAGGTATTTAAAAATATTGGTCCCGAGTAACTGTAATTGATTCTTGGCAATGATGTAGTTCCAACATTTTAATAGTAAGTAATTAATAATATTTTATTATAATATCTATAATATATTTTAAATATTTTAAAATATTTAAATCATTGGTCATGAATTATGATTATGGCTGTCAATTATTATGATTTATGAGTTATCTTGTTGGTGGATAGAATATCCGAATATGGATTGTAATAATAATATTATATTATACACAATTAAATAGTTTTTGATATAATAGGTATGTAACTGCATACGGCCGCGGCATAAGAGTAAGTTACAGACCACAGTTAGATGAGGTTCTTTCTGCAGTGGCAGCAACTTTTGGGGCAAAAGGCTGGTCTCCTACCTGTTGGCTTGTGTAAATGTGTAAATACTTAAATACGTAGTAAGTAACTCTATTAGACAATAGCCATTATAGCCATCAAAATATAAATATAAATTATAGTAAAATAATAAATATAAAAATAGTTTCATATGTAAGTCTATTGTGTATGTATATAATGTACATAAAGTATAAAGTTATCCACCCCGCCTCCCTCTTAGGACTTGTCAAGAACCGTCCCAGGGTCCTTTAAAGGCAATTCATCTCATAGGTAACCTGTTTTTAATATAATTTTAGATAATGAAAATTCATTTACGGGTACGTTAATACAAATTACCTATAGCTCATTTAAATTTAAAATGTTTAATGCATCAGTTTTACATTCACATACCTACATCAAAATACAAAATAAAATGATTCATTATTAATTTATCAGTATATTGTGTTGGCATATATAATAATTAAATACCTAACCAATGACTATTATTATAATTTATAGTAGATATATACTAATATAGTACAATACGTCAATACTACAATATACACAGTGCAAAAGTTTATTATATAAAATAGAAACCAGGAAATGGTTTTCAGTGATAATAGTGATATCGCATTCATTATAAATTTATAATCCATATGATTTTACTCCAACACTGTTATTTAGAAACTATTCAGCTTGTGGAACAAGAGGTATTTGTATAGAACAATAATTATACATTATCATACAACTCAACTGTGTTTAAAATTGAACGTTAACACTAAAACACATTATATAGCTTATAATAGTACAGACGTACACTATGTCGTCACTATTATTTTTCAATTTTGAAGTAGAAAAAATTGTTTTCACGGTAAAATGCTAAACATCAGCCCCGTGAGAGATTAAGAATAATGAACGATGCGGTCAGAAAGAATTTATATAATATATCTTAATATCTAATAATAACAATTGGCTAAGCCAAGTTTTCTCTCTATGTTTAGGACTTACAGAAAATATCATACCACTAGCATAACGTCCAATGTTTATAAAAAAGAAAATTTTTTATTGAACTGTCATAGCTTCTATATTTTCAATTTTCAATAAAATAACTTTGTTATAGTAAATACTAAATAATAACACGTTTAAAACGATTGAAAGATAGCACTAATTTTGTTTAAAAATATATGCGTAGGTATTTGAGTATTTCACACATGGAAGTTTATGGTTTGGTACCAGTCTCAACAATAATATGAAAATAAACAATTTAAGAGGAGTCAAGTTTTATTTTAGCTATAAAAATATACAAAAAAGTAAATTTAATCTTCTAAATCATAATATAATATCTATTATTATGTTTGCATATTTTTATTATTTAAAAGCTTAGAATCATAAACTATTATATCAGTATACACACAGTCATACAGATAAAAGTTATAGGAAATTTGATACATTCGCATTTGTAGCATTTTATATTTGTATTCATCTCCGAGTCTTACTTTATTCGATATGCATAATATAGTGTAATAGTTAAATAGTGTATAGATACAGGACGCGTCGTATTTAAATAATTAAATACCTATGTGGCTATGTCAATTTTAACATTTCACTCTTTTTTATTTTTCTATGTAAATTAAAATATTATTATTAGATTTTAAGAATAATATTGTAATGCCACGAATGAGTATTGTATACATAATACTGAAGTTTTTTATTATATAGTTATTATATCATTCTAATTATGCGTGCACTTGCACTACTCACGATGCAACTAACAAAATTAAAATATTTAAAATTACCGAACTACACATACTCACGCCAATCCTAAATAATCGTCTACTTTGTCCACGATAAATTTGCTTAGGTATATATTTTTAATAACAAATTCTGATTTATAACCGCGAATCTGGGTCGAGTCATAAATATATAATTTTTGCACGTATCGGTAAAATTGCATAGCCAAGCATAAGGTTAAGTGGCCTAGCCATCGTGGCATCGTGTCATTGTTGTTAAATCTGTTCAAACTTTCATCGTAAGCACGTACCCCACGAATGTTGAATAATATATATTAATAATAATAATATATATAGCCGTTATCACTAATTCTCTTGAATTCTTGACAACAGCAAAAACAGGTTATCACTTTAACCGTTTACCGGGGGAACTTAAATTTAAGTGTCAAAAATAAATCACAACAATACGTATACGTTAATCAATTATCTTTAAGTTGGTTCCAGTCAGTTTTTAAGGAGTAAAATATAGGCAATATGAAGGGAACTTGTATAGTAACCGTGTAATAAATTATTATTAATATACCGTATATTACGTGTGCATAATAAACCGAAAATTATCTTATTCTGCTCATAATGTGGGATAACGCATTTTATATTCACTAAAAGTATGTATTTGTATTTTTCCCATCATAATATGTGCTGATAATTGATTTATTTATCGGATAAAACTTCTGGAAACCTATTTGAATTTGTCCAACAATTTGATATCGAATTTTTCCATTTTTAAATTTTTGGCTCTAATACTTTAATATTTAGTCTAGAAATATTTATTATTTTGTTATTTTAAATAATGATATTAAAAGAATGTATGTAGAAATTTAAAAAAGGAAAAGTCGGATGTAAAGAAAAGTTGTTGATAAATTAAAATCTGGATTCTTTTGAAATTGTTATTAGGCTATGGAATAACTTGTTACTATTTACAAAAAAAAAATGGGTAGTTCTGACGTATAATAATTGTCATTGAGAAACGAGCATTGAGAAGTACTATATTAATATCGATTGAGATTCTGCCGATCCTGGCACAGTGTACTGGCCCAACAATACTTAAATTTTCTATGTGACGCAAACGTGACGAAAAAACCAATAAGGTATTATGATTGAAAGCTTAATAATATTAGAACGATATCAGAGTCAGTAGAATTTGAATGAAATAAAATTGGATGTCGTTAAATGACAGAGAGGATGATACGTAAATCTATTTTAAATGACCTATTATTGGCGGTTTTCGTATAGATATATAAGTATTTATTTAAATATTATTTATATTTTATATATAGATAATAATATAATATATACTACAGCGTAAACACGTTGCATATATTTACTAATTTGTGTTCATTTTTTTTATTGTTCTTAATTAAAATCGGCGTGACTGACCATAAGTTACAATTTTTTTTTGGTTGAATTAAGTTATAAAATTTGTTTTTGTTTAAGAATTTTTTGCTATGGTGTCAGCGTCAGGTCTGAGTGCTGCATCTAAGGTGTTGGGTGCTAGGGTGTTGCGTCTACACATTGGAAGCATTCTATAATGATGTGATTGCCTGAAAGTTGATTTGAGAGTTCAGTTTCACAAGAATTATTGTAAAATTATTTTCTTCCTTTGCCATATATTAATTTTTAATCAACATTCAAAAACATTATTCTTAATAGGTATTATGGGCTTAATTATTAATTATTTTATTAAAAAAAAAAAATGATTAGTGTTTTTAAGATAATGCAGGTACCTACTAGATTTATTGTAATGAACTGTATAGTTCGGTTTAAGATAAACTTTAAATATTTTAATATTTTAATTAAAATCTGTAATAGTTGTCAAAAATATTAAAATGAGCACAATAGAGAGTAATGCAAATAGATGACGTTTAATATTTATTTTTTTTATTAGAAAATTAAAAATCTATAGTTCGTGAGCATAATAGGACAATATTATGATGACAATATATAGAACATTTTATTTACATGATGATATGATATGAGAAGGGAGGCCATCCTACAGTGATGGAACCCAACGTAATATTTATTTAATGTTGAGTTTAATAAATGAACCACGGCAACGTATGATAGTATACTTCTATACTATATATCAAATATGATATACTTAATATAATAGTATACAAAATTAAAGTATAATAATTAATAATACAGGAAAACTAGTAGATAAACGCGTATGGTGTAAAAATTGGCAGTGAAATTGTTTAGCAAATTATTTTAAAATTTATCTTATTTTTTTTTATTATTCGATAAAATACAATCTGTAAATTAATTATTATTATAATTTATAGTAGTAGTATACATATATTATACCTTTTCTAAGTAATTGGGAGCTTGCTTTTTATGACGACTATAGTAGTGTGATCAGAGAGGTCAATTTATTGACTACATTCCATGGCTTGAGAACAAATTTATCTTATAAATAAATAAAACAAAAAGTATAGAAGTTATTTTATTTAATTTCATAATTTGGTTCGCACGAATGTTTCTAAAAATTTAATTAAAGCTCAAGTTTAATAACAAAAAGGGTAGTGTGTACTTTTTAAAATATAAATTAATTATTATCGATTTATGGTCAGGTTATTAGTGATAAATTGAACGTTATTAAAACAACATAAATAATAATTGTATTTTTACTTATTTCATTAAGTACAATTATAATTTAGGTGGTGCATATAAATTTGAACCTTTATAAATATGTTACTGAAAAACTGTTATTTCAATTATAATTAAATGATTATTTGCAAGTAATAATATTGTAATAATTGTATATGAGTGGATCGTAAGTCAATGGCCCTGTTGATTACTATTGTGCATTTATGCGTTTCTCATTGACGAAAGTCCGTCATGCATGGCCATATGTGGAAATAAATGGGTTAACACTTAACGCAATCGAACCAACATAAATAAAATGCTAATATTTACGGGTGGGGACATGTACGTAATATTTACGTCCAAACAATTATTATACTTATTATATTATCTAAAAAAGTCTATAAGACTACTTACTACAAAAGGTATCAATAACCATATTAATCATTATTTTTATTTTTATTGCTCCTTTGATGACAAATATTACGCATAATATCTGATATCCCATTCATAGCACGATCAACACAAGCAATCGCGACGTTTCAGTCCAAGCTGAAAGTGTATGCGTTCAACGTACCTACCGTGTTTAGTAGAATTTTTCATAACAAATATAATATAATTTATATCAATAGGTACAATATTATTGTTTCCGTTAATAATGGCATCGAATATAGTATTAATTTATACAATATGCAGTGTATAATATTATGTACAAAATATTTATTGACGAATGACGATACAATATTATAATAAGACGTACAACAAGTAATAGCGATAGATGCTCCTAAGTTCGAACTATAGCATGCCTCGGAGCCACGAGCAACTAATATTTTTTTAAACTAATATAAAATATATTATATAATAATGGAATATACGAACAACTTTTACAGTTCAACTAGTCCAAATATCCACGGTATTGTACTTCCGACATCTATAAGCTATTATACAGTTGTACTTGTACATACCTATACTAGGTACATAGGTACGGTACTAGTGGCGTAGCAAGGGTATGGCGAACTGTGCCTAGGGGCGCAAATCGTGAAGGGGCGCAAAATTGTGCTTCAAAAATAGTACTTATTTTTATTCTACCTTCAAAACGAAATTTCTTCATTATACATTTCGAAATGTGTATGATTTTGTTTATCTGGACACACTAATGATGAATTGTGTTCCATTAATTGTTGTTATTAATAACACCTAACGATATGATCCTGCGAAATGTCCCAAAATAACACCAAGGTTAAAAGCTATTTTAATTAACCATGTTCCTCCAATCTCTTCTAATCAGAACTATCCACATGATGAAAATAATCGTAATCTTAATAATAAATGGTTCTTCAGAAAACTTACTAATGGTGAACAGATTCGAAGACAATGGTTAATATTATGTAGTGTTTCAAAAAATAAACTTTTTTGTTTTCCATGCATTTTTTTGTACAACAAATTGTGCTTTTATTTCTGGTTTTGGCGATTGGCAACTTTTGAACCCTCGTTCGCCTGACAATGAAATTAACTTACTGCATAAACAAAACTGTATTAAATGGAAAGAACTAGAAAAAAGGTTACTTGATGATAAAAATATTGACTGTGAGGTATACAAAAAGTGTTCAAAAATGAAAAAGGTACCTAAGGTACCTATAATATGTATATTTTATACAATTATATTATGTACACTTATTCGAAGGTGCGCTATTTATCGAAATTGTACAGATGAATACACCGTCTTACATAAGAACATTTCTCAATAATAATTTACATATCATAGAAGATATAATGTTTTTATGACATTTACACAAAAGCAAGGTTAAATTTACGTATACCTGTAGATGAAATATATTAAACAGTCATAAATCTATATTATAAATTGTAATGTACCTATACATACCTGCTTCCTATAGTAAATAAACACTGCTAAACAGTACCTACTCGGCTAATAAGTAAACATTTTTCTCAGGTTGGGATGAATCACGTAAGTGCGTTCTACTGAATTTTTGATTTTATCTAAAAAACGTTTGCTGATGCTGTGTTAAAAAAGTAGGTATCTATAGTGAAATAGTTGAGAAAAACCCCGATTTCATGATCATTCCGGAGAACTGCAGCAATGGACGAAACGAAAACGATAAACATAATTAATAAAATAAAAAACCGAGAGGATAGAAAAAAACTAGATTACCCATACTTGCGCGTAATTGAGCGTGTTACTCGCGTTGCCGTTACGGAAACTATACGGTCGGCCAAACACGTATACGTATTGTTATTTATTACTGTATATCGTATATTATTGCACTATGCAGTAGTAATATTATATAGTAGCATGTAGTATCGTGGTGGTAGTATCGTAGTAGTAAGCTTCAGCATACCTAATATTTACTAACTAGTATGTCGTATGTTGTATATAAGCGGCGACGTCGGTGCCCGGTTGTAGTGGTTCGTGGTAGGGGGGTGGTGTACGACAGACCATATTATTATTATTATTATTACTTCTACTACTACTACTACTACTACTACTAGTACAACTACTACTACTTTACTACGACGACGACGCACACTTTACGCGCGTAGTATTGTACCTCTCGGCGGCGGCGCCTTCTCCGGTATGCTCCCCCCCACCGCTCACCGACGACGTCTTCGACCACTCTGCGCCAGACGGATGTAATACTACGCGTGGCGTAGTAAAAATAAGAAAGACGACTGAGACAGAGAGACAGAGAGCGTGTGAGTGAGAAAGTATGATAACCCGAGCCGAGTGTTTACGACGACTACCGGTTTCCCCGCGTTCAAATCCGAATAGGAGTAGAAGACACCAGTGGTGAGTCATCACACGTCGACCGTGCTGGCGGTTAGAGAACAATAATAATATTACTATTATAATATTATAATATACAATAATAATGAACTCTTGTCGAAGAGTGGTGGTGGGAGGGGGGGGGGGGGGGGGGTGAGGTCACTCATGAAGCAGGTATCCGTGGATCATGAAATCTGTGCGCTGGAATAATAATCTACAAAATAATATCGACGAAAATGCTTAGAGACTGTAGTGAATACTGTGTAATACGTCTACCACAGTACCACGTCTGCCGACCTGCGCGGACCCCGACGAAATTTAATAAGATTATAAGAACCGCATAATGATAACGATAAACGAAAAAGAAGAAGATACGTTTTTTCGGGAGAAGGGGTCCGGTTTTATTATTATTATTTTTTTTTATCCCGAAAGAATGCGGTTAGGGCAGTAGTATTACACACACACATATATATCCACGCGCCAGTGTTTATGTGTGTGTGTGTGTGTGTGTGTGTGTACTTTATTACTCTTCGGTCCTCGGCGCGAACTAAACAAAAACGACCAATGCGATCGTTTGGAACGATAGCAGTTTACGTCGGTTGTATAATATTATATATATATATATAAACATATCGTTTTTTTTCATCTACAACGCACACACACAACAACAAAGACCTATGGACAAAAGGCTCTCACACGCCGTCGTCGTCGACTGCGCGTTTCTCTTTCCCTCTCGATCTGTCTTTCTTTCTCTCAGTCTCGGTGTGGGGTGAAAGTTTAAAAATAACAGATCACACCGATGCAGTGTGTATGTGTGTGTACGCCACGCCGCGCCGGAGCCTGACCAGTGGCGGCAAAGGAACTGCAGAGAAACGACGAGAAATAATAATTTATAAAGAAAAAAAAAAAACAAAGAAATTCCACGGCCCATAAAATATATGCCCACGTTTTTTAAAATACACGTTCTAATTTTATCTTTGGCATCCGATCGGTTAGTTTTTTCGTTTTCCCGACAGTTTTGGATATATTTTAATTATTATTCCAAACAAATGTCACCGCGCCGTACAGACAGCAGTACAGCGTAGATTTTGTTTGTTTTTTAGTTTTTACACAATCGCGTAATATGGAAATACTATAATATCATAATAATATGCAATATAATAACACTATATAGTTTATCTGCACTTTGGTTGTATACGAGTTATCTTGCACATCACTGCATGTCTACATCATACTATCGTAGTACCAAACGTAGTACGTACGCGTTCCAGCTGACATTGGAATTTCGAGAAAACCCGTTTACTACGTACGCTCGCGTATTATATATTTACTCATATAAGTAATATATAAATGGGTGCCAAACTCTTTTTTGACATCTGGATATAAAATACGATGTCGGGAAAGTAGATGTGCGCAGCTAGGATCAAAATTCTGGGGGGAGGGAGGCTCCTCCCCTGGCAGAATTTATATACCAGTAAATAAGAATTTTTTCCCTAATGGCGTTGGCCCCTGAAACACATTTTTAGAAGAAATGTAAACCCACACAATTATAACATTATAAGTTAACAAATTAATGGTGGGACATCGTGTTTGCGTCGCATAAATTATTTGCGTAGGTGTCTACTTCTAATACTTCCATACTGGAAAAAAATATTAAAAAAGAATAACAAAATATTTAAAGTATATTAATTAATATTTTCTACAAAAAAGAATTTTAGATTCTGTAGATTCTGATGTAATCATTACAATGATGTGTGTTTTTTTTTATTTGTTACACTATAAGTAGTCGAAATAATGCTTTGATTTTTAACTTCAGTATTTGTTCGATGGGAAACATTTAAAATTCCCAGTGGTTTTCAAAAGCATCGGAAAAAACAAAAATTAAGGAAAACCGGAAATTTTGACGCAAAATCGGTTTTTGACAAAATCCATTTTGGTTTTTGGTGTATCTCTAAAACAAATGACCGTAGACACATTCAACTTTCACTTAATGTTCATATTAGCATTGTCAAATAAAATTTTATTGGTTAGGTCAAAAAGCATGAACATTTAATAAAAGACTTCTAATATATTGTTACAACTTACCTTGGCAGTTGAAAAATATTAAAAATACATAGTCACAATATTTTTTTATAAGCATTTAAAGTTCGGATTTTTACAACGTATACCTAATAATTACAAAAATGTAGAGTTTTCATGAAATTTATTTTCTTGAAATATTTAATTTTGATGAAAAATAAAAATAAAATGTTTATTATACCTAAAAGTTTCAGTCGTCAACTTCTAAGTGGATATTTTTAAAAGTTGGTTTATTGTATGAAACAAAAAGAATATGTAACATAATTATATATAATTTATAAGTTGTTTAACAAATCGATAATAGTCATTACAAACTATATGATCTAAGTATTAAATAATGAGCCCAGAGCGCCTTGACATCACTCAGCCACATATACACACATATTATACGACTTTTGTACACTTTATAATTACTGAATATACACTATTATTTCATTCATTGTTGGAATTGACTTCAACTTTATAACAAACCATTATCTTTTGGATCGCTGATATACACCAATATTTTAAAACTCATGTAAAAAAATGTTTTTATTCTCAAAATAATGCCAGGAATATTTTTCAGCACTATATAATATAGAATATACAAATATGAAATAATAAACCAACAAAAATAATATGTTTTTTTTTTTAAATTCTAAGCGTGTAATCAATTTATTGTTTCCTATACTAAATTATGAAAATATTTTGATTGTTTTCGAGCTTTTTACGGACATTTTCAATTTTTTTAGTTTTTTTTTTAATAAATGTCAATAAAGTTGTATTTGTTATGTCAATAAGCGAGAAAAATTAACACAAGGCTTCTAAATTCAAATATATTGTTACAATAGTAGTTGAAAAATATTAAAAATACATTGGCACAATTTGTTTCATAAACATTTAAATATTTAATGTTCGATTTTTGACAATTTATCAAATTTAAAATTTAATATATAACCTACTTACGTAGAACCTTGTCTGAAATGTTCAAATTTTATAGCTAAGGGTTGAAATATAAAATACTCTATTCACAATAATATCATCAAATATACTTAGTAATATCTCTAATATTACAGGCTAACTGACCGTCTTCGCTCAGAATCGTTTTTCTTATACAATGGTATTATATCATAAATTAAACGGTATCATTGAATATCATTGGTTAATAATTATCACTAAAAAGTGTTGTTATAGTGGAAATATACTACTGTTAATTTAGTGTTATAACAAATAACTGTAGATATGTACTTGAAATTATCTTCATTTTCTACCCTTAGTATAATTTTCAAATTATATTAACTCTTTATGAGCTTTTTATAGACATTTTCGATTTTTTTGTTTTTTTTTTTTTGTGTTTATTGATACAAAATTACTTCATACGTTTTTATTAAAGCTATTTAAAAAATATTAAGGGTACTGGGTTGGCATAGGCAATAGGCAAGATTTTTTATAAGCATTTGAAGTTAATTTTGGACAAAATGACATATTTAAATTTTAATCGAAGAATAAAGATGTCACTATGTTGGTTATTTTGTTGTAATTAAAAAACATTATCCATGGGGATCGAATCACTTACGTATCTTAATAATATATAATATATATTTCTTTCATCCATGTGTAAGTATTCAAACTCCTCCTAAACGGTTGCACTGATTTTGATGAAATTGTTTGTGTGTGCTTAATCTGCAAAATGTATATTTGTCGTAGAATGACCCCCCCCCCCCCCTAATCTCGTACAAATATGCATCAAGTCGATTTTTCACACATTGCCTACCAGGATGGCTGAGTAAATGGGCGTCAATTAAATTTTTTCATTGGGGTCAAACTGCATTTTATTTAATTGTATACAACATTTTCCAGCTGGAAGTTACACCCAAAAGGAGTTGAACAATCACAATTTTTTTAAGAGTTGTAATTTTTACGGGCAACGAAGTGCACTGATTGTCTGATCATTTAGTATTATATATTTTACTAGGTATACACATTAACATTTTTAAAATATTTAGATTAATTTTAAGCTATTTCGTATGTATACCATACGAAACTATTCACACCGTTCTACGATAAGGTGGTATTGAATAGTTAATACTTAATAACAATAATATAATATTATGATTTACTATTATAAAACAAAATAATTAAATATTAATAATATTATAATAAATTAAATGTTTTCGCCAAAAATGTAATCAACCTATACTAACAGTAAAATTAATTACTTTGATAGCTATAGGCTAAATATAGCAAAATAAAAAATTAAGTTATGTCAAGCACATACGGTTATACGCGTAAGTGCGTAACTACTGCAGCTAACCGCCTATGAGTGCGTTAAATACGGCCAAGATCATATACCTAACTGATAAGTGCACCAAAGACCGTAGCCTACTGACTATAGATGTGCACTATGCATCTATGCTCTGGTGCATAATATACAGTATCATACAAAGGTTGTAAAATAATTAATAAACAAAAATTGACAGAATCCATAACTACCACAAATAAACCAAAAAAGCTAAAATTTCAAACTTAACACCTCTCCACACGTCGTCACTTGTCACGAATCAAATACAACCACGACTGGCCCATCGTAACAGCTGCCCGACCAACATTAAATACTTCCAATTCAATGTCAAGAATTTTGGAAGAATTCAAAACCTTATTAAACCCTCTAATCTTTTTACTTACCATCCTTTTAAACCAACTCATAACAAACTTCCCATATTAGCCATTTATTGTACTTATATAAAATTTCTTATCCACAAACCTAATTAAAATTATCATTATCTATATTATTTAATTCCCCTACGGCCCTGCTATATTATCTAATAACCATAATCTTTAATAATTGATTTGTAAACATTATATCGTATTATATTTTTTATATACATAAATGCCATACGCTCTATTATGTTATAAACTTGTTAGAGCATTAATTTGCTGAAACATTTTAAGTACAATAAATGAAAAAAAAAATGTTGTCATGAAAATATATAGGTACCTACTCTCCACTCAGAATCGTTTTTCGCACCTATCTAATATATCGATATATCATAATCATAAATCATATATAGAAATATAGAATTCAAATTGAACACATCCATTATACAGTGATTCATTCGAAACCTACTGTACAGCAACGCAGTACCCACTTGCCCACCTTTTTTTGATATATTTAGTGTTAATTAATCAGAATCAGTAAAACCATACAAATAGGATTTACAAATACCAAGTACAAAGATTCTTGGACTTTTATTAGCCTTGTAAAAATGATTTATTAACTCAAAACTTAAGATTCTTTAAGATTATGCCCGTCATAGTCATTAATCCATTATAGTCATTATGTACTAGTTAAACCTATTATACAAAATGTTAACATTAGAAGTAACACGGCTTTTGCACATGAAAACATATACCTATCTAATATATTATATATAGATTGGAGGTACCTTTATAGATTATAATATTATGTTATCAATGATGATCATTATATACAAGTTTCCCCATAATTGCTGTTACCAATATTATATGATAATTTATTATTACGGCTTAATTTTTTTTTTTTTTATATTTGTATATAAATTATATAATATTTACATTTTATTGAAATGTATTTAGAAATATCGAAGTCAAACTTCAATTATATGTTAAAGTGGTACTTTTTTTAATAAAAATGATTATTTCGCATGTCATTGTGTAAAAAAAATTATTAATTTATTTTACACAATATATGCATGGAATACTTGCAGTAGATATAATATTTTATGTGGGTACCACTAATTTATGAGTTATGATATCATTATATATTTATATACATATTTAAGTTTATGAGTTTATTTTTAAACGTGGTAATTTAAAATATTCATTAATAATGCGCATTCAACTTTTTTTTTTGATTTGAATAACCTTATGTATAAGTATGTATTTTATTAAATTCCATAACTTGAAAAACACCAATTTATCTATAGTGTCCATGTTAAATACTTATATATATATATATAAATTACACATCATATATGTATATAGATACCTATACTAAAAATTATTAAATCAACTACGGCCGTATAAGTTTGTTGAATGATAATATTAAACTTATAATACTCATACATAGGTACATACTACATACATATTATTATGATGTACACGTATAACACATTAACATGTTATGCGACGTGTTATGATGAATTATCATTTATCATAATATTCAAAAGTAATAAACAAATAAGTATTTATAATAGTATAAAATATATTTTGTAATGCATAATTAATTTGTTTTAGTAAAATATCAGTGTTCCTATCAACAGAAGTTATGCAAATTTTAGTTATTTGTTTATACCTGTGTAATTTATAAAACAAATATAATCAATTCTAAATAATATTAATATTAGTCAAAATAATTTAATAAATATGTTTTATTATGTTGGTAATTTTAATTACTTGGCGCTTCAGGGAATTTTAGGGTTTTTTGTGTCTAATATCATCTCCGGTGCAAATTGGAGCTGGTATTAGTGGGAATACTCCTATTGTAGTGGAGTAAATGCGGCGCTCAGGTGTATTTTTGTTAAAGTGTATCTCTGTTTGAGTGCAATTTGGATAAGGTTAGGTATATTATTCACTCGTCGGCAAATCAGACCCGGGTGGACAATTGCCTGTGAAGTACACACTACTATAACTGTCTATAACTAGGTTCAAGGCTAGGGCTGGACCACCGGTGGTATTTCAAATTTTATATCGGTGTCCGGTATTTGTTTACTACCAGTATCAACGGTATAACTAGTAATATGGTATTTTTAGTAATTACTGAGATACAGTATACCGGTATGGTGGTATTCTAAAACACCAGATACTGGTAATTACCATTAAAACAAATATATACCTCCAGACTTAGTCTAGGAAGTAGGGACTATCAATTAAACACTTTTAATAATACATACCTAACGTACGTGATATAGCTATGAATATGGCAATAATAATCATATTACTAAAATATTGCCTGAAAAATTATGAACATTTTGACAATAGTCAAATGCACCATATTATATTAATTCCTAACGTGTTTGGAATTGTCCAATTTTTCAGTAACGGTAGTACCTAATTTATATATTTATATATAAAGCCTTAAAGGTAATTAATAAAGATTGTATAAATTATAACTATGCCTATGCGGCTATGCAAACGTTCTATTCACAGCGTTCACGCACACATCAAATATTTAAATCATGTTACATTTTATTTTTTTCATAATTTTATTTATCTAAATTATATTAATAAATATTATTTTAATTTGCGCACGCAATCACTTTAAAGTTATTTATTTAATGATGCAGTACCTATCAGTTCTATAATAATACCCAAGTTCATTGAAATATTTAATTACCCACCTACGTGAGAAATATTACACGTTTCACTCATAAATTATAAACTGTAATAAATAATAATTATTATTATATTCTACTTATTACAATGAACGATAACTATTATAATGGACAGCTATGAACAAATATTCCAACCAATAAGTAGATAAACAATTAACAAATAGTGCAACTAAGATAGCTGATAGGAAATAATATTAATAATAAACTATGAGGCTATGACCTATCAGCTGGCAGTTACCTACCTAAAAATATATGTTACTATATTATCTTTACGGGCTTTACGTTTCTTTATTCATAAAATATTTCTTAAACAACTCCATTTATTGGTGCATTCAGTATTTGTTTTTTATATTAGATTTCTCACTAAAATTGTGCAAATATAGACACTATATACATAATTAAATTGTATATACATAATACCAGTTAAATTACCCCACACATTCAATCGATCTCTACAAATATGTAAAAAAATCATTCGCAATAAAATCAGTTAAAAATATTTGTGTTTTTAAACATTCTTAGTTGTAGCCTTGTAGGTACCTATTTGAGATACACCTGGGTACTTATAACTTATATAAATACAATATAAATTAATTTAGGCATTTACCTATGTTATTTAATAACCTTACCATTATAATTTATCGATATTACTATAATTTGGTGTACAATAATATGTGTGTTATAGTGCAATAATTGTAATACTGAATGATATATAATATATGTATGAATAATAGGAAAAAATTAATTTGAACTGATGAAAACTATTCTTACATTTTCGAAACTTTAAAGAATATTAATTTTTTTTCCCCATAACAATATGTAAGTTTATAATATTATGAAGTTTGAACTGTTTGTAGTATGTAATTAATTGTATATTATTTAAAATCTTAAATCTTGCATTCTTCTTCTTCTTTTTGGCTTTATAATTTATTCAGTAAGAATTTTGGCCACCACCGTCAAAATCTTGCATTCACTATTATTAAATAAAATAATTTAGTAACCTGCCTACCATAGCCTAATTAAACTGTAGGTATGCATTTATTAAAATTCTGATTTCTGTAAGTATTTACATAAGTATTTATACAATATATTATACCGATGTACTATTATATGTAGGCATATTAAGTGTCCCGCGAGGATTTACCCATTAAGATATCCTCCTGAGATAATACATTTATTATAAATCCGTTTGTTTTTATTAGACTCGCAGAGACAAGGACTACGTATATTTTATTTTTTAATTTAATTACCTACGTTTTTTAGTAAAAAAGTTAAAAAATGTAAATTTTTATTTTTGAAACATTTGAAAATAGCCATTTTAAAGAGTTTAATTTTTTGAAAATGTTGACCTTTCAACATTTTGATTTTTATCATTTTTGTAGTTTATAGGTAACACAGTAATAAACCTGTTTTTGTCCCTTTGAGGATCACGGGACATCCAGTATAAACAAAACAAACAATTTTGATTTATTTTAATACAGCATTAATTTAGTCTTTTAAATTATCTATTCATCATTCTACATTGAAAACACAAAATACAGTATAGTGAATTCAGTAGTCAAATGTCAGAAACAGTTTTGCAGTATTATACCTTTATGGCTTTAAAATTGAAAATGTATTACTCGTTCTTATTTCTTAGCTAATCGTTGGTCACATTTTTTGGTAACTTACTATCCAATATGTAATTGGGGAGCATAGTCCCTGTCTGTCCCTTCCACAAAAACCCCATATTGTTGCGCCTATCCCGCTTATAACTTTATGGGTTAGAACTAGGTATTTTGAATAATAGTTTATATAACCACTTTTTACGGCTTGTTTTTTATAGTATCTTTATTTTGTCAAGATTCACCTAACCAAACTGTGGCCTATGACTTTTGAAATTATACTATTTATTATTTAACTACCTACCTAATTGATTTGTACATTTAAACTACCTACTTGAATAAAAATATTAATTTGAAAATCTCAGACATTCTTTTAGTATTCGAAATTGTAATATGGCTAAACCGACTGTATGTATTTGAAATATTTGTCATAGTTTGAATATATATATTTATAGCAATAATGCATGTAATACGATACCTCCAGTGCTCGAATTGAGGGGGTGCGCAGGGGGACGGAACTTCCCTACTATTTTTTATTTTTTTTTACTTGGACGTGGGGACGGTACAAACTCATGTCCGAAATAATTTTTATTAAAATGTAGATTTCAATTGATGTCAATTATATAACAAGTTTTACTATTTTCATAAAAAAATTATTTTTTATATTAGTTTATTAATTAATTATATCTAATATCACCCTGTGTTGTGCCTATATAGTCAGTAGTTCACAGAACATAGATCATATACAACAGTCAACAATACAAGTATATTATCTAAGGCACATAAACTGATGTGTGCTAGTATACCATCTTAAATCGTGTTCCGAATGAAATGTTATCAGTTTCAGTTATGGTTACCATTTATCGGTGTTTTTGAATTTTTAAATTTTTAAATTTTTTATATTTATCAAAATATGTCGTCTCTTTTGAATCAAAAACAATAATTATTGATTTTGTTATCTATTTAGTATATTGAATAGACAGGTAGATTATTATTAATTTTTTTTTCTACTGTAACAATGTAAGATGTAGATATTGCTATAAAAATATATTATACCTGTTTGGATTTCAAAATGTGTTGCTGAAAAGTGGTATTCACTATTCAAAATGTATGTAAGGCAGGAGCGTGGGGGGCCTTGCCCCCCCCCACGGGTCTGTGTTGAGTAATTGCGCTCTTGGAACGCAGTTTTTAAATCGTTGGATTAAGCTCCTCTACTTAATTTTTCCCAATTCGAGCACTGGATACCTCAATATTTTGAAATTGAAAAATTTGACTGAACATTAATAATTTAATAATTATACATAAGTACAATAAATACGTACCTATAGTATGTGTAGTATAAAAAAACACAATTATTTACTGCGATGTCTGGTGGTTGGGCTGACATCAATGAGCTATCCCTCGTTTTGGATGAATTGATAATATTTTAAAATCGCACGCGCCTATATCTTGTTACATGTTGTCTGAATGTTAAAAGCTTCGTGCAAATAAAAACGTATGAATAAAAATGACATTTTGCTATTGTTATACTGCTTAATAATTTCAAGGCGGGTACACAAGAAATTTACTAATTAAATAATATCACGTTGTAAATATACGGTTTAATTAAAATCTATTTTTGATTATTCACAAACTCTATTATAACTTACAATGTATAACTTATAAGTTATAATGTAAGAATAAATTGTAACTTGTAAGAATAATATTGTACAAATACCTAATTTTACAATGTATGATGCACCTATGTACTACTATACATTGTACATAACATAAATTCTTAATAATTGAACTTGGTTAATATTTTATTTTGATAAGAAAAAACCTAAACACCTAAGGTTATTAATTTCATGAATGTGTATGTTATGAATAATTATGATTTACTTAGATAATTTTATTGACACTAAAAACAAATTTGATTTATTTTAAGTACTATCTGCTCAAGTACAATAGATAAACATTCTACTGATTAGGAGCATATAATATTATGTTATTATTAAGTATACATATTGGTATACTATTATTACATATTGAATATACTTATAAAGTTATATCATTTATGACTAATGTACAAGTAGGTATAGTACTATCAATAATTTCAGTACCTAATTATGTAGGTATTACTAATGATGATAAATGCCTCTAAACATTCATTACAGTTTTAAAATGTTTTAATAACAAAAATAATTAGTTATAAAATTGTAAATATTACACAACAACAGTACATATTAAAATTTAATTCGATAATGTTTAAAGATAAAAATAATTTTATTGAGAATTCCAGTATTTAAAATGCATTACTTACTCCTACTCAAAACACTGATACAACAGTGTTTACTGCGAAGTAAAAGTAATTGTATCATACTTATCACAACATATTAAAGGGGGCTTACAAGCATGGTTATAATACTAAGAACTATAATAATTATAGTTATAATTATTAATATAATTGTATATACTATTATTCATTATCATAAGCGTAGAATTTTGTTTAGCCCCTCATTCCGTAATTTTTTTTAGTTACATTTTTAGAATTTATGTTGTTCACCAGAAATATAATAGGCTATACAAATTCATCACGCTACGCCTATGTTCATCATACTTAAAATATACTATATACATAACAAAATAATATTTTTTTTTTCATCAAATGAAAACCCACGGCAGCATAGGTCGTTGGGATTCAAAGTTTGTAATTATTGTTTGCATTGAACTATTTAGCTTTTCTTAGTACACAAAATCTGGCAAAAAAAACATTGTAAACAAACATTTTTGAGAGGCCCTTCATATCCTTTATAGCCGATATTATCATACTGATGGTACAACTGTACGAGTGTGGTTGTGTACTTGTTTGTGTAGTAAACTAGTAAATAATTACTTATTAAGTCTTTAATTATTAGTCTGCGTGCATAAACCTATGATAAATTCATAACGTGTAATTTCCGCACTCACATGCACATCTCACCATTGCGGGTCACATTAGTGAACGCGTTTTTGTCCACAAAAGACAAAAGTACATATAGGCGTAGTATGGGAGGGGGGGGGGTGTCTAAAGGGGTTATAGCCTCCCTGGAATTTTGTTTAGCCCCCCCATTCCGTAATTTTTTTTAGAATATATTATGTTGTGTACCAGAAATATAGTGGCTATAGTCCCCCTTTATAAATTCATCACGCTACGCTTACGCCTGTTGGTCGGACTTAGTTCCAAGGTTATAACCTTTTGAAGATTGCAATTTTGAGTATTTTACGTCTACGCAGATTATTCTACGAATCTACACGTAAAATTACATTTAAAACTTTACTATATAGTATGTAATATTTATTTTCATATATTATGCATGTATTTATACATTTACCCTACTTACATTATACAGATTACAGATCACAATGGCGGAACTGAGAGGTTTTCATGATATAAACCAAATTCATTTTTTTGGTGGGTGGTGGGGAGGGGGGGTAAATGGTTCAATCCCCCCCCTTCCCACCCCAACATGACCAAATTACGACACTGGCTGAAGCCCCTCAATAAATGTTCCTAAAAAGTAATCTGATAGAGGTTTGCCCACATCCTCTTCATCATTGTAAATCGTATATGAAAATATGACAGTGCCATCTAACTAGGAATTTGAGCATCTGTGAGGGCCTGTTCTTTACGCACTCGTCAGAGTTAAAATTTATTTGGCGGCAGTAGATGTCGCTGCCGTTATCGAATTAATTTGAATCTAAATAATTTATAATACCAGCCAATGCCATCTATAACCTTCTTATATGGTTATAATATTATAGGTCTTATGTCGTTTAGCGGCGTTCGGGTAGATTACACCTCACTAAATATATAGTAATATTATAATATTATATTATTATGTATATCGAACGACGACGGGTTGGGCAAAAGCCGGCTGCCAACGGAATAATAATATTATTATGTTTGCGAGAACGATCGCAGGACCCCCGAATCCGATGGGTCCTAACATACTCCTACTATAGCCACACTACTCCCTCGCACACATCCAATAAACACATTTTATATAGCTTTCTTTTTTATTTTGTTTTCCCGTAATATCATAATAAAAACGAGTGGCCATGTCTACCCGTCCGTTAGTTACCAGTAAATAGTTATACGATTGCGGTATTAAGAAGTATATTTTTTGTCCGCAGTTACGATTGTTTGTATACCTATATAACTCCTAATAGATTTTTTACAACGGTTATATATTCATTCTAGCCAATATTAAACAAATAGGTACCAAAACATAAAAGTTACCAAATTTTATTTAAATTGATCATAATATAATACGGAATTATACATAGTTTAATGGGTTGTATTAAAATACGTTTAGGAACCGAGAATTTAGCACACTCAAGCTTATTCTTAACTTGCTTAAATTCTTGGCATGATTTTTATTTTTAAACTTGAATTTAACATAATATTTTAGTGATAAAAACTAATAGATATATTATTCCCGAGACGAGAGTTTTAAAAATATTGTTGCTATGGACAACTATATTGTTTGGAATATATATTTCATGTGTCTAAGTTCATAATTGCTATATCGTTCAACGAACACTGTACCTACGTATATTCATTGCAATTTTTGTGTCAAAAGTTATAACATTGTTATTTGATAATATAATAATATAATATAAATAAAACTATACAAAAATGTCGAATATTACTGAAGCTACCATCGAGTCGTCGGAAGTTGAGATGTTAACTCCAACCGCCGAATCCGACGATAACACTTGTGAAATCGCGTCGGGAAAATGCCATCAGTTGGCCGGCCCAGCATCGACACTGCATGGTTTGGACACAGCGGTACAGACGGCTTCTGGGGGCGACGCAGCCGACGACGGGTTTGAATTGCCGTCTGCAAGTGGTGCAGCCGACGTCGGGATCGAATTGCCGTATGCCGCTCACGGCCTGACCATGACCGACTCACAGCCTGCAGCCGACGACTTGGGACGGCAAACGGTGACGGCCGACCCGTCAAGTAGTGGCCCGACCGAAATCGTCGTGGCCAACTATGCTAGTCCCGCGTTCAGGTTTTATATCGGTTTGCTGAACAAGGCAATTACGTCGCCTATTGCCGACCACGCCATTGCCGACCACGCCATTGCCGACCACGCCATTGCCGACCACGCCATTGCGGATACGCCGTTAGCGTCATCGCCGCCCAAGTCGTCGCCATCCGTATGTTTGCCGTGCGACTGTTCGCCGTGCGACTGTTCGCCGTCGGCGTCTCCCCCGGCCGTCTCGTCCCCGCTGCTGGTTTGTCCGTCTGTCTCGCCGCCACAGCAGTCGAGCCACGGTTCCGTGGACCCGCCGAGACGGCGCACGTGTTCAATGCCAAACGTTCACGTACGGTTTTGTGCGGATGACGTACGGCACGTCTCGCCGCCACAGCAGTCGAGCCACGGTCTCGTGGACCCGCCGAGACGGCGTGCATGCTCTGTGCCAAACATTTATGTGCGGTTTTATTCGTCACGAGATGGGTCCGAGTTAGCTGATGTGCAGACAGTGGCACAAGCGGAAGACCGCCTGTGTGATGAAACCGGACATGCAGCAGAGGCCGCGCCTAAACGACCTAAGCGCAGGATGGCATTATGGAAAAGGACAAAGCGTCTTTTCAGACGCATGTTTTGTTGCGCCTAACATAATGGATGGTATGTCCTGTGATACACAATTACATTTTTACATTTTTACATTTTTACATTTTTACATTTTTACATTTTACATTGCCACAATGTAATAATGTAATAATGTAAAAATGTAAAAATGTAAAAATGTTTACTAGTACCTACATAAAATTGTTATTCCCAATTCCCATTTCCCACTGCAGATGCAGTAATAATAAATAAACGTTTTTGTAACATTTGTTGTCTATTTAATTGGTTTTTATTTGATATTATTATATTATTTGTTATTAACTATTATTAACGAACAAATCAACACGCTTGTGGAAAATTAATTTATGCGGCTTGTGAAAATCGTGACTATATTGTACTGCAGGTATACTTTCGTTGTTTTTTTTTTGTAACCAGTGTAAAAATCTCTTGTTATCGAATGATTGACAACCAATAGCGGCTGAAATCGTTCGGTGAAGTAAGAGCGCTTACTCTTGTTCTAGGTCAGAGTCAGCAATTAGTATCTAAGGGTCGGCCCAGATGATTTTAGGAAGAGGGTCCAGAAAACATTTTTCATTAAGCAAGTTATTTATAAGCTGTTAGATATATATAAAGAGAAAAATTATGAAAAAAAAATCAGCTTTAAAGTAAAATCGGGGCCGGAATACGCAGTGGTCACGCAGTTGACTGCGATTCACTTTCCACAGTCATCCTTAAAACCTAACCTAACCTTTCGATTCATACCAAAGTGCAAACAACAATTATGTATAGTTCAACGCGATCACCATTTTCCCGTGCTGTCCACAGATTGCGCCATCGGGTTTCCAACTAAGTCCCACTCCACTGGGAGTGAAGACCGCACATGTCTCCTCTTGGAGAAGGGTGGTAGTATCACCAACTACCCACTTGTGATGAGCGTTGACAAAGACCTCGAGGTCGTTTCAATGAACACAAATACAGAATAAAAAAAATTAAAGTAAAAATATATTTTTAGCGTTTCATTTATTCCCCCCCCCCCCATGTGTGTGTGCCATGATTCAGCCTTATTTCTGCCTAAGGCAGCCTATTACCGACCGCTGAAATTTCTGGATGGTAGCAAGGCCGTAATATACCGAATGAGGAGGGAGTCAAGAATAATATATATACCTCCTAGAAGTGTGCGTATTGTACAACAAATAAATATCAAGGCACTGCGGGTTAAATACCAATAGTAATCACACTATCATAATATAGACACGTATCGCGACGTTACGATTCAATATATATATGTGCGCCTTACCTACTTGATATGTATTATAATATCGTTAACGCACGCGCACAGAGATAGTCATCTCCGACATCAATCAACGAATGGACCCGTCACGACTCTGACCCTGCTACACATAATATCATATATACGTGTATACCATATATGCGGTACTGCTGTGGTCGAATATAATATAATAACGTCTTCGTCCACATAATATTAATATAAATAGAAGGTAACTATATATTATAATATTATTATAGATCGGAACGCTAATATATATATATATATATATGTCTCTGTATTAGGGATGGTATACCGGTTATACGGTATTTACGGTGATTGCAGGCAATCGGTGTTTTCGACAAACTATAGTTTTCGATCCAGGAAAATTTGATATTCGTTTTAAAAATTATGCTTGAATTTATTGTCTAAAAAGTGATCACAAAGTATTATTTAATATAGTAGGGGAAAGGGAATTTTTATAATACACAAAAGAGCAAAGAATAATAAATGTTCTAGTTTTACAAACTGTTCTGGGCGTAGATCGTTCGGACGAATCGACCCAAAATGTGATAAGAGCCAAATAGACCCAAAAAGATATTGGTATATACTAATATACTAATATTGTAATAATATATACAGTCAACATTAGTAATAATTTTGTAATTACCAAAACATAAAAGAATACATAAAATGATCAATATTAAACTGTATTTTTAAAAACGTTCACAACGTTCAAAGTCACCAGGTTATTACTTTACGCTTCAGGTAAATATTATAATTTCACTCGGCCAAACGGTATAAACTATAAATGAAAGTCATCCAAATGGACTATACATTTTTTGGTATGAATTATTTCCTCAACCCAAACGACCACCGTTCACAAGTTCTAAATCAGATATTTTTAACCTTTATGCAGTCGGTACACCTCCTTTTAGTCTCCTAAGACGTAGGATCATTTATGTCCGTACGTGGATTAAGAACAACACCGAAAATAGATTTTTCTCAACACAATACGGACCGGTACCCTTTAATTTGACGACGAACATGTGTATGGTAATTTCGGTAACAACGCGGTAATTATTACCAAAAATAAACCAGATATAGGTACCTACATAATTATTGCTGGTGTACTGGAAATACCACCAGTCCTATACATTGTGTATAGGTTCTACCAATTTTTTTCTAACCTTGTCGATGTTTTTTCCGACACAATTCGTAGTTTTCTACAGTTTTTTGCATCTGTACACTCGCAGTTTCTTTTAGCTTATTAAAATGTTTTTATCTGACATAATAGGGAGTTCTGTCGGGGGGTGTTGAGCTAGTGTCAGCAGGGTTCTGAACCCGAGCGTTCGGTTTTATACCCAGAAAGTGTGCGATCGATTCGACCATTAATCTGTGAACTCCTATATATATATTATATATATTATGATATAGGAGTGTACTATATTATATTGTAAATCGGGTCACGCGGTCTACAACAACAGACGGAAATCCTTTTTCGTTGTGAAGTCGGCGGTCGTATATAATAATATATTCTATTATTATTATGATATTATCATCGTCGTTGCGTCTTCGTCCGGTATTGACTGCAAAACCCATAGTCGTATTACTATAGAATAATATAGTACAATATAGTCAATATACACATTATATCGGTCATCACATCGTTTACCGGGGGATATGTCCGTGAGTACGCGTTTTATACGATATTTTGACGTGGGAGAGACGGTTTGACAAATGGTCTTCTCCGGGTCGTTGTTCCATTCGTCGCCGCACACTAAGTAACACTAGAGTGTCGATAAACCTAACAAAACCTAATGAAACATCGCGTAGCTCGGCTCTCAGCTCGTGGACCGTGACTATACCGATACCGATCCAAATTGACTGTACTTATAATATTATTATTCTATAGTAGGTACCTATCGAGGAAAACGCATTATTATATTCTGTGGTTGTACCGAGTATCACCCTGCCCATTCCCACGGCTAGGGGCGTGCTCAAGGTAATATATGTACTTACATAATATACTCATAACTTATAATTAATGAATTTCTCAATTTTAGATGAGGAAGTTTGCTATTTTTTTTTAAAAAAACCCACGGCACGCCTATGATACATTATACCATACCAAGCCAACTTTAGCCACACCTCACGAGTTACGCGTCGTGGAAAGCTGGCTTAATAGGTTTGAATTTCCATGTCATGAGCATACATTTGAAATTACGGCAGTAATTATCCAAAATTAGTAATTACATTGTGATGAGAATGATACCTAAACAATACTTATTAGAGAATTAAAGAAAATGTATTTATTTTGAAAACTGTATCATATAATAATATGGTTATATTAACATTTGGTGAAAATTTAATGTATCTACGGTTATTAGTTTTTGAGTTACACTAAAAAAAACATCTATGCAGATTCTAGAATAAATCTCTTTCACAAATTGATTAGTTTTGATAGTTGAATACTAAAGTTTAGGACAAGAATTTCACCAACAATAGCAAAAATAACTATGCCTGGGTTTGAGTTTAATATTTTAAAACGTGAGACTGTGAGTTACACTTAAGAACAATTTGTGAACCACTATAAAAAATATAGTAATAATAATTAAAAATAATAAGACAAGTTTAATTTTAATTTTTTCAAACACATTTATTTTCAGAATAAGTATATAATACAAGTATGAATAATTTATAAAATTGAATTATAGTATTCACAAAATTAATAAACTACAAACACAAAATTATTAATGCATCTGTATGATAAAAATGTTATTTCAAAATATGATCTATACAAAAACATAATTAAACATTAAACATACAAATATAATTTTGTTTAATTTATGATATAAAACAAAATTATATATTTAATAATTACAATAGAAGACCAATTAAATTAGTATCTATTTATATAACAAAAAAAGAATACGTTAGAAATGCACTCTGATTTCTCACAATGTTGTCAGATGGAATTACAACAACAATTTTTAGAATTTAATTTTTTTCTAAAGGAATTTGATAGTTGATTACATTCATTGGTGAAAAATGAATGAATTTAAGTCTTTCTTTGCTCGATTAATCTGTTTTCTTCACACGTTTTTGCTTTGGACTTTGTGCCTTTTGTTTATCTATAACGCATAAAAAAAACCTTTAAATATTTATATTTTACATAATAAATTAATATTTATTAAGTAGAAACTTCTACAAGATTCATTACTCAACAACACAAACTTCAAAAATAATTTATTGGTATCAAAATATTTAAAGTAATAATAATGAAAAATATAATATTTTAATATATTCATTTATTCACTATGAAAAGGCTTAACAGATACAGACACCCTGTGTTGGGTATATCATAGGGTAGTAATTTATACAATTTAAAAGCAATTAATTGGAATAAAAACTCAATATTCTAAAAGTAAATCATGAAACTGCATAATATCATATTGAAATAATGGTATTGGATGTCAAATGTCTTTTTAGTGTTTGCAGATTAAAGTTTTAATTTTATGTAAGCTACTGAGGAAGTCAAAAATCTAAAATTTACCTACTGAATATTTATAAATGATTCCTTTTAATGGACTTATGAGAACTACTTACTATAAAAAAAAATCAAGGACATTTTTGCTTTTCTAACCATAATTCAACTTTTTTCCGTTGACCACTTTTTAATGTTATCTTTAAAAACCAAACTTACTTAGGTGATTGAGAACATTCTTAGGAACCCAGTCCATATCAATTTGTTTGCTAGTTTTTGTTCCAGTTTCCAAATTTGTTCTTGTGCGACTTGGCAGACCACCACCAACGCGTTTCTTGCCCACAGAGTATAGAAACTGTTGTCCACCGACCAAAAGAAGAACACACGCAGCAGCCATTAAGACATACAAAAACAGAGTTTCACCATCCAAACCTTCTTCAACTTCAATGATGTTTACGGTATCGTTGTATAATTTACTAATCATTTGTTTTCCTTCCTAAACAAATAAACAATTATGAAATATAACTTAAAAAATTATAAAATAAAAACCTTACATAGTCTCTATAAGCAAGATTGATGCTGAGTCCAAATGGACGTCCGGCAAATGCGTCAGCTGGGATAAAAGCATAGCCAAGAGTAGCCTGGGATCCTGGTGGAATGGTTTTCTCTAACAAGACAGTAGTGAAATTTTGAATGTGGAAATTGAAATCCATAGGGTAACGAAGTGAAGCATCCAAAGTTTCCAAAACTAAATCATTAGATCCTTTATTGGTAAATCCCACGAGAAATTCAGACAAACGACCAGCTGGCAATTCTAATAAAAAAATAAAACACATTATAAATGATATAGTTGAGAAATAGGTACAAATAAATAATAAGAAAATATAAGATTTATTTTTGTAGTTATTATCAATTATATTTATGGTTAATTTTTCATGATTCTATATATATTATTCTGTATGCAAATTGATTTTCTAATTCATACATTCACTTTGTTTAATTATTTATCTACAAAATTAAACAAAATTGCATACAATCATGCTTATTCATACTATTTACAAAATTAGACCTATAATGTTATTTTTGTCTAATCAAGAATTAATTGGTACAATATTTACGCTCAAAGTATTTAATAATGTTAAGTGTTATCAATAATAATCAATAACTAGTAATTATTATTACAACTCATAACATGTGTATAAACTCAACCATTTCTTTATAGTTTTTATAAATCAGTAAGAATTGGTAGTTAATATAGATTAAAATATTACACCGTAGTGTAAAAGTAAAACATACATCCATGAACATTATGTCAATATTTGTATTTTAATGTATACTACCATCTAATTATAACTAATAGCACACTGCTATATATCTAGAAACATTAGATACCGTTATATAACTATATGAAACTGTTAAGCTTGAAACACTGTTTAAGAGGAGCGCAAAGGCTTGTAATTTACCAATGCTGGCTTTTTCCTCGAACACAGGTTTGGTGAACAGCAAGTACGTGTCAGCATCCGTCGGCTCCAAGTCTTCGATCGTAGACTCATCGCCCTCTGTCTCGACTAATCCTTGGTCCTCGCTAACAATCATCTCTTCATCTGCGTCGATTTCGTCTTCAGCTCGCGCTACACCTGTAACAACACACGTATTATTTGGGTCAGGATTTTTAAAAAACGAGCTGAACACCAGTCATTGGTACTACTACAATACCTGTGGACACGGCAAGCAGGGACAAACACAGCAATATCCACTTGAACTCCATCTTCGAATTAGGTAGCGTACTTATCGCAAACGAAATTCGAACCTCGAGAGAGCAACTACTAAGAGACGATGTGATGAAAGTAACGGACACGTCTAACAACCACGGCACCTCATCGTTACGCGTCCACACGGCGGCCAATGGACTCAATGACGTTGCCGGCTGTAGTTGCGGACGTGGAAAACGTCACGGCACACGGGACGATTAGCCGTCGGTAAGTCAGGCTGGCAAACCTAATTTTTCCATTTTCATATTTTTGAGGAAGTCGGAATCTGATAAATCTTATCACGGGACCCAACTGTCCCCATCATTCGGTTTCATGATTTCTCAGTTATCTCTCTAAACGCAGTCCATTTGTTTATATGTAATATGTATTAACATTTATTTTTTACACTAGAGGTTCATAATCATAAAAATATGCAATAATAGTATTATAATTATAATTTTGAAGTTTAGGATTGTTCATTTAATTTCAATATTGATGAAGTACCTCCACTAGGAGGTCTATTGACTATTCTCTATGTGTTTCAAGTGTGTACTATTGTTGTAATATTATAACAATTAAGCGTATTCAATTGTTCCATTGCTGTAACAGTGTAATAGATTGCCTACAAAAAATCAATTATGTTTAAAAAAAAAATGTCAATATTAATATAAATGAATGCTATTATTAATGGAAGCCGTTAAGGACAGGCGACAGCTGCTGGCGCTGCCACTCTGACAGGCTGTATTATATGTTACAACTTAGTACTTACGTCTTACTGCAGCGCAGAAAGTAGACGGACCTAACAATTAAAAATTGATACTATTCACTTTGTGATATCTGTATACATCGTTATCGGCTATCGCTATAATGGCTTGTACCGCTTATAATATTCAATTCAGTGTTCATTACGGAGTTGTGTCGCAAACAACTAATAATATTATGTAATTAATAAACGTCATTTATATAGACTTTTGCGTGTTATTAATTCTTATGAAAATATTACACACTTTTCAAATTATAAGTACAATTTTTGATATTTTAATATTATATATCAATCCCTTATTTGTTTGAAGCCATTTAAATCACTATTTATATTACTATATATTTTACCTACTTAATATATTACCATACAAATGAAGGTGAACACAATGTTAGAATGAATTTTGTGTAATAAACTAAAAAGGTTATATCAAAAACTAATAATTTTTTTTTTTAATAAACATTATTTTGTGCTTAAATATGCTAAACAAAAATCAAAGAAATTTATTCAATGCAAAAAAAGGAATTTTATTAAAAATCATTCAAAAATACATAATAGGTACAATTATTAGGTATTAAAAATGCTAATATTAAAATTCAATTTAAATATAGTTTTCAATGGCACTATTGGCATATACATTAAAATAGTAAGTATATATATATAATAGTTCCATAAAAATAAAAATAAAAAACAAATAAATTAAAAATCACAATTATTAAATAAATGCTAAGAATTCAAATGATCTTGATTGGAAGTGGTAATCAATAGTCTGAAAATCTGAAATATAATAAAATGTTATCGTTGTTAAAATAATTTAGGAACATCCAAATTAACAATTTAATCCTAGAAATGTTAACTAGTTTAATCCGGCTCCATTTTTTTTGCGTAAAATACGAAAATTGTATTTTGTGTACGATGTGCTTGGTAAATAGTATTATATATGTACACACTACAGTATTGTCTATTAAGCCCCTTGTGTGTTTGTGTACTATCCGTCTGTATACTAAAAACATAGGTGGATATTTGATAAAATATTTATTTATTATTTTTTTTTTTGGGGGGGGGGCTTAAATCTGTCTATTTGAAGTGAGCTAATATTATGATATCAATAACATAAAAAAATAAGATATTTTATTAAATAAATAGAATTATTAGGATTTAATAAATCCCCTATAAGCAAACCTCCCCACAATCTCCACCTATATGAGTCTAATAAATGAGTAATATTAAAATAAAAGCATTGGCTTTTCGTTTTTTATCGTCGATTAAGGTTTGTTAAAACATTCCTTATAAATACCTAAAAAAAATTATCATGGAGGTAAAAACAAATTTAATTATCATTGTAAAACTCGATACATTTTATTTAAAATTATATTGGTTCTAATTATTATAAATATTTAAATTTAAAGGTTATGGTTTCCAATATTTTATGGGTTTTCAGATTACTTAATCAGTTCTTTTCGGTTCGGTTTCAGTCGGCAGTCACTGATTTAAATATCTATATGAGTATATGACTATTATATAGTATCTATAGCAATAAAGGTTTATAAGACTATATCTGAAATCCATATATGATTTTTCGATCTCGAGTTAAACCTACCTATATTTTAAGGTCGTTAGTATAAACGCGGTAAACATTTATAGTTACTTTAAAATTTAAATTAATAAATGTGGGTATCTACAAAAATTGCTATTTTCTAGTTTTATACTAAAATTAGATTTATAATTTAGAAGAATATTATTATTGCTTATACCTCGGTAATTCAAAACAATTATTTTTTTTATAATATTATTTTTATAATTTATGATAGGTTTTTTAGGTAGGTAGGTACTTAAATGTTTGCCCCACCAGCACTTACCCTCCGTCGGAATGGCTGCCCGATTGCGCCGAACTAGCCGAATAACTGGCCTGGAACGGACCGAATCCGAAACTGGCGGACTGGCTGTGGGCCCCGCTCTGGCTGTGACCGTTACCGCCACCGTGGCCGCCCGAAAAACTTCCCGCCGAAGCGTAACTTCCCGCACCGCCACCGCCGTGGTGTTGTTGTGGCCGCTGCTGGTGGTGGTGTTGTGGCTTATGGTATTGTGGCCTATGATGGTGCTCGGGCCTGTGATGGTACTCTGGCTCGTGTTCGGGCCTATGATGGTACTCTGGCTCGTACTCATGCTCTTCCTGGTGATAGTTGTGATGGTGTTGCTGTGACTTGTACGGCTTTTCGTAACCGGTTAAGATTCCGAAGAACGGACTGGCCGACCGAATGGGCCTGACCACCGCGGGGTCGACTTGCACCTCTCGATGTACGGACAACACTGCCGGTTCGTCCACGGACTCCATAACCTGGGCTGACACAAACTGTCTGTACTCGGCTGAAATGCATTAAAATTTTAAAATTATCATCATTGATTAAATATAATATATACCTAATATACATATACATTAAAAAATGAATAAATATTAAAGAGCTATACGTATTACAGTATATTATATTATACTGTATTTTATTATTTAAATATTTAATCAATGCAACAATAAATAACCTATTCGTTTTCTTTTTTATTGTAAATTATTTTTCTTATCATAATTTTAGTGATAATTAAAAAATCGACAACAACTACATACTTTTTGAAGCATTGATTTTCAAAAAAATTCTATTCATTATTCATATTCAATATTCATATTGCAGTATAATTACGATTTATTGGCCGTTGCCCATTAGTTACAATAAATTTACTTTTTTACATTAAATATATTAAAACTAATTTATTTTATTCGGTAGTATGGTGGTGGTGGTGAGCATTTGAATAATAGGTACGTGTACATGTACGTGCACCTATAATTGTTTTAGAAATGCATTACTAATTTTTATTTGCTGTTATATTATGTAAAAACATACCTAGGTACCTACTATTTTATAAATGTATGTATAATATAAAATCTATATATTATCTACACTTGAATATTTAAATACATTTAAAAAAATAAATAGATAAGTTTATTTTGATTTGTAAATTTGTAATATTTTTTTGTGAAAAGTATGAATATTGCGGTTATATATTAGTGTAAATTACTAATACTATTTTTCTGGTATTTACTATTTTTTCTATCGCATATTATTAGAATAAGACCTAGTGATTTATGATACTATTTAGAAACGCGTAGGTATACATTGTATATAAAATATATTTTACCTGGTTGCGGTTCTTCGGGCACCGGAACAGGAATGGCTCGTGCGAACACCGCTAGCACAACGATGAGCATAAAGCCACTGCAGGCAAACATTTTCTGTGTTAGAGACATGTTTTAATTCCTATAGGTATTTTATTCTCGTGTCGAAGTCTCCTAGATCTAGCTAGACTTGCACGTTGTACCGCCGCCGAATGAAAATGAAAACTGTAACATGACAACACAGACAACGCCGTTTTATAATGTTCCCACCAAATAACAATATTAAGGTTGTTTCGATGCTCAAGGATTATGATGATGATGGTACAGGTACGTTACAACACTTACTATTGGTGGCATATTGTTTACAATTCGCTAACCGGTCGTCGTGAATAACTTGAAAATACATAGAAAATATCAATATTCGGATTGACGTCACAATCGTATTAAAATAAATGATACATTTTACAGCATAGGTATAAACGTATAATACCTCTAAATAGTTGGGTAATAATAATATATATTTATCCATTAATAGGTATGTTTTTTCTACGTCTATTAAAAAAAAACGATACAATTATTTATAATTATATACATTAGTTCAGTTTTCAAACATAAATGTAGGTACCCACGTATACATATTGTTTAATTAATGCAGGGTTATCCCATGGTATTTTTCTCATTATTTTTCTTATTATATCTCTATAATATTATAATATACAATATATTTTATAACCATTAAAAATTTAAACAGGTATCTATTATATTTTAAAATCAAAGCCTCCTAGGTCAATAGCATCGCCTGTTCATAAAAATAATAATTAAGATAGAAGTTTGTAAAAATTATTATAAACTATGGAGAATTACACCCGTTTAAGACAATAGACCTACCACCTACCTACCTAATATTTATAATAATTTTGAATGTACTCAATTACTAACAACTAACAAGTGGTAAGCTTAAAATTATTTGACAACGGGATAAAAATAAAACCAACCAACTATCCTTTTCATATACCTAGTTGACAATTTTAAAAAAATTATCACTTTTAATTAACATGATTCTGAATGAAAATATATTTGGATTAAATATTGACTGCATTTATATTTAAAACTTAGTATCCAAGGTCATCTTTTGTTTTCTTAAATGAGCTAAATGTAGTGATACATTATAATTATAATAATTTATAGTGTTCGTTACCGTGGATGACCTCATATATGAGTTATTTTTTTGATTAAATTGTAAGTTTTTTAAATTTTTTCTTAAACTTTTTTTTTTGACATGACATTGCGTATCATTACAAAAATACTTCGTCGAACTCCGAGTAAAAAAATGGCTAGGTAAAAAAAGAAAAAAAAACAGATCTTTTTAAGCACTAGAAAGATGTGATAGGTATCATAAATAAATGCTAAGTAAATTGAATTAAAGTACACTTATTTTCTTTCAATAATTTATTGACTTGCCGAGAAATTATTTTGAGTAGAAATGTCCACTATAATATTATAAATTATAATTAACTTCTAATGTCTTTTGTTTATTTTGTTCATCTTATTTATCGTGCGCTGTGTCATATAATTATATAAAGTGGTATATAATTTCTCGCCAAGTAAATAAATTATCGAAACAAAATAAGTGTACTTTAATTCAATTTACTTAGCATGTATAGTATCAATAAGTACTTTTTATTATTTTGTATTCTTTGTTTGTACACTTTAGGTAGCATATTTAATATTTATAATTAAATAATACCAATATATTAGTGTACGCGAAGTCCGAACACAGTAATAACTAACAACAGTAATAACACACTAATACTAGTAATAATTACAATTTAACAAATTATATTAAAATATTAAATAAAATATAACAAATTTAAGGCATAATGTGATTTAATGAAGCGATAGTCGATAGCGAAATGAAATAAATAATAAATACGTTCGTCATGTTTCGTACAAAATGATACACAATCATATAACAGGGGAGTGTTTTGGATGTTGAAACACCATCAATCGGCCGTATTTATGCAAACATATACCTATGTACTATATGGCATATTGCATAATGTGATTAAGATATCTAAAAAATATGTTGTTGTATACAGACTCGGGTATGATTATTGATTCAATTTCGTATTTCATATTATTATTATGGAGATTAATGACTTTAAAATGGACTACTAAAGAGAGTGTTTTAAGCCCTCACATTGTAAAATTGTCTCTTTTGGTTGTCGTAATAATTTTAAATGGTTAAAACCTAGTTTAAACAATCATTATAGGCTTAATACCTTGAATATATTAAAAGTATATGCCTGAAAAATTGGGGCCGTGTTTACGTATAAAAATAGTAGCTAATACCCTGCAAATCGGGGCCGAGTTTACAATAAATTTACCTTTTTATCACTCGACATTGTCGGACCGAGCTTACAATTACCCACATAGCCCATCGGGACATAATTAATTAAATTTATATTTTGATAAACCAGGAAGACAGAATCGACATGTGACGTCCTTGATGTCCTAATGGTCGTTTACGTGGATGGTGCGATATGAGAAATAACGAAAAATCCGAAATGAATCATTCAATTAAACTAAAAGTAAATACCATTAAATTATTCCGACTACACTTATGTGGGCGAGGACTGGCCTTGGATTGTTTTATTATGTTTAATAACCCCGTTTCCTGATTGTTTATACTTATTAGTTATTTGTGAGTATTCTTCTTCCTAGATCCAACGTATTTCCATAATGTTAATAAATTATCTGATTATGCATGAAAACATTATGGATAAGTTTTATATAAATTCAATTAAGAATAGGTAAATAACATTTTGAATGAGAATCAACAGCATCTCTGACTGTAGTCGAGTCCTTGACCCTTACTATTTGTCCTCGTTTATAACAATAAAATAATAAACACGTTGGAAGTTAGGGTTGCGTATTTCAAGCTCCTACGGTTACAAAAATGGTTAATACATAACTTTTACAATGATATAATATTATATACGCGTATTCATTGAATACTGCATTACATGTACAATATTTTATAATTATAAAATGACAATAAAAAAAAACAGTTGCTAATTTTTTCATTATCATTACAGTAGGTATTTGAGTACCACTTTTTACCAGCCATAGCTGGTGCACCAGGTATACACATCTTTATATTATTTTTATGTTGATTGACTAATGTTTAATTAAAATATTATTTGGGTACTATATCTACCTATTCTACCTACTATATTTATATATTTATTATATTATGTAGCTATTTATCTTAGCTAATACTAAGCTGATTCGACTACATGTCGAAGTGATAGACGTTTAGACGTTTAGTAATTAGTGATATACCTACCTACTAGATATAATCACCAATCTCAGTGAGGTCCGTTTTTTAAGAAGGTTTTCTTTGTCCAAATGGGCACATAGTTAAGTACAGACGTACAGTTGACAGCCACAGTAAATATACATTTTGGTTATATCTAATACGTGTCCACTATCCAGTAAAATAAATGGTAAATTATAGATAGGCACTTACTTAAGATTATCCAAAAAAATATTAATAAATAAATTACAAACAATATAATGTGTGTATTGTTTTTTGATTCTGAGTGGACTGCGGAGTGATGTATGTACCTACTGGTTTTACAATTATATATTTTTTTAGTATCTATCACCTTTTTGGGTCATAAACATTTTACAATCTCCAAATTTGAGAGTGGTTTCTGGTTGAAAATTGGATCAAAAGTACAAAATGACCCGTACTTTTCAAAGTATAGTATGCAAATTGACCATATCAGTTATTGCCAACATTAATTTAATTTTTTGTTGTATTCCTAAAATGAATAACCGTAGGGACTTGATATTTTTATCAAATATTTAAATTAATATTATTTATAATTTTCAAAATATTTTAACTCTTCTTGAGCTATTTATATATAGTTGAAAATTCAATACAAACTTTCCCTTACAGTCACTTGTTTACAGACACGCACTTGTAAGACGGAGACAACACGTGGCGAGAAACTTATTACCAAGTTACAATTTGTGACTTAGTTTCAATGTTATACACTTTTAAAGTCATAGAGTAGTTATGGTTTATACTCAAATTATAAAAATGAAATATTAACTGAAAACAATTTATTATTTATTTTGTTTGCATTTTTTCTGTGCTTAATTTTATTAATAATAATATTCTAGATACCTATATTTATAACATTCTCCTAGAGATTCGAAAATAAAGTGATAATTTCTTCAAAATCTGCTTTACCTACCTACTTGTTTATTCTATAATTCAACTGTCAATAATGCCAACGTAAGACACATTTCTTAGTTCATAGTTTACCTTCAATATTTTTTTGTAATTATTAATATTATTTTCTCACCAATGAAATACTAATACTCAATAATAATATGTCAATATACATTTGCCACCCCAAGCAGCAGGCTACACTCCCCCTCCCTAAATACGTGCCTGCAGGTTACAAATAGAAACTATAATAACATTTATAGTATAATTTTATTTAATACAATACCTACATTACAGTTTTTAAATAAATTAAAGAATTAAAAATAATAATACGAGTGATGGCTGATGCTTTAAACTTCCCCTCTCAATAAATACGTCATTGAACTTACTTAACTGTTTAAGAATATAAGATAGTGACATAGTGTATAATAATGTATCTATATATGTTTATACGTGCTGTACTGAACACTTGAATAAACTAATAAATTCTAACTTGCAGAGTCCAAAAAATATATCTGCTATTCTCATACAGGCCTAGTTTAAGTTTGTATTATTACGTGCCCGATGGGAACGTGGTAAATACCACACAGTACATATACGGATATACGTGAACTGTGAAGGTATATGAATTTAACACGTCGGTACTTTATGATTTCCAAGTATAATTAAATTTAATTGAAGTATTGAATACTTAAATATTTCGTCTGACAAAATATTTACAATGTACTGTGTATTGGCATTTGTTTTTACGGTTATGAGCACAATAAGATGTGTTCCATTGGTAAACTTAGAACATTTGGATAATTTGAAGAATTCGTCAACAATTTTGGAAACGTTAAATACCATTGACATATTGAACTCTATGAATTTTATGTGTAGAAAAAACGAAACAAAAAAAGGTACGGACAAGCTCAAATATTACTGTCGAGATTTAATTAAAGAAAACGGTATCTATTTATCGTTGGAATATATTATAGAGACCAAAATTAACGAGATTCGATCCAGTTTGGTTAAATTTTTTAATTTAGAAAATAAAGCAATTGTATGTAGAGGAATGAGGCATTTATTGCCGATAATTATGTATGGAATATTTATTAATAACACAGTAAATGGAAACAGTGGAATAGACACGTTATTTGAAAAATTATTTAAAAAAAAGTCGGATTTTTTGAACGACGAAAATTCAAGTATTGAAAAAAAATTTCAACAAACAAAAGCATCAACGGTGAAAAATGGCAGAACAAACAAAAAACAATACGAAAGCCCAGAACAAAGTAATGAAGAATTCTCAGTAACAAGTAACAGTGTTATGGAAAATATTATGACAATAGTTCAGTTCATTTTACCTTTTATCGAAAAACTTGACTGTTTCCATAATTTGTACAAAATAGACAAAATAACGACTGTCAATAAGTCTGATCGCAACTCATTGTTATTATTGATTTTTGACAAAGTAAAGATCATGTACAGGAAAGAGTGTTACGCCGACTTCGATGCCGCAGCACTACTGCAGAACAGGGACGGAGGATGGAAATTCGAGCGCAAGTACGATTCGATCCCTTTGCTTGTCAGAGAAATCGACAGGCTGTCCGTGGCAATACAGAAAGATTTGCAATCGTTGTTTGTGAAATTTCTTCCCGCATATGACCTTAAGCGGCCGTTGCAGCAGTGTCCGGATGTGTCGATCGTGTTCTATCACACGTTCAACAAGTACCACGATCCTGAAGTTTGGAGACTGATCGGCAACGAGGCCATCGTGGACCATTCGTCCGATCCCGGCAAAGCGGCAGCGACGTCGATGGACCAAGTCGCGTCGAATCTAGCAAAAAAGATCCAAGGGACCACGGACAGACTTACCGCGTTAATATCGATAAAGGTCAGGTGCCGTTGTTACACGTACTTAAATCTTTTGATGAAATTATACTACTGTAGTGTGCGCGTATTGGTGGAAAACGTGCGAGAAGTCCGACGGTCGGCCCAGGCGTTGGAGCCGATCGATCAGCACAAAGTTTACCGCTTGTTACATGACAAAATTAAGGGACTCTGGACAGCTGAGTGTTTTATTGGTGACGACATCGGTGCGATTGATGAGTTATTGGATCGAGACGGTAGTGATAAATATTTCCGAAGCGCCTACGCCGCCTACTGGAACTGGAATGCTCGAACCGTAGGCAAGGCGATCGAAACCGTATCGAATTATTCGCCAGACCTGGGCTTCGTGGAGGGATTTGGTCCGTTGTTACAGGAGATTCGACGGATCCAGGTCCAGCCTGAGATTGAGATGAAATCAATTGAGTATCTGGTCAATAGGTACAAGTGGGGTGAGCGAGCGTACAAGGATCACTGTTTTCCTGGTGTGTATGACGACAATGTGTTCACGTTCAGCAACAACATGAAACGGGCGTTGCAAGTCACGACCGATAACACAACGATGAGATTAACTCTGGGATGGATAATGACGATGACTGACACTCTCAACGACGACTTGGAAGCCGATTTAGATTTAATCAATAATAAGTTTCCATGATGCGTAAGTGTAATAATATTAGCTTTAAGTGGGTACCAAACTAAATAGGTACCTACTGAGTACTGACAGTTATCGAAATGAAAGAAAGATTAATAATCATTTAATATACGTAGGTAGTGCAGCAAATATAATTTTTTCATTCTAAGACAGAGGATCATCTGCCATCATTATTCATCTACCTAATATTGTTAGATACCAAAAAGCTGCTATCTTATTTTGCCAATAATTTCATATTATATACATAGTTTGACACATTCAATTTTTACAATAAATTATTAGGTACTATCTATCTAATAATTATTAAAAATGTATCCTGCCTCAGCGGTATTGACTCTTAAGTGCGTAACTACACACTGAAATTTAAAATATTGTATTTAATTGAATTTTTTTTTATTATTTTATTGTTATTTGCTAGGTACAATAAGTAAAAATGACAAGATGTAGAATACATTGGTATTAAAATATTATTTTCCCTCTTTATCCTGCACAAGTGGGTCAGTAAACACTTTTCTTATATAGACATACTTCAAAGGGTAACTCTCCCCATTTTACATTATAAATATATTCTGTTCAACACAAGATGACCGATGGGTTAATGGCAGTGATGAGTTTTCATCCGCTTCCCCAACCAAATCAATGTGCAAGGCCAGTGCTTTGAAACAAAGCCACATCCCTGCGTACAAGTTACAAGCCACTGACCACCGTTTGTATGTTGAATAGAGTATAGGAGTATGAGAATTGGGAGACTACAGTAAATGTTTTAATGCTAAGTATTTTATTTATTTATCAGGCAAACAAAGAATACATTAATATATAACTTAATTTTAATATATCATACATGTAAAAATAAAGCAAAACTTATTTATCATATTTCCGTACGCATAGTCAATTTATGTGATACACAAATTGACTATGCATACAGACAATAGTTTAAATATTTAAACAAGTATTCAGTAAAAGAAATCAATACTAATACTAACTATAATAATAAATACAACACATAAAATAAAGTATTTCCTATTTCACTATTAAATTTGATAAGCATAAAACTATATAATAATAATAAATTATTTTTAAAGAGAGTAATAATTTAAATCTTTGAATGGTGGTGTTTTAGTTCCATTTGTTGAGGATCGTAATTTACGTTTAAAGTTATTTAAATAATGATTATTTTCTTGATCACAGTATTCAGTGTTTACACAAAATACATCCTCATACTCTGAATTTTTTTTTACACATTTACCTAGCACTTTTTCATTACCACTTCTTAACCGCAATTTTAATGTTGTTTGATTGTTTAATTTTCCTACTTGAATAATATCATTGTTACACACATTTGTAGAGTATGAAATATTTTGGCTTTGGTCATGTATATTTAGATTAGACATTTTATTTCTTTGAGAAACTGTTGAATCATATCTATGTTTGGTTTCATTTTCTATATTATTTTGTGGGTATTGTTTGTGCTGAATAACACTAGAATTTGGAATCAATTTTTTTTCAGCATCCATTACACCCATAGATCGAAGAGTTCTTGAACAAATACTTCTTAAAGGCCTATTAGGCTTTATGTATACATAAAGGGATTTTTTTTTCTTTACTTTAGGAAGATTTATTATAATATTAGATATTTCTTTATGTAAATATCTAACATTTATATTTTTACTGTATTCAGTAATATCAGCCAATGAATTCCAGTTGTCAATATTATTACATATTGTATTCCATTTTCCTGAGCCAAAAACTCCTGACGGATAAGGTTCATAAGGAATTTTTCCGTGGATATTCTGTAAAACAAAAACTAAATTAAATTATTTAGTCAATCTAAAAATATAGTAGTGCATACAAATTTTTACAGTGATTTTGAAATAGTTTAAAAAATCAGATAAAAAAAAAACAAAATATATTATAAAGCCCATTGTACTTACATGATTTACTGGTAAGTTAGTAGATAGATCAAATGAGTTCTCAAAGTCTTCTCTATATAATTTACTGCTACCAAAATACCAATACACTGATTTATTTTGGTCAGAACCTAATGGTTTCACGTTTAACATGTGCCATATTTTAGGATTTTTGGAGATTTTATTTTGAATATGTTTAACATCAAGAATAAGATTACAAAATATGTAAAGAGCTTCAACTTTTTGTTTACGTGTTAAATCATCAAAATATGTTGCTGTATCTAGTGAATATTTGAAGTTGTAAATCTGAAAAATATATAAGGTACCTAATTTTTAATATTGGAACCTTTTACAGACCTATAATAAGGAAAACTTAAAAGACTACTATTTATCTTTGGGCATTAAAATTTTATTATTATTACAATACACATACTGAAACAGTGTAATTTACTAATTAGATACCAAAAGTGGACAAAACTTGTAATTTACAGGTGGTTATCTAATGATGACAAATGTATAACTACTGTTTACCTTTATAATATGTGTATTTAGAGAAAAATTCATGTGTTTGGCATAATCTTTTGTTTTTTAGTAAAAAAAAAAAAACAAAACATGTTAGGAAATAGATCTAAACTAAATACTTAAAGCCTTTATTGATATATTCTGAATGTATTCTGTTCCAGGCCTTAATACTCATGTGTTTTATAATATAACATATTAATATTAATTTAAACTTACACTGCATTTACTCGCAAATTTTTTTTTCATAAAATTCCACCATTCATTTGTGTTTGGATCATAAAAACCACAAATTTTGGTAAATCGAATAGCCATATCAGTCAACAAATATGAATTTTCTTCAATTGCATTTTCAAGTTCCTGTAAATTTGTTATTGTTAAAAATAGTAAAATACATTTTTTTTTGTTATACACTCTTATTGAATATTAATTATTGACTCATTGAGTCAAGTTAAACAGACTACAGAGTTAACTTTTATAAGATAATATTTTGATGAGTATTTTCAAATAATAGTAATATTTATACATCTATCATGTATATTTGATCATTATTATACACAATAGGTCTGTGAATTTGTAATAAATAAATACATATTATTTTTTACCAACCACCACTAAAGCCAAGCCAACAATAGTAAAAATGTATTATATGTATAACTGTATAAGAAATATGGATTCACTATACATATATAAAATAAAGACATTTGTAAGTTTGTAATGAAATAAAATATGAAATGAGCAATAAATTGGTATATAAATATTTCAATTACTCACTATATTGATAAATTTGTTTTTAAAATGAAGTAAAAATACAAAAAATAAATAAATATATTTTATAAGAAACACTAATTAGTGTCTAACTAACAATTAATAAAGGGGCCCGGTGCCAGTTTTTAAAATTTTTTTGCAATTCTATAAAATTTGAAAATTAATTTTATATTTTAACTGCCACTTTAATGATAATACTTTTCCACTAGTTTACTGCCCAATACCTTTTTAGGGGGGTTGATAAGGTGTATTATAATTCCTTTTCCCTCATTATTTGAGTATAATTTTTTTAACATTTTGTACTTACATTTATGTCTATTCGACTGACATCTTTAGTGATAAGGGTGAAAACCTTACAAAAATGTGCAATGCTCGGTATCTCCCACCACGTTTGAATTTCTGAAATATAATAAATTATTAATACACCTACTATATATTTTATTAACAAACATATTTAAATAAAAAAAACAACAAAATCACATTAGATTTTATTTTGAATAATTTTGATACCTGTCAGTCTAAAATTTAAATTAAGTTTGAAGATCGCTACGAAGAAATCTTATTTTTTAAAGATCAGAACAAAAATGGAACATAGGTCCATCAACTATTATTATTTTATGAAAAAATGTTTAAAAATACAATTAACAGGGATATATAATTTTTTTGTAAATATAATTATTTTATTTCGTTATAATGGGACCCAATTACATTGAAGTCAAATTTTAAAGATATTATATTATTATATAATGTAGGTAACCATACATTCATTATGCATGTTCACCCCCATTTTTCCTTAAGTAATGAATTTATTCAAATTTTTGGAGCTTTGAAGTACCATGTTATCAAATCTTAGATTTTTTAAACCATTCAAGTAATGTTTTGTGTTGATAACAACAAAGTTTTTTTTTAAATGAGATTCATACTTTTTCATGTAAAATTTTAATTGTGCTGAACATTTAATTTGATTCCTATCTTTAGGATTGTTTAGTCACACTTTTAAAAAATTAAATAGAAGTGCATAAATGCATCATATTCATATTAAGATAAACAAATGTAAACCCCCTGAAATTTGAATTCACATTAAATAAAACAAAATTATACTATTATTCTTATTTATATCTGAATAGATTCACTCGGTAGTCTTAAAAACTACATCAAAATATATACGTATCTATAATATTAAAATATACGCATAATACATAAGCCGCAAAAAATAACAAAAATGGAGGGAAACTATTAATTGTTGTTTACAAGGTATATTGATCTATAAAGACCTATAAAGATCTTTACAGGCTTATGGTATTGATACGTCATGGTTGAATATACATTTTAGATTTTCCGACACTCTATAAAATGCTTATTCCTAATTAGTTATATAAACGTGTAAATAAGTACTCACCGTCCATCGTGATTGGTGAAAACTGATTTCAAATTTGGTATATGTACTATATATATAGTTATATTTATATGTCTATAGTATATTATTAGAAACCGCTGCACAATCAATACACATTATGAGTTGTCAGTATTCACTATTAAATATTAATAATGTATAAATGTGTCAATGTGTCATTCCCGTACTTCTCGAATTGCGTGATGATACCGTTTATAATTCATATGAATATAAGGTATAATGAATAATTATTGTAATATTCGCTGTCGAGAGTAAATACATATTATTAATTAGAAAATCGAAGTATAGACGTATTATATTGTACGAACTTAAACTATTTTAAAAAATCACTTCCTAGAGCATAACAATTCAGTACTCAGTACTCACATTGGCGGTCGACGGTAGACATTAGACAATGAAATGAGAGTCGGTACTCGGTAACCTGATTACAGAACCAGTCCAATCAGTGAGCAGTCTAAACACTCTAAACTGTTAACAGTCTCAAGTCTCAACCATAGACCTATCGCGGAGATCGAATTACGACGTCTTCGGTGGTGGACGAAAGTACTATATAGAACTACACTAACCAGTTGTAGTCAAAACATATATGTAGGTATAACATATTCAATATACTATATTGTATATAGTGCATTAGTCTAGGACAATATTAGCCATTAAGATAAGGCCATTTAGGTCATCAATGAACAAATCCAATCCATTTTGTATTTTTGTCCGTGAAAACTAAAAAGCTAAAAAGTCGTTGAAAGCTGTCAGTGTGACATCGAAAAGAAAACTAAAAGTTAGAAACTAAAAATGAATAAAGGATAATATCAGATTTTATTATACGTTTTGGGCATTCTGTACATGTCGCACACTCACACAATGACAGCGTTGTTCCCGCCTGTAGTTGTTGCCACGTTGCCGTTTCTTTCCGATAAAAGGTGTTTCAGACTTCACTCCAAATTTCCAATCAAAATATTATAACAAGACCAAAAGGGGAGGAGTGTTGAGGTGTTATACATCTACACTTATACTATAGTTAGTATACTGTTATATTGGCCATGGGGGCTTTAGCCTCCTCTCTTGAGATTTAGATGCTATTTCAAATTTTAATTTTTAATGATATGTTTCTCGTTTATTACCCTGTTGATTTGTAACAATGAGTAATTACTATATTATAATATAGTCAATAAGTATCTACTACCTATATATTTTGATCTCTATAACATTAACATAATTTACCTGCAATGTTTAAGATTTTTTACTTTAAACTATAGACGTGTTGTAACTTTGTAAGCCAACTCGTACAGGACAGCCAACAGGACGACGTACAGTTGAATATAGAATGAACTCAGGTGCAATAAAGTGTACCTAGTCTTATTCGAATTGTAGATGTTATGGTTTTATTATTCAGTTAAACGCTCGTTTTTTTTGATGCAATGTCCGGAACAGAATAATATTCTAAGTGTCTCGGAAATATTCAATTTCACTAGGATATTTTCTAAGTTCAAATTATTACTGTTCGGAAATATTTTAAGTACAAAATATAATTTTGTTTAATTAGCGTGAAGGTGCTTGTCCTGGCTTATGGCTAGGTCAGTTAGTCAGATCATGTCTGAAAACGGGCCGTTTCAGGATCTCCTAGGACTATCCTACCTCTGTCCCCCAGCCTATCGATATGAATATCTACATTCCCAACGATACGGTGTCCGTCCACAATCTTCTCGGAAATGGTTATGCCCACGGCCCACGCTCATCCCATGTAGCTGCATTTTGATTATGAACCGCGAAATGTTTTTTATTAATATGATTGATTATTATTTATATTTTTTATTTTTTGTATATTCTGTTACAAATGCGTTCAATATTATAATTACATTTCATCGTTCCGACGGTATATTAATCTTGTTTATACGCACGTTTTAGTTGTATGTGGATGTTAACCATTATCTTTCATTGTACCTACCCCTTTCTTAGAAAATATGCATCTTTCCTAATTACTTATCAATCATACAACCAGTGCCGCAACTAGGATTCTTGAGGCCCCGGACACAATACATTTATTGGGCCCAAAAACAAAATGTAGACAAATCAATATGTCATACCCTCAAAAGAATTATTATCTATTATTTTTGTAATTGGGGATTTTACTCTTAGATTACTCAAAAACAAAAAAAATTGATTCTGCGTAATTACGATTTGTCTATATTGCGCATGGACAAGAAAGAAAAAACAAACAGTGCGCTGACATTTTCTTTAGTTGTAACTTCGAACTTTTATATAATTTGTCTTGCACACGATGAGAACATAATGCAGTGACGAGTGACCTAGATAGGGGGTGCCGGCGGGGCCTCTAAACCAACACCAAATGGTCCCTTTTCAGGGGCATTACCACGGTTGACCCTGTAATTTTTGCGGCACTGCATGCAACCTGTTAATTTATTACCTCACCTATCTCTTGATGTCCGTGGTAGATACTTTCATAACATGTTTTTGTTATATGTATAACTCCTCGTTGATGTGTTCCGACTGAGTAAAATTGTAGTTTTCATACTTTGATAAATTAAAATTATAAACTTGGTAATGCTATTAGTAATTACAATAGGCAATAGGTAATAATTAACATATTACCCGTTGAAATTGTATGCAAAATGTTTTATTTTGTTTTATAATATGTATTATTCACCATGAACTGCTAGGCATAAGAGATACGTCTGTTTTATTCAACGCTTTGTAACGAAATTAGAGCTGCAATTAGGTATAATATGAGCGAAAATGCCAGATATTTCTAGGGAAACATTAATTTAATTAAAAACTGAATTATATTTTGAATTAGAGCTACCGCCACCCGATTTTCCAATTCATTGACTACCTATAGTATTGACATATTATCGTAATTATATTCGTATAAAAGATCTATCGGGGAGACGTTATATTTAATATTTATATTAATGTTTCCGTATAGTATACATCAATAGTAAAACAGTTAACAGGTATCGGTATGATTGTATAAGGCATATTTTTAATCGTGGATTGTGGTAAATTATAATAAATTATTATCGGAGACTCCGATTCGGAGTGTTTGAATAACCGCGTTATTCATAATAAACAGTTTTACCAACATTTCGCTTATTTTTGTCGACGACCGATAGTTTTTTCCCGCTGTTACGACGCAGTGCGCACGCCGCCACAATTTAACAACAAAACATTTTACTGCGGGCTAGGCTGCATCCTGCAACTAATAACGGCGGCACGGCGCCGTCCCTCGTAAACAACGGAAAATCTCTTTGCGCGGCGTCCAACACCCCCACCACCGAAGTTTTCAAGTTCGGCGCTTGCGCAGTCCATGTGCCGCGCGTCTGTGTGTGTGTGTGAGTGTCGCCGCCGTCGTCGACGAGGTTCTCTATAGTCCGCTGGACCGGATAACATGACAAAAATGGCCGACGGCGTGGACATCGATCTGTACGCCGACGATTTGGAACAAGACTTCGCCCAGGTAAGATATTAACTCACTTGAACTCGTCGTCGACGTTGTGCTTGTATTTAGCGTGCGCGTCTTCCATGACCGATCGTACCGAACGCGCGTCTGCCGCCGAAGCCCGGTAGCATCGGCTGATATAGTTGATCCGAATTAAGGCCTTTGCCGGATTCGGCAGTTTCTTATAATTAATATCAGTCCGTTGCCACTTGGAAACTTCCGTCCACCGCCCTTTGCATGAGACGTATGCACGCAATCATTCCGCGGTCGCCGTCATTCCCGCCGCCCACTCGTCATTTGCTCACCCATTTGGCACTAGCTCACCCATTATGTTTAATGCGTTCGATCGTACCAGGCCTGTGGGTCGCAGATACTCTAGGCCTCGTCGACCGTGTTTGATAATGATCACTTCCCTCGAGTCGGTAGTTTGAGTACTACTCAGCATCTATACTATGGTGCCACCAGATTCACTTGGGGTACCTAGTTAATATTTATCTCTAACAACTCAAACCTCCTGTCTTTCATAGTTGATGAAAATTTACTTTACATTACCATCTGCTTGGCACACTCTTAATATGCTAAGTTCTTCTCATCTTCAATTTGTTCTCCTCACTTTATTACCCAAGTATCATAATAAGTATCATTCAATTAAGTTTTTTATTTTTTAAATAAATGATTATAGGTCTTACTATCATACAACTTAATCATGCAAACCTTAATTATTTTAATCTCGTACATATTATGTAACAGAATTACTTCTCATATTGTTTTAGGTACACTATAAACTATAATTACTATAACATACCTATTAGATAAATAATGAAAATGGAAGATATTGGTTATATCTATTCATTTTTTTATAGTCAAATAATGACTAATAGTGTTACAAAAATGTTTTCAATTATTATAATTTATCTTATATAGTTATTGGCTAATTGTTAAAATTAAAATTAAATTAATATATGTGTGCTTTAATATAAAAAAAAAATAAGGTACCTATTTATATAGATTGTATCTGCACAGAGCATATTTATGTAACATGAGTTGACGTAATTATAATTTATTTGAATATACTAAAACAAATTATTTTTAATTTCATGTTGTACATTAGGTGTGAAAAATATAGTAACTTAAAAACTACATTTTAAATGTAACTACTTACTACCCATTTATTGTTGGTTTAAATAAAAGTTAGTTTTTTTTTTCTTATAGATATAATATTTATGCTTATAAATTATAAGTCTTGTGTAATAACGTAGAGCTATTTATGATAGTAATTTTTATTATGTGTTGAATACATTAATGATATATTTATATCTGTTGGAACTGGACTATTAATATACCCTAATATTAGTTAGTCTTATAAAATAATATTGTTATACTCAGTGCCACGAAAGAAGTAACCCATTTCCCGACCAAATCTCAGTCGCATCCCCCACCTATTTGACATGTTGACATTGCATGATCACGACCGTCAACGTTATATAGTAATACTATTAGTATGTATTATGTTGTAAAGTGGGGTAAACGGGGTCTCGGAACGGTCACTGCCGTCAGTCTTCATTCGTGTAGCGGATTACTTATCTTGTGGCACGGAGTATAGTTAAAATATTTTGGTATATTCATATCATAATATTGTCATTATAATACATTGTGTCTTGTTTATTATTTCAGGAGGATTTTGCTGGTAACGACAATGTAGATTTGTATGATGATGTCATATCTGGGACAAATGATAGTGCTCAGACAAGACAACCAGTTGATAGGCCTCCTAGTGCTAATAATCAAAATAGCACTCCATTAGTCACAAATGGTTCATCTACTAACAGCTCCTCCAGTAATAATTCTACTACAGGACGCCGGTACCAATTATACATCGGTAATTTAACATGGGTAAGTGAAATAAGCATGTTTATTTGTCATTTAATCAACTTTTGTTTTTGTTTTATGATAATTAATTTGTAATTTATGCATGAATGTAATTTATAGTGGACAACTGATCAAGATATAACGGATAGTGTTACAAGCATAGGTGTCTCAGATTTCATTGAGGTTAAATTTTTTGAAAATCGTGGAAATGGCCAATCAAAAGGTTTTTGTGTTGTTACATTGGGCTCAGAGCATAGTTTACGGATGGTTATGGATAGATTGCCTAAAAAAGAGCTCCATGGACAATCGCCTGTTGTCACTTTTCCAACTAAGCAAGCCCTTTTACAGGTAATAAATGTCTTACTTATTAGTCCGTTTAGGTAGGTAATGTAGGAAAATAATATTTATCTATTTTTATTGATTTAGTTTGAATCACAATCAAAAACTCGACCACTGCCTCCACCAAATAATCAGAATATGCCATCTATGGGTGGTATGTCTAGAACACCTGGTCAAGTTATGCAGCAACCTATGCGTGGGGGTCCTATGATGCCACAGCAACCTATGATGCAACAACAAGGAATGAGAAATAGAATGCCAATGCAAGGTATGCAACAACCCCCTCAAGGCATGCAGCCACCAATGGGAATGACAAATGGCCATAGAATGCCATTGCAATCAGGCGGTCCTATGGGTCCCCATCAACAAGGTCCACCTCCTCCTGGTTATCAAAACCAGTGGAATGGACTTAACCAACAAATGGGTAATTATTTAATGAAATATTGTGTTTTATTTATTATTTTTTTTAACCATTTTGCTGCTTAAAACCATTCAGGCCCTCCAAGACCAGGGATGCAACCTCAAGGACCAGTGGGTCAGCCTAGAGGACCACCTCCGGGAATGGTAATCATTATAAATGTTTTTTTATTTATTTTTTATTTAAACTTATTTAAATTTTTTGTAGTTTCCACCTGGTCAAGGTCCACCACGAATGGGGCCACCACAAGGTCCTCAGGGTCCACCAGGACCTGGGGGTCCACGTGGTGATTGGAATCGTCCTCCTGGAATGGCGCCACATCAAATGGCTCCACCAGGCTCAGGTTTTCCACCACATCAACAAGGCCCACCAATGCAAGGTCCTCCGCCTGGTCAAGGTAAGTTTTTTAAGTCTTATGTGTTAAATGTATTATATTAGTAAACCTATTATTATTATATATATATAATTTAAACAAATTTTATAACATTAAATGTAACCAAAATTTTTAGGACCAGTTCAAATGATGCCAGGCGGCCCTGGCCAAGCACCAGCTCCACATGTGAATCCGGCGTTCTTCCAACAGCCTAGTGGTGCACCTCAGGGACCCCCAGGTCATCCAGGATATGGTCCCCCTAATGGACCTTCTTCTCGACCTTACATGAATAATGATATGGGAATGTCTGAACAAGAATTGGAAGAAATTATGAGCAGGAACAGAACTGTATCTAGTTCTGCTATCGCTCGAGCTGTTGCTGATGCTGCTGCTGGTGAATTCTCTAGTGCTATTGAAACACTGGTTACTGCAATATCATTAATAAAACAATCTAAAGTCGCTAGTGATGAGCGCTGTAAAATATTAGTGAGTTCTCTGCATGATACATTACATGGAATTGAAAGCAAGAGTTATAGTTCAAGAAGAGGTAACTTATAAACTAATATAACATTTTTGTTGACTGTACTGTACATTTATATTTTTTTTAGAGAGGTCTAGATCACCCCGTGACAGATTGCATAGAAGATCAAGGCGTGAGCGCACTAGATCCCGTGAACGTGACTATAGAGATAGAAGTCGTGAACGTGATCGTGATAGGGAAAGAGATCGTGACAAGTATGATGTAGTTTTTTATATTATTTAGTTACGACAAGTCTATAGCTTTTTATTATTTTAAATTAATTATTAATACGTGGTCTTCTTAATTCAGCCTCGTTAAATAACAACTTTAAGAATATCTAGATTATTATTTTTTTTCATACAAAAATAATGAATATTGAATATCTTATATCGTCCTATAAATAAAGGCTATATGAAAAAAAAAAATATTATGTTGCCATAACATAGATGTGTTAACAGGTACGTTGACCGTTATTATACAACAGAACGAGACGGTGACAGGGATAGGGAAAGAGAAAGGGATCGCGAATACAGAGAGAGAAGTCGGGAAGACAGGTAAGATTCTTGAGTTATTTTTAAAATTCATGAAAAATTCTTCTTGGAAGTATTTGTGCTTTAAAAGTGTCCATACTTGTTGAGGGTAAAGTTTATTGTTTAACAGTTCTGTAAAAGCAAGCGGCCGAAATAGGAAAATCACTCCGCCCGACGTAACCGAGTCTGTTCCTGTATCCTCTAAATCCAGGTAATATCACTCAATCTTCAATTCCTTTCATCAAGTTTCCTAAAATAATAATAATAATAAAAATAATTCAAAAATTGATAATAATAAATATTCTATAGACTTGTTTGTTTATAAATCATACTATGAATGTTTTTTTTAAATTTTTTAATATTTTAGGTATTATGATGATCGTTATCGAGAACGTGAACGTGATAGAGACAGAGAACGTGATCGGGAACGTGAACGTGAACGAGAACCCACCTCTAGTAGGAGAGCAGTAGATGCAGACAGAGATATTGAACGTGACCGGGATCGTAGGGAAGACCGAGCTGAATCTTCGCATCGTAGTTCTAGACATTAATACATCTGTGGTAAGTATTTTTTTATTGTAAGTATTGTAAACTAGAGAACTGATGTTTATTTAGACTGTTAAATTTTAGCATAGATATATTACAAATTTTTCAATCTTTTTTTAAAAATATTCGTTAGTTGTTTATTTTTAGTTTTTAATTTTAGTTTTTTTTTTTTTTTTTTGATGGTCTTTCCTTAATTAATTTATACATTTAAGTTAATGTTTATAAATTCACAAAAAGAGGAGAAACCTTCATAGTATTAAGCAAAGGCTAATTACATTTTTTTTATACATTTCAATGATGATTGAAGAGTTGGCTGTGATAAATGAGCTGTGATAAAAATAACATATCTAATATGTAACATTAAATACAATTTTGTATTTGATAATAGTGTATCTGTGAAAAAATAATTTTTGTATTAGGAATATGTGTTATCTTAAATAAAACACAAGTGAATTAGGTATATTTAAGAATTTTTGCATGCGTTTTTGTTAAACTTAAATCAAGCATAGAATAAGATTTATACATACTTAAGTGTTTACTTTTAAAAATGATAGTACAAATATGATGAACATTTTAATTTAAATATGCTTGTGTGCATTTATTATTAATTATATTATGTTTTTTATCATTATTTTACAAACGATTATTTTTAAACTAATCATTAACTGATGGATATCACAAAGGGTATAATTTGGTATTTATATAATTTTTTTTATTTAGTTTTATAATTTTCTACATAATTTTATTCTTTGAGTTTCTATTATGTGCTACCTACCCACCTGAGGTTTTAAAAGCTTCGTTTATATTGTAATTATCTAGTTTTTAAATTGTATTTGTTACAATCGGTTAACATCCTTAGCATATATTTATAAAACTGAATGTTTAAAATACATGGTAAACGAAGCTTTTTATGTATTATATATCTCTATGATAAAATCAAAATTTTTATGATTTATATTTCTCTACAAGTGTTAAGTGCATAGTGAAGTATTTAATGTTGTATTGAATGTTTCAAAATTTAAAAATATATTTTGATTGTTAATTCTAAGAATAACATTTATTTGATTACCATTTTAGGCACTTAAAATATTATTATTTCTGTCATCAAACGTTTTTCGATGTTTAAAAAAGTTCAGTCCATAATAAGTTTTCTATTTTTCATTCATGCAATAATTTAATAAATATGTATAAAAATTGCTTTATGTACATAATCTCATGTGAATAATATCTATTATTTTTGTTACTAGTCAAAATATAAGTGTAAGAAAACTAATTTTTTTTTTATTTTGTCAGATTACCCTTATTTACACAATTGATAATATATTGATAATGAATTATTTTGAATTTTAAAAATATTTTATGCATATTAGTTTCAGACTATATACTAGAAAATGTATTTAGGAAAACTTAGAAAAGAGTAAATTACTAAAATTTAATATTTTAGTGTATCCTTAGAGGTATTGGCATTATGGTTTATCTTCCAATTAGTGCTAAGCTAAAAAAAAATGCAAATAATACGGATTAAGAAGTTGGATTTCTATAAAAATAAAATATTTAAAAAAAATTTATTAAATTAGAATAGTTTAATCTATAAACTTCTAAATGATTCGCTAAATATTGAACTCAATTGCTATTAGTTAACTATTGCTCTAACAGTCTAAAGTTGACGATTGTGTTTAGGTAAGAAATAATAATAATGTTTATTTTGTGTTGAGATTTAAAATATTGTGATTTACTTCTATATCTTGAAATATTTATTTTTTTTTAACTTAATGATTTTATAAAATCTTGATTAGAAAAAAATATTTTTTATTAATACTGATAATGTATGTATTTTGTTGACAATAAAATAAACAAATGGGAACAAGTGTATTGCTTATTATTATGTATATATATTGTGCATGACCAGAAGGATTGGTGTTATTATTTGCCCTAATAAATAAATCAGCACCCCAGAATAACCTTCAAAATATTCTTTGGTACTTATGCAGCAGCACTACCAGTAATTATTCTATTGCACATTTGACATTAAATAATAAACTAACAAATGCAGTCTCAAAGTTGTATAAGTTATGAATAAAATTAAAACTTGTAATATCATAGTTAAATTCAATAATTCAATGAAATAATGCTTAACAACTAATAAATTTAAAACATTAATTATATATTAACTTTAAAGAGTTTACTTCTACTAATGAGATGTTAAAATATCTGATACTTAAAAGCTTAGCTTCCCGTGAAGCAATTAATTGTTAATTTTTTGTTAATTGACGACTATCATAATCAATGATGGATATTTTTTGATGGAAGTGATAAAAATATTCTTATTTCTCTTCATTCAACAAATTTCATAAGCGAGTTTCAATAACTTTTAAATTGATATTACTATATTGTGGTTTATGAGCTTATCTATTTATTTTATGAATTTATCTAGTTTCAATTAAATAAAGCAATTGAAGTTATAGTTCAAAATATTACCCGGGTTGAAGAAAGCGATAGAAGATACTTATATGCAAATGATGGTTGTTGATATGCATCAATAAAAGCTTATTTATTCTTGATTATAACTTCTTTCATAATGTAGAGAACAAAGAACAGCAAATAACACAGTTTTGACACTGTATTCTTCGCAAAGAGTTTTTGGAAATGTTATTCATCAATATCGATAATATTTTATTATTGGTTGTTTTAATGTCAAAATTATACAGTGTAACTTACATATAATGTCCCAAAAGGGACCAAAAGTAATTACTGCTGTGGTCGTTCTATAGAAGTGACTGTTGACAGAAGTAGATACTTTGAAAATAATAAATATTGTCTAATTTTATTGAGTAGCATAAAATCATTCATATTATACAATATTGTTTACATATGATGATGAGGTTTTATGGTTTTTATTTAATTATTGTCATTCAATTTCCATAAATTAATTATTGTGCTTTTATTTTTTATGAGATATGTGGCTTGATTTTTCCCTTACTTAAATTTACTTTCAATGATGTTTATGCTCACATTTTTCCCTCTCAAAATTCTAACAACATCATTTTTTGATGTTTTTGTTAATTATATAATTGCCATAGCATACTCTTTGAAACGTATCCAAATAATATGAGACATTTTTTAACACAAACTCTTATTGGTTGCATTATCAAATGAGTTTGATATGATAACTATTAGCTGCCATAAATAATTGAAAATAATTTATTTTTAGCATAATATACTCTATATTATAGAGGTATTAATACATTTTTTTTCACAATTCTTATTAGGACAAAACAAGAAATGACTGTTTTTAAAAATTACATTTAATCAATGTTTTTCTGTGATTGTTATAATATTTATGAATCAGGTTATGGTTTTTAAAATGTATTCAAGAATTAACCAAAATTTAATAATTCTGATTTTAAACTATCCACGGTACTTAATACCTTTTTTTAATTTTTAAAATTGTAAGCTAAGTGCATAAATTATAAATAATTTTTGGGAAATCTGTTTTTAAAAACAGTCTAAATTAGTAATTTTACAAACATTTAAATATTTTATAATCAGTTAATTTTTATAAACGTTTTTCCATGATTTAAAGTTTTTACAACTAATTCATCGCAATGGTTTTTTAATTTTTTTGTTAGAGTTAATTGTTTAAGTGGATCAGTTTTATAAATTAACCGTCTTTGGTTTATTTGGTAAATTTTAAAGTAGATACATAATATTCTAGTCGTATTTATAAAATGTAGAACAAATTGTTATCAGAAAATATTAATTAAGTGGCCTACATGAAGTATGGCCCATCAGCATAGTTTTAAATTTCCCAATATGCTAATTCGTCTCATATGTAAACAATATTTTGCTTTGTTATATATCGCTTAAAGCATATTCAATAATTATTAAATAAGATTCTAGTTTCTAGTTTATAAGTTATTACTTGACATAGATATATTTTTAAAATATTTTATTTTAAGATCGAGTGAGTTAAAATTATTATTAAATAAGTATAATTATTAATATATTTATAATTTATTTTATGTTCCCAGAGATAATATATTAGTTCTATACACTTAATAACTTATAGTTGTTAATGATTTTTGAACTAATTTAAATTAAATTATTTATTTCAATATACAAATATTATTTTTATATTTTAAATCACTTTTTATGGTGAATACAAAATATGCTTATAACTATTGGATTGAATATATATTTGTAATCATATTTTTAATATTCTTTTTAATATTAATTATTATTTTTAGTTAAAATCCAATAGCATGACTGTTATTGCAATATCACGTAACTGACATTAGACATTAATGGGGTTTTTCTGATTATTTATATCATATTTATTTCTCAAAGAGTGTATTGTGCAAATAAGTTTGTACATTTTTATTTAGACTTATAAACATTTTAATAAAGCAAAAATAAATGTCTTCAATACAAATATATAAGTTTGTCAAGATATGACTAGGAAAGAAATTATAATTATAAAAAAAAATAATACAAATATGTCATTTTGTAACGTTTTATTATGAATGTTTTAATGTTTGGTCTATGGTGTTTGCTTTTCCAAACCTAAAATTACTTATTGAAAAATACAAAATTATTATTGAAAGTGTGGTGCAACTTTTAGTAGCTAATAAATATGTGATGTGAAGAAAATAAGTTTGGCCACTGATAATGTCTAGTATTGATCAATATTGATTCATCATTTATTAAAAACTAAAAAATTAAAATTTTTATAGTAATTTTTTAAGATGTAGATACTTATGTCAAATAATGCATTTTACAGTAATTCTGAAATTATATATTAGGGTTTTATTTAAAAGGTTAGTTGTTAAGTTTACTATTTACGATTTTAATTTTAAGTATATTATTTAAATAGCTTTAGAAGTAGTATTTGTATTTACAACTAATTGTATTAATATATATAATTCACTAAATTAGTTATGCCTTGAATTGTAATCTCAACATGTTACTTAGATATTGTTAACATAACCCATTATATTCTATATTTAGGTCTCATTTAAATTGATAATAACGAACAGCTAAAAAGTAAAATGATATTGCTGTGGTCGCACCTAAATCTCTTGTAAATTTCTATCCAGTAATACAACATTTAACTAAGATTAATTACGACTCTAGTGGTATTTGCCTAAAAGTTGGATAGTAATAATCCTTTCAGAGAGGAAGCAAACCTCAATGATTAAAATAGTTACTGCAATATTATCTGTGTATAATATGTATAATATGTATGGTTTACTACTACTTTATTGATTAAAATGACAGCAGTTCATCTGCACTTCGTAATATATAACAATAAAATAGTAAATTTATTTTATTGATATTTGATAGATTGAAATCTGTGTTTATTAATTTTAAATTAAGTATTAAATTACACTAAATTAATTTATATTTTGTATTATAAATACAAATCTGACATTTAAATTGTGTTACAATATATTAAGTAACTCATTGAACTTTTTTAATATGGTTGAATAATTCACTAATTAAGTATAATAAATTTTTTTCAAAAAATAAATTAACATTGGGGTATTAAATTTACCTATTGATCAACTCAATTAGTTAATAAATAAAAACTCATTTGTGATTTTATAATTAGATAACAATTTAATGAATTTCGTAAGATTTTCAAATGATAGATTAAGTTAGTGTTAAGAGTGAGACCATCTGCGCGTTTGCTGTCTGCCTAGAAAAAGTCCATCAATCATTAAGCAGCCGATTAAAATGACCATCATCAACAATAACTACTGTGAAAATTCATCAATGCATTGTTTTTAATTTGTTTACAGGCGCCGCTGATCCATCCATTTATATTATATAAATACAAGTTTGCGCAAGACTGTATCTTTGAAATTTATGTATCCATTTTGTAGATTATACAAATATCATGGGACATATTTAATAATGTATTTTTAAGATATCAATCTTTTATTTTTATTTATGTGCGGGTGGTTTAAAATACATATTATTATCAATAATAATGAACATTTTAATGTAATCTTTTTTTCCCTAGTTTTCAGTTTTAAAATTTTTTACTTAAAATGTGTCGTTATTCTGTCTGTATCACACCTTAATAATTGTACCTATAATTGTTTTGATTGATATTTAATAATAGTGCATTGCGACAGCTTATGACATCTGGATCTTGGAACTCAACACAATTTAGACTAGATTATTTAGGTACCCAATTTTTGTATTACACATTATTACATAATTATATATTATTTTTTTTTTTATGCTTAAATCATTCTTAAGCATTTTATTTTATTATGATAATGTTTAACAATATTTATCATACAAAATCTATTTAATACATTAGTCTAATAATAAAACGTATGTATTAGATTTAAGGTGAATTTTTATTTTTTCATTTTCTGCCCTTTGCGTCATTATCGTTTCTCATCTGTATATATTTTTGTTTTAAATTTTTTTTTTTTTTTTTGACTTGTACTGTTTTGTCAAGACCTATACTCATATATATATATATTTATATATATAAACAAAAATACTAAAACGTGTTTTAACATTTTATTACTTTTATTTGTTTTGATGAAATATAATTGTAATCATTGTGTATGTAGGTTTAAATTATTATTTTTTATAATATAATTTCTGATTTTAAACAGTAATAAAAAATGAGTTAAAGTGAATGATGATTGGTTACAACTGTGTGTCGTGTAAGTAAGTCAGAGTAGATTTGCTTGTGGCATCACATTTATTGTATGTAGGTTTACAACTGCTCGGTTCCAAGTACAATTTTCTGAACTTTGGAAAATTGTATCAAAGCGAAATCAAAAGCTGCTAGCCTCGTGTGTTTGATACTGGGAACACCTTCATTATAATATATTATGGTTAATGGTATAAATATTATTGTTGAATGAAATAAAAAAGTAACAAGTTAATTATTTGCATACTTGGATTTTCTTTTCCTAAACAATTAATTCCACGCGAGTTGTAGGTGTATTATTTAATTTCATAAAAAATCTGTCATTTTTTTAATTCTTTGTTCCAAAGAGGACGATTAGTATCAATATTGTCATGACAAAAAACATTTTGTCGTGAATATTGTGTAGTGTGCACGCCGTCTTGCTGATGGAATATTATGTAGGAATAAATAAATAAATTTTTTTGGTATCCTTAAATAGTCGCATGCTAAGCAGATGTCGGTGCTAACACCACGGCCAAAGATGTTATATAGCATTCATCAGATCCAATTGGCCCGACCGCTGATAAAATTCGATCCGCTGATAACGTTCACAAATATAGTATATCTTTAATCGTGGTACTGTGGTAGTAAGTACTAACTAGTGTCGTACTGCTAGACTAATATTATTATTATTGTAATAATATTGTCATTTGTCACGGCTTTGATAAATAATTACTAGTTACACACAAGTTCGACGATCGGTGTCCACGCGCTACGCATGTCGCATGTTGAAGTTCAGTATAACATCGTGAGAGCTGTGCGGTCGAACGTAGGACGAAAATGTGAACATTTCTATATAAAAAAAAAACGATTATAATATCGGTAAAATTTTTTTAAATTTCTTGTTCGCTAACCCGTGCACTATTGGTCTCGTGGATACCATGAAATAACCGGCACCCCCGTGTTTGCGGTGCACATAATACGTATTATTGATATATTATATTATAAATAATATTGTAAAATGTCTGGTTAGTGAAATGTTGTTATTATATTTGTCTTTTTACGAGTTAAACGATTGATTGATGCAGTATAGTGAAACTATGTTTTTAGGCCGTAATAATAAGAGACCATCGGGGCTGAGGGTTCTGATCCGCGACGAGCCGACTGTTGTGTAAGCACACAAATATTTTTAATAATTATGTTATATGTATTGTATTATTCTTTTACTATACAAAAAATTAGCCGTGTTTCGTGGTTGATTTGTTTAGATGCGATTTGATAATTTTGTTTTCTCTCCTATAGTAACCTACCTCGAAACCTGGATAAACGCACCACGATCACGATTGGAGACCAGGAAACTACAGTCGAGGCGAGCGATCTGCAGAAAATTTGTGATCTCGGACGCGGTGCCTACGGAATTGTGGAAAAAATGAGGCACATACCTTCTGGCACGATCATGGCTGTCAAGGTGAGTTAACTGATGACTGTATATGATGTATCATATTCAATGATCAACGTGTGACCACTGGTTTTCACATCTTTCCAGAGGATAGCTGCTACAGTTAACACCCAAGAGCAGAAACGACTTTTAATGGATCTGGATATATCTATGCGGTCGTCTGCTTGTCCACATACAGTGCAGTTTTATGGGGCACTATTCATGGAGGGTGATGTATGGATATGCATGGAAGTAATGGATACTTCACTAGATAAGTTCTATGCCAAAGTGTACAAGTTTGGACGAAAGATTCCTGAACAAATTCTTGGACCTATCACTGTAGCGGTACTTAATATTTTGTTTTTATTAACTTTCTATATAATTTCTGATATGATTTAAGTTATGGTGATACAGTTTGAAAACAACACAAAAAAAAATTGTCCTAATATTTTTTGTATGACTTGTTTGTTCGTTATTTCCTTAGACAATAATATATTAACTAGCTTTATTAATTTAATTATAAGTATGTCTATGTCTTATAATGTCAAGTTTAACGCAATAATTATTGCAAATTTGATACGTCCTTAGTCTCGTTATTCATTTAGTATTCATACAGAAAAAAAAATAAATTCATGTATTTTAATTTTTATAGGTTGTTAGTGCCCTTCATTATCTGCATTCTCAATTGAAAGTTATACATCGTGATGTCAAGCCATCAAATATTTTAATTAATCGCAATGGCAATGTAAAAATGTGTGATTTTGGTATATCCGGGTATCTTGTTGATTCTGTGGCCAAGACAATTGATGCAGGATGTAAACCTTATATGGCGGTAATTATATTTTTTCTTAAATTTGTAAATAAACATTGTCTTGATTTATAAATTAATTTTTTATACGTAGCCTGAACGAATAGATCCTACTGGAAATCCATCAAATTATGATATACGCAGTGATATATGGAGTTTAGGAATATCTCTTGTGGAACTTGCTACTGGTAAGTTTCCATATGATACGTGGGGCACTCCATTTGAGCAGCTCAAACAAGTGGTCAAAGACGAACCACCGAGGCTGTCTACTGGTATGTTCACCTCATACTTTGAGGATTTTATTTGTCAATGGTAAGTGTGGTTGATAATTTATTATTCATATTTTTTTAGTCTGATTAATTTGAAATATAATACCATGGATTTTAATATTTTCAGTTTAAAAAAAGATTTTCGTAGCAGACCAAATTACTCTCAACTACTTGCCCATCCATTTTGTCTTGCTCACCAACAACCGCAGACAGCATTAGTTGCATCTTTTGTGTCTGAAATTTTAGACTTGCCTGATTTGCCTGTGTCAGGCTAAATTATTATGGCAATTAATCCACTAACAATAATATATTTATAACAATATTTGTAATATTGTGTATAAACTAAAATCCAATTGAAGTTTATTTCACATAATATTTAAATTATTATTAACAACTTTTATATTGGTAAATTTGTTATTTACCAATAAGTCATAAGTAATAATATAATGTCGAAGATAGTTTACTAAAGTATTTTTAAATATTATTTGTATGATATTAGTTGTAATGAGTGATTTGTGTTTTAGAAGATCTTGGTTTATAGATTTTTGTGTTTTCTTTTGTTTTCTTTTTATATAATTGCATCAATTCTTAAAATGTAAGGGTTACCCGACTAATATTTTAGTACTTAGCACATTGCTACCTAACCGTTAGTTTTGTTTTTACGTACCATAGTGTTTTCATGTGATAATGTTAAAAAAGCGAATCAAAAATCTGTACCTGTTTATATTCTACCATATTAGTGCAATATATCTGCTCTCGCATAAATTATTTTTGAATTGTTTTTTATCTATTAAAGTTATTACTGTAATTAGTTCTCCCAACTAATGGTAGCTTATGTCTACAACCACCTATCTTCTATTTCTATTAGGTTAAAGCTAACCTCAACGGGAGTGGAGTTTCGCAGTCCATACATAGGAGATACCTGTCATAATACTAGTAACAATGTATTATATGTGTATTATGTAGTAGAATTAAAAGAGTTAAAAAAAAAAATTATTATTTTAAAAATCATACAAAATTACTAACCAATTTTTAATCTTTTTTTTCAAGTGTTGGTTAAACGTATGATCAATTTTCAAATGAAAGTCATCGAACAGTGGCATATTTGGTGTTTTGTCTTGGGGGATTCACAGTGCATGTATAACAATTTATAATTTTAAAATTAAAATATAAAACAAATCTATGAGATTCACTGTAATATTAAACATAATAGATTTAAAAGGATTATTCAAAATATACAATTTGCTATGTTATGCATTTGTAAGAATCAGACACAATATATAAGTATATAAGTAATATGGGTGTACACTGTACAGTAAAGTAAGAGTAAAAGTCAAAATTTACCCATGAAATTTGTAAAACATTCAAAATTTCTTATTTCCATTCCTTAATCCTTATGATGTCATGAAACAAACTTGTAACTTATATAGTTATTTTCAAAATTATCTATAAAAAACACGCAATTGCTATAAATTTCGAGCACTGATTATAAATTTTGGGTTCTGAAAAAAAAATATAACTGATTTGTATTGCCTGTTAAACTATATAAAAACCATTATTTTTAAATAAAAAAAATGTAATACGGCATTTTTTTTAGGACATGTTTATTAGGTATGTTACAGCATATATTACTATTTTTTAAGACAGCGTATTTGATTATTTTTTAGTGGAATAAAATTCGAGCCTAGATTATAACTTATAATTAATGAAAAATTCAGTAGGTAGATATAGTGAATGACTAAACAATTTTTTACATATGGCAGATTTTAGACACTGTATTTAACGTAAGACGTAGGTACTTCACCTACTTGGGTGGCAATATTGTGATAAACAGTTCCTGGTTTTTGAACTGGGCAAAAAAAGACACTTCACCTGACACTGAAACTTTAACTTTAAGTTTTTAGACTTTTATTTAAAAAAATGTGAATATAGTTATTGGAAATAATGAGTATCTCTAAATACGTATTATAAATTATTTACCTACTTTGGAAAATGTTTGTTTACGTTTTAATGGTTTTAGTGGTTTTACCATGCAGAACAGGGGCGTCTCTAGACAGTTTTCTAGGGGGGGGGATGAATCTATTTTTTAAATCAATAATTACCCTATGCGTATTTTTCAATAGTTTGGGCGAACTTAAATAAATTTTACTGATTTTATTTTTTTTTAATGCGACTACATTACAAATAAGTTAACGTAACAAAGTATTGTTTCATAAATTCACCTTTAATGTTTAATTTTTAGTGTTGTTAATATAATAAAGTAAAATTACTTATTATCTTTATCTAAACAGTAATGGTTATCCATAGATAATAATTATTATCTTTGTGGTGATTAGTTTTTCTACTTAGGTATAACGGTAAATTAAAATGTTGATCATTATTATTTTGTTGACAATGAGAGTAATTTTATACATTAAAAATTGTTATGGTGGGGGCGAACGTCCCAGTAATTATTGTTTAAACTTTAAATAATAATAACATCCAAGTATTAACACACTTGATAAATGCACGAGGTATGATTAAGAATAATTTGACAAAAATAAATAGGTAAGACTAAATTTTGAAACTTAAATATTGTTCTACGGGAAACTGGTTATTGACACTGTATTCTGTAAGTATATAATATCCAGTTGGATAAATACCTACTGTGAGTATATCCAACAAATTTTTCAGAAATTATAATTTTAAACGTAATTTGCAACACTATTTCATGCTCATGATCCACCCTTAATTTTCTTTGATTCTTAAAACAATACAATTTTATTATACAATTTGGCTTTTCCATTTTAAGTTTTTATTTTTTAGAATTAGATTAAATAATAATTTAGTACCAAAGGTTGAAGTTGCTATGGAATTTTAAGAATATTCAAATAAAAAAAGTTTATTATAATATGATATAATGTAGATACTAATTATTAATATGTCGGTAATTCGAATGTTAAAAAAGGTAGGAACGTTTTATATTATTAAAGAATATTCGTAAAGGTATTAGGTATCTATATACAATATACATTTCTATATTATAATAGGTACCGTCATACACCATGGTTGTTTGATTAAGAACCATTTTGTATTTTTGTATCGATGTGTTAAAAACGTAAAACGTATTAAAATTAAAATATTTTTGTAGATTCGTGTCTGAAACCGCAATGAAATACATGTACGATGTACCTAATAATATTTAGATTATATATCGTCACGAAATTCATTTTTTTTAACTTTTAACCTTACCATACCAGGCGTATCTCGTTCTCGTATTATAGCCGTATAGGTATTTAATCGGAGGATTAGCATTCTTGTAAGACCACCGAAATCTGTGTGTGTGTGTGTGTGTGGGGGGGGGGGGGGGGTGGTAAACAGCACGGATATCTTAGTCCATGGTAAACAGTAATGACTTATAAAATACACAGAATAAACCAAATAATAGACGAGAGAAAAAAAATAACAAAACTAGAAATATTTGTAGAACCGAAAAATAATTAGGTAACAAAAATAATAGTACATAGCGTATGAGCGGTTGGTTCGGATTTTTATACACAATATTATTAAACACCTTCTTAACAACTGCATGTAATCCTTTTCAACATCGATTATCCACGATGGCGATGATTATTGCGTAGAAACGTTTGCCAAACAGTGGCGTACAGCAGGGCCCGGACGTCGCTGTAATTTTATCCGTTGGCACTATTCGGTCGTATATTTTTGTAAGTAGTATGACGTGTAATAATTTAGCTCTGATTGTAGGTACCTCTGTCGTAGCCATCGGCGACATAAGAAAAACCTCTTTTATTTCGGCGGTCTCGTCGTCTAATACCGTAGGCAGCATGATAGCCTGTAAGGCATGCGTGCATGACGTTTTATGGGTTTCCGGTCTCTTGACTTCCACAGTTCCATACAATACCTAGCGGCTGCCCATACAGTAATACTTGGTCTTATAATAAACATCCGTGGTTTGTGTAGGTATAATAAATAATAATTAATGATTATAATTATAGTATTTTATTTCCAATGTAACTATAGAGGGCGCGGGCAGGTCGCGCTAATTAGGTGTAGAAATGTAAAAAAGACGAATCTAATCTCGTATGAGAATATTATATTTATATAATGCACGAAACGTCGATTAAAAATTAAAAGTTGTTATTACATATTATTATGATTATTATTTTTTCATAATATGGAACCAGCTGCACGGCCAGAACGAATATTCTTAATTAATCCGGGCTTGGGTCCAGGTTTTCCAGGACTCGCTGTATACTGTAATACTGTAATACTGTATATATTTTATCTTGACTTTGCACGAGTGTTATTAATTCTGTAATTCGCAATTGTACTATGTATTTTATGATCTTTATATACTCGCACAGTTGCACCGATGCCAAATCCATTTTGTCTGCTATAGTCTATAGATGTTAAAGTGGAAGAGTAATAATGTATAATATATTATAATATGCATTGTAATTTCTGATAATTTGGAGGCGATGGTGCGGAGCCAAAAACGAATTAGGTACATATTATTTTTCTCAATTTCGTTTGCAATGGGTACGGTTGTAGGTACTTTAAGAAATTTCGTTTTTGGTGATAAATATTGATATATCTACTGTTTTATCCTATGGATTGAAAAGAAGAAAGAAAATCAAGGATGAATAATAAACATTTATTTTTATTTAATTATGTATTCACGACAATACGACCTATACGTACTTATGCGTTGTGACTTTTATTTCTCATTACAATCATACATCTTTATCAAATATGTTTAACTGCCTATAAGATTGCCATTTTACTGATTTGAGTAAAATAAATATTAAATTTGAATAAACATGTAGAATTCATTAATACCTTTACGTGCCTGTTTATGTTTTAAAATCATCAATCACTCACGTTTAATTGAAAAAAATAATAGTTTAGTATGATCATTAATTAGTAGATCTTAAATGTGCATTACACATTATTATTGTTTATAATATCATCGTACATAGAATATTGAAATATTAACATAACAACTTGTCTTAGTATCATGACATCATGTAATATATTATTATGTATTTAAGCTATACCTTTCGATATGTAGGTACTTGGGCCATTTCGGGTTTTGAATTATCATAAATTATTATTACTAGTATATATTTTTAAGTAACCATTACGTAATTCTTGAACTATTAAGTATTAAGTCTTTATTTTAAAACTGGTAAATTACATATGGGGTTTTTATATAAACAAAAATACACTTTTGTATGCATATCTAATTTTAACATAAAATGTAAGTATTCGCAACATTTTGGTTACGTTTTTTGCTCAATCCCTATACTTATATAATACGACTGATATTATATAGATATATAATATTTAACAAGATACCAAAGGTTGATTTACTCAATATATTTTTAAAAAAATGTATCAATTGAATAATATTATTCATTACCTTCTACGACCTACTCGTATAGTTGTATTATATTATTATTATTATATATTGTTAATGAGCAACTCACTAGCAAGGACTTTCATGCATCTGCATATTTTTTTTTTGGTTAACTTAATCGTATGTTTCATAAGCACACGATACATTTTACAATATTTGTGATCAAATACTCAACGTTTTTAGTGCATATTTTGACATTTTTGAGTTTAAAGGACATATTTTTGATTATAAGAGCATTATTTCAGTTTTTAGTCCATATTTTGATAGTTTATCGAAAATCAAGCACTTCGGTAAATATTTTACATGAATCAAGGTCAAGAATTATATAAAATTTGAATAAATAATGAGATCTGTATTGGCTGTATTATTGTTTTTTTTTTTATACATAAAGGTGCATGGAAAATTGAATTAAGTACCTAAAATAATTAAAATATTTTTAGTGTAATATGGGCGGTTAATTTTTTTTAGGTCATATTTATTTTTGATTATAAGAGCATTATTTCAGTTTTTAGTCCATATTTTGATAGTTTATCGAAAATCAAGCACTTCGGTAAATATTTTACATGAATCAAGGTCAAGAATTATATAAAATTTGAATAAATAATGAGATCTGTATTGGCTGTATTATTGTTTTTTTTTTATACATAAAGGTGCATGGAAAATTGAATTAAGTACCTAAAATAATTAAAATATTTTTAGTGTAATATGGGCGGGTAATTTTTTTTAGGGCATATTTAACTGCATATTTTTAGTTTTTGACGTAAAAGTACATATTTTTAAATAAATATTAAAACATAAAATATAAATATAATTGAAATATTATAATTTACAACTTTCTGATGTTCACATTTTTTTTATCATTACTAAAATTATTTTTGATTATAAAACATGGTACTTATTAAAATAGGGTTGAGATAAGTGTAATATTTTTTCTTAGTGTTATCGATATACAAATTTACTAAAATCGTCAATTAGTTAACTATTAAAACACGTAATAATGATGTTCACAAATATTTACAATATCTATCCTATAAAGAGATGTATAAGTATAAAAATAATAGGCACCTATGCGAATGCTTATACCAATACAACATAATTATAATAAAATTATAAACTATAATAACACTTGCGGAGCTGGATGGTGGATGTATCAATTATGTATATTGTTATTAGGTAATATTAGTGCTGCGTGAACATCCACTTTTAATGCACGGTTGGTTGGCAGACAATAAAATAAAATATAAAATTATAATAAATGTATAATTTAGAAAAATCAACAGTAAGTATTATAATATATAAGTAGTTTAATATTCAAAAATCAATATAAATAGTATTATTGTAAAACTACTGAAAATAAAATTATGTAGGTAGATACTAAATATTATAATACACAATATAAATTATAATATACGTCTTTAACTAAATATTATAGTTATTTTATTTATTTAAAATATAACTGTGCATCCATTTGGTGCATTCATAGGGTTGTTGGCGTCATTTTATTAATTTTGTTTTTTTTTTATAGGTATACCCAAGATTTTGAATGAGACACTTTGAAGAGAATTCTACAATGATAAATTTACCAAATATGTATAGAAGGTAACTAGGTTATCACCTACGCATAATATAATTCTATACATAAATCATAAATAGGCCTTTAACTAGTTAATATCTAAGATGTATCAAGATTAATGATAATATAGGTAACTGCTATTAAACAAGATCAACAATAGGTAATGACTAGGCGTTGGGGGAGGGCTAGACGAAAAAGTTTAATTCAACATGTACTTATATAAAAGCATAGGCATTAAGTTAAAATTTTTATTGTGAATAAAATATTCAGCCCCCATAGCCCCCTCTGGCAATGACAACATGTTAATATTTATTCAACACTTTATAGTCAGGGATAAAATGCCTTTGATTTATTTAATAAAAAGTTCATCAATTTTAATAATAATAATTAATAGAGGGATGTATTATAATAGTATATTGATTAGGCGTTCAGTTCTGAGGGTTCTATCACTACTCGGGGCGGTCTGCGTTTGGACGAATTACCTTTTTTCGCTCATAATAAATGTAATGTGTTTGGGCGAGTTTCTTATAATGTGTTTGAGCGAGCAATATAAAAGATAAAAATCTAAAGATGGTACCAATTCCGAACTTGGTGTTTGGCTTAAATATTTTTTTGGATTACCATATTTACCACCCAACGAAGTAGGCGATGGTTTTATTGAACTTATGTCAATTGCTCCAAAAACTCAAAATAGCATTGAATTTACAGATTATATACTTGATACATATATTACAGAGGATACTATTTTTCCTCCTTATTTATGGGCAAGGAAACCTGAAAATGATCCAAACACAACAAATGGAGCCGAATCATTTCATGCACATTATAATTCTCAATTTTATTCATCGCATCCAAATGTATATAAAGTAATTAATGTGTTACAACAAATTCAAGTAGAAACTAACACAAAATGTAATGCTATAAATAAAAATATTTACAATATTCGACGAAAAGTCATATTAGAAAAACAAGAATATTTAAAAACGAGCTGGGATAAGTATATGTCAGGTGAAATTAAGATTTTAGATTATATACAACGTATGGGCGTAAAATTCCCAGGAAAAAAAATTTAAAAAAACAAATATATTTTTTTTTAATTTTATAACTATTTTTATAATTTTTAAATTTAATATTATTATTATATATTACTAAATATTTTTACTTCAGACAGTCCCAAGTCTGTCAAAATGAGAGGGGAAATTGATTGATAAAATACAGCATCCCAATATACTAAAAAAAAGGTCGCCCAAACACATTACAATGTTTTAAAATCACTCGCCCAACCACATTATGCTAAATTGCTCAAACACATTGCAATTTTTAAAAATTCGTCCAAACGCATTACGCTCCACTACTCGCACAACCAAAAATGGTACCTATAATATAGACAATATAATATAGCAGGTAGCAATGTAGGATTATATAGGTAGTACCTGTCCATCTGCGGCCTATTATCATATGAATGTATCGCTGTTAATTATTATAGTCATTTAATTTACTATTTAAAATAATATAGTATACTATAACCATAAATATGAATTAGTATAAAACCGATTTAATTTAAATGTTATGAAAAAGTCATTGTCAAAGCTATAGAAAAATATAGAATTATTAAACAATTTGGTGAAGTCCAAATCCACGGAGATCTTATTATTGAGCATATATCATTCTTTGCTTGATATCGCAGTGTTTTTGGTTTTTTTTCTTTTCGATGTACTTTGTTATTTGTTGATAATATTATTTTGTTTTTTTGGCCAAAAAGCTTGAGGATTCAATACAAGGTTCCTCGTGAGATTTATACACGAGTAAAGAAAAACCGAAAGTTTACCTGTACAATATAGAAAACATATTATCCACAAGCCTTATAAGTTAATTTTTACACCAGCGTTAATAATAATATCAAATAAATACCAAATAAATAACAAAACAAAAACGTTTATTCGTGTAAACTTACATATAATATAGGTTATCCGATTATACAAAATATACGGCAGTATAGTAATCATTTATAATAATTGATCGGTATAATTTATTTACTTAAACATATAGGAGCGGAGGGCAGCAGTATTGACCGTACATTTCCACAGCGATTTTGACGGTAACCAAAGTCAGTACAGCGCGTTTGACTTGGGGAAACGTTCAAACGTCGGAAGCGAACTCTGAATGAACGCGTACAATGACGTAAGTAAACGGATTTTGACTGGCATACACAACGACCGGATACAAAAGTGTGGAGAAAACTCGGGATGAACATGCATAAATACACTATACATTGCGGTCTATGCTGATATAGCGCCGCAACAAACCATTCGCCGGACGAATCTCTTCGTCCGGCTCCACAGAGAGCGGCGTTTGGGAATTACCGCGGTTACCGTCGAGTTCGTGACTGCGTTAATGCGGCCGCCGCGGGTTACCACCATATCCTGGATACTATTTGCCTGGTGGACTGATGGTTTCGTCGAACAGCTTTTAGACTCGGCACCGTCAAACTGCAGAGCTGCCATGTTGTGCATCGGACTTGATTGCAGCACTTCGGCTTCAACCGGCCGATCATGTGGCAAAGATGACGAGATGTTTGACGGCGCCTCGATCTCGCTACCTTCTGCAGTGGCAGGTGTCGTTCCTGACAACTCAGTGGACGGCGAATCTGTCGAAACTTGCAACTCCACCACGGATGCGACGGAAGGTAACTTGATATCGGGTACATCGCTTGCGGAGTTAGATCGCACAGCCATATTAGGCATCGATTTATATCGTCGCATAATTTCAGGCGTAGACGGCCACCCGATCTCTGGTGCTTCATCTGCTATGTTCTTCTGCACAGCCACATTAGGTGTCGATTTATATCGCCTGTGCGCCTGTGAACCCTTAATATCTCTAGATTCCAACGATTTTGCTCGATTTGCCTGGAGCACGTCGAAAACCTCGAGCGTTATATCGGCCACGGACTGGATCTTGAATTTGGGCGAAGTCTCCAGTGCTGCAATATTTGACATATTGATCTGATACGGTTAAGTTAATATTATATTAAACGAAAAGTACGTTGAGACTTTTATATTGTATTATAAATTATTCGTGAAGTTCGTTGTAACTAATAGGTACTGATAACTGATTTGGTACTGAATACTGTGACGCACAGAAACGAATTATAAACACTTACAACACCCATGGCAACCATATTTTTTTTATAGATTTTGTGAATCGGGAATGTATCTAGATTCTTTTTATTTATATTCGATAATATTATTATTTATTAAAATCTTACATTCCTATGTTTTAGTTATACTGTTCAAGTACTAAATTGGTAGGCATAGGAATATTTGATATAGGCGCATATTGAAAGTTAAATAATATTAATAACTAGATGTCCCTCCCGACGTTGTCCAGACCAAAGATTTGTATTCTTAATAAATATATTTGTACAAAATGTATATACCATATTTCTTCTAGTTATAATATTAATATAATATGTAAACAAAAATTTATATCGTAAATCTCAAAATACCGGTTTGAGCACTTCTACGGTATGAACCAACTGGGTCTAATTGTGAATCTAAACCATTCAAGGACTCACTCAAAAACACACAAAAAATGTCCAGTGGTTTAGCAGGAGTTCAATGACATTTTAACCAAGGAAAATTGTTAAACATTAAAACCTTCCCCGTGCGTCGATCGATTTATTAGTGGAAACCGTATTAAAATAAGTAGAGTTCTTTTCGAGATATGCTCGTACATACAAAAAAGGGGCAGTGTTTCTCTACTATATTTTGCATGTTATATACATATAAACTTTCCTCTTGAATCACTCTATCAATTAAAAAAACAGCATCATAATCCGTTGCGTAGTTTTAAAGATCTAAGCATATAGGCAGGAAAAGAAACTTTGTTTTATATGTTAAGATAAGATACAAAAAGTTTCAAATCCCCATGAAAAAATATTTTTGAATTACAACAAGATAACTAAAATCGTTCTTCTTCGTTTAAATATCGAATTTAATCTAAATTTAAATTTCAAATGTCTATAAAAAAAGTTTACATTTTCTGGTTACAATATGAGGAACTTTGTATTAAATTATCAAGCCTTAAACAACAAAAATTAATACTTATAGATACTATATTTTTTAATTTGAGAAAATGTATGTTCATTTTCAGATATATCATGAAATATGTTAGAATCTTATTGATTGACAATTTATCGACCCGACATCTTGTTTATAAGGTTGAACGTAAAAAACTAAAAAATCTTTAATTAGGGCCCGTTCATTAAAACTGACACTGTCTAGTTGCGAGTTGTGACACTGGACTCTCGCTGGCAAGAAAGAACCTCTCTATCAAATGTGCAATACATATACATTTTTAGTTTATTATTTACGTCTTTGGCATGGTCGTTAAGTATAATAATATGATATGGTGCCGCTCTTCGCCTCTTCCACCGATATCGAGTATGTTATACACTTGTACGTATTAACCTATACCAGTACGTAGGTGTACATAATTTGATATAAATTTATAATATTATATTAATTGTTGACATTCGTCGATGAGTCTGACTGTACCACCATCGTATATTACCCTAGGGTTCACATGATACACACAATACATTATGAAACAATCATCAACTTATCGTGTCTAGCTGTGGCTATTAATATAAAACCGTGTAATCATTCACGTTTTGCACAGTTATTATTCAAATTGCTGCGTTTAGTGTAAGTCATAGTTATATTTTTTGAAACATTAGACGTGTAGAGTTCATACTGGTCAATAATATACAAAACAAGTCATCTTTTTAAAATAGATATAAACAATTACTACAACAAAAACAAAACAATTGCGATAACTTAATAGTAATGAAAAAAAAATTCGAGAACATACAGATACATAACATAATATATTATTAGTTAGTAGAACATAAAACAAATCGGTCCAAAATTGATTGTTTAATTTTTAAGGTAAGTATTTTTAAAAATGTACATATTTTAGGACATGTTATATTTTAACCTAACCTATCTAGTAAAACTATACGCGTGCCTAGATACAATAATTTAATTAGAAAACAATGGTTTTAGAATTATAGTTATATTTATCAGAACGATATAATATACACCCAGATATTATTGTATTAATGAGCACAATTATATACCTATTATAAAAAAACGATCGTACAACTTATGAGTTCTCGACGATAGAATTTTTATCCCCGGGCTGTTTGTATATAGGTGAACGTACATACATTCGCGATGTACAGGAATTGACATAAATACGGCGTTACACTGCAAACGCATCAATAGGTATAATACCTGCTCGTGAGTGTGCGCAATATTGCAGGGCACCGGACACGAAAACTAATCGGCTGGCAATCCGTTTCGACGGTCTACCATTGTGGTTGCGGTGCGGCAGTTGCTGCTGCAGTGCTTATTTGTTTTGGCACCAGTGGTTGTTGTGATCCAGGGATGTGTACGACAATATAACATTGCAAAATAAATCATTGTAATGCTGCAGCAGTAGATAAGTACAATTGTACAAATATATTTCGCATGACCATCCACGAGACCCGAGGGAGACTAAGCAAAAAATTTTCGAGTCGTAGATCATTCGAGTTGTCGAGGTTTTCGACTTACTGAGGGGCTGGGTGAAAGTCGTAAAAGTTCGAAGGTAATATTATATAGGTACTATATTAAAAAAATATTTCGTACCAATCGTACCTATATTATCTTCTTTATATATTATAGAATATAATTCTTCTGTACGTGTGTACGTCACTGAACTCCTTCTAAACGACTGAACCGATTTTTATGACATTTTTTTGTGTGTGTTTAAATGGGGCCCTGGATGGTTTAGATTCACAATTGGACCTGATAGCCGGTATATCCAACCCCGAGTGATCCTCACGACCTCACACAAGGATTTTGGTGCTAAATTTTTATTTTAAACATTTTGAACGAATGATCAAGATATAACTCAGTTGTTCTAAGGTCTTATCTTAATATTGTATTTTAAATTATGTGACGCTTACATTATATTATGTTGTACTTTTAATCCGGTTGTTGCAGATTTGGAAGAAAACCTCGATTTGGTAAATCATAATCACGAATCACGATATCACGATATTACGAACCAAATCTGCTATTAGTGTGTGCGTGTGTACATTGTTGTGAATTGTTAGCAAATTTATTTTAAATTTTCCAGTGTGAATTATTATTGTAGGTACTTAAGAACACGGCTTACAAGTTAGTAGGCAAGTTACTTCGATTTGTTCAAGTACATTAATTAATCAGATATTTAAATTATTGTTTGCATAAATTAATAATAGAAACAAAAGGTATAAATTATTATGGGATATTTGGATGACGACAATTTCAAGATTTATTTTCCAATTTGTTTGGAACATAATAGGTACATAATTGTTTTACTTTTGACGTTGGCCCCCCATTTAAAAATAAAACGTTCGTTAGGGAACCTATTGTAATCTCCTATTGTTGCGGCGCTATAGTTGTAGCTGTTGTATATTATGGATATAAATTACACAATGATAATGTCCATCATTGATTACACCTACATCAATTCATCGCCGCCCCTTCCCCCTAGCGGCTTTATTACCTTCTGTGTTCGTCTTTTACCGACTTCGTCGAAGTGCGTAGGTATATGCTATTACGACGATTATCAATTGTCTGTTGATTGCTTGAATTCGATACTTTACTTTATATTAATGTATGTTCCTATACATTATGGCGATAAAGTGTGTATAATTGTGTGTTTGGACGATAGTGGTATTTAACAGACACTGATATATGATTACGCTATATCTATTACCAGCAATAATAATAATAATAACACATTTACACACTGCATCGTACCTGGCAGTATACAATAATGTTCGTCAGCGTCAGGGGCGTAATTAGGGAGGGGGGTGGCAGGGTGTGTATCCAAAGAATTTTTAAATGTTCTTTAGGTTGCCAAAAATAAAATGAAAGCGATAATATTATGTGCGTATTGAATCTGATAATGAATATTTTGTATTGTTTTTTTTTTACTTTTGAAATACATTTTTATTGTGGTACCTATGGGTACGACGAATGACTATGGTAAACGATAAACAGCCGCCATATACTACCAAGTACCAAATGCAAATTGAAAATGGTCATATTTACTATATTTATTATCTATAGTTTGTAAATGGTACAACTTGTAGTTTGTACCCATAGACGTCATAATATGTAAGTTTATACAACTTTATATACGTTACTTTATAATTTCCATCAAAATATCAAAGAGGTGAATAAAGTCTTAAAATCGACAATAATATGGTTATTGTTTGTTATAAGATTGATTAGTTAATGAAAAATAGGAAAAATATAATTGCCTAGATAGTATATGGCCTGGCAATGACTTAAAAAAGGCCTGCAAACATTCAAAAACTTCAAATACGTCCCTGGTCAGCGTGACATATATGAGTATAATGGGTAGTTTATGGCTACTATCTATATGGTCGGCTGGCTCTAATTTTCACGTTTTTGACAAAGTTCTCACCCCTATAATAGTTAATAATAATATTTTATATTAATTTAGTCAAAATACAAAATATGATAGTAGGTATGAACAATACAATTATGTTATAATAAAGATCCACTACATATATCATATACATATCTATTTTAATTTTTCATAATATACTGAACATTGATTCGGGCTGAGCCTCTATGCACTTCTTAATAATCTGCGCTTATGTCTGTGGATTTACCTATATAGTTTGTTATACATTTTATACTTTTTTCTGCGGTTTTTGCGCGTTTAAAGGATTTTCTTGTTCAAACATCGTGTACACGAATCATTATACCACCGTATACATGGGGTATACATTATTCGTATATGTTGAAATATATAGCACACACTTTGCGCATTGTGTGCGCGTATAGGCAGGTACTTATAATCGTAGCAACGCGGCTCGTTCGTTTCTGTTCTATATCATCCGTAAAAAAAATAATAATAATTCCATGTTACAAAAGAATATAATACATATCCGCGCTTTTAATTTCTAAAGCTCCTCGGAGTGAAAAGCTTCCATTAACTAATTTTATATTTTATTCAACGAATTTGTCTGTATACGTGAAAATGTATATACACAACTTTGGCGTAAAGTGATGGTGGCATGAGACCCACAGTACGTTTTCGCATGTTTTGAATACTCAAAACAACATGACGAGTTTCCCTTTTTCGGGACCACCATATAACATTTTACTATTTTAGTGCACCAATATTTAATGTTATAAGTTATAACTCGATGGCCCGAACAAATCATAATATTCAGAAGGGTTTACGAATAATATTTGTAGCTTGCGGTCGCCATTGAATGGCTGTATATTAAGTAGGTAACACACAAGTCCAAATTAAACCTGTTAGAATGAATGAGTCCCGTTTTTTTTAGTAGGATTATTTAAGTCCTGTAAGATTTAAAATATAATACTAATTGAGCCAATGCTTTGATAATTACAATTTAAAGCTAACTTAGACTTGACATACATCGAAAAAAAAAACATTTTCTTTCCCATTTGTACAGATTACTTAAGTCTTAGGTGTATTGGGGGCCGATGGTTAAAAACGTATTTTTAACATAAATACGTTTTTGGGCTGAATTCACGTTTTTTGTATTTGACCGATTTTTCGTAAGGTTTTTGTTGTCATGGTTACTTATTAATAAAAATGTATTTATGGCTCGTAGATTTTCCTTGTAGAGGAACAATATCGAGTAGAGTGCTTTTAGATTTTGAGCGAAGCGATGAATGTATTGATTTTACAATGATGTGTGTTTTTTTTTTTAGTTTTTTTTAAATTTTTTTTTGTGTCTGTCATCACCTTTTAGGACAGTAAAAGTGCTTGGATTTTGTTATAACAGTAACTTTTCTGATAGGAAAAAGAATCTAGTTTGTACTTTGAGTAAAAATTTCCCAGTAGTTTTCTAAAGCGACATGAAAAACAAAAGAAAAATTAAGGAAAAACGGGAATTTTTACGCAAAATCTGTTTTTGAGAAAATCGATTTTGGTTTTTGGTGCAACTCTAAAACAAATGGCCGTAGTGTACATGAAATTTTGACTGAATGTTTATATTAGCATTTTCTATATACCATAACATTTTCCAAATATTTTGACTTATTTTGAGCTGTTTACGGACATTGTCAATTTCCATTTTTTTAGGTTTTTTTTCTATAAATATCAATAAAATTTTACCTGTTGAGTAAAAAAGCTTGAAAATTTAATAGAAGGCTCCTAGGTTATTGTTTCAAAAGCAGATGAAAAAAATCAAAATCCTTAGTCACAGTTTTTATTTATAAGCATTTAAAGTTCAAATGTTGACAAAATACGGAAAAATCACGAAAATTATCAAATTATTTTGAGTTGAGAATTCATAAAAATTTTTCTTTTTAAATCTAAGATTTGAAAATGTAATATAAGATTACTTATAAGTTTGTCTACCTTTATCAAAAAAAAAAAAAATGTCTACAAGAAACTTAAATTAAATTTTTACGAGCGTCTGAAATTTATATTTTTACAACATTTGATATTCACTCGATTTCTCATGTAAAAATGTTCTTATTTTATTGTAATTAAAAAACGAATGACTGTAGATACTTGAAAATTTCACTGAATGTTTATATTAGCATTTTCTATACACTATACAATTTTGAAAATAATTTGACTCTTTTTGAGCTGTTTACGGACATTGTCAATTGTCAATTTTTTTAGTTTTTTTTTCTATAAATATCAATAAAATTTTATTTATTGAATAAAAAGCATGAACATTTAATATAAGGCTCCTGATATATCGTTCTAATAGCAGTTGAAAAAAATATTAAAAATACATAGGCACAATTTTTTTTATAAGCATTTGAAGTTCAAATTTTGACAACATTTATCAAATTTATAATTTATTAATTATTTTGTAGTTAAAAATGTATAAAATGTTTAACTTTTATGGCTAAGGATTGAAAATTTAAAACAAGGCTCCACGTAATTAGGTTATATATAAATTACTTTATTCACAATAATATCATCAAATATACTTGGTAATATCATAGGCTGACTGACCGTTTTCGCTCAGAATTGTTTTTCTTATACAATGATATTATATATAATCAGTAACCTACTTGTAACCTACTGTACAGCAGAGCGACATCCACTTATCCACCTTTTTTAGTTTTTTTTTCTATAAATATCAATAAACGCCATCCATTACAGTGACCCACTTGTAACCTACTGTACAGCAGAGCGACATCCACTTACCCACCTTTTTTTTATTGATTTGGTAAAATTTGATAAATATATGTATCTTATATATGTATACAACTAATATAATATCCGCTTAAAAACATGAGCAATAGTTTTTTTAAAATTAAAATCATGATATTTGTTTTGTTTGTAACAGCTGAATTTTCTTTTCTTTACTTATATAATTAGTCTTTTCTTTTGGACTTCGACAAAGTTCAGTTATCATTGTAAAACCAGTAAATTTATCACTCCATTAAGAATCTAAAAGAGAGACAATTTTTTAAACACTTAAAAATTTAAATTAGAATGGGTAAACTTTCTAAACTTCATTTGTTACAAAATAAATGTTGATGTAATAGTTTCTAAGGTATCTTACTTAGTCTGGAAAATCCAAGTTATATCATTAAAAAAACATTGAAATTATAATTAACGTTAACATTAATTTATTAAATTATGGTAATAATATATATCAATATATCAATAATATCAATATATTTTTTTTAAAAGTCAAAAGCTGTCAAAATATTCATAATTTTAATTTATTTGTTAATGATATTTAAGACTTCAATAAATGCAGTATTATACAGTTATAACAAGTTATTTATATTGAAGTATAATAAGAATTTTTAATAGAATATTTGCATAAAATCATGTTGTATGATGTGGGAGCCGGGAGAAAAGCCTCCAGCACATTGAGTGAGTAAAACATGTAGTTAATGCAATTTAAATTTTCTTGTCTTACTAGCAAAAAAGTTCGCACCACCACAAGGTAGACTCGTCTATAGATCAGAAATTGAATATCACAGATGGTAGGTACTTTAGAGTTTAGAGAGAGGAAATTTTTATTACATTTCTTAGAATAATACGAACAATAATCCTTGAGATATAAATGACCACAGAATTCTTACAAGTATATTTACTGAAATCATGATAAAAAAATCATAAATCTTTAAAATTTATTTTAAAGAATTTAATTTTATAGCTTGAACTTTTAACTGCGGTGCAAAGATGTATTAATTTCACAAATTACGACTAAATAGTAAATTATTATAGTAGTTTTTTAAGTATTATTTTAATTCAATTTGGAATAAAAATGATAATTACAGCTTTAAATTTAGTACAAGGTTACTTATATGACATAACATATTATTCATTACCATATTCAATAAAAATATTAAAAATATTTACCCATACATTTTTTATGAGTACTTAGCATTTAAAAAACGTTCAGAATCATTTCCCTATAAATGTAATGATATATAATTGCTTTCAAGTTTAAACTTTGAACCTTCCAAGTTACAACCTACCAATAACGCCACACAAAATTATAGACTTTAGTGGAATATCGATATCTACGTAGGGAAAACTTCACTTATCTAGTTATCTATGCCTCTATTTTAATTTTTTTTGTCTAGCTAATAGAATGTAGTCTTTATGACGTTTAATTATTCCTAGACTAATTTCAATATGACATTATATCATATTATATTATCATTGTTATTATATTTAAACTTTAAAAAATAATTGAAAGAGTATTGAAAATTTAGTGCTGTTATAAGATCAAATTGTTGGTCATTTTTATAATGGTGGTAAAAATTGGTTTTTAAAATATTATTGAATTACAATTTGATATTAACATTTTAACAAGTTTTTAAAATTGATTGAAATCCATTTAAAATACTTTTGGTTTATTTTTAATTAGGACTCTCACAGAAATAAAAATATTATTATTATTTGTTGAAAGAGTATCGTTAAGAAGGTATTTTTGAAAGGAATAATCGATGAACCAATGTTGTTTTATTCAATAACTTTTATTTTATTCATGTAATTTCTTTTTCCTTTTTTTGTTGCTATAATATTATAGTAATACTATATTATAATAAGTAGAACTTTCACTTTGATTTTAAATTGTATTACAAAATGGAATTAATTACATAACATTTTTTTTATAAAACTTTCAATTATGTTATACTTGACTTGTTGTACATTTTAGGAATGACAAAAAGTTCTTGGAATGGGAATGAACGAAGTCTTACAATTAAAGACATTGGAAAACTTTGTACCCGGTTGTGATTTTAAAATATTATAAAATATTAAGCTTACATTTTCTTCAACTTGAAATTAGTAAATGCTAACCTATATATTATGTAATATAAAAAGTCTAAAGAACCATGTAAAAGTAATTGTAATCATTAAAAACCGCTTTACATTAAAAACGGTAGTACTTATTTAAATTATAAATATTTTACTCGAGTAAAATCAAACGTTTAAGAGGTTTATTTCGAGAAAAAAATAAATAGGTACTGGAACGTTAAATGTTGATAATATCAAACATCGTAAATATATTCGTTGTATGTATAATTTACGTATATTTCCATAATATTATTATGATGTTTATATACCTATTCACCAAAGCCTGCGCTAAAGAACTGTACATTATGTTTATTTTGCGTAAGTGAAAATTATTGCCGGTTGCTTCGCTCACTAATGTAGGCATGTATTGCCATTATCAAAATTCGACAACTGCACATTTTATTATAATACAATAATTAATATTTTGGATTTTAACAGATTTTATCGGACTAAACATTCAAATATAAAGTTTAATGCAGTTCAGTAATATAAAAATAAACACCTACAAAGAATAATATTTTAAATTAAATGAAAGATTATTTTTTATAAATTCATTGAGTTTTTGAACTTTCAAGCATAAATTCTAAGTTCCAACGAAACTATTAAAATATTATTATCACCAGAAGTATGATGTGAATAAGGGATATTAAAAAACAGTAGGTAATTTATCGTGATAATATTTAAATATTGGTAAGAAAAATTATCATTACGTTGCTGGTTACTGTGTTTTATTTATCAGCGAAAATGTCCACTCGATAGTTAACAATAAGTTTATTATTATCATTTCACCAATAATAATTGGCTGTACTTTCACGATTTAAAATATTTTAAGCCATTGTCGTATAGGTTCGCATAACCGCAATCTATGCATTAAATAATGATAATAATAATAATATCCATAACAAATAACAATCACAATTTGTATTCCTAATATTTTGGAAAAACATATATAAAAAATTAAAATTATTCATAATTCTTAATATTTTTTATGTTCAACTGCACACAATTTAAATAAAAATGCACATTTTAATTTACAACTGCTTATTTTGTGTAGAGCTACACGATAACGTATGTCCTGCTATTCAAATTTACATTGTAATCGGTACCGAGCGCCGCGCCGTGTGCATTAAATAATAAATTGTAATTAGTCAAAATCGTAATAGGAATATGGTAATCGAATGACCAAAACCGAAACTAATCGTTCATCATTTCCATTATAGACATGAAATTTTAAATATCCCGGACCCTGCAGATAAGCCCGTGCGTGTTACCAATACTAAATACCTACTACCTACCTACATTATCGACAGGTACTAATTTTGTATGTCCTCTGTGTGCATTGATGACGATTATAATATGGCCTATGCAGACAACTTAAATGGAATAACTTTTTAATAAATTTGTGAACCTCAGGTTTGAGTATTAAAAATTTGATTTAATTTTAACTATAAAATAATTTGTAAATTTTCGCGGTTTTGACGAAATTTGTGAAAATTATGATTTCAAACGCTCATATAAAAATGTTGTAGATTTACATTCAACTTCCTAACTTTTTAATTCCAGTATTAATACATTTTGATGAATCTGGTATTACATTTTCGAGCTTTTTGATAGCGCGTACATTTTTTTGTCGATATTTATAGAGAAAAAAAATTATAATATTGCAAAAGTCTATAAAAGACAAAAAGAGTAGGAATTTTGAGAGTTTTTTGATGAAATGTTGTAATTTTATATTCTGAACAGAGCAATACCGAATTGGTATTTAGATGTTTTTGTAATTATCAATTAATATGTGGGTTTGTGAGACCACGGTTTTGGGTAGAATGTGAACTTAAAAGTCTCGTATAGATACTTAATTTATTCAAGGAATAGTTAGTTAATTCAGATCTTAACTAGTTGGTGCTTTAAAGAGTTAATTTTTTGATTTTGGTAGGTAATAGTTTTTTCATATTATGTAGGTAAGGGAGAAAATTCTTGTCAACTCATTAGTTGTGTTATTTACGTAATTATTATATAGAAAATAGTAGTTTAAAAGACTTAAAACTATTTACTCATTATTTAATACAGAATTTATAAAAAAATAATAAATTATATTAACCAGTATGTAAGTAATAAGTATAATATTTAATAATATATCTTAGATGCTATTTTTTACGAGCATTTACAATTTACAAAATCATAGAAACGTCCTATAAGCACTCCAGTAAACCGAGTGCCACTCAGAGTGGTTGTAATGATTGTTTTAAAATTTAACATAGCACCTACACATACTGTCTCACGTTTATTTCCGATTTGTATATCCGAACATATTTTTTATTTTTATTATAATTTATATTTTATTATGACGCACGTCGAAGAGGCGTTTTGAAAAAATGTATCCTTTCATGTTGTACCTATTTGTATAAATTGTATGTGTGCAATGCGCATCCATTGAAGTATCAATATGACAATTTCAATAGGAAATTATGGCTATTATCAATGCTCGTTTCAATCGAATGATATTATATTTATATTGTAGAAAGGTACCTATTATATTTTTCGAAATACCACAATCAAGAGAGTTGATGAAATATTCGTTTTATGTTTTATGAATGTACCGATCAGGTATTAATGTACAATTGTATTTATTAATTAAGTTAGTTTTGTTTGACATCATAACGTACTCATAAAAAAAGTACTTTGTATAGATACATATAATTTGAAACATCGAATGACAACATGATGTAAAGGCAGGGTATTATATCATATATGTAACTATATGTCCATTGTCCACTATATTGTGGATTATTTCATGAGTTGAGTTTTAACGCTAAAGTGATTATTATGAGTTGTTAATGTTTTTGAATATTCAATCGAAATTATACAGTATAGTTGACTTTGAATCGACGTAGGGTAGAACATTTGAGTCTTAGAATTTATGGTTAAGTTCTATTAGTTTTATCAGACAAGCTTTTTTTTAACCTGTCAATTGAATTGAATTTAAATGGTAAAAATATAAGAGGGAAAATCTATAGTCCGTAATTAAAAGTATTAAAATTTAAGCTTTCTATGCTAGTTACATGAGTACGTTATCAATTATCATACGATAAATTTATTAATAACCTTTTATATTTATTAATACATATGTAATAGGTAACGCGTTCGTTAAGTTAAGGAACATTCACGAAGTTTCCCAAGTTTTCCCCCACTTTAATCTATAAACAACTAAAAACTGCACCAATATTTAAAAATTAATTTGAAACCCATAAAATTAATTTTGAGTGGTTTTTATGTTTCAAGGATAAAGTGAAGAGGCAACTTTACGGAAATATTTTCCTTTATGAACAAAACAAAACCATAGCCACAAAGCAAATCAAGAACGATTCAACCATATAATCAATTGATTTTCACGATAATGTTGCTCTAAACCTATTTAGACTTTAAGCAATTTCTTTGTCCCACTCAAAAAGATGGGAAATTGTTTTAAAATAAATTATATTATGACTTAATATAGTATTGTATTGGTATTTCTAAACTGACACATTAATATACCTATCAAGTTATTGAGAACTAACTTGCCAATTAAATTTCGTAACATATAATATTTGTTATTATGGCTTATTACGTACCTATAATTTTTAAACAGATTTGAAGATTCAGTGTTTGAAACGACTGTTAAAATGTACAATCACCGCAGCTAAATGTTACGAAATGTATTTGATGAGTGTACCTGCAGCACAATCGCCAGTACATGACTATTATATATAGACACTGTAAATTAGCTAAAAATATAAATCCAACACGATTTAACGGCAGCAGAGGTCAGAAAGGGTCAAATAAAACAACTCCAACCAGTAAAATCATGTACGTAAATTATTATGTAAATGCCAATTATATACGAGAAATAAATTGTGGTACGTATATTTAATTATTATTCTTAACGTACGGATACAAACGCGCATTAATTGTAGCCACGCGGTATTCCTCTGTTCCAAGAAAATTTAAAACAAGCAATATAGGTACCTAATAATGGTACAAATCATAATATCTTTCATAAAGTCATATAATATTGTATTAATGACGTTGGTAGATATTATTTTAAATGTAAATGTTGAGACTTGTAATTGATGGCTGTCGATTTGTTAGTATTGCCAATCAAAATATCGTTTCGTGACGAACGGTGCAGGTGCATACTTGTACACGATTGGAAGTAGCGTTATTGATCAGATACCTGCTGGGTATTACTCCAATAGGGATGTGAATTTAACGCACTGAAAACCGATAAGCTGAAATGACGTCGTGCAGTGCATTTCGAATGTTGACATATTATTATGAATAGATTTCGATTGACTATGACCTTGATAGATAACTCGGTAAGCCTGGAAAAAATAACGTGCAGCTGTACCCACTGCGTGCCACCGTTTTGATCCGATCGATCGTGGGTAGCCGTAGCGTCCCCTTAGTAACGGGTATACACCATACACATCACACAACACGTATTGCTGCCGACCGTTAGAGAGAAACCTACCCACCGACCAGACGGAAAAATAAAAACTACCCATCTAGCCGTATTTTTTTTTTCAAAACTACTGTGCTACCTCGACCACGCATTTTGAGTGGCCGCGATGGACCACACGCGCCCGGACTCGGCGACGGATGCAGAGGACGTGGACGATCCGGATGGCCGGCTGTACGAGTATCTGCTGGACAGCGGCGTGCTGAACGACGTGCACACGTTGGCCGAGTCGATCGTCTGCTCGTCCGTGTCGTCGTCTGACGTGGACGGCGGTGATGACGAAAACATCGACGCCGATTCCGTCGCCCGGCGGATCGCTGACCGGCTGCTGGAGCAGAACGCCGACGACGTCGAGCGGGCACTGGACGCGGCGGTGCGCGACGCTCTGCTGGTCACTGGGTCGGCCGGCCGGCTGGTGGACCACCGGTGGCCGAGGCTGGTGGACATCGGGCCGGGCCGGCTGGCGCGCGATACCACCCGTAGCCTAAACGCGCTCGTCCGGCTGCCGTTCACGTACGACACCTACATGGGCGCTTACTTCCGGCGGCTGACCGAAGGACTGTCCCGCGCCGTGTCGGTGGACGTGCATTTCGGCCTTGCGATCCGCGTGTACGCCAAGCTCGTGGACATGGCGCCGGACCCGGAGAGCGCGGCCGAAAGTTTCAGTTCACTGTGCGAGGCCACGCACGCGCGGTGCTTGTTACGGCAGCGCCGCGACTTCGGCAAGACGGTGGCAGCCGTGTCGCTGACGGCCAGGTGTCTGTCTGTGGTCTGCAGGCGGGCCGCCGGCTGTCGCGGGGCCGTTAAACCAGCTGTCGTAGAGTTTGTGGCCACCATTGCGTCCGACCCCGGTGGCCGTGGTCCGTACGCCGTTCTGTGCTGCGCCGATCCGACTGCCACGTGGTTCGACACCGTTTCTAAGTATCACTCGTCCCGGTCCGCTTTTTTCCAGGTAAATTACCCTTAGCATCACCAATTTTCACTATAAAAATAGCACAGTATTATCTATAATTATAGTTTATAAAGAAAATTAATTTTCTATACAATCATCCATTCTGCAGAAGTTTGTTTCTTTATGGCGGTGCTGGGGTAACGTTACTCTGCCACGATTGTAAATTTGTAGCCAAACTTTAAACATTTAAATTAGGACAAAAACTTGAAAAGGTCATACAGAAGAAAAAAAAAGTTGTTTTAGTTTGGAAGTACATTGATTCCCTAGAAATATTATACTGAAGTGTATTTTAAATTCACACAAAACTATATTTAAAATATTATAATGGTAAGCTTTGATATTAAATCTCAAATGTTACGCGCGGAACAAACTCCTAACTTTATGAAATGCTGAGGTGGCTGTATACCTACGCAAAAGTGTAAAATAATTAATTGGAGTGCTCTGGTGGGGCTCAGTGGTTGGCCTCAGTCATTAACTAGGTGTCCCTAGTTCCCGGATGGGTGACTACCCGTGTTTTAGTGACAATAATTCCTCGTCACATCTACACATGTTCCAAACTGTACATTATAACCCTACAAAATAAGAAACCGACTAAAAAAATTATAATCTTTAGACTAATCACCTCAGATGTTGTGTCGAAGCATTAATTCAATGAAAAAAAAAAATTATAAAAAAGTGACAAAAACTAAAAGAAAATTATTATTATATTAATATTCTAAAGTTCTTCCTCTTTATCTGTATATTTGAGTGTTATATGGTCCGTTATCCTTTAGACTCTAGAGTATAGGTCAGTGGTTGTAGACTTATTGGATTTTCAACTCATTTCAGTTATTTATTTTTTGTGACACGTATGTTTAAAATAAAAATCTGATTGATAAGTACCTACTGTTTTATTTGTGCACAACAACTTGACTGATTTTTAACTAATGTAATATAATCATAATAAATTATTATATTAATTATAATTTTAGATTAAAGTAGCTAGTCTTAAATGGATTAGTAGTTAACTAAAAGATGGCAACAAAATATAATTCAAATTAATAATGAATTGGGTAAAATAAAATTATTTGTGGTGCACCACAAAGTAGTGTGGTTAGTTCATGATTTTTCATATTATATATAAACACTAAACAGTATATTATACTATATTATGCAACTTAAGTGGTATGATGATCATATGGATTATAGATGACCACTCTGTAACATATGCAAATGATACTTGTTTGCTTATTTCAGATAATAAATTCTTGGAATTCAGTTTATCAAAAATCAATAAATGAACTAAGGATTTAAAGAATTAAAAAAGTACTTGGTTTATTTAAATCTAAAAAAAATATCGTTAAATACCTATTAAACATTTTTTAAATACTTTTTTTTATTACATTTAGTTTATATAATACCCTTATCCACTTTGATGATCTGACTGTACATTCTATGTACATTTTTGTATAGTAATAATACCGAATTTAATAATAAAAAACTCAAGGGTTCAAACTTTAAAAGTATATAATATTTAAGTTTAATGTATGTTGATAGTCACTTAAATGGAATCTACATGTAAACAATAAAGTTAAGCAGCTATATTCAACTGTTAATACATTTTATAAACTTCAGAATATCTTGCCATTAAATATAATTTGGACTATATTATAATAATACATTGTACATAGTACATACCTACCATTGTTTCTTTTTAATATGGCTATTTATTAGTATTACTTATCCAATATTAATTTTAACCATAACAATTTCAATTTTTATAGAATTATTGTTATTATTATAGTTTTTTTTTAAACTTATGATGCTCTTATAAGAACTTAAAATATGGAAATTATGTTTTGATATTAGATATCAATTATGAGGAATAATGGTAGATTGTAGAGAATTAACTTTTGTTTGTAGAACATTTTGAAATAGTGGAAAGTAGTGATTAAGACCAAATCTTCAAAATTTGGTTACGGCAGTAACGTCGCCTGAACAGCGCCATAATTAAATAATGAAGTAGAAAATGTTGTGATATTTTTACGGTAAAATGTGTTCTTGGTGGTATTGTGGTAACTGACTTCGTTATTTCCAGTGCCTTGACGGCGATCGGAGACTGCTTCGGGCCGTCGTATCCGGTTTCCACGAGTGGATCGCCGAACCCGAGATACCCCGACGGTCGGACATAGCGGATATAGCGGCCGTGGTACGGTACGCCCGCGCGCTGCACGCCACGTACCTGCTGGCCAAGATGTTCAGATACCGCGCCACGACGGCAATGTTCCCGGTCAAGGTGTCTAGAACGCTGCGGATCCACGCAGCCGGTATATCGAACCACTGTCTCGGATTCCTGTCCGCCATCCGCCGGTGCGTTCCTGCGACGTTGACGAACGGCCTCTGCCTGCTGGTGGCCGCGATTGCCGCGTTCCAGCCTGAGACGCTTGACTCTGTCGCGGAAAACGCTTTCGGCTTGCGCATACTGGCCAAGGTCATTGAGCGTTCAGACGCGTTGCCTGCAGCGTGCCAACAGTTGGTGGATGGATTGTTCGAGAAAAGGCGCTGGAAGGATGCCGGCGGCGCGGACGTGGATTCCCTGACGGCGGTCGCGGCCACGTTGACTGGTAGTAGTCACGATGAGATCTGGCGGTTGATCACCAGGAGGATGTCATTCCTGGAAAACGCGGCCGCCGGTGATCCTAACCTCGGCCGTCGTCGGCAGCTCTTGACCAACGTGCGCGGCACGCCGCTGGGCACGTCCACGTACGACATGCTGCAGCGGGGAGACGCGACGACGCGCCGGGACGACTTTGATTGGTCAGATCCGCGACAGCTGTTGATGGTGAGCGTCGCCTGCACCACGGCCGCCGGCAGACGCTGGCTGGGTCAGACGGACGCGTTCGGTTCGCTTGACGGATTCGTAGCGACCCGTTCGCGTCGAACGGAAGTCTCTCTCGACCCGGACGGTGACCGGAAGTCGCTCGACTCGATCGTCCGCGTCGCCTATTCCTATTGCGCGTCGATTGGAGGTCAGCATTATTATTATTATTATTATTATTATTATTATACATCAGCGGTTCCCTATTTCAAGGACACTACATCCCATACGAAAATAAAAATAATATTATATACAATTTAAAGTTATTATTTCTGTTAATTTCAATTTGAATTTTATAATAATAATAAGTTGTAATTATAAATATAATAATAATAGTAAAAATAGTTTTATACGTTTATACGGACTATTTATCTGATTTTCAAAAATTGTGTCCAAATACTTCCGTAGTCCGTACTATTCCGAGTCAATGGGTCTCAAAAGTAACGGAAATAAATAATATAACATTATAGGTACGCAAGATCTGTGTGGTCATAGTTCTGTCAACTTTCCTGCGAACGAGCTTTTAATTGGTTATAAATTAGATAATTAATGTTTAATTTTTTAACGATAATTCTCTAAGTATTCATAGCTAGGCACCGTAGCTAAATTTGGTCCAAATAAGTGGACACCATCGGGTAATTATTTGGGAACCGCTGTTATACATCATAGCTCCGTACCTTTGGCGGGAATTTTAATTTCACCTTTGATTTTTTTACAGGCTTAAACGTTGTACTTGACCATTGCTGTGACGACGTTTCGGACGTTGCAATAACCGGGATAATGACACTGACGAAACTTTACTACGCTTCGCTTCAAAATTTTGATGGTCATCCCATTCCGAGAGACGTTCTTGTGATGCTGTGGTTGCGTTTAGTACAAGCCGCCACGCACACGATCAGCTCACGTGTTTACACGGACTTAAAACTAAACTATCAAGTATAAAGTGTAATATTTATAAATTATCGTACCATTATTGTCAGCCGCAGTTGATGATAATAATAATATTATTACAAAAATAAACACACACATTATAGCACTACGCCTACACAATAGATACGCTATTCATGCAGTGTGTATAACTCATGACCCAACCGCGTTTATGGTAATGTACCGTTTAAAAGTTTGGTCCGTTTGGACAGCTCGGCAATCACTAATCATAATGATCATCTTTGCCCTCCAGTCGTAATAATAATGTTACGCGATTGTATATGCGAAGCGCACAGTGCGCATACCATGAATTATATTATAATGTGTATTATAAACCGAATAGAAAGTCAATATTAAATTTGTTGCGTAACCATAACTCCTAAAAGTTTCGTTTCAACCGTCGACCGTGGGCAAGGGTCGCCGCTTGTGGCTCGTGCCGCGTGTGTGATTATGAAATGTTTATTTTTGGGTGGTTTTTTGTTTGTTTTTGACAGGAAACATTATTAAAACTGTCCGCCGAAAGCCGTACGGAAGACGAAATAGTTTTCGTCGACGAAACAACCGAACTTTTGACAAAATTACAACGCCCTCTGCTGTCGGACGGCACTCGGTACGCCACTGAATCTACCCCTGGCGCTCTGGCTGGGTTTTTGGCAAATACTAATCAACATCACGGCGGTGCCTGGCTACAGAGGGTTCGCTCTATAATAATCCATTCCGACCAGATAACCGTGAGTACCTGTATAATGATTACATGGTGATTTACCAAGCATGGTCACCACCATTATATCCGTATGTTTTACCAGTTTCAAGCATTAGAACATAATAATTAAATAATAATAATATACCATTTAAGTTTCTGAGAAATCGGAAATTAAATAAATGTTTAGTTAAAGGATCATATAAAACGTGATTAAGTATGATTGGTGCAATAAACGCACAAAAGTCAGAAAAACGATTCAACAAAATTGTAATGTATAATAAATTAATAACTGGGACGTTTCGGCAGGGAACGGAGACGATGGATTTAATAGCATCGGTCGGTCGTCGCCGTTTTGATGGCCAACTCGACCTGGGCGCTTTCGATCGTAAATTAAACCTAACCGATTTCGATGTCACCGGAATTCGATTGGCGCTGAGGTTAAAAAAAAACACGTTATAATATTAAAATACTATTCGATTACGAAATTTTTTTCTTCGACATATTAGTTATTATTATTATTGTTGCAGGTACGGGTCGAGCGTCGGGTTGGTGGCCGAAGATTCGGCGGCGTCCTCGGAGCTCGAACAACTATACAGTCGTGTTGAAAGACGAGGATCGCCGGGGCTATTCGATTGCATGACTTGTACGTTGTTTATAGCGTCGCGAGGATCGGAAAACGGGTTTGTGATGCACACCGCGGTGGTGGCGGTGCAGGCTGTATAGGTTTTTGTATAAAATTGTATTATATTATACTTATAATTTATATTATGTGTGTAATAAAGGTGTATTGAGGCGTGCGCCGTACTGCTCAGACTCTACGAAACAACGCGATACGTTTGGCCGCCGGCATTTGACGATGACGACGACAGGAGAGCTGCTTTTGGCCATTTGATTGAAGGGCTGTTGCAACAAGAGCAACCCGAAGTGTTCAATGCGTTTAAGGTTAGGAACGTCTAGTGGAATGAGTATTGATTGTGTCGGGTATGGGAATTAGCGGGGGCGGCACTGGGAGCCCGATAAAAAATGATTTCCGAACGAATGTTTCAAATTAATCGACCAAAATCAATTTTATTTTTACGTTTCTACGGTTTTATTCAAACATATATTTACGAAAGGAAGTCAAGGAAGTCTTGTTAGAAGGAGTAAAAACTTGATATGATTAATCATTTTTGTTTTATTTTTTTTCATTGCGTTATAATCTATGATTAAACAACTAAATATAAATACTATTAATAGTGTAATATAGGTACGCAATATACCTATATATATATATACCCAATGGCCAATATTATATACTGTATGAATATAAGTCCTTTTTTTAATGTAAATACAATTCACTCATAACATTTTGTTGTAGAAAACAAAATGGAACTTGAGTAAATAAAAAAAATCGGGGAAGTCACTCAGCTGTAGAATAGTTGTCAAGTATACCTTGTCATTGAGTAGGTAGGTGTTTGTAATGGATACGTGAAATTTGAAGTCAATGATAAATCATTGCATATTATGATGAAAAATTCTGAACGGAGATTGTCTGTTACTCTGTTAGCTTATATTTTGGAGAATATTCTATTATATATTTACATAACTATTGGTCATTTATTTTATAATTAGCAATTCGGTAGGTATTTTAAATTAATTTTTGTCGAAAACATCGTATTTATTCCATTACTATTTTTTATAATAGTGTGTATGCGACTTGTATAGTTATAGCTAGGTATATCATTATATTATATTATTGTTATTATCTTTTGAGTCAATACCGACTTACCGTAGAATTTGAATTTCAATGTCGACATGTCGTCTATACACAAACGGTGCCTACATATTTATTTTTTAGATTTTTATGTTATAGTAAGTAGTGCTCATGAGAAATATTGACATTGTACAATATTGTCAAGCCTTAGCTAATTAAAATTGAAAATGTCACTAAAATATAGGTTGATTTTGAAGAATTTTGTTAAAATTTAACTTCAAACTTTTATAAAAAGACTATGTATCTATTTATATTTAATATTTTTAAATTTCTAGAAGTAAATTAATGTGCGATCTTTTATTAAATTTTCAAGATTAAGAAATAATTTGAAAATGTCATATATTTATAAATAGCACAAAAAGAGGTACAATATTTTTAAAATCATACCTAAACATGTCTTGTAACCTAATATTCATATTAGGTATATATTTCAAGTTTCTACAGTAATTTATTTTTGAGTTGAAACAAAATAATAAAATCTTAGTGTCACAAAATTTTGTGTAAGAATCCCCGTTTTTACATAATTGTTTTTTGTTGGTTTTGGTTACTTTTAAAAGTACTTTCAAAGTTGAATATTAAATAATTTGTATTGCTATATAAGGTGATAACGAAAAAAAAAAAAAAAATTATAATAATAAAACTCATAATTGTAGAACCATTACATTATTAAATCCTCTCAGAATCTAATATAATGTTCTATATAGTTGAGTCTACTAAAAATATTTTAGTGAGCTTTTGGCTTGCACAATTCGATTTAATTATCAATTATTTTATCTTAAATATGGAACAAATAAAAATAAATACATTTTTTAATTTAAATATTTCGGTAGTATTAAATTTCCATCCATTTGGTAATTATATAAAATATACCTATACTTGCAAAATATTTTTGAACATTTTAATTATAAAAATGAACACTATAATATAATGACCTCGACCCTTAATAAAACTGCAAAATTTTTCATTGGAAGCGGGAGTTACGACCCCTCATCATACCAGCACACCAACTGACCAAGTATGTTCCCTACCGGGTAAAATAAGCGGTATCGTGTAAGCGGGAGATTGAGATAAAAATAAATAAAAATAAGATCGGTAATTACAAGTGCTAGCTGGTATTTTTCAATTGGCTCATCAGTAGCTCGGTATCTCGTGATATTGACCCGTTGGCCGTTCATAGTCGTGATTTATGCGTACATGTACCTACGTTCTCGTGGTTTCCAGTTTCCAATTATAAACGCTCATTGCTTAAGGCAGTAAGTTGTTGAAAATTAAATGAAGTATATTTATATTAATAGGTATAATTATAAATTATACGAGTGATCCTCTCGGCCATGGATTTATGTCATTTAATGTTATAATAATATGTCGGTTATGTAGTGGGTAGAACATTTAAAAACGTTTAAATATTAATTTAATAAAAAATTAAATAATATTTGTTTGACATTATAGGTTATTTCTTAAAACATTAAAAATTTAAATTTATTGGAAATATTTATTGCGCGATTGATGTTATTACAACTCAATAAAATGTAATAATAATATTTATACATTATATACTATCTAATCGTAGGTTATAGTTATGAAGATACACGTAGATTAACATATTTATTAGTTAGTAAGAACCTACGGCAAGTGTGATTTAAGATATTGCATATGCATTTGAAGTGATGGGCATAAAAATACTGAACTGTTAAAGTATTAAAGCAGTGCAAAGTGCATAAATATTATTATTAATTTATTCTATAAAGTATAAAATCGTTTACTAGGTAGTACCCACATAAAACCATAAACACACCGACAAGTAAAAGTGGAACGTTACATCCGAGGTATTATAATAGTAATGTTGTGGTTATTTACATGACTATTATTGTGAACACAAGGCTAACTTCACTGCATTATTATCAGATCAAAAGACATTATGTAAATCCATATTCGTTAGGCCTTTACATACTTATTTTTAGTAAACATATCATAATTTTTGTATGTTATTGTTTTTAATGCAGAGTCAAGTACCTATTCGATTTGGAGCAATTACTCGAGGCTCGAACTCCACCAAGTACATAATATTTATTAATTTACCGGGTATCGAATTTCATTTAAAATTCCGTACAACCTCAATCAAACAATATTCGTGTATACGAGAGAGTGGAATCATGCCTTAGGTTTATTTTCGACATATTTTGGTGCAAATATAACAAATATAAAATAATCATTATTAAGTCCATTGGATTTCGATTATTTTGTTCATATAAATTATACGAATTAGTATGAATGATATTATCTATACTTTAAATATTTAATAGTATTTGTTTATATTGTGACGTTAAAAGTCAACAGTGTTTGAACCAATTAGCGTAATATTACTTTTTAATTTAAAACGTTTTATGTAGTAGCGCGTTTATACATGAAATACTATTGTATTTAAGTATTCATTAATATAAGTCTTGTAATACACGTAGTACTCATGTTTTAAATTCTTGGAATATAACATAATTTATATATATATTATATTATTAGAGGTACACATACCTTTATCAGCGTCGTGACCTATAATTAGAATCTAAGTGCGTTATATTATTATTATCATCTATATATGTAGTAAGTATTATTATGGGTATTTTACGTACATTTATTGCGTGGGCGTTACAATATTATGATTCAAAAGTTAATTTGGCTCGATAAGCATACTAACAACGACGTAGTCTTACGAATACTTAATTAGCGATTTTTTTTTAATATTTTTTTTTATGTCATGAAATCGCGTAGGGGACTAGAAATTAAAAAGAGCATATTATTATGACAGTGACTCGGGGAGGTCGAATCAAACAATGGAACGTTTAACCTTTGATGATGATTTTTTTTTCGAGCTGAAATTATGCGGTCTTGTTGTGCATTTCACCGTCGTAATAAGCGAGACACGACTATCATTGTTAGTATGTAGAGCTACATACTATAATATAGTATATATACATATATGATAATATAATAATTACGACGACCGTCTCCGATCGGCCGAGTGTGTCAATGCCATCATCGCTCATATCGCATAATATCATGTAATAACTTATAAATAATGACTAATTAATATCGTTACAGATGTCGGGTGTCTCGTGGTGGCTTCTGTGCTCCGGCTGGGCGTCCGACTGTTTTTGGGGCCGTCTGAGCTGGCCCGAAATTTGTCGCTGGCTGTGCCTAGTCGTCGTGCACTCGGTCGACTACCAGGCCTTTTTTTTCATCTGTCTGGCCGTGGCTCAAAAGCGCCGCTGGTTGGAGGCGTTCAGCCTGGGCCGGTTTCACGATACCGTTTTCCAGGTACTGTAATATATATATATATATAAGTACAGTGGCGTAGTTAAATGAGGGTGGACAAGGGCAAAGGTCAACATTTAAATCTTAAATAAAGTTCCCTTAATTACAATACCGAATATTTATGATAATAATATAATTTCAAAATGTTACTGAAAAGCAAGTTAAACGTATGTAACTGCATAATGTATACATGAATGTTATATTAAATTTTATTACAATATGATTTAGACTCTAAACAAATTTAATGAATATCTCCCTTATAATAGGTAATTAACATATAAACGACCACGACGGTGTTTTTCTTTATTTTCTAGAGTGATTTCTGGGATTTCCGACTGGCTGACCATGCCATTTATCTAGAGGAATTGGCAAAAAAGTACCAACGGTGCATATCGAAAAAACTCGCGGCCGAATTCGATATGAATTAGAGACGTATTACACCTATATATAATAACCACGTCCAACTTCAGTTTTCAGCGTTTCGGTTCATTTTTGTCCGTCGACGATTTATTGGTACAATAGATACTCCTATATACAATACATATATTCTATGGCGTATACCTATTATAATTTATCATTATATCGAATGACGGTGAGAAGACAATCGAATTAGGTGAACCAGTGCGGTATATAAATAAACGTACGGATCCATGATTGGCATATTTATGGGCAAATATTGATCCAACCGCACTCGTGTGCATAATGTGTTTACATGGGTTTGAGTCCCAGCAATGTCGACCACGACGTTTGTTAAACCCTGCAAATGGTTTCCGTAAACATAACCACGGTTACTACATCGACCGTGATCCAAACATTAACTGTCGGTCGTGACATTAAACGTGTACAGTAGTTTTAAGCAGTAAGCGTCTGGATGATATTAATATTATATTGTTGCTGTTGGTTAGTATATTCCTTTTATAAATTGAATTGTCATCGGGTTTCAATTGAATATAATAATATGTTCTTTTGAAAGTTATTTTTTTTTACATCGTCATTATATACCTATACTTGATGCAAATCTCGAAAACCAATATAGTTGTATAAATATGAGTACGACGATATCGGATCTGGTTATTTTTAAAATAAGCAGAAATTTAATATGAGATATTGGAATCAAAATAAAGATATGTACGTAACGATCGAAATGTATAGTTTAAAAGGATTCGTGCACGTCCTTTGGGCATACTGTTTTCGCCGAGGTTCGGAAAAAAGGTCAAACGCAGAAAAAAAAAAAAACGTTACATGTGTATTCAAATTCAAAATTAAATAAAGGAAATTATGTGAAATAATTTAGGAGAAAGTATATTTTGAACTAAGCAGCTGTTATGCCTATTAAATTTTGATCATACTTTATTGTTGTCACTAATATAGTAAATTTACTAATGAAATCCGTTGCATAACACTCGGAATTACGGTTATTAGATGTATGTATACACATAAACGTGACGTAATTTTGATAAGAAATTAATAGCATACTTAAAATGTTGGGCTTGCAAATCATTGAAAGAAAAAACAATTCATGAAATCCTAAATGATGATAGATTTCAATTAGGTACCATTATATTAAAGTTGTGAAAGTTCTGCATAACTTACGGCCGATCGCTTAATTCGGACGTTTTATTAATGAGTGGCTAATTGACGGTCCGGGAATTCGATTGATGAGTAATAAATAAATGAATAGTCATCATTGGAGCACAAAATATGCGAATTCAATCGCTTTGAGAAATACAACGCAGTTAAACATTTCGCCATTATTTTCGAATTCCGTACAGCGGATGACGCAAATAATAGACAATATGCGAGCGCTTAATAATAAATTATGAACATGTACAGTTATATTTATATATTTTAGTGGATATTGTAACATTACAGTTTGTATAAATACTTATATAGGTACTCGTTTATACATGCGCGAATTGCATAGCAGAAGAAAACGAACCCGTTTTGGCCACGAAACGTCGATTATAATATTATATAATAACTGAAATACGGTAAATTTGAATATAATATCGTTTTAGATTTCTGGAAAATGTTTTTAGGATAACCATGAGATGGAGCAATATTTTGCCGACGCAGATTTTTTTTTCAGTCTACGCTGCAAGTACCTACACAATACGCGCATTTTTTTTTAGCTGGGTACGGTGCTCAAATTGGATTGCACAACGTTCTCAAAGGTGAATCCCCCATCATTCCTACATATCATTACGTGGTTTGCTCATGGAAGGCGAGTATAATGTAATAGTCACAAGTCTTTCATGTCAGATCTTTCACGAGCGCCATGAGTGGAATAACAATTATTATGATTCGACGACGATATACAATATGGTGGCGTGTCTGTCTTCGCTGAAAACATTTCTGGCCCTTTCGGTACGGTTGTCGGATAGATTATACTAAATTATAATAAAATTGGTACATTCCGGTTTAATAATTGTTGATCGGAATAATCTAATTTTTGTAGCGGTGAACTGATGGACGAATGGTTTGTTAGAATTAGAGTTCAACATCATAAATATGTACCTATGTCCTATACCGCTATCGTACAATAATATATACAAACAAATATATTATTTATATTTTACACAATATTATTTATCATTTTATGAAAAATACCGTTGACAAACGAGGTGAGCACCGTAAGGTATGAGTCAAAACGGAGAATAATAATAATAATAATAAATGTATAAACATTGCCGATTTAACAAATATATTCAATCATGCAATTTGTTACTTCGCGGGATCAGTAACTCGTTTGAATTATTGGTGTACTTGGCACAACGACCGAAAACACGATGCACACATAACTAAAGACATTTGCACACAATATGCGTCAACATGAGCATACCCTAAGACGTCGCCATCGTTATTAAATGTTATAGGCATAGCGAACGTCGAGTTTTTACCATTAAGGTTTATGTTTTGTATTCAGCGGCGGTGGCGAGTTCAAAAAGAAAAACGGAAAAAGCAATGCGTGTTTGTAACTAACCTAAACATTTGTCTAACCGCAGCACCGGTTATATAATAAGTGTCGTGGAAATAAAAATAATCTACGCGTGACCTCACCGACCTCACACACTCTAACACACATTACACTACATGTCTACACACACACACACACACACACACACACACACACACATGTACACACAGTAGTTATGACTTATGATCGTTTGAATTTTTCCAACAGCTATGAGCCACTGAATGATGCGTTAGCAATGAGATGATGATAATTATATGACTCGCTGGGGGTAAAAATGTAGAATTTACGTTTTATTTCATTTTAATTTATTATGTAATATGTAATAATATACAATATTCGATTCGTTTTTTTTTTCATAATCAATAGACAATAATTAGCCACAGTTGTACCGTTTTTTTTTTATTTAATTCGATTTTAATAGACATTATTGTAGCATTCGTAAAATAATATAAAGTTATACACTGTACACGTCATACCAGTGAGTAGTGGGGGAAACCCTTAGCATTATTTTATAAATTAAAATATGTTAATTGGGATGATCTATACTATTATAACTATATTTATAATATTTATTAGAACTATTTTAAACATCTGTGTAAAATAGACTTATTATACGACTACAGGCGTATAAAACACAAAATTTCTTCAATCATACAAACTAGTTTATTTGGTAAAAACATGATCAAATATGCAGAACAAGCAAACACGTAATATTCATACGTTCCAAGTAAAAAAAAATGCATTGTAAAACCCACTTACGAGATTCAGCCTCAGCAGGTTTTTTATTACATCGATTTTGAGGATTTCGATAAAAGCCAAGTAATAATATTTACCTGCTAGTAACAGCAGGAATAACAACTGTATAAGAATCATAAATTCACAAAAATAAAAAAGGTTAGGTAACTTACTTAACTACTAAACCCACCCCATGTACAATTGACAGTTACATATGCATTTACATAAAATAAATTATTGTATTTCTAAATTTTATATCAGGAATTTTGATAATTTTTATTTTTAAATCATTTTCTGTTCAAAATTCCTGAGCACGCCACTGCGCTCGACTATCCCTAAATGCAAGGCTGGGCATTAACGAGTTAAAAAGTTAAAGTTAAGTTAAAAAGTTAATTTTATTTTAAATTTTTGTAAACTTCACTAGTTACTTTTGTCTTTTCATTAACTTAACTGCTAACTTACTAAATGTATTTATGAATTAACGTGAAATTAACGAATTAATTTTTCATTTTAAGAAGTATGTAAGTTGTTTTTAATTTAATTACATTTCACTATTTCAGACTATTTCGTTTTCATGTCAAAAAATATTTACCGTGAATTGTTTAAAGTTAAAAATGTATATCATTTGAATTTAACGTATATGGAAATACTGTATACAGTATAAACACTATGTCTATAATTTAGTTTTGGGTTGGAAAAAAATTAAGTACGCTAGCGTTGTGTAAACAAATAAATTTTTTTTTAACTTAATAAAAAGTGAACAAAAAGTGTGTATCAACTTTTAACTTAACTGAGTTAACCTATAGTTAGATTAACTTTTAATTTTTAACTTTTTGTTATTGATGAATATTAACTGAGTTAAAAAAAAAATCATTAACTTGCCCAGCCTTGCCTAAATGTAACCCTAATTAACCGCTATTTTTATCGGCGTTCTTTTAAATTTGTCACGTATCTATAGTCTATCTATATATACTATAGAGCTGTCGGTAATCATGAGACACATTACTACCTTAATTGTTAAGACTAGTGTTGTAGAGGAGGGTCCACGCGGGTACACGTCGTGAACCCACCTCCTAATTTTATATTTATTCGTGTACCCTTAATAAAAATCGTGGTACGCAGGTTAGGAGTAAGCCCCCACTTTATTTTTACAATGATAAAGGCGTGTACCCATAAACTTTTTTAGGACTACATCACTGGACTTACGACTATTACTAATTGTATCTACTCATAAGAAAAAAATAACCACATATTATATCGATCAATATTCGTGGTTTTTCCGTTTGTGTTAAATATCGAATAGTATATTATTATAATTAAAAATAAACAATTAATCATCATTAGTCATTACATTAAAAACTACCAGAGGCGGCCGGTATTGCATGGGTTCGGAGAACCCTTCCGTTCTAGACGGGTTTCCGGCTTCATTCGGTACGAGAATTGAAAATTATGTATCCAGTAACATAATATAGTTCGGACGAAACAATAGAATATTCTTAATACGATCCCAGTTTTTCTGTCATCTGTTAGGAGTCCGTCTTTGGACGTAAATATATTATTATATTCGACTTTTTAGTATAACGTCTGAGAAAAATATGATCCGTCGAATTGCTCATAATAATAATTGTTATTCGAACGTCGAGTGTGTTTTTTACAATTTAATGGGATAATATATAATAATATAAAAATAATATATTGTAAATATCGACCGGTCTTATATCCTCTCTAAACATAATATTGTACACTCGAGATCGCCGAGCTCGTGCGGTGTTCGGCCCGGCGGTCTTTTTTATCGGACACATCGCGATGCACGTCGAGGAGAGACGGCGTAAAAATATGCGTTTTTCTGCAAGTTACGATACATAGTGTGTGTGTGTGTGTGTGTGTGTGTGTGTGTGTGTGTGTCGGGTTGTGGGAACCGTCGCTGTGTGACTCGGTCGAGTGTCTATAGGTATTACGATGATAATAATAATTATATTCATAATTGCACCGCTGATGACGCAATGCGGTCCACGGACAACATCGGTCGTTGTTATTATTATCATAATATCGTTATACAACCACACACACACACACATACACACATGTCTGCTGCTTATATTGTGTTAGCGTTGATTGTAAGCGGACGGGAGTTTTGCCAAGTATGGATCACGAGCGCGCGTTTTTTGGTTTTTGTTGCGAGCAGACGGTTATTATAAATTGATAAATAATATTATTATAAATTATTTGTGTACCTATTTGGTATTATTGCGTTATGGACCGTCTACGGACACACATATACACTTTGGTACCCATCATAATACTACTACGGTTTTCTAAAGCCCCGCCCGCGCCGGTCCGTCTCGATTCGGGGGGGGGGGGGGTGGGTCGGCCAACCGAGCTGGCGCAGTATAACTATTATAATCGTATTATACGGCCAGACCTTGCCGGTGGTACCTATATTTACCTATGTAATACTGTCTGTCGCATAGACCTTGGTATACGATCGCCGCCTGCGTATTTTATTTTTATTTTAAGGACGTCTGCACCGCCGCTGGAGGGTGTATATACCTCGTATAATAGTATTGGTACCTATATATATATATATATATACACGAATTGTTTGTACAGGAATTCCGTTTTATTTATTCTCGTGCCGATCGATCCGAACTTGGCGTATCGCCCCCGCATTTAATTGTGCCACCGGTGTGATTTTCGTTTAGATTCACGACAGATAAATTATGTCGTCTCGGCCGTTGTTTGTTTAGTATTATAGTGTGTAACAGCGGTGCTCTGAGGAATATCCGCACTGCTCCTCCACTGTTTAATATCAGCTGTACTTACGCGGGAAATCATTACAACATAATATATTATGCATGTACATTTTTGGATCGCCGGAAGGATAAAATCCCCCCAAAAAATATTTTTCAAACGTGATTGCGCTGTTGTAGTTTAATGCCGTAGTATACACAATAATACACATACATAATATTATATAATATTATACGACCACTGCGATTGTTTTTACGCGACTATAGGGCGACAAAATAAATCAATTATTGCGATCCGATCGTCATTTGTCACCCATGATAATAAAAAATATTATTATGAGTTGCGCAGCCATCGTCGTAAATTTAACATTAAAGGCATACACATAATGTTTGGTAAGTATAGTACTGTAGTTGGGTACCTTTACCTTTGTATAATAATATGTACGTCTGCCAGTGTGTTGGATCAATGTCAACTGTGACGACAATTCACGAACTTTTGTTATAACGGTGAAATTAATGAAAAGTAAAAGTTGTTATTTCCAGTCGGGTAATTTTCCGTGGGCACACGGCTTATTATTCTCCCTAATTAATCGGCACGCATATAACTTATCGCTAATTACACTTAACCCAGAAACGTCGTCACCGCGCCAGTGTAAAAGTTTTCTAACTGTTTTTTTTTTTGTAGCTTCCGTTCAGGTTAACCAGTCGTTGAGAGCAGCCTGCAGCTTGGACGCAAGTTTGTGAAAAATAAACAAATCCCCACGCGTTTAATATCCGATGGAAAAGCGTGACAAATAGCTAGGGTGCATTCTATAATTTTTTTTAGAAATTCAGGAATGCAAAAGATCGGCCAGACGTTATGGTATACCGTGGTTCCGCAAAAATAGGGTACACTGTATGATTAAATTACGCATATTGCTCAGTACCCTAAGACCTAACCATATTAAATTCGAATTCTGTTTGCTGGACATGAAACTAGACTATTGGATCATCAATCTCCCGCAGACAGAATTCTAAAAATATGTATATTGTACTGAGTAATGTAGGTAACTGAGTTATAGGTACACTCTACCTAGTTTTTGCGGACACACGGTATACTATATATATATTATGTAGCCATGTAGGTATATTATATAAATATGTAAATCTGACAGGCGTGATAAGCCGTTTAGCTATGACATGAATAAATTATTTTAAATTTGACTGTTTAACAATATATATCACTAAATATCACCAAAAAGGGCTCAAGGAATTAAAAAAAACTGTAGTATCGTTGTACAAAATTTGAAAAGTTTTTTTGGAATATTATCGTACGTATACGGACGATTTTGGGCTCGTACCTTATACATTATAATATACTAATACGCAATATTATGCGATGTTCTAACGTTGGCTTATACAATAGAAATTATAACAAAATTATAATGCTAGTGACAACTACAATCGCTGTATAGATAATATGATACAGCGAGTTGTACAACACTGGCATCATGTTTAGTTTAGGTATATTTTAAGTCTGATTAGCCACTTAGGTATAAATTGTTATAATTTGATTACAATAATATAATTTGTAAACAAAAAATATTTTTTCAAGAAAATACATTTATGGTTGGGCTAGCTGTTTACTTGAAGCAATTTATTTATCAGGAAAACATTGCAGATCTTAACTTCAAAAAACATACACGGAAAAAACAAAACAGTTGTTTGTACTACCTATAAAAATAGTAGGACTGTACATTATAATTGCTATAGGGATAGCTATAAGATTAATCAGATTTACTAAAATATTATAGTCAAGTCATTATAGTTATTTGAGCTGAAATATGCTATTTTAACTATATTTATATAGTAATAATAAGTAAATCATTTTAGTTATTTTACCTAATAAATAGTTATATCTAATATAATTTGTTTAACTATAATATTATAGTAATTTTTTTTTCCGTGTATTTAAAATGCACATAGGCACAATGGACTCGACGTCCAGTCCTTTATTTATTTTAATTACCGTCTATTCACGCATTAATTAGATAGAGGGGGGATTGTAATCGAGTAGTTATTTTAATCGCATCATTGTGAGATATCAATATCGAAAGTGCGTGTAAGATAAACGATATATTATTATAAAGTATTAACGTATTAAAATGGAAATACCTAAAAACGTAGATGGTATAGGTGTCTAAGCAATGCGGACCAAAAATATTATGAACAAATGCCGTTTTGTTTGCAGTGTTTGTGGAAATTTTATCTTGTGTATTTTTTCCTTATTTATTCTTTCTGTTACAGACTAATTGAATCGTTCAAATAAAAGCTAGCGTCCATTGTATTAACCACGCTTTGGAACACGGCGTTTTATTATTAAATACATACTTGAAATGCCGGAAGATTTAGTTCTTGTTTGGCTGACTTAGGACGAGTATAAACTGTAAGAGCATTTAATAACTTTTATTTATTACGAGCTTTTTTGTCCGTTATAAATTGGAATGAACGGGAAATATTGAATTATTAATAGGACGAGCTTTAGTCTCCACATCGGCCACTAAAAATGTGTCAATTATTTTCTCTCAGTAGTGGTTTTATTAATGAAATAATTGTTAAAGCAACTCTTTGTCAACAAACCACCGCTGCGGTGTTTACACTTAAGACTGGACGTTTAACGAATTATTATTTATTGCGACGCAATGAGTTCTGCAAATGGTCTGCAGCAGTCGAAAAATCGTTGTACGAAGATTTAATTTATACTTCATTCGTTCGGTCGTGCAATCCTTCGTGCTTGATTTGTTTATGTACTTATTTTTACTCGTATAATTACGAGGGGAGGAAAAAAAACAAGAATGAAAAACGATATCGCGAAAAAAAGTTTTATATCAAAGTGCAGTGTATAGGTAATATGACATAAAAATACTTAATAATCGGACGATCAAATGGGACATGCGCAAATCTTTTGAAAAGAATCGTCGACCGTCGTGGGCATATATACATATAATTTATATACATATAATACATATACACTTAACTGCGTGTAGATAAAAGACGAATTCCTGAAATATATATAACTTCTGACACATGCACACAAGGGAACAAAGCGAAGAAAAAAGACGCGTCCCGGTGGTGTTTCGGAAAAGGTGAAAAAGTGTGACTGCTGCTGTATGTGTGAACCGTTTTTTTAGCTGTCACGCCGTTTGAACTTTGAATTTTCTTTTTCTTTACGATTATGCCGCACACAACACATATATATGCGCGAAACGTTGCGGAATCGAATTTTTTTTTCGCCTTGGTGAAATGACGTCACGTTCGTCCGAAACACGGAAATCGGTCTGAGATAAAAGTTAAAAACGAAGACGATCTTTGAACCGGTTAAGCGTAGCGGGTTATGGGCAAACACATCCGTGCGAACCCGGGCGTTTTTTTTTTAGTGCGGCCACCTATATAATAATAATGTGTTGGCCATCAACCGACAAAATAAAATGGCGCAAAGCTGTTTTTGGCGTAATCGCAAATAATAATAATTATTGTGGAAAAAAATGTTTCTAGCACTGCAGTGTGCGAGCGTATATTGTTTGTGTACGATGGTATACAAACGAAAAACTCGTCTAAAAACACTTGTGTGGCCGAATAGCGAAAATAGGATTTTAATAATATCGTAAGTCGGTGTAATATGATTCGATCTTTGACTAAATGCATTGAAAAATAAAAATTAAGATAACATTGGAAAAAAGTGTAAGCAGGTTTAACTTTAATTACGTATACGGTATACCTACAGTAAATATTTAATAAAGCACATTCTGGACAATTATAACTCACTCGCCATTATCGATATGGTAAGTAATAAAACATAAATTGCGCCCGACAAAGGGAAAAAATTGTGAATTGCGCCCAATAAATCGCAAGTATAAATTTACATATGCAGTTAATTGCACCCAATACATAATGTATTAGATTTATTAAATAAAATATAAATATTAAAAATATCAGGTATATAAAAAAAATGTATTGATTAGTTCATGTGAAATTGTTGAGTTCAGTATTGGGTGAACTCTGTAATTTAATCAGAAATATTCACTGGATGAGAGAGTGCAAATTAAGTTGTCGAATAATATAATAGTAGGTACTTACAAATTATGCTATAGTGAATAAATGTTAACAGATATGTGAAAAATGAGGAAGATTAGGGAAATAATTAGATATAGAAAATAGCTGAGTTTTAGAGTAAACAATTTTTAAGTTAAAATGGGCCGAGATCAGCCGTAATTGCTTGACCAATCTGTAATCTCAATTGAATTGCTCGGGATTTAGATGTTTTGATATTTATTGGCACAATTGCAGATAAAAGGTAATTTAAGCCGATCATTTTTATCTAGATTAAATAAGAAATCGAATAAAAGATTCAGTAAAATTATTTGATGTACTGACAAAAGCACACCATTTTTTTTCATTTACTCAGAGACTTATCTTTATCCATGTTTGTTTTTTTTTTTATAATGCATTGACGGATATGTTCGATATAACCTTTCCGAGTGACCAGCTATTGATTGGAAAATGGGTATAATAATATTATGTGCGTCTTTTAATTTTTTTTGGAAGATAGAAATGAGCTTAACCGACTTCAATATTTGAAGGAAAATGTATACCTACTTCGATTCAGACAAATACCCCTAGATATATAGGTACCTTATTTTTTGTAAATATAATATTTTGACAAAATTATATAATTTAGAATTTTTATATTCTAATCATTTTTGATTAACACTGTTCCGGATTATTTTGAATAGTTAATTTTACTCCAGATAATAATATGATCCATTTATTAGAATAAAGTAATAAACAAATTATCTATATGTTTTTTTAGTTATTGATCAATGTTCATTGTTCATTCTCACAGACATTTATGGTACCATATGGTACCTATATTTTTATATAATTTATAAATTATATAGATATACATAATATGAATATATTTTTATCAATACTTAGATTGATTTACAATAAATGTCTTCTCCATGATTCTCTGTCTTGTGCTTTGTCCTTGAGTTGTTTGTACCAATCAACTCTTGCATCTTTCATTAGTTGACTTATTAAACACGTTCTTGGCCTGCCTTTTTCACGCTTCCCTTCTGTCATACCGCCCAGTATGATGCTATTGAGTTCTTCTATATGTTTTAGCATATGACCTATCATATGCCATCGTCTTGATCTTAAATGTATTAAGCAATATTCTTTTTTCTTTGACTAAATATACCACTTCTTCGTTTGTTTTAATTTCCTGCCATTTTATTTTTTCAATTTTTTACTAACACCACATTACCAAGCTGGCTTCTAGAGTGGTTTAAACTTTTTTGTCCAACGTTCATGTTTCACTACCATATCTACCATAGAAAGTTAACATTTCATACATACGTTTTAATTACAATTTTCTTACTGTTAGATCTATATTTTTTGATGTTAGTAATTTATAATTAACTAGGAATACCTATTTTGCTTGTCCTATTCTATTTTTATTTCCTTTACTGATCTTCCGTCATTGATTATTAAGCTTTCCAAATATTTCAATTGATTTACTTGATCTATTCTATTTACTTTAAGGGATATATTAATGTTAGGTTAAATTTGTTAACTATATACCATTACTTTTGTTTTTGTTGTATTTGTGTTTAATTTAAATGTTAAGAATATATCATCCATTTCAATAAGTGCTGTTTGTAGATCGTTTTCAAATGTAGCGAGCAAAACTATATAATTTGCAAATCGTATTATTGATATTAGAACACCTCTTATTATGAGGGTGTAAACTTTTGTTTTATATCCCTTATTGATTGATCAACGTAGACATTGGATACAGAGTGTGACAGTGGGAATCCTTGTCTTACTCCTTTCTGTACATTAGTTGTATTTATTATAGATTTAATATATGTATTTAAATACTATTTATACAGACGGAAATATGGACGTTAGTCCAAACTGAACCTGACTGCTATCCTATTATCTATACACGATTTACATTAGCCATGCTCGTGATAGTCATAAATTAATAGTTGTACGTCGTGCTCGCTCCAAATGAGAAGTGTCGTCCACGATTTCTCGGAAATTTTTTTTAAAGTTTTAAAATATAAATTCGTGGGTTTCTTTAATGATTGTATACAAATACATAATATACTACTCCCCATTCAATAGTAGCCTATAATTTCGTAAGCTCAGCAGCCGATCTAACATTATGCAACGGTTTTTATATTTTTGTTTTTCACTCAGAATAAAAATAATAACTTAAATATCGGTGTTTACGTTAATAAAAGGAACTATGTTGTTGACACCAGTGGAATTACAGAGTTGATTTATGTAAACACTTTAAACGTTTAACTTTTAATATCTTTTGAGTATTCAAATATAGTTATGTAGGTACGTTTCAAAGTTTAGGCATAGGAAACGGCCGGTTAGGTTGTACGAGGTTAAACATGGTGAGCCACACACTGTATGCTGATAACTACGACTACTGTGGTGTACATAATCACAATATTGTAAATGACATATATTTAACATGCATAATATGTAACATTTATACCACCGCGGCTGACTGTGAGCAAAACTGGAGCCACTGATTCGATTAGATTTGTTAGTGTGCTTTATCCGTTTGCGTGTTGTTTGTTGGTGGAATTACAATATAAATTAATTATAATTAATAAGATAACACTCTCCTCAAAGGGTAATGTGGTACAGATAGTAGTAATAGAGGACAAAAGAATTACATCATGCGCCTATAATGTAAAATTAACAACATTTCAGGTATTATATAAATATAATATAATAATATATTCAGGTAGGTATCAAATATGTAGGTGCAATACTACAATGTGAAATAGGTACCTAAATAAATATTAATTGAGTTGAAGTCTATAAAGCTATAAATTAAATATTAGTATAGCTATCTATTACGATTTCTATTCAAAAATCATAAGTTCCGAGTAGCTTTTCTAAAAATGATGTAAAAATATGTGTTCAGTGAAACTTAGATCACTTCTAAATTGGCTAAATCACTGACATGAGAAATTGTATTTATGTTATAACTCCCAAATAAGTAACTTTTATATTTTTCTTTTGAGTTATTCCTATCTAAGCTACCTAATGAACACCAATGTGATGGTAGTAAATCTTTTTTCGTTTGGTGTCTGAACATTGTTTATTATTTAAAAACGTGGTTGGCTACATTTATAATATAACTATATATTTGTAAAATGTACACAGAGTTTAACTGCATTGGCAATTACCAATACATTTTATTGGTTTTATTTTTTATTTTTTTTAATTAGAATCAATAAATCCCATAACTCAATTTGTTGTTTGTTTTACAGAGGGCTGATTTTTTTCCTGTCAAATTAAAAACAAAAACGAAAAAACTAACTAGCTACTGGATTAAAACGTCAATGTTTCCCGTCCCCCTCAAAAAGAATCGTTCCAATTTATTTTTATTTAAAACTAATGCATTTCTATTCGCTTGTCTTTATATTTGAACGGATACAATATTTTCATCATATTATTATCCTCTATATAAACGCATGGCCATATATCGGTACTTCTTTTTAAGGTACTGACTACTTATAAAACACTTATGGATTTACGGGACAATCGCATAATCTGTATTACAAAAACACGTCTCGTAGGTATAAAATAAATTTTTCACAAAGCAGAAATTTAAAAAAAAAATTAATCAAAACTTTTGAATAACTAGTTTTCAAAAATAATCGATAATTAATGTAGTAATGGGCAATACTATTTTATTTTTGGTAGCTAAGATTATTTCAATTTATAGTTAGTGCAAGAAAAATGTGATCTTCTAAGAATCAAAAAATTAAAAATGTCCTTGACTATTAACGTATTGACGTTACAGTAAATATTATATAATGTTAAATGGAACGTGTGAATATTATTTATACTAAAAATATGTAACTTGGAGTTTTGTTCAATAATTAGAAGAATACATATTTATTAGTAGGCACGACAGCCAAATTACAAAACTACTTTTTATAATCATAATTTCATTCAGAGAAAATTGCTTCATTATTCGGGTTTTTAAATTTTAATACGTTGCAATAATTATATTATATACGACTTGATTATTGCATATTGTTATGTTTGCAAGCTGACAAGATGACAAGATGACAATATTATATTATACGCGTATACCTTAAATGTGATTAATAGTCACCGAAATATCGAATAATAGGAAAACCATTGGGTTTTTTTTTTTTTACAGACGATCAAGGGAGAGAGGTCACTTTACTCTAGGACGTGAAGCCTGTTTCGTAATGACGTTGTGCCGCTGGACCGGTATAGTACACGTGTGACAGACCGACTATATCTAACAGTATGATCTAAAGAATGGAAATAATATTTGGAAATTGATCCGCAGACGTACGTTTGTTATGCGCAAATAGCGGGTAATAAATCACGCGTCGACAATGAAGAGGAGGGTCAGAGGTTGATTTGAATTACATTAACGCGTCTACGAGCATAAAGGAAAAGAAATCGAAACGTGGATGGTACATACCACATGGATTTGCTAGGAAATATAGGTATATCGTTTGTTACCTACGACTGCATAAGATCCTGTATAACAACAATGCAGGTGTGTTCTTAATTTGCAGTTGCGCAAATGAGCGCCGACCTATACCTATTTTAACAATATAATAATATGATATATTGATATTAGGTAGGTATATAGTGTATACGTTTTCTATAGTTATTCTACGGTGATGGTAGGTAATATATAAAATATATATAAAATTTTTCAGAAGTAAATCTTTAATGTTTTAAATATTACTATTTTTGTATCGTCTACTCAGCATAAACATAATTAAGCTTCACGTTTAAAATTAAAATATTATGATTGTGTTATAAGTATGAAAAAAATATGCGTCTTCTTAAAGGCCTGCAGAATGTATTATATAAAGTTGTATAATATTATGCTCATTGAGTGATAATTATTGAATTACTATTTACTTGGGTGCGTTGGTTGAGTTTCGATCAAATCGAAATCGTTTGGCAAGAACATCTTTATATTTTCCTATTGCGAAATGCGAAAGGCATATTAAAAAAAACCATATCAAATAAGAAATAATATTATATTTTATTTATTATTAAAGCGATAAATTTGTCTAATGTAATAAGACATTTATAATAGATTTTGCTATTAAATTTTTATTAGTTTAGGTAATGTGGTATTATTTAACGTATATTTGTTTTATGTATTTATCTATAAAAATATACAATGATCAATTATTGCATTTTAACAAAATGAATGTGATGAAAAATATCGTTATAGTGCGTACGACCATAATAATATATATTGCTTAAAATGAACCCTTTTAATACGGATTAAAACCAATTCATTTTTGTTCTACAAATTACTTGAATTACAGTTTTTAACTGTTCAAGATAATAGTGGTTATAAATAATAATTTTAAATTTATGAGGTGTGTATAGTAATTAAGAATAATATGAATGTGTAAGAGTTTATACAATAATCTTTTTTTATGTTTTTATATTATTTCTTGTACTATTTTGTACGATTCCTATGTACCTATTTACTTTGTTTTATAATTTTGTTTCGATACTTATGTATTTTATAAAGTAACTATAAAATCGAGATTGAGTGGTAATAATAAATATGGTGTATTATCATTTATTATGCGCTTCAAAGTATTCATTTATCATTTTTCATTCTTTTTCAAATAAAGAGTATTGTTTAATTTTTTTAAAAGGGTTGTATGCGTATTTATATTATGAATTCCAACGATAATTATTTCTTAGCACAAAGACAATTTAAAGACAACTTACTAGCTAAAAAGTATTGAAAAAAATGTTAAAAGCTCAGTTTAAACAGCACCGCTAAAAAATGTTTTTCGAAAGTAGTGATTTTATTTATTTTAAAATATGGAATTATAATACACGTAATGTAATTATTCTGTTAAGCTAGACGAGTGCGGAGAGTCCATTAACCGGTTTCCGTATCTTATTTGAATGTTTTGACAGAAATATTTTAAAGCTTTATATTGATCTTAAGATTAATAGGATAATTTGCGTTAAACATTTTCAGTAACTTATCATAAGTCAACGGCCATTATAAAAATAAAAGGGATAATACATTTTAAGGAAAAAAAAGAAATTACTATTGTTTTGTGTGGTGCTACCAGAATAGAAAATAGAAAATGTATTGATTTTATTTAGAAATCTGATAAAATTGAGTTACGATGGTTCAAAGTTATCGTCTATGGACAGATAGGTAGTAAAATAGTGATTTGACACACCACGGGCCAAGAAAGCATAGGGTAGCTTTATAAAGGATTTAGAGGAAAGATGAACAATGGATAATTTAACTAAAAGCAGGAATAAGTTATCTCCGAAGTTATAGCTCTAAACTTTGTTTGGTAAAGTCTTGTACGAGTATCCTACGCGTCGGACAAGTTATTTCCTATATACAGCTATCCGTACTATGTGTAGGTATTAGGTAATTAAAAAAAAATTATACATTATATAACTTATTAAGCAGCCATTTATATACTTTATAATTGTATATAGATTTAAAGCGTTTCTATAACTTCAAGTTGTTCGGTTTTAATAAATCATGTTAATAGTTATAATTTATAAATTATATGTGATTCAAAGTTTAATAACAACGTATAGCTTTACTTACGTCAAATGAAAAAAACATTTATAACTGAAAAAAAATTAAATATTTTAGTTACCCATTTATGGGTTACTGTTAACAAGTCACCATCAAATAAAAATATTTAAAGCCCGCTGTTTCATAAAAACTCTACCTACGATTACATTAATTATTATTACTAAATGTGTACCGTCTTCAATTTCAGTCGAAATGTCTGTAGGTAGAATTAATGTACCTGATACTATTATTATAACAAAGGTTTGCAGTTTAATAGTTTGGGTCTACTTTACACGCCATTAGGCAACGTAGTTTTTTTTACGCAAGCGTATATACCATAATATCTCTGTTGTAAAACTTCACATCGCGCCGTGGTATCTTTATACAGGCAACTAATTCCATTATAGTAGTATAATACCTAATATAATATTTATTGTGGATTCAATGGACTGCTTCGATGTGATGACAATGCACACTAAATTTTTAAAATAAAATGGGAGTGAGGAAAAAAAAATGTTCTGTACCTACGACTTCTGTTACTATATTACAAAAGACGAAATAGTCAAAACGTCGTCAATACTATAAAATAAACCTATTGTACAACTATAGTAGGTACTACTTGACCGCCGAAGTGAAAGATATAAAAAATGTTTAAGTTTTTAACGAATTTTGAGACGTATCCGTGGAGGCGTGGATCTAGTCACGACTTACGGGACACTTCGATAACATTTTTATTCTGCAGAGAGGCGATGATAACTTGAGTATGCACGATTATATATACACTACAGGGTGTCTCATGAGGATATATCCATTAGCCGTAGAGGAGTACTCGTAGCCCGGACAAAAACAGGTTTTTTTCTGTTATACCTATAAACTGAAAAAAATTATAGAAAATCATGAGATTAATGAAAATAAAATGTTGAATGGTCTATAAAATGACTATTTTCAATTTATTGTCTCAAAAATAAAAAAAATTAATTTTTTAACTTAAGAAAAATTAACTAAATTACAAAAATAAAATATATGTAGTTCTATTGTCTCTGTGAGCCTAATAAAAAAGCATATTTATGATAAATGTATTATCTCAGGAGAAATCTCAATGGATAAACCCTCCCGGGACACTGTATACATAATATAACTTACGATATGATATCGATTATTTATTTTGGTTTCCTTCCAGTAAAAAAATGTCTTTTACCCTTTGGTACTTACAACAGCACAGGAATTTATTTTATAATATATTGTATTCAACGTTATAATGGAGATAATCTATAATACGCCACAGACCTGCTGGTTTGTCCACGCCTATCGAATCTGTATACGCTTCACGCAGGCAAATTTTATAGTGGCCAAAGGTTTGGCGCCCATTAGAACTTCGCGACTTCAACAAGTACGATAAATTGTTCGAGTGCGTGGTAGACCGTAAATGGAATTAATTTCCCGGCCCGTGACCCTTACATCCCCAGTCACAGCATTTTAAACCAGAGCTCTCGGGCGCCAAAAGTTTTGATGTTTATACCTATACCCGGCCTGGTGGGCATGACCCTGCAAATTATTATAATATGGAAGACGGTATACGATGCGATACGAACTTCGCGATCTGAACCGTTCGCGACTTGCAATAGATCGATTCGTCCAAGCGTGCACGATGGGCAAAGTCCGTTTCCTCTTTGTTTCGAATTTCCAATCGAAAACCAGATCGTGTGCGACGTAGTTGACTTGCGGCAGACCCGATCCCAATCGGTGGTGGCTGCAGTATAATAATCGTATTGTAGACCGGTGATAATATTATTTCCTATATCTACGAACGTCGTAAATCCAACCCGTTTGACGCTTTTCGATAATATATTGATATGGCTGCCGTATCATTAATAATGTCATGACAAACGTTACACGCAGCTCGAGAACACAATAATAAACATAATATAATAATATTATGATATATATTATCTACGTGTGCGATTGATCGGTTGGCCGCCGTGCACACCCCTTAACCGGACGTGTACATAATATTTCCGGCAGGCTGTTAGGTTCGACCTTTTGCGATGATCATCTGCACGCGATTGGGCCAGTGCTCGTCCTCACGACGACGGTGTAATATTATCATAATATTAGAGGGCCAAGGTGATGCGAAAAACACCAAACGGCACAAACCAATAGTCCACTGTAGAAATAACGCGACTGGAGATCAACCGATTGTCGGCTAAATTTACAGAAAAAAAAATGTTGATGCGTCAGTATATTATATTACAATAATATAATATGATATGTTATAAATTATTATTATTTACGTCTTTAAAACGTTTTAATACAATGTTTTTTTTATGTTTTTGGAAGGAGTACCAGGTATATAATTTAATAATCTAATATAAAATTATTCGAGAGTTTAAAAGTGTGGTATAGACGTATAGTAGCCGTTTAATATAGGTAATAATTACCCATTATAATGAATTATTTATGTCCATGAAGTTGACCCCCCGACATTGTCTGGTCGATTCTAAAAATACGCCAATGTTTTGCAATTTAATTGCAAACAATTATAAATTGGTTTTTAGAATTTGGAAATCAATATTTTTTTTGGGCGGATTTCACAAGTTTTTTTGACAGCTCTTCGACTTTGACCGATCGATTTGAAAAAAATATTTCGTAATTAATTTGAAAAATATTGCGATACTTTTAAATCTATCGGACAAAGTCTCGCCGACTTATTATAAATAAAAATTAACACTGTTTGTAATAAATGCCCTCTATAAATTACTCACTATCTTAAAATTAATACAATCACTAATTTTTGTTGTTATTTTGATATAAATACTAAACATACATCAATTCAATTGATATTATGAATGGAAACTGTTTTTTTTTTTATGAATTTTCATTCTAACTTATAGTTACAAAATTATTGTATAGACTATAATATAATATATAATTTGATTAAATAATTAATAATATTTTAATTTTATGCCTTGCAAGTTGTAAATCTGATATTTTAAAAGTTATAACTATGCAACTATAGGACTAGGTATTCAGTTTTGGCTAATACAATTTTTCCACTCAAGTGGAAATACAAAACTGTATTTTTACCATGTTAATGATAATATTTTCTTATGCATATATTATAATAATGTAGCTAACAATATTTTAAATGAAATTAATATTAAAACAATGCATGTAGTCAAATATATTTTTTTTTTTAGTGTAAAGGTCTTATTGTCGGGTTTTATTGTACTTGGAAGTTAGTAGTATGGTACAACCCTTCCCTATAACAAAATAAGTACAATTATGCACTTGTATGCAGAGTATCTCTCAGTGTTTATCTTATCCGTAACATACTCGCTTGCTCAATATAAACACTCCTCTTTCAGCCCCCTGTCTAAACTCCGAGACTTGGCAACTAACTTATTAATTATTCGAATATCTAACGGAATCTGATGGTTCAACTTTTAAAATACAAACGTACATTAGCCACGTTAGATTTGAAGGTAACTCGTTAGGAACATTTTTAATTCGAGCTTAATCAAACGATGCAGCAATTATGATAAACAGTCCATACGGCAATTATTTTCAAAACTTTTTGTTAATAAAAATGGTTAAAAATGATTGACGGGATGGCACACGCCCGCAGTACGGGTTTTTTTATTTTCGTTATCAATTTATGCGATGTATTATATACAGATGTTTTATTATAATCCAATATGTACCTATCTATGTATATATCTCTGGGCATATTGCTTTGGTCGGGTTAGGACTCGAACCGCTGCACGCGTCCGTGCGGCACGAATTACCCGATCCAATGCCAGTCCGAATGCGAAGGACTTGGGGGCTGGAGATCGCGTCGGATGGATGCTCTTAGGATTTTATCGACAAACTAACTACCTATATGTATTTTAACCACGTAGGTATCTATCTACACTCGCCGGAGGAAATGTTTGTAAAAATCACGACTTGACGATGCACGTTCGTCGGTCTCCGGACGAGTCCTACTCAAGCGCCCTGTTCCGTTTGCATCCCGTGAATAGAATCACCAACATACTTAAGGGTATACGAAGAAATAATGGAAACACAACGGGTGTGTTTAAACAATTTTCCGAAAAGAAAATGTCGATAAAAGTTAATAATCTCCGAAATAACGAGTGTTCACTGTTAAACGAATTACTCTATGTAGCGAAAACGCACTATAATAAACGTAGGTATATTATATATTATGTTTTTTAATATCGATAAATGCGAATCGTTTTTGTTTTTATTTAATAGTAATTTTCTAAGATCGGCCGTATAGCACCGTTCATTCATTTCTATTACCGTCCGATTTATTCGTGTTTTTACCCGTTTTCACCCGTTTTACACGTTCAGCGTTTTGTTGGTTTTTCTAGTAGTTAAGTTTTCGTAAACGTTATAGCAAAACTTTTTATCAGTTCCAAACAAGTATTGCGTGTATCAAACTAGTAATGCATTGAATTATGGTTTTAAAACAAAACAAACAACCAAAAATTACTATAATAATTGTTTATTTTACGATTCCTAAAACTATTACATAACAGTTGTGCATCTAATTCGATTTTTTTTTTATCTACAGCCACTTTCAGCGCAAAGTGCGTTGTAAATTATTAGTTACAAAACAATGTTTAAAAGTTAGAAAACAGAACCTACATTTCATATACAATTCTAATTGCTAAGACTGGTAGTATATTTTAAGCCTGCTCTTTATGAATTCCCATTTAATACAATAGTATTGTGTATTAAATTTTATGAATACCTTTTAATTGCTAAGTCATTGACTATAGTTAAATATTACGTTCCTATTATAATTGTTAAACACCAATATATTATTAATAGATACAAAATAAAATTGTAATGTAGGTAATAATCATTGTCATAAATATTTATTTACTTATGGATAATGAACACTCTAGTAAGCACAGAGTACAGATGCTTGTTAAATATACATCGTAATTTATAAAATACAATATGATTAAAGTACAGTGTTGAAGAACATATTACGCAAGATACAATAGTATTCTCAAATCAAGATATAAATTGTAACTATTTTTTAAATAATATTTCATTTTGGACAGAGAATCAAACAAAATGTTTATGTTGAAGTTTTTTCATAAGATTAACATTCGGTCTATTGGCGCAAAACTACAATAATTTAATTTATATGTTGGAACATAGAACAAAGAAGTGGATCCTAACGCGAAACTTTGTACATTTAGAGTGATTATGGATAATATTTCAGGACAGTAAATTTAACAAATTATATGGCCAGTGTAAATCATTTAATTACCCTTTGAATTTCAAAGTTTCAATATTAAACTGTTTTTAAATAGTAGTTCAACTTTAAAAATCGATTATGGAGTTGTTTCAGCTTAATTAGTCTTGATATGAGCTCTAAATTATTGATCAATATTATAAAATTCGTACGAGGGAGAAAAATTAAATACGTAAGCATAATATTATGGTGTCATGACATTCCCATTAATTACGAATTAAAACCATTATAATATACGATTACGTGTGAGATTTAATTAAATACTACATTATTATTTGTAACATTTTAATTTTAAGTTAAAAGTTAACTTTAATTTATTCCAAATGTATATATAATAATATTAATATAGTTGTCTATATTTTTAGATTTAAAAAATAAAAATTTAAAGTATAAATGGTTATTTGTTTTGGGATGACATTGTGTCGATGATTGTTTACAGGGAAACTATTAAATAAATCGAAAGTTGATATTTTCAATGTACCGCTTAAATTCGATTTCTGATCTATAAAGAATAGTGTTACTATACATAAAACTTTTCAAACACTCCTTTTACCCAAAATAGTGTTAAGAAAAATATCATTATAAACTATTCCCAGACAGAAATTTTTTGATTAATAATATTAGTATAACGTTATTATAATACTATTATAATATTATCATTACAAAATGATGTCTGGGTTATAGAATCGTTTTATTCAGAATCTAAAAAAAATTTAAAATAATTCTCAATAATAACTATTTTTTTGGTCTTATTTTTATCTTACAACGACTTTGTTTCATTTATTTAAAATTTCTTTTGTATAACATATTATTTATTAGGTACTCACTCAAGCATATTATACAGTTTTTAAAAGGTTATTTGTAAGTATTTAATTTTAAATTGTATAACATTTAAAAAATTGTTCGAATAGTTTATAGTAAATATGATTTTAATTAAATGTAAATAAATAAAATCAGTGTTCTATGTGTTTGCAATAAATTATGTATTTGACTTAGTTCTACATCGTAAAATTGTGTATAAAAAAAGACGGAAAACAAATGTAACGATACATAAGGATTAAAATAATTGGTATCATTTGAAATGTACATAAGAACTAAGTACGTTAGTTTATTTTAGTGGGTATAGGAAATTGCCTTTAAGTTCTATACGCTAAACCCACGTTGTTTCATAATATATACGGTCGTAAAACAATGCCAATTTTCCAACTTGTACCATATGACAAGGTAATTTGTAAGACTAAACGACTGAACAATTTATTTTAATAGATACATGTGATTTATGTGAATAATTTCTGGAGGTCTAATGAGGCTTGAACCATATCACACATTTTGAAAATGTTCCATAAAATCGGTTTTTTTTTTTTTTGGAAAAGACAGCTTTAACTCTTATTAATCTCAAATCAAATTTAATGACATAATACATATAGGATTAATTAATAAAATTGCTTTGAAAAATTATGTTTTTAGTCACGGTGATGCAGAAGGGAAATTAAGAAATTTACTGATTCAAAGTATTGTATGTACTATTACGACGTGTTTTTACTTTTTACGTATTGTAATATTCTGAGCCGATCGAATGAATACATCGTACTTACAATTTATCATGTGTGTTTTTTTCTGTCTATCATCATATAGGTAGTAAAGATGCTCCAATTTTCGACATCGGCATCTTTTCTGTTATGAATCTAGTTGGTACTTTTGAAAGCTCAAAATTTAAAAACTCCCAGTAGTAAAAGCGTCAGGAAAAATCAAAAAAACTGGTATTTTTAATCAAAACCAATTAAAGGAAAAATTGTTTTTTTTTATGGTGGAACTCAAAAATTAATAACCGTAGTCTTTAAATGTTTACCAAATATCTTTTTTAGAATTTTCCATACATGGTAAAATGTATAAGCTATTTTGACTCTTTTTGAGGTATTTATAGCCATAATAATTTTTCAAATTTTGTAAACTATTTTTCAGTAGAAATTCATAATAGTTTTTCTTTTCATATCTAAAATTAGACATTTTAATAGAAGATTCCCAACAAGGTTTTCTACTTTTATGAAAAAAAAAAGTTCACCGGAAAGGTTTTGCTATTTATAGCCATGAGATATTTTCGATTTTTATGATTTTTTTTTTAACTATTAAATTTAATTATTTATACAAGTATGGGCCATTGGTAAAGCGTGTGATCTACCAGGCATTTAAAGGTTTAGCGTGTGATCTACCGAGAAAACAGTAAATAACTAGTTATAAATAATTATAAATAAATATGTAATATTATGTAATAGAAATGTAATTAAATTAAAAAAATAACTATATTTAATACATTAAAGTTGTTTGAGTCTACAAAACAAATGATACAATTAGTATTAGTCAAAATATATAAATTATGTTCAAAATATGATAATTGTTACAATATTACATTTTATGAAACTAAAACTTTTTTATATCTTCCAAAAAATGTGTAAATAAATTATTCCGTTTCTTTATTGAGCGATAACAACATTCAATTAAATTGCGTGGTAATAGATATTCATTAGTCCCATGCATTTTTCTTAATATTTAAAATTTTAATAATGACCATAACAATTTTATTGTACGCGTGTTAGCCCCATTTACGAAATGTTCATAATTATTGACTGTTAAATGATTATAGCCAATATCATTTAGACTGGAGTATGATTTCCATTCATCAGACGACAGACACTATGCGGTAGTCTCCGGCAAAACTTTTCTTTGTATGATTGGAATTAATGTTTTTTTTATCTCTTTGTTCAACGGTAAAAAATCTGCGTTCTAATACATCACCATTTTTCCAACATAAACCAAACACCCAAAGACGTTCGATTAGTACGTTATTGTACAATATCATCGTGTATTTAGTCACAAAAGGCATATTATTCGTTACCTATATTAATAGTAGATCACGGCGGACCCGGTAGATCACACGCTTTGCCCAAGTATGTTAGGGTGACACAAAGTCTCAATGCTCAGAATCGTTTTTCGTATGCAAAGATTTGTCATTTAATCCAAGTATAACACATCCATTACAAGGTCATGCTTGAAAACTACTGCACAGTAGAGCGGTACCCACTTATCCACCTTTTTTAAATTAAATTTTATTGTTTGTATTTCATGTTTACTTAATTTGAATATAAAAGGTTATTGTATATAATATTAAGGCACGCAATTGATTTTACTCGGAGGTACATAATAATTAGGGTAAGCAGAGTGAATTATTCAGAATAAATAATCATTGGTACGCCATTGTTATGGTATTTTGCATTAAAAATGTTTCAATAGAAATATTTTTTGTAAAATACCCACAAAATGTATAGCGACATATTTCAACAGTTAATAAGAAAAAAAACAAGTTAGAAAAGGTCATTTTGTGAGTGTACTAAAGTCCCAGTTTCTAAACGTGTTAATGAAACGCAATAAACTATACTACCGTGTAATTTGTGTAAATTGGTTAAATTGCAATACTGACAGTAAATAAATATTACAAGATCAACATTCGTAACTATGTACTGGTAATTAACACGACGGATGGACGGACACAACGAAGGTGCAAGGCGTTCTATAATTTTGCTCGGAAACCTATGATAATACGCAGTTTTAAATAAATTGTCATTCAAAAATAATATATGCACAGGTAGCGCATGTTTACAGTGATATCCGCGTATAGCCATCTAGAAGGTTTCGGCTTAGATATTTTATTCCCGAAGGCGATGTGTTTCCCCTACCCCTTCCCCTATCGCGAGTGCCTATCCTAACAAAAGCGCTAGCAGCGGGAAAATTATGACAGAACCGTTTGGGGCGGCTTATACCTAGGTACATGCAATAAAGACATGACAGCTGCAGTCTGGAGAGTTGGCAGAAGAAATTCGTCATTGTGTGCAGCGTGACAGTATATGTATTAAACATACGGTGCGGTACTATGGTACGAGACAATAATTTGCATACCCATACATAAATGCAAATGCACATCCACAATAGGAATCGCATCTACGGGCTTTCGATTACAATTGGCCTAAGTGAAACTGAGATATATATATATATATATATATAGAGATAGTATGTCAGAGTGATAGAAAGATGAATAGGGCGAGAGATAAGCGTGAAAGGGGCAGAAAGAGATACTGCGCATTTTCACACAATAACCCTCCTATTGTACACGTGCCCGAGCGTCAATGTCCCGCCATCAATGTTGACATTTTTTCGTAATAATTATTAATGGACCAAATTTGGTCACCATATTGCATGTGTGTGTGTGTGTGTGTGTGCGTGTTTGAATCGGAGAAAGAAGTCTGTGATTTATATATTTTGTTTCATTAGTTTTCCACGGCCATAGGCAAGTTTACTGCATACTCGAGCTTCAGATATAGTTTGGTGCAATTCCGAAATCAAAATGAAAATAAAACGTACATTCTTCGTCGTACAATCTTACAGACTAGAGCCTAGAACACAATAATGATAGTGTATTGTTCTCGAGATCAAAAATAATTTATAGTTCTAATGTATCGAGCAGATTTGTTTTTCTTATTTAAAATGTTTATAGGTTCAGCCCGTTTATTACTAAATGAATAAAACTATGTTTCAAAAATCCTAAAGAATTGATGGAAGATTTTTGAAAAATGGACACTCGTATTGTGAAAATAGTTATTTCGTAGCAGTTTAAATGAAAAACTAATTTTCTGTTTTTCGTTAACATTTTTAAATGTTGAATTAAATAAAATATTATTCACATTACCATCGCCAAAACCACCACGCCCGGGTGGGCAACAATCGTACCATTGTTGTTGTAATGTAAAGAGTTGACCTCCCACATGCATGCGAGTGTTTAAAAATCAAAGTTTAGAAACGCCAAAATTGGGCGGTAAAAATTATCCACGACGACTCAGCAGATTCGTACGTTGGTTGTTATACGAAACGGTGTGTGTGTGTGTGTGTTTGTACAAGTGTAACGTAATAATACAATATTATTGTAATCCTAAGCCAAATTATAATATTTAGAATGATTCACCAAGCATGCTCACAGTGATCTCTTCCTTTAATAATGAATTTATTCCAATTCTGATGTTTGGATTTTTTAAATATGATAAAATACAATATTTTTAAATAATTCTAATTTTTTTCAACATTTGAAGAGTGTCCAGTTGCAGTTCAACCGAAGGTGCAATTAATAAAAAGTAATATTTTAATTAGTCATTGAATTGAGAATTGTCGGCGAAAAACAATAATTGTTAAATTATAATTATTGATTTTATATACACATATCATATTATTGCAATAAGAATTTTTTGAACCTAACAAGTACACAATGTTTACGTTACGATCGAGAAGATGAAAATTTAAAAAAAATAAGACTTCTCGAAATCACAAAACTATTATTATTATTGTACGTTATTATTTTACGAGCGACGTTAACGAATGACAAATATTGACAGTGGTGAACAATTTTGAATTGTCCGGATTAGGTACAAAAAAAACAAAGGAAAAACTTTAATATTACAAATGATGTACATGATACGGCAAGTTTATTTATTTTTTAACGTATACGTAAGATATACTTGTTATTATTGTTATTATTTTGTTAATTTAGAGTTTATTTTTAAAACTTTTTCCTTAAAATTCTATTGAATTAGTTTTTTTCATTGTGAATTTTTAGGTATCTTACTTTTTTCAAGTAGGAGTTTTCAAAAAATATCGTATTGCTCTCGAGCGTTAGGAAATCAAGTCTGGATGACTCTTAATGTGAATAATACCTACCGATAACCGTTCAATCGTTTTAATGAAATACAAACAAGTACCCATCGTTTCTTTCTTAAATCTAAAATAATGTATTATCTATATTGTCATTGAAATAACATACTAGTATAGTATAGCGACGAGTGAGACAATCTGCTAGCTACTTCACTTACTGACTCGTATACAATTGTGTATTGGTTTACTACTACTTATTCCATGTTTACCTAACATATTATTATACTGTTAGAATGTACGTCAAAATATTCAGAAAATAATAATTCAATTTCAGAACACAATTATAATAATATAACAATATGACGTTGGAATAAACGTACTCGGTGAACAGGGTAAACTGACAGTGTCTCAAACACAAAAATAAAAAATAAAATAACCGAGAAAGTCATTTTGTTGTGAAGTAGTATATCGAATGCACATCGTCATTGAGTGAGACGCTGTAATGGATGTTTTAAATTTGAATTCAATATTTCAATGTACGATAATAATATTATGTAAAACGATTCTGAATGGAAAAGTGTGTCAGCCTCTAAATCTAAGGATATATTTTATAATATTATGGTTATATTAATAGAAGTAATTTATTTTTCCATTAGCTTATTACCAACAGGTAATACGGAAGGTCGAAAAAATGTTTGCTAAAAACGACGCTTTTATATTATATTATTTTAATATCATATCATATTCGTATACGGTCGATTTAACATATTATATAAGTATTTATGTATCGAAGAATGGGTAAAATAAGTTTGTGGTATGATTATAAGGCCTTATGGATTAATATTTTTTGTTACATAAAATAACTAAAATCCTCAGAATAAAAATGATGTTTTTCGCTTAAATATTCAATTTTTGTCAAAATTTGAACTTCAAATGTCTATAGAAAAATAAATGTGAAAATGTGCTTACGATTTTATTAAATTACTTGGAAAATAATTCAGGAAGAATCTTGTATTCAAATGGCAAGCGTTAGTTAAGAAAATAGAAATTTATATAGATTTTTAACTACTGAATAATTAGCTAATTTTTGCGGACTTTATGATTTTTGTCAAAATTTAGATCTTCCAAAGCTCAAATAAAATAACGTTGAGTAGGTATTTTTGATATTTTTAAATGGTGTAAGAAAAACTTATGAGGAACCTTGTATTATATTTTATGGTTTTTAACTTTGTAAAAAATGATAAAGCATAAATAAAAAGAACTAAAAAAGTTTAAAGGGTAAAAATATTTTTTAAATTGCTCGAAGATACTAATCTCAATATTTGTTGACGATTTCAAGTATTTATAGTTATTCATTTTTTAATTACATGCACAAAAAGACAATTTTTTAAAACTTTTTTTACGTAAGTAGTGTTGTTATTTTTTTTTAAATTAAAAAAATTCTCAATTTTTTTACTTTTGCCCTAACGAAATAACTTTCTGAACAAATATTTTTTTGTGACGAAACATGTTACCAAAACAACAAATAAAATATATATTTGCCAAAGTCTTACGTTCCAATCATTATGTCCCAACAAAATATAGCCCTCCTTTGACTCGTATAAACGCGCGTGACGTCAGACATACAAAAACTAAAACACACATTATTTCGAAATAAACGCATCGATCACTCCACTCAGAATTAAAAAAGATTTGTAAAATTTTGCTTCGGACGATGTTCACGTCGCGTAGTACACCTAAATTTTGGTGTTCGGACGTGCCTCGGCTGGTCATAAATCAACCACACCGCGGTGTGGCCATTGCTAAAAAAAAGCGTCGTGTTTGTGTGTCCGTACATTGAGTATTTGTTGTTTTCTTCACGTTGCCCGTTCGACATAATAATAATAATATGCCATCTCGTAATGCCAGCGTTATTATATGTTACTATTATTATATTTTCCTCGGTTTCTGACCCAGCTATAATATTATTATGCTAGTACGTAACGTGTCAATTACCTCAGATGACTTCGCCATAAATGCGAGACTTGATAATAATAATATGTACGCGTTTCGTGAGAGTGACGGGCGCCGGTACCCACGAGACTTATTGGATGCACTTGTGCGCGTGTGTGCAAAATCACTCGTTTCGCAGTTGTTAAGTGCAGGTGCGAGGACGGCGTCAGAATAAGAAGAGTGAAGGTGGTGGTGGTGGTTGTTGGAGTAAGTGACGGACGGGGTGAAGTGACGTATATTACGATATCATTTTTCGGGGTATTTTTCAGGGATGATGATAATTGACAAATTATAACCGTTATTGTTTCGGTTATAGTTATTAAAATGAGATCGCAACGAACAATAATAGACTTAATATGCACCTATTGTATAAATATACCACGAGGTCTTGTATGGTTTTAGACCCAAATTCGTAATGTAAGACATTCTGATCAACTCCAGTGTTGTTCGATGAGCGTATGTACAATAGACTTGACTAGTGATTATTTAGAGCAACCGTTATTATATATCAATATTAAATTACACTCGTGAATGAAAATGTTGAAATATTTTGCATATTATTTTTCCGGCGTCATAACGAGCGAGATGAAAATCTTTTTTACTATTAGGATATTAAAAATTAATGTTTGAATTCTAGAAATTTACACATTTTCGCATATTTTTAGAATTTTGATTTATACAATTGCATATTTACCTTTGACATTTTGGACGCTGCAGTGTTCATTTCGTTTTGCAATTATTATAATTTTCAACAATACACAATAACATTTTCGAGATAAATATTCAGTAGGTATGCGTTTATAATATATTATGTACCTATGAAGAAAAATAAAATATTTTTGAGCATAATTTAGTAAATCAATTTTCCTGATATCCGTCAACTGTCAAATATTTTGATTGCTAAATATTTTAATAGATTTATAAATTATAATTTTATTGAAATACTAGTATTTACTGTTACTCCATAATAGTTTTTGTTTAGTTTGAATTTTTTAATTTAATTTCATACATCTAAATCTGTGAAATTCTTTCAAACAATACGTATTCGTCTGATGACGAATTTTGATGAGATCGTTTTAATATTATATATTATATAGGTAGCCACTTTTATAGTTTAAATATATTTAAAACGAATTGATAAAATTTAAAAGTTTTTAAATATCAACTTTTTGTCTGCACATTTACAGTTCTTTGAATCTTTCAAACTCTGTTATATATATATATAGAACAACTGGAATTTCTGGAGTCTGAAATATAATATAAAACAATTACTAAAATATAAGATAATAAATAAAAAAATATTGTTTTTAATACTAAATTATTAGTTATAACCGAAAGTCCAGGATTTCGAAACGAGCATTGCATAACTATTTGAGAGTGTAGTTGTTAATAGCTATTTTGAAGTTGTATATCATTATTTTGGTCGACTTCGGCCATTGTATAATAAACCGCCCATATATGCGGTTTTGAATTAATTTGGTTTTATCTATCATTCCTGTGATATATCTTATTCATCTATGTTTATCATAATTTCTGAACTTGAAGTCTGGAAATTCCGGTCTTCAAAATATACACAATCTTTGAACATCGTTTTACTCGATTCAAGGTAATCACACGACTAATAAATATACCTACAGTCTAATAGTTTATGAACAAACAACTATTCGTCTGACACTATATTCGTATAAATTTCTGAACATTAATAATAAATTAATGGATTTACATTGAATGGAAACGCCTCAGATATTAGATCATCCATTATGGTCGTATGTAAGACAATGGTAATTATCGAGCATTTTAATTTTGCATATTAATTCATGATTCCCGCACATAGGAGTTGCGTTACACGTCGTATTGTTTTGTATTTGGAGCGGTCGTAAAACCAAATTTGAAATTCGACACGTTTACTTTCGATAAATGTATAGTATTCGAGATGAATACGCGATTAATGTATCAATCATCATAGGTAACCGGTGGTGACATAATTTTATAATTATTTATGCCTCCATTTTTGTTCTCGTGCATGACGATTAGCGTTTAAACGAAAGCAATATAAATAAAGATGTGTTGAATTGAGTTATATGAAACGCATATTTTATGCGTGGCGTTCAAGAATTGCAAATCGCTTTATTAGTCGTGGGTACATCAATATATATATTAAGTACATAATACAATATATAATGACATACCCGAGTGTACAACGGTTGTGCTCTTCGCGGATACAGCCACGATAGTTTGTCTTCTATTATATTATATACGAGGGGGAAGAAGTCAAGTGTCTGATGTTTAATTGCCGTTGTCATAAATAACTTTCTTTCGAACGAACGTACGAGCGTATTATATCTGTACAACGAATAGGAAGCACGACAGACAAAGCGCTTTTTAATGCATTTATTTTTTCTCCTCACAATGATTATTTTCATATTATCCCTTCCTGTCGAACGGACGAGTCTCGGGAAACAAGTTTGAACTTCGCTACCTATTTCCCATGGGTGTCGTGTCAAAGCCCTGGGGGGATAAAGTAAAAACAAATAGAAAGAGGAAATAATATATAGGCATACATAGACGAGAGAATTCTGTTTAGTGTTTCATCGTATCAAAAGCCGTTATCTATGGTTTCGGTTTTATTAGTAATTCCGTATAATTGATTTATATTACATCTGCAATAATAAACAATCACTACTATCTACAGCAGATTCATATTTAAATAAGTTTTTTTTACAACTGATTTTCATCCGTATGATTAAAGATCTGTTGTGATTATTTGTTTTATTACTATACCGATTGATAATAAGCATTTAATAATATGGGTGATTAAATAATGACAATTTAAATAATATTGTTATTAACAACGACGACAAATGTAATTTTAAACACTTTCTAAAAATTATAGGTAGGTACTAAATTAAATGTAGATAACGTCAGATATACATATTTATTATTGTATTTCTATAACAAAGATTTAAGCATTACATATTATTATCATAGTTTAAAATTACATAAGTAATATTTTGCGCTGATGTCCATTACCCAGTATATACCAAGTAACCTGATGTTTTTACTTAGTTAAATCAGATAAGTATGACTAGTATGATTATATGAAAAAAATGTAAAAAGAAACGTTCTTTTGAAAACGTCTGTAATTATTAAATGGTATACCTACATAGTTTATTTTATGCATTACTATTATTATTGGTAAATAATATTACCTAATTACGAATAATATAATGTGCAATCCGTTCCTCGTTGTATCTAGAGATGTACATAAGAGTAACGAACAAATCGTTTAAACAAAACATTTTAAAATTTAAATAATATTAATAACAATGATATAGCAATATAAAACACATAAAATATATAACGATATTCATTTGAATATTGTTGGCTACGAAAATCTACTTATTTTTGTATTAGGATGTAATTTTATGGTGAGGATAGACAAATATGATCGATTGTTTTCTTACATCCGTAAAATGAAATTGGCTTATAAAAAATAAAAGACTCAACAACTTTAAATATTTTTATGTGTTGTGACAAACAAAAACTTTTTCAATAGGTTACTATTCATTTCCATCGTAAGTGCTGCCTCTTCTGGGTATATAAACAAATAAAAAAACTTCTTATGGAAAATCTACATTTATATTGAGTTGAAGTTTTATCTAAGACAAAAATTGAATTTTACGTAGGTATAAAATAATTCGTCAAAAACTTGTTTTCAACTTTCAAAGTTAGGGTTTGTTTTAAACGTATAGATTATAAATCCAGCGGTTCGGGTAAAGATATTAAATTATTTAGTATTAACCGTAAACACGTCCTTGCTTATTAATTATTGTATTTTATATTTAAAATTCTTTTAGGAATTTTCAAAAAGCCATTAAATTATTGAAATATTACAATTTTTATCGTGTGTTGGTTGTGAAATTATACATCGTGTTTTTAGGGATGTATAAAACCACTGGAAATATTAAAAAGGTATTTTATTATCTTCGACCTACACAGCATGTTTAATAAATATAATATTAATTTATTACAAATACCATGCATAGTAATATTATGAAGAAATGTTACTAAAAGTATAGTAAATTAAACACAAAGTTAGGCGTATACGATTTGAGTGTATGCATAGTCGTTAACATTTCGTCCTATAAAGTCCATATCGAACCGACAGGAGTTATAAAATTCATTTAAAATGTCAAATGTCAGTCAAATAACAAGGAAGAAGTTTAAAAAAAGTATACAGTTTTTTTAAAAAAAACCTTGACAATTTGAGTTGGTAATTAAAATTAAATACTTATGAGGATCAAATAAAAAAAAAATCAATTGGTTAAATGTCAAACCCTAATGATACAAATCCACACCATATTGTTTGTTTTGTATATAGTATGAACATAAATTGTGTGTGTGTGATGTGTTGGTTACAAATAAGAATTATTATAATATATAATTCCAGTTTGTGTTGTGCAGTTCTTATTGTAATCCCAAATACCAAACCATTAATTTTATTACATTGGTTTTTAATTGAAAATAATTTTGGAATGTTGAAATTATGCGCATAAAGTTCGACATACAGTTCGCAGCACAATAGATATTATTATATCGACAAAACGATTTATGTTCATAATATCCTATCTATTACATATTATTACTGTGTGTGTGTGTGTGTACAGCTCACGAGCGTACGTGTGGTGTATTAATAATAGTAATCGATTGGCACGAAAGCCATAGTTAAAATATGACGATTAAATGCATGATTAAATCGACCATCGGACCACAGATTGATTAAACAATTGATTGTACTTAGCGTTTGGGTACTTATACATATACGTTTATAATTGTATAACTGAACGTAAGGTATTCGTAAGTTGTAACTTGGGTTACCTTATAATATATTTTGTTTGATAATTACTTAAAAATAATTAAATAATAATGTTATGTAATAGCAACTAAAAAAACAATTAAACTATACATTATGAAAAATCTTATTTTTTGACAAGAATTGTAATTACATTATACATTGTTTGTACGTTTGTCGATTAATGTCTTTAACAAAGTATTGCATTTCGGCCAAACATGAGAAAAATAATGATATGTTTTAATGACAAAATAAGAATTCACGGACATCTGATACCTCTATTTATAATAACACAAAATTTGATTATGAAAAATACAAAATGCTCTACGAAAATGCTTAACGTCAGCTGTAAACGACCCGCAAAAACGATTCAACCCATAGGCTATAGTGCACATTACAATCGATTCTGCTCGTAATTGATGATTTGCAATTTAATAAATGTATAATTTATTATAATGGTACCTACCTATATTATGTTTTATGGTTTTTGAAAAAATTTCCTATTCGTTGCGCCTTCGTTTTGGATTGGTTTTTCGTCCAAATTCGACATACCTGACAATATAGTAATAATAATATTACTAGCTATTCGACTGACTGCCAGGCGCAGACCCCCCCGTCCGCGATCTTAATAGATCGACGATTCGAATACCTACGAATAAGACGATTAGGAAATAAAACCCTCGCCCCATGCGATATTGGCGGCGGAGGCGGCGGGGGGAACGATAGTTTATCACAAACTGGTATGATAATATGATAACACTGTTGAGGTATATACGAATCGGTCGGCAATAGTTTCACGGCCACCATCTCCCAGAAAAAAAAAAAAATAATAATAATAATAAAAAAGCGGCGTATCGTGTAGGTATGTTTATAATACCTGCCAGCGCCGGGGACCAGGAGGTATATATATAAACTTTCTCCACGACTGGGATCGTCTCCTTTATTCTCGCGATCGTCCGAGAAATGTACTGCGCGCGTAGTATCGCGATTCTGTTCCGGTGATGTGATTGAGGTTTTTTTTTTCTAAACGTTTTACAGTTTAAAATTCAAAAAAACAACAGCCGAAAATCGGATTTTCGCATTTCGAGTGTCCGGATACATAGTAACACAAGGTTAGTTTAAATTACGATTGTATATTTTATTACGAACAATAGGCGTATACTTTATCATTAAACAGCCATTTGCTCGGTAAACAATAATATTATGTACATTTACAAAAGCATTTTTTTTAAACGTGTACCTACATTTTTTTACGTTTTATTTAATTGCTCATTCATATATCTAGTCATATATATTTATCTAAAAAATGACTGTTTAGGGATAAAATAAATATACATATACAATATAATATTATAGGTACATTTATACAAGTTCACACAAACCGATGCGGGAAAAAAAAAATGTGTCCCCGTCGTCGTTTTTCTATTAAATATTGAACGACAATACCTGTGCGACGCAAACTCCCACACACATATTATATATTATAATAAAATATTATGAAACGTCGATGTTGAAATGTAATAAATTTTCCTTCCAATTCGAAGCAGACGAGACGGCTACCGTTACGGTTAGACGTGATGAAGCGATCGATTTATTTCACATAATATTAAATAATATGATTTACATGGTGATTCGCCAAGCATGCATATGCTCATCCCCATAATATATTATTTTTAATAATACATATTTTACTTAAATTCATATCTTTGGAATTTTCTTATGGACCATATTTTCAAATATGTATTTGGGTTTTTTATGCACTTTAGGAGTGTCATGTGAGTGAATGTGAATCACGCTTTTTATTGCAAATTGTTAAGGAGATGATTTTTTGAAAATGTTTACTAATCGAAATTCGAACGACTATTAAACTTCAAATACTAATAGGTTAGTCCATAAAAATAGTTTCAGACTTATTTCTCTGTTGCAGTGGAAAGAATAACGTAAAAATATCGCCGATACTTGAAATATTAGAAAAAAAAATATCTCTAACCACCGTCGTAATGTTTCTGAAATTTTTTCAGTAAGAAACAAAAAAATTACTTTTGCTGCAATAGGTACATAACACACATAATGTTATAATATTAAAAAAAAAGTCTTTGCTTACCTACTTTTAATGACTTCGATTGAGCGCAGTACAAAATATTACATGACTAACTTCAAAGCCACCCAAGCCTTTTGATACAAAATATGTAATTTGTTTATTCTATCAATACCTGAAAATCAAATCGTTTTTTTGTGGAGTAGTAATGGTCACAAAGATCACCCACTGCAGTCGGTTAATATGAAAACAAGATTGCTTGATAAGAAATTGGTCTTGAGACTTGTTTCATCCTCATACACTTAACAATTTCTGTGATATTAACATGAGTCGTATCATATATTTTAGAAAAAACAAACCGGGTCAACCATTCCCTCCTAATTATTGTCCTTTTTATAATTTTATATATACAACGAAATTATCCATTGTGCAAAATATAACATAGGTAGATAGTAGATTTTATGATTTTTTTTTTTTTTTAATAAAAGAAGAAAATAATGATATACAAAAACGTGTTCAGTAAACTTATGCAAACGAAGACTGTACATAGATATTTCATTATTATTATTTAACTTCCCAGTTTGTGTATTTTTGCGCGGTTTTAGAATTTCACACAGGTCACGAGTCGCGTTTAATTGAACGGCGTTACGTGTGGTTCTCTCATGGAACGGGTATAACGTCCAGAAAATGATTAATTAGTAATCTCGCATTCAAAATCGGTTAACCATCTAATTAGTCGTCGGTCGGTTGACTCTGCAGGTGTTTCCCACCAAGACATCAAACAAACGAGCACCTCGCGTAATCCGAACACTTCAAACTCCTCATCGTAATACAATAACATCATGATTATTCCCTATAGTTTATTGCAGACTGCAGTCGTGGAAAATAAAACGCATTGCATTCATAGGGCAAATCACATTCCAGTCAAACGTGCGTAAAAGAGAAATACATTATTGTGCAGTCTATGCTTTATACACACTGCACTGCGACTGTTTACGAAACATAACATTATTGCCCTAAAAAAAGTCGGGCAGCTGGTACGTAAAAAAAAAACGGCATACTTCCGGGTAAATCGTACAGATATTTTTTTTTTTTTGCTCATCCACACAATTAATACTGTACACCCCATCTCGCCGGTCCGATAATTATTTATTTCGAACATTCCAATATTATCGACGCCAAAACCAATGGCTATTAAAAATCAAATCACTGAATAATATGTGCGTATTGGTTGTTTCTTTCGAGATTCCGTTGACACGCCGAAAAATTATCTTATCTCATCACAGGTAGGTAGGTAGGTAGGTACTCAATAAACTTTTACAACTAAATTAGCATTTATTATTATCTTTTATATTATCACCGAAACTGAAAATTATGGAATTAAAACGTGAACGGACGTCTATATAGCTACGAGTTTCGTAACCATTAGAAATAATTTCACTCGTTAGTACGTAGTTATTTTTTCGTTAAATATGCAACAACTATCGAAAGCAATAATTTATTGGCAAATATCGTAATACTTGTATGAGAAGACGAGAAGTGTAAACGCACATAATAAACAATTTTTTTTATACATATTATTATAGTATTACAGTAATGTCAGTAAAGACCTTTTCTACGACCACATTTGAATAAAAAAATGTGGCATCGAAATCGTTATATTTTTTTTTAAAAGTAGACAACATAAAATTTAGTTTATTTTTTTTGAAATATTTGACTTTAACGACCACCTGCGGTTTTTCGTGATATTTGAAAAAAATACAAGCGGATCGTGTGTTGTCGGGAGCGGAAGTGTGACTCGATAGTTGTTTTATTGTTTTTATCCAGACCACCGACTATAATAATATATCAGTTAATTGACAATGTGGGATGCTGTGTTGGGGGGGGGGGGGGGGAGGGGGAGAATTTCGGAATCGATACGCACGATACGTTGGACGGACTCGAACCGCGTATACTCGCTCGTTTTGTTTTTAAATTCACACGGGCGATTTTCGACCACAGAATAATAATAATAATAACAATATAAATTAATAATCGACGGACGAACAATAATAATAACAATAATAATAATAAAAAAAAAAATGATAACAATAATAAAAACGTCGCTATCGTGTGAACAACAACATCCCGCATCAGTCGAAGTCGGATGACCGACATTAATTGTTGACTCCACCGCCTCCAACACCAACACCAACACCGCCACCTCCGTACGGTATTCGTGTGCATTTAAAATAATATATTATATCATTATAACGACACATTGTGCGTGTATAATTACATTGTTTGTACATTATCGTCATCGTTTTGTACCAGAGTGCATAATAATATACGACTCGTATAGGTATATGGGCAGTATAGGCACCTACTTGTAAATTGTGATGTTAGTTGTTGTAACTGCTTTAGGACTGGCCGCCACGCAGAAACGCGACGCGATTGCGATATTACTATGTTGTTATCATAATAGGTACCCAAGATACCATTAGCCATTAGGTATATATTATTATAATAATTACTTATGAACGGTTTTGTAACGTCTGCACATGAATACGATTCACGCTCAACAACGGCGTCGCAGACGACACATCGTCTTCTTCGATGCTGCACCATAGTATGCGTTGTATAATATTATGTAAGAATAACCATTCCGATGACGGTAACATTTTTGAAATTTTTCGTGGTAACTGGTGGACGGCTGGTCGTAAGTCGACTGAATTGTACGCTATTCTCACCAACATTTTTCTTCCATAACTTCATCCAGTTCGTCTTCTATAGACGCGTACGTGTTTTCATTGTTTAACTATTATATTCACATACTGTACCTACACTGCAGTGATATATTGGAAAATAAATACTTGTGAACTCGGATTTTTCTAACAAAAAAAAAAGGGGTTTTTTCTACCTAATTATGCTCTAATACATTTAACACCGAAACAAAACATTAGCCCGACAATATTGTAAAAAAGTGGAAAATTCCAATGAAAAATTAATAAATGATTTCATAGATTGTACCGATATATCATATTTATATATATAAAAAAATATTAGAACCTTTTTCCGCATACTCCCATTGCCCGCATCATAATATTTTAATATTTTGGAAGCACACTCAAAATCAGGTAATGTCTGCAAGCCCTTAAAATATAGATATTCTATTGGGCTAGGCGTCCATTGAAAATTGGTCGCACAAAACATTAAGTAGGTTGGCTGAAAATTCTGTGCGTCTTGTGTGTAACCTCTACTAAATCCACGCATCTCGTATATTGTTTTGTGCAATAAAACGCCCAAACTCATTACACGGTGGCGGTCGTGAAATTTACGAGCCGAAACGCAGCGCTACCCGTTCGGATGCTTTAGGTACGATATTATGACTATATGTGTGTAGTCGGTGGTGTGTGTGTGTTATATACTTATATGTTATTATATGTATAATGTATATAATTTATAATTTAAGTATACGCACATTGTTTAAAATATTAGTTAGGTATTTTTATTAATAGTTTTTATAGTTTGCACGTGCCGTACATAACAGTTTATACGTACACTAAGTTCGCGCAGTATTTAAATAATTTTGAAAAATCCAACTTTATCATGCTTTTTATAAGTAATTTATTATCTGACTTACACGTGGTCGTCGTTATGATATCATACTTTAAGGTCTTCCTGCAAGTTTGAATAAGATACGATATAATATTTTATAGCGTTATCGAAAAGCGGGTGAATCTATGTCAAAGATAATTGCATATTATAATATTGCGTTTGTATTATATACTTATAATTTAAATAATCAAGCTACATCATATAAAATAATATCAATTTTACTTTGAACTAATCCAATGGGTTTTATAGTATTATAGCAAAAGAGCTCATGTCGAATCACTTACGCAATATCAATATTGATATTACTATAATACCAATTTTGTATAGTTCCTAAATCACCCGCTCGTAAGTTGGTATAATACTTAGAATTTATTTTGTCTTCGATGTTTATGTGGCAGTAAACAGTAAAAACTAAAAAAATGCTTTTAAATATTTAAAAAAAACAGTATGAGATCACTTCCCAATTATTTCCTTTGTATAGTACTTCAATCTATGATTGTATCAGGATAAATTAAACTAATTTTCAAAAATTTTATAGGAAACCTGATTATATAAAAACCAACTAACTAGTTATTTTATAACGCTGCGCGTCCTTTAAATAATATATATACATAAATTACCCCGAAATAGACGAATTTGACATAATGATGTATAGAAAAAAATTACTTGTATAATGATTTACAGTAGTTGAAGTGTGTAAAGATGGTGTAAACTAATTTTTCAATAAAAAGTGGTTATGCGAATAAGATGTTAAGTTTTTTTTTTTAATTCATCAAATACTTAATCAAATATGTTATACAACACTGGCTGACACATGGCACATATAGTTACTAATGTGTCCGTCGTTAAACGGACATCTTTTCGAGGTCGCACGTGAGCAAGTCATGGACCTATGTGATATTATGTATATTATGCGGTACCTATTATAGATAGCATAATTTATTGTTATTGCTATCATGTGTATAATGTATAACGATGTAGATGCACAATCGATTATAATATATTAGATGCCACCGATCGATTTTGGCTCCCGTAATGATTGACTAATATTTTTTAAATTTTTGTTTTGCAGTGACATCCAGAGACGCCCAAAATGTTGTGGCAGTTTTTGCCCGTGTGCTTTCTGGCAGCCCTCATTAAGGTGAGTAGTTTGTGGACCGAAAATAAGTCATACTGTGAAAACAGGATGACCGCTTGTTTATGTAAATTTCGGGGTCGGAGATCAAGATCATATTCGGTATATTGTTCAGGAGGATCGGGGTGAAGTCGATTTATACCGTGAAAAGTGGTTTATAATAATATTATTTAATCAACTTGATTTTTCAAGGATGTAAACAGTTTAAAAATATCCGTAGTTAAGATTTATAAGTGTTCTTAATCACAAATTGAAAAAGTTTTATTACAGCTATAATATAATTATTTTGATTTTCATAAATTATTAATAAATCATACATTTGAATTACGCTTATGGATAAATCATAACTGACGCTCATAATTGTAATATTAAGCAGACATCTAGGATGGTAATATAACTTTCACTATTATTGACTGTCCCTCGAGTTCTTTTCTCCACTTAGAAGTGTGAATAGTGAGTAATAAAAAAATAAATATGTATATATTTTGGACTTGGACAACAATAATACTCGAAACGCATAGATTTAAAATAACAAGTGTGTGCAATGTGCATTTATGTACGAATGTGGATTTTCTTATGTATTCACTTCATAGTTATTGTTAATAATTAATATTCCTATTTTAATTTTTAATTAAAATTAAAAAAATGTTCAATCGATCTAAAAACCTCATTAACGTTTTAATCCTAACTTCTAATGTATGAGAAAATAGGATCAATTACGTGCACGTTTTGGAAAAAAAATGTACACAGGTGTTGAGATTTTTCGATCGAAGCCAAGTTTAGAGAAAAGATTAAAGATGTTTTGGAGATTTATGGTTCTACAGAATGGTGCGTGTATATTATTGTATACGTAATATATATATAGATCAAGCGAACTGTTCGAGACAATATCTCATCGTATCATAATATTTGAAAATAACTAACTAGTCACACGGTTTTGGATAAAAAACACCTGAGAATAATAAATTAGTGTTATACAACCACTTCTATTAATTTTTTTCGACATTATATTATTTAAACTAATTAGATCATTCAAGTGTATTATTAAAATTAATTAGGTTGGTATTTTCAACCCATATTTTAACTCTATAATGTTAGTTGTAACAATATAACCACACAATTTCTACACACAAATTATATCACAATATATTGTGTGTACTTTTCTTATTTTTTGAGTAATAAATTGTAAATACAAGTTATACCGTTGTTTATTTTATAGACAAACGTGTTGTTAACATTGATTATACTATGGAATGTATTGTCAATAATAGTTTACTTATATACCCACTGTAAGTATTATGTTAGTATACTCGATTCGTACATAGGACATAGGTACTATTGAAACGTTAAATGATTTCTTAGATTTAAACTGACTCGAAGTGCAACATTATTAATGCAATGTATGTTTATATATAAGTTTGAGCTTCACTGGTTTTTTTGTATTAATTACATTTAATTGTTATTCAGAAAAAGTTAATTAAATGTAAATAGGAGTTTCTATAAATCGACAATTATTGTGACTATATTGGCTCCTTCTTCTTTCTTGAAATCAATTTCATTAAAAACTAATTTTGTGTGTTTTAAAGGAATATATTAATAACTTAACAGGCCTTAAAGCAGATGTTACATAGATACAAATAAAATAAATTAAATTGGATTTACAGTTTTCCATTAAAAATAATTGAATTTGAAAAAAATGATTATTTTTTAATAATATAAGTATTTGTTTAAAATCTTGCTTATAATTTTGATTATAAATTATACAAAGTTAATTGGAATTAATGATTATAGAAATCAAAAAAATGGTGGAGAGAATGAACTGTATTTTCTACAGTGTCTTAAAATATTATATTATTTAAATTATCGATTTAAAACCATAAAATATAAATTAAAGTCTGATTGAAGTTAGAAAAATGAAGACATAACATTTATACATTTAGAAAAAAAATAATGTTGTGATTTTTAAACTCGTTTGACGAACATTTTTATTTTAATAATATATTGTAAACATTTCTATAAAAACGAATATCGTTAATGCCGCATGAATTTATTCTTTGAAATTTCAATGATAGTAAAGATGAATATAATAATATGTCATCTGATTTATTACCAATATAAATTATAATACTTTCTATAAATTATTAAACATTTAAATACAATTACGTATAACGCACAATCGTGTATTATCTTATAAGGTTATAATATGGCTATATGAAATACAACTACAGGTACTATGGTATTATCTTTAAATTTATACCCAAATTGTCAATATTTTGAAACTTTCTCCACTATTCGTGGACAATAATTGAGATAAGTCACATCATAATAATTACGAGTTTCACCGTTCAGTGGACGAAATTTAATAGGTACCTATATACCTCGTTTCGTGAGGACTTTGGCGTTTGAAATAACTCGGAACTGAAACTATTCGGCCCGAATAATTTTGACCATTCCATCGTTTCTCCATTATTGTCTATATTAAATAGTGCATTATATTATTTTGTCTCTGTATAGTGTATAGGTACCATAGTTGGATATTATATATCGACCATCATCAACCACGAGGTACCCGCACAGCGTCTTAGTCTTGGTCCTCGCGTTAGGTTAGTGGTAAACGTGGTAAAAGTGTTATAATATTATACGTAATTTGTCTACGGTGCCTTACGAGCGGTTTTTATGATGTTTTTTAAAACTATTTTATACATTTTTTTTTTACGATATATCACGTTCATAAGTACCTACTGACCGATGATCGTGACAATGTACCTCATCGCGATGACAATGCGTCATTATATTATACATGTTTGCGCCGGCCATCAGCTGCACGTATATAGGTACGTACAAACATTTTTGTGCTCAGTCGTTTAGTCTGTTAGAAAATAATAATAATATGTAATATTGTTACAATGCATATAATGGGCGTAAGTCAGATATTATGAAACAAGTGCTATGCGACAGGGCTCGTCGTTACACAATTTGAAACTCGAAATCACTAAGACAATACAGCATACCATATAATATATAGATCGCATTATGTTAATTGTTATATTATCGAAATAACGTCCGAAACGCCTTCGATACATAATATGGTACGATATTATTATTATTATTATAATAATAGGCACTATAATAATCCTTTCGCTTTCTCGACGCGCATTCACACGCCTCCGACGTTGCAGCCCGCGCCTGATCATCACTATGCGATGTTTTAATAAATTACACGCAGTCTGCATTTTATAATGTAGGTACCAACCTATTAAAATACAGTTTAATGAATTAAATACAGACAGTGCCTGTATAGATGACGTTTCACACATCGGTCGTACTTGATGTGCAACTTATAGTTTTGCAGTTTTTTCTAAAAATTATATTATAAATTATAATTTTTTATAATATAGGTGGACAATTAAATTTCAAAATGTATATCTAGGCGCGTGAATTAGTTTGTTTCGTGTCAAATTTGGAGCATGTGAACAATACATATGCGAATGCATTAAATCCCGAAGATAGCGTATTATAATAATGATATTATGATACCATCGTCGTCATGTTTGGCGAAAAATAAAGACATTTGATGTGAGCAGCTATAGTGCGTTATCTGCAAGGTGCGTGTAAGTTGTTGTAATCAATTTGATCGGTGCACTGCAGTAATGGTAACGCACGTGTAATAGGACGATTATTCGGTCTCGGCGGTCGGCGATATCAATTTACGCGGTTTGTCGAAACGAGCGATTTTCGGTTCCAGTCTGGTCAACTCAATGTAGCAATCACAGTGCAGATAATAAACATTATAGTACGTACCTATACTATTATGTCGGTCACGTTGTGTATATAGTCAGTTTAAACAGAGACAAGAGAACAATTAAATTTGGAAAAAAAATTATCCTATTCGTCTAGCTGCGTATACACGTATGCATAATCTAACCAGGGTTATAGGTAGTCTATCAGTGGCGTAGCCAGGTGGGTGTTTTGGATGTTAAAGCACCCTTCTATCGAGTGTATTTATTCAAAAAATATTCAGATCTCAATAAATTATGTCGTCATAATATGATTTTATTTCATATTTGATATTATTAATATGAAGATTGATGATGATTACAATGGAGAGTGGTGTAAAACCTCCCACATGTTATATACAAATATAAAACAAAAAAAACATTCCCCCTAAAAAAAATCCTGGCTACATCACGCCTGATATAGTAGATAGAATATTAACCATGATGATTGTTCACAAACGGGTTAAAATTTGTGAGAACAGCAATTGAGATGGGACGCGTTCGATTAACTTAATAAATCTTGGTTTATTATTATTATTTTTTTTTAGAAAAATCCGTTATAAAATCAATTCATTACATTAATTATAATTATCACGGTCTAAGTATAACAATAGGTGTATATGGTTATAACTCATAATTAAGTTCATGAGCTATTAGATTTTAATAATAAAAAAAAAAGAGAGAAGAAGAAAATCATTAATATTTATATTAATTATTATAACTTATAATATACGTTCCCATTGAACGGATTCGGGTGCTTGATAATATGCAACATCTTGTGTACCACGCGCTGTCGAGTTGATTATGCAAATATATGAGTGGTTAGCTGGACCGAGAATTATCCTCATAACAGTCACAGTCGGTCCAAGCAACCCAAAGTACAACGACGATAAGTTGTATAAGTGTATCGAAATTCGGTATTGTACCTTGGAAATGTTTGCATCGTGAAACGTTATAAATGTATTCAGGAAATCCGTGTTTGTGAAAATTTGTGTCAGACCCTTTGAAAGATAAATCTTATTTGGAAATAGTAAAACATCAAAATAATAATACAATTTATTCATACAAACATAAATAAAATGGAAAATTTGCTTACCCCGAAAGTTCAGAAATGTTTGAAGTTTATCTTTTATAATAGGTAGGTACACAATATTCTGACTGATATCATGGCGTTCAACTATTTAGTGTACACTAAACAATGTTCTTTGAGTTTTGAACTTTGCGCAGCATTCCAAAAATATAAATAACACATTTACACTGAAAGACGTCGAAAGGATTAACGAAATTTTAATACAAATATCTTTACCATAAATTATTATTATTGTTAGGTATTTGTTTTAATAAGAATCCAACTAAAGTTAATAAATAATAACATGAAATCAAGTGATTATGTTCACAATGTGCTTACCTATATATGCGTTACTCGGCATACATCGTTATTAATTATAGGGTACTCCTGTCTATCCCTTTTCAGTTTTCGATCACTTTTGGGGTGAGCTGACACAAATTGTATATAAATTGTTAAATTAATATTTCTGACGATGAATGAAGAATACATCATGCTATGTTGTATGTAGTAATTAAAAGATAAGAGACTGTTGTAGGAAAAAAAAATCAATACATACCTAATATCATCTCTGGCCACAGACGATATGAAGTAACCTATATTTTAGATTTTTTTTTTGTGTTTGACCACTGTGCTCAACCGTTTTAAATTAGTATTACAGGATGTGAAAAAAATACTGAAATCGATCGATGAATTTATTTACACGACCGTCACAAGCCGGAATAAATAAACGATTAAAATTAATTACAATAAAATAATTTCTGCGCGAAAACAATACGAAAACAATACAGTACTGCAATATACTTATTCCTTGGCATACAATAATTACGGTCGTTGAGAATATTAGAAAAATCCACACTCTCGGTCGAGTATATTGATGGGTGGTAGTATCTATAAGTGTCTAGAGGCGGCTCCCCTAAAAAGAAATCATCACTAAGTGAAATAATATAAGGGTAATATTTTAGACTGAGTATCGTTGACGATCGTGTAACAATGGTTGGGCAAATATATTATGTGGGTTTAATTATTTATATAATACGACTTGCACGTGGAGGTGTTCTTAACTCAGGGCCTTCATAACTTATTGTCGCCGAGTAAGGCGTAAATATCATACACTTTTGTAAAGTTTCCGTATAAAGGATGGGTTAACATTGTGCCAGCATAATAAAAGGCGCGGCCGTACTTTCACAGCTACCTAGTGTGACTTTTTGCGATAATATCGTCTTCAGTTTTTATTATAATAAAATATATCATACATATATTATATTATATAGGTAAATATAAACTTTATAATAACTCATCGTATATCCGGTGTGGTAAGAGTGGTAAGCGGGGTACGTCCTCGACTGACAAAATGCAACCGTATAGGAGTTTTGACTTTGGCGTCGGTAGCGGCGTACCCCACGTTCATTAATCATTCGGCGGCGGTTTTACCGAGCCCATATATATATCTCTATATATTATATATTTCACAACCATTACGGCGTAATCGGCCCTCGTCGAACGATTGCGACACGTCCAGCGAAGGAGAGAGAGGGAGAGGTAGTGAGAGTCCGACTACCGCGCACGAGGGGAGACAAGGATAAATATGATTCTAAAGATGGGCTACTATACGATTATCGGATAATGAGGGCCGCGAAAAGATTTACAACGAGCGCTTATTATACAACATATAATGACATTTGACTCGTCGTCGTAGTCTGTCGAAGAAGAAGACGAAGAAGAGGAAGAAGAAGAATATACGACGCACATGTTGCGAAACTCTGAGTAGCTGGTGATAGGTATACCTACGCGGTCGCCCTGCAGTACCTATATATGTTATTATAAGGATTATGAATAATTTAAACGCGTTTATAAATGTCAAGGACGCGGACGGCTATCCGGGGCCGATTATAATATTAAACAGTATACACAGCCGTCGAAAAAATACTTTTCGAAGAGAACAAGATCTAGCCGAGAGGTTGAGTGCGGCAACCACATATATGCTACAATATTATAACGCAGTTTTACTCCCTAACGAGTTTGTAATATTCGTTTACAAGTTACAACACATTCGTTCTACGAATATTCAAATAAATCTCGATTATCTATACGTTTGACCATAATGCGTTAATTTACAAGTTCTATTGCGAGTTCCATTACTGAAATAAGTTCGGCCACTTGTAAACACTGCAGCCCCTTGGGGAATGAGACGCATACAAATTAGGATACAACTTTTTAAAAAACACTCTTTCAACAACAAATCACTGAAAATAACTCGGCTAAACTATATTCATTAATGGAGAAAATAATAAATAGTATTTTTAAATGATAAAAGTAGTTTAGGAAATGGCATATGTCAAAAATATACATATTAAAGTCAATTTTTTTTTTTTTTTATTATTATTAGTTAACCCGTAGCAACTTAGGCCGTTGAGTGGTTTTAAACTGTGGGGGAAGGAACTGTAGGTGTAAACACGTGTGTGTAGTTTGGGCAGATTTTTTAGTGGGCACCCGTGGGTATCTGTCATGCCCGGGTGGGTGGGGGATGGACGGCACTTCTCTCCGGGACACCATGATTTGCCGCGAAGAAAATGCCGCCCATGAACCGAGGTTTGAACCGGCACCGGTGTGCGTCACAATCGATGCCTTAGTCCACTCGGCCACTCCACCCCCCCCCCCCCCCCCAAAAAAAAAAAGAAGTCAAATTGTTTACAGTCTATACTATAATAGTATGTTATGATATGATAGATAAGTTATGGGAACATCGCTGTGTCAAAAAAAATTTTTTTACAAAAATGTATTATTATTAAACCAAAATTAAGCAGATATTATTTTAGTATACTAAAATGATTTATTCAGTTTTTTTTATTGTCATCATCACATCCAATAAAATAACCATTATTTTTAAAATAATAATTAACTGTTAAAAAGAACTATTAAAAGACTATATAATTATTATTATTATTATAATATGATATATAGTTAATTGTTTTTACTACAAAGCGTTGAGTGAGGAGATATTAAGCTCACGGCGTAGAGATATCAACGGACTAAAGTTTCATCGGTCTCAAGAAAAAAAAATTATCGAAGACACGACTACCGCTGTGGTAACGATGACGACAGTTGTATAATTTATTACACGCGAATACATCCAGTTTTTGTAATGAAAATGATAGTTTCGTGAAACTGTGAGTGATATTTCGCGAATTTATACACAGTATAATATATATATATATTATGCCCATATGCAGAATATGTGATATATGACTACACTGCAAGTTGAACGGATATGCGTTATAGGTATATAATATTATATATCAAACGTATATGTATTCGTCCGCAGCCGTCGGTGTTATGATAAACGTGCTCGGTCGCCGTGGAAGTTTTTGTCAATTTCGCCGAGCACGTGGTTCGAAGTTTCAAAGTTTCCGCACCGGAAACATTCGCATATTCGACCGGGTATACCGCTCGGTATGAATTATTCGGTGGTTTCACGGGGTAGCAATATACACACACAGCCAATATACCTACAACGGACGAAAAGTAGTTGTACTATATAATATATAGACGATAGTATTCAAATTTCAAATATTGTCATAATATTATCATACCGAGTGCGCCTTGTGCGGTGCAAAATTATTGTTTTTCATAATTTATATAAAATCTATATTTGTACGAACGTGGAAAGTTATCAATTTTTTTCCACACGGATCGTTATGCCAGACAGAAGAGGAATAAAACATGATATAGTTTGCGTATTTCAAAGTTATATATTAGGTATATATGGACAATATACACCCTAAATAATTGTGATATTACCATGAATGATTAATGCTCGGATATGTTATTTTTTTTTAACTTAGACGTTTGTATTTTGCAGTTTCGATATTTTTGCGTATTTTTATATTTAAAGGTTAGGTTAGGTATTTTCAACCATTAGTAACAACATAAAAAGCATTTATAAAAAAAAAATTAAGTTAATTTTGTAAATTTAGGTCATACACTTTTTTAAGCTTATTTATGTTTATTTAAGTGCACGTTCAAAAGTATTTTATTGCACTAACATCCGGGTCCTAATTATAATAATATACAGTGTACCCATTTTTCTTTACTTAAAGTGCACTAGTAACATTTTTTTTTACCGTGGAATTAAGAATTTTTATATTTATTATATTTCTAAATATTTGACATGCAGGCTGAGTGAATTTTACATTTCAGTGTTTACAAATTATGGTTTGCAGAGTGGTTTTTTTCACGAAGTTCTTTTGATCGGTGGCAATTTTAATAATGTGTGTGAAGTAGGAAAAAAAATTAAAATAGGTTTAGGAAAATAATTGGACTGGATGTACAATAAAATACAAACATAATCGCAATTTAATCGAAGTTAACATCCTTCAAGATCAAAACTATCAAATCGAATTAAATTGTGTCAATAACAGTATCATTTAACTATCTATGAATATACATATAAAAACCACAAATGTAAATAATAATGGCCTCAGCTGTAGTTGTATTAGAAAAATCAATAAATACATAAAAACTAAATTATGATGTACCCCATTGATTTTGAAATTATTGGTAAGCGTTACCGTTGAATGAAAACAATTAAAACATAATTCAGTTGTGGCGTTGTTACGGTTATATTTTTCCTCACTATCGTTTCGTTTTCTTTCTTTTTGAAATGTCGTGATTGTATGCGCCGTTAATAATTCATACACAGTGTTTATTAATATTAATAAATTATTATTTTCAATCAATATATATAGGTACCTAAATGTTTAAAACAACTACGAAGCGAACGCAATGAAAAATGTAACAAACTCAGTTTATTATTTACTATTTCGTTAGTAAAAGTTTATTATAAATTAATAATGATTTTAGTAAAATATACTATAAGTATTATAAATGCGTTTAAATAAAATACTAAAATACTGGTTCTCAGTTGGTTCATAAATGGCACATGGCTCTAATGCTCTATATATAGGGTTTATCGGTATTTGACAACGTTTCGTACTCATTTTTTGTGCATTGTTTTACCTTTTAACAAAAATAAAAAATACGATTTATATAAAAACACGTTCAATTCGATAAGTCGATTAATCGAATTTCTACCTTACCATTTTTTCTTCTACTTCTGAACCCGATGATTTTGTATGTAGGTAAAACAAAATTTTGTCGCCTGTCCCATTATTATGAAACGAAACCATTAATGCGTAATATCTATTATCATAATCTCGTAAAAAACAACGAATTGTAAATCGTACCTATAATTGTACAGATACACAAACGGGTTATACCGTTGAAGACTAATAAATTATTGATTCTTATGACGACAATACAAACGCTACTTGTACGGGTATTAATGTTACCATCATCAAAGAAATCTTTATTTTCACAATAAACCAATTGCATCACGTGCATTTAATATCCTATATAAATTATTGTAATTAAATTCGATAATGTTCGTTTTCAAAAGTGTATTATATAACTGATTATAGTATAACTGGTTATTCGTGTCGGAATTCATTACACATGGACGTTTTTGGGCAATCAAAATCAACCAATTTCTGATAAAACCACTAGATACGGTCTCGTATACGAACATTATATTCAATTAAAGTTAACACCAAGGTTGAATTGGTTTATACTAATGTTCACGCTGCATGTATTGGAGTCCCTGAACTTAAACAGTTCGTCGTGTTGAACCACTTCTGGAATGCCATTTTCCGTCCAATAAACGGGTTTAAATTATTTAACACTAGGTACCTACTCATTTGGCTATTATATAGGTAAGTACTTACGTCACTTCTTAAGTATTATAAATTCTGTTTGCAGTGATAAGGAAAAGCATATAAATTTACCGATTTATCACGTTGAAACTTCAAAGTATAATACGTATTGCATTAATTTGTGGGGCAGTTATCATCAGCAGTGTAGGTACCTAGAATTTTTTGGGAGGGGCGGGGGATAAAAAGTTTTGAGTAGACATATTGCTATATAAATGTTGTATTGTGTTAAATTGGTCATCGGGAGAGGGAGGGGCGTATTGGGGGTGAGTCATATCCCCCGCCGTAGATACTCCACTGGTGGTCACGTTTATACCAAAGTGAAAAACATAATATTATTTTGACTAGATCGTTAACATACAATTTTGACTGTGCGTTTATATACGAAAAAAATGTAGCCTAGAGCTGTACAGCTTTATCATACTGCAGCTGCAGCTGTGATGAGGGAAATACGAGATCCGGACACTGGTTAGCAAAAGACAAAGAACACAAACACACGCAGTTCGCAAAACGAAATTATAATGCATTCGACAAAGAAAATAGCTAATTTTGTCCGTGATAGTTTTAACGATAGCACGGCTTCTGTATTGTACGACTTGTACGATCCAATTACTTATAAAATGTTATACATACATATAGATATAACTCTTCCAGTTCACCATTTTTTATGTACCTACTTTTAGTTGTTCGATCGTGTGTAAAAAAACAAATATCTTTTCAGCAAGAAGTATTGTTGAACAGACAAAATCTAAAAAACCGTAATATCGACGGAACCTCATTAGGTACCTACCTATATATTTTTTCGAAAGGCTGACTTTTTAAAGTAGACTTTTTTTCTATTATAACAGGTTTTTTTTTAAAGATTGTTTTAGTAAATCTTATAATCTTTAAAAAAAAACCTCGATCACTTCTCAATAGGAATTAATATTAAATTACAATTCACACGATTTGAATTTAAGCAACTGAAAATATAAATTGTATATGTAAGGCCGCTAGATATTTACTTTAGATGACTCACGATAAAAATAATTGTAGTAATAAAGTTTATAGGAGATTAATATGACATAGCAATTATTACAAGAAATAAAAAGATAACAATTCTAAATTTATATTTTTCCCTTAGTCTTGAAAAAGATTTAGTTGAAAATGTTTTGACACCAGTTTTGACCATTACCGTAACTGCAACTTTATAGTTGTTGTATACGTACCTACTATTTTTGTACAAATTGAAGTCTATAAAAATCATTAAGTTGAAGTTCTGATCCCCGATATCTACAAACTGCAGTAGTTAGCACGTGAAAACGAACGAATTGTCGATTTCTTTTTTAAAAAACGGATGGATCCAAACCTCGGAAGAGATCACTAATCGTTGTAATAACTCGCGTATAGTAATAATAATATTATAAAAAACGCATCTTAATAATCTCGTGATTTACGTACGTATTGCACGTGGACGTGGTAGCGGGTGGTGGGAAAGTGGTCGAAACAGTCTCGACAGACTACGTTTCACTTTCGGTTTTCGGCAGAAATCATCTGACGGCTATGTAAATTTGCACATAAACCATGTCGTTATTGTCGTTAAAAATCCAACTGCAATGATAGGTCGGTGATCCCGCCGTGAAATATTAGTAAACATTGTGAATAACGTTCCAACGGGGGGTATTACTCAACACGTCCATGGTTGTAGGGCATTCGTGGTGAAGTTTATGTTAAATTTATTTCGATTACTTAAAACTTTAACAGTTATGTGCAATTATTATTTCAATAAAATATCTCAATAATATCCACTTGACTGAACTGACAAAATTGAAAAACGAGTCACATTGGAGGAGTTAACGAGTACATTTTTTTAAACAAATTTGTCCTATAATTGTAATTTACTATTTGCTTTTAACTCGTTTAATGGTTTTTTTTTCAACTGAATCGATTGAAAATAAATTGTTCTCGACTGGTAGTCTCGGAAATCACATGTAAGTCTTACAGCAGTCTTTAAAAACGATTCGTGTTGAAGTGGAAGATAAACTGTACGCTGTATGCTAACCGGCATGAATATGACACGTATCAATTTCCTTGAGTCAGCAATATTCACTCGAGTCGAGTACGTTTCAAGACGAGTGACGAACTATTTATTTTCGTATTCATTGAATGCAGTTTACCGTTTCCAAGGGGTACACGAATCAAGAAAATGTAAAGGAACCACTTTCGTTTAAAAATGTGAAACGTTTCCCAAGAAAAAGTTTATTCTGTTAATATGTTTATTATTCTCACTAATGTTGACGATACGACAACATTTGGGTCATGTCTCTTTTCTTGTCTGATTTTATTATTTATCGGCATAGGATAAGAAACCCCAACTGTATAAATTCTCGACGACGATGATTGTAATTCGTTCAAAACTGTGATCAACAAAACGACTTGATTTCCAGTTTAGTCTTTTTAATTGGCACCTATAACGATGCATGCGTGTTCGGGAAACGTTGATTACTTATTGAGATTTTCTGTGGTGGTGAATTAAGTTCCGATCCGTTAATCAAGTACGAGTTGCAGACCGGATTTATTGTTTATGAAAGGGACGTATCCGAATGGCGGCCAAATAATAATTACCACTTCATATCAGCCTATCATCGTTATACAGGAGACTCCAAACGTCTCCCAAAAATGCATTATTGTTTTATTATTTATGTTTTTTCCAACGAGTGAGTTTGTCGTAATTTTAATTTTTTTTTTAAATTACCCATAGTTAATGTGTTTGGTATCAATTTAAAACTAAATAATTTTAACAAAATCAAACTGCCCAATTATTTTAGATTAAGCTTTTTCGTCTGTTGTCTAATAAACGCTTAGTTTTACACATTTTCTTCGTTTAGAATCATTTAATTCCGAAATGTACGTAAATCACAGATAGTCAGATTGAACTTCGAGGAACACAATGACGGAGTTATAGAAGTTTATAGGATGGATGGTGCGTAGAATGAGATATTTGAAAACTTTCACTGCTGTTCGTGGTATATGGTTGTAGCTAGCAGTAAACTGTGCCCAAATAGGAACTAGGGGGAACATGGGGTCCGGTAAATTATTAATACAACTGAAAGGGCCGGAATTCAACGGTCTCCGACGTCGTAAACAACTCGCCCACTGCAGAGATTTTATAATATTATACCACAGGCAGAATCGAGACTTGCACCGCTGTCAAAGTTGACACGTGCAGTCACAATATTGGCAAACGGATTCGACGATTATTGTTTCGTGTTGAAATTGCGGTTTAATTTTCACGCGTTCTAATCTGCAGCATATTTTAATGTACCTATTCGAATAGCCGTTTTTACACAACACACAATATTATACATAGGTAATATATTCAATATTATAATACGCCGGGTTTGTCGAATTAAATATGTTTGTAAAGTCGTCGTCCGAGCGGCGTATACCTACACCTAACCAGATACATTACACGCACGCCCGTCAATCGCCATAATATTATGAATTTGCCAAAGACTATTATCGAATCGTGCCGTGTCGTCTTGCACATTATTGCGCTACCCGCAGTGTTGTTTTACACGCGTATTATCATATTATTAAGCAAAATATACGAAAACCACGTGCGGCCGTGCAAATTTTCCACCATCGGCGAAAACCCGCGAATAATACGATATTATATTGTAGTATATAATACGCAATGCAATTATACGTATCGTCGCCGAATTGAGGCCAAAGTATCATCATCCCGAACGAGACGGGTTTTTTTTCCGAGTTATTATTTCGTAGACGGAATATTGTTACAAGCGACACCGCGGTGGGTTCATCAAGACCCACTCACCCGCGCTAATTGCGTCACGCGCGCGTCTCCGGGGCCCCGGGGACGTGGAGACTATTGCGATTTACGGTGGAATATTAATGATAAATAAATAATAGTTCGTCTCGTTACAATATTATTCACCGTCGATCGTTCGAAAAAGTCTCGGACGTACCTACTGTATATCATTATTACGACGCCGCCGACACCGCAGCGCCGCCGTCGTGTTCCTTTCACGTTCTATCGTATATACAATAATGTAATGTACCTGCACACACACACACACACACTGAGAGCATTATTGTAATAACGCTATACGCACGACCTTTGACCCTAACCTGGGACTGGAAGAGTTTGAAACCTCTACACTCCGCCACGCACTTTTCCTTTCCCGCGATATATCTTGCAGTGTACAAGAAGACACACGAGCGTCGTGCGAGGAAGTATAATATTATGTGTTGTGTAGGTACTGCAGCCGGTTAAACGAGCAATCCTTTTATACCATCAGCAGCTCCTCCGCGAATGCCTCGGCGGTATTCGGGGAGGGGGGGGGGGTGGAGGGGAGACCACAATATATACCTACCTTTGATCCGTACCGTCGGCGCTTTCACCACGACCGGAAACAATATATTTAATACACGTGGGTACCTATATCGACGCATTATTCGCCGTCGGCAGCCGTCTCGTTGCGCGAGTTTATTTTATATTCGGTTGGATCATAATCGCACACTGCAGATACGTGATAATATTATTGTTATTATCGCGTTGGGGCGTCTTATGAAACGATTATATTGGTTTGTTTTATCAGTCAACCGATATGTATATATTATCATCATTATCGTCGTCATAATCGCGCCACCGCAGCTGCTACCTAGCCCGCGTATATTATGTGCAGTGTACGCCTACGCCGCCGACGACAAACCGATTCGTTAACGTCGTATTATGTTCCACTACTTCCTTACGAGCCATATACGTGTAACATAATATTATTATTATAACGTTGTTTTTCCAGTCCGACGGATCGTTTGCGGCTTTACGAGCGACCATGGTCGCTACACCATCCATTCGCAGACCGCTGCAGTGTCCATATAATAATAAAAACAATACGGCAGATGATTATAATAATATGAGTCTATGCTAGATAAATAATCTGACCGGTCTGTCGGTAGGAGATTCGAACAAAATGTAATAAGTTATTATAGTTATTACCTACCAATAACTAAAGAGTCGCAGATTTTGATTTCGATGTGGTTTAAATTTTTTTTTTTATTTTGACAATTGTATAACATTATAATTTATACATTTTAGATTCTGAGTGAAACGATGAATGCATTGATTTTACAATGATGTGTGTTTTTTTTTATTTTTTGTGTCTGTCATCACGGTTTGGGGCAGTAAAACTGCTTCGATTTTCTTCAACAGTATCTTATTTGATGGGAAAGTAAATCTAGTTGGTGCATTGAGGAGGTCAAAATTTATAATTCCAAATAGATTTTATAAGCGCCGGGAAAAACAACATGAAAAAGAAGGGAAAACGGGAATTTTTACGCAAAAACGTTTTTCGACAAAATCGATATTAGTTTTTGGTGCAACTTTAAAACGAATAAACGTATATACATGAAACTTTCAATGGTTATTTATACTTACATTTTCTATATACGATAGATAATTATACTATATCATTGAATTCAAATGTAACACCATCTATTACAGTGTCCCACTTGTAATCTACTGTACAGCAGAGCAACATCCACTTGCCCACCTTTTTATTATTGTTATTTAAAATTTTTTTTATACTTAATTATTGTAATTATATTCCAACTAAATGCATTACTTGGATTGTTATTTTCGATTTAATGACGTTAATGTTCAACGAATAATTTACAATATTTAATATATAGGTAGGTAGCACAATAAACGAGTTAGAAGGTATATCAATATAGGTACAATTATTAGTATAATATTAGCTTGGCCAGGTAAATCATTTAATATTAATGTGTTGTTTGAAGAATAATAGTTCGTTAATAACTATTAAGGGATTACTATAACCATATTTATTTGGTTGTCAAAGTTTCTTAGCAGTGGTAATCGTATTGGACTCGGAAAAGCAGTATTATTAGTTTGTTTTTGTTGGAGGTTTAATATTTTAACAGGTATGTATGTGGTTAAAGTTTCTACACTGTTATAACCTCGAAGAACATATCCATTTGAGTAAACGATAATCGTCTAGACTCTAAAGCCAAACGTCGACCATAACATAATACATTATGAGTCGTTCAACACGGAAACTTGACCAAAAATGGTCAATGTTACACAATATTTTATTATATTATAGCCATTAGGAAACTAGCCATACTAGAAATTCTGACAGTATAAATAATGAAGAGATTAATTATCCATTAAACACCAAAATTAAAGCAATCCTAATATAATCTTATGCAGACCTAACAATTTTTAATCTTTAAATTAATTCCCACTGTTTCAATTTATTTGCCTGTTAACTGTCTGAAAAATATGCTTACAGTAATCTTTAACAAATTGTTTGTAAAAAAAAAATACAGGTAGGTACTAGTCAAAAGGATGTTGTATTTAAAAGCTTATATAATCCTGATAAATTGAAAAAACATACTTCTGGAAAAAAAAAAAAGAACTCTGTCTTCGTAGAAAGAACGCAAAAAATTGCGGTTATCAAATCGATATTTCGACAATTAAGGTGTATTCAATATGTTATTAAAAAATAATATTATAGTGACGGATATGCTCAACGAATACTCCTCTCACGGTCACTTTGCGCATTTTGTCAATGTAAAATAATGATCGCTTGAGATGGGCGTCTCACCAGATTGGCAATGTCCTTTATCTTCACATTTATTTTTCATTATTTTTATCGGAATCGGTGACTATAACAATCACTATTAATTACGATACGTTTGGGTTATAGGCTGACGGATCGCTGCTGGACGGTGGCGTGAACCCCATCCATGATGAATCCAGCGCGGACTCTGGCCAAGACGAATCCGGCGTGATAATTATGAACTCCGCCATGGCCGACCGGTTCGTGCGCCAGAGCGATTACGGGCACGAAAACGGTGTCGAACACAGGGTGCAGCTCAAGGGCATCCGCGTGGACTGCGGTGGCGCTTCGACAAACGGCGTCATAGCCGTGGAAATCGAATTTCTGGAACCGTTTTACGGCGTGATCTACAGCAAAGGTCGACATGATGACCCCAAATGCAGGTGAGTGCACGACGAATGTCCTTCCAAAAACTTGGGAGAGGGGCAAAGATATAATAACGTCCTTTATCGATTTCATATAAACCCATAATTCCACATAATCTCGGTTTCATTAAGAATTTAATGAAAATAATTTACACAATTTGTTGTAATATTTTCAAATTGTATTAGGCTGTCAATATTCTTATTTTAGTTTTATTAATGTCTATTTTATTTATCCACGCCTGTATAATTCAGGAGTGGATTGGGGGGGGGGGGGGGGGAGATTTCAGCCCGGGAAAATACAAAAGTATACATGCCCACTTACTAATTTACCAAATATTGAATTTCAGCCAACATAATATTATTATGTATTATTATTCTAACATAACTACAAATTGTTTAACACATTTGGCGAGATATGCAATTTATAAAACTTAATAAAACTCTATAAGACTCTATTAGTAGTATATACATTGATATAAAAATTATTTTTTATTTTGAACAGCTTATGGTTACACATTTATAATGGTCTAAGTATCGACACAATAAAAGTGAATAATTTAAATTACTAATGTTACGATTTTTGTATTTAATAAGAAAGATTACCTATTCAATAATATTTAATAATGTGTTTTTAGACTTAAGTATTTTAATTATTTAATCATCATATACTTCGTATAGAACATATTTTTCTTTCGCGATGAGCATAAAAGCTTCTAATTTACTTCCACTTAATGTATCTGATAAATTAACAAAATTAACACGCAAAATCTATGTATATCTTTTTATTTGAAAAAAAAAAAATTTTCTGTGATTGCAACATTGTTATTCATAGTAACTTTATGTAGGTACTTCAATTCTAAACAACCAGAACAATTATAATGATTCTTCCGACAAAGTGTCCACAAAATTATTGTTTACTTTAATAAGATATACTGTATCTTGTATTATTGTATAATTGTATGTTGTATAGTTGTATCTTATATGGTACTAACACAATCGTCTATTCTAATACTCTATAACATGCACTGCAGCAGACTCTAGTTTCAGAAGCTGACCCATCACGCTGAATGAGATTAATACAGCCCATTTTCTAATAGTTCATTTAAAAAATTGGATTGGTCCTATTTATATTTATATGACCCACCTATGCATATATTGTAGACACCTAATTAAGTACATAAATAAATAAAATAAAAACTAATTTAAGCGCAATAATATTCTATAATAATTAACAAAATGTTAACTCTATGATATAACCTTTTTTTGTTGTTTAAATTTTACTTGTACCAGACTACCATTTATTTATTATTTTTTTCATCAATTGACTTATAACAGTTTTATTTATAGTTATTTAATAAGTTCCATAGTATATCAGTATTCATTTCTTTGTATGCAACCCAAGTTTAAATTTAAGTTGGGTACCTATACTGTCTACTACTTGTCATTTATTCAAGATAAATGGTTATTAGTACGTTTGCAATAATTTTTTACTGATGTTAAATATTTTTTAAATTCACATATACACTCCTATTTTGATAAAACTCTGTAGCTTTGGATTGGGTGTAATTTATACTAAACTATATTATTTGATAGTATTTTTTACATTACAATTTTAAATTAGGATTTATTTTTATTACACACGCCGCCATTACACAAAGATGTGTTTTTAATGTTTCAAATAATACATTATACGTAAACTCATAATCGTTTTGTGGAATTGACGACTTTTACTCTGTACAATAATGTTATTTCCAATTCAATACGCAACAAGCCAACATCTCGAATGATATTACTAAAATTTAACAACGGTAATCAAATTTTAGAGAATACACTAAAGTTGTAAAAATATAATTTTTTTAACAAACATTTATTTATTCCAGAATTCATACTAAAATTACATGTATAATAATTCAAATTTTTAGCAAGCTTTACTCATAAACATTACATAATATAATATATATAAGTATATATTATATATTCTTAGGGTTAGTCAAAAATACATTTAGTTGTGAGCTTTTTAAATACTCTAAATATTTTATTCTATAAAATATATTATTCATTTCTTGATAATTTTATACAGAGCGGTCTATAACAAATTACATTCAATCTTAAATTTATGGGAAAAAAAGTATTAGAAAAAAATTATGGTACAATAAGATAACTAATTATTGTGTGTACTAAGTTCCATTTTAGGGTATGAATAAAGGATTAATATTTACAGCATAATTCTATACACATTATATTATATAGTATACGGTATACCTATTCTGCATTATATGAAAATATGTTGAAAACAAAGGTGTATTAAATATTTGGATCTTAAATATGACCATAGAACATTTTAGAAATTGCATATTTATTTTCAAGGTAGAATAGATAAATGAATAAATATTTTATTTTGAATGCAATTGGAGTGTCGAAGGGAAAATTGAACTTACTAAACATTATAATAATTATTAATCATAATACCATGACAAACACAAATTATAATTAAGTTAAAAGTACAATTATAGAATATACATAGTACATTCATCATTAATATTATATACCTATAGCTCAAAATTATACTAATAAAGTGAATATTTTGTTTAAAGATTTGTGCAGAGCAATTCAGGAAAGAATTCATATCAGTTCCAGATACCAATAGAAGATTGTCGTCCCCCTGTAGATGATGGTTGTTCAACTAGTGAAGACGGTGGAAGTTGTGATTTAGGCTCCATTGAAAATACGATTATCATCCAGACAGATAGTACAATTCAGGTAACCTATAACGTATTATAATTTCAATACAAGCAGCATAAATAAAAATTGCTTAAAAAATTTAGTATATTGTGGATAAATACAATTTCATGGTTCTTGGAACAATTTTTAAAGTTATTTTATACACTTTAGGAAGAATGGGATTTAGCACGGAAAGTGTCGTGTCCTTCAGAGACAAAACCAGGTACAGGTAAACGAGTGCGCTTCAAGCCTATTGTAGTTGATATGTTAGAAGTGGTTTCTGTTCCTTCCGGGAATGAAGGCACACTACAATGCTGGATGGATATACAAAGAGGACAATACCCAAATGTAAGCTATTTCTTTTTAAAATATTTAAAAGAGAAATAAGAATTGAAATAGAAATATATATTTATTATAGACATCACCAGTTGACAAGATAATAAAAATTGGTGAATCACTATCATTAATTGTATATGTAAAAAGTACTGATGAAGCATACGATGTAAGAGTAAGAGAATGTTGGGCATATGATAATGATAATTATGAATCTTCAACTACTACAAGTATACAGTTGACCGATTCATCAGGATGTCCAAAGTAATTAAAAAGTTATAATAATGCAATATTGTTTAAAGAAATATAAATAATTAAAAATCTATAAATGAAAAAAAAGAACTCACTAAAATTATAGAATAAAAGATGTTAAAAAATATCTTTGAACATTTTAATTAGGAGAAAAAAATTAATATCACAATGGAGAAAAACTCAAACTGTTGACCAAAGTGGTATCACAACAATTGGATACACAAATGTCACAGCATTCAAATTCCCAGACAAACACCAAGTGTACCTCACTTGTAATGTTGAAGTAAATGAAAAATATTTTTACTTTCGTTAAGTTATCAAATATTTAAATGTAAATTATATTTTAGTTATGCTTGGGAAATTGCCCCGAAGAAAGATGTCAACCACCTTTACCAAACTATCCGACATCTCTAGTTATTCCACAAACAACTCCAGCACCAGTTTGCTACCCAGGGTCAACTGATCCAAGATGTTCAAAACCATCACCTCCTCCAACTTACTACCCTTCACCTTCAACACCAGCCCCACCAGTGTGCTATCCGGGTTCCAACGACTCAAGATGTCCAAAACCCTCAACTCCTCCAACTTACTACCCTTCACCATCAACACCAGCACCACCAGTATGCTATCCAGGTTCTAGCGACTCAAGATGTCCAAAACCCTCACCTCCTCCTACTTACTACCCTTCACCGTCTACACCAGCACCACCAATATGCTATCCAGGTAATACATTTACTATTAAATCCAATTTCATTCTAATTATCATTTAAAATCCAAAGAATCCAAAGAATTATTAATATAAATCGAAATATCAATTTCGGATATTTACATATAAAATAATAATAATATGGTTAAATATTATTAAAATACACAATTTTTAATTAAAAAATAACAAAATATTATTATATATAAATAATTAAAAAATGAAAATCTTACACAATTATGATGATTATTGTGATTACACCCAAAAATTTCTAAAAAAAATATTTTAATTAACGAAAAATGATAAAAATCAAATAAAACATTTTTATTTTAAAAAATTTTAAAATATTAAACCGTACAAATTTTAATAATTTTAAGCAACATTTTATTTTAAAAAAAGTGAAAATATAATTTTTCAACAAATTTTTTATTTATAGATATTATTAACAATATAAAATAAAATTGACAATTAAAAAGTATACTTATTTAAATAATTACATGCAACTTTTTTTATACATTTAAATATTAATACTCAAATAAATTCCGAATACAACATAAAAAAAAAATCATATCACCTAACCAGATTTATATAATATTTTATCCCAGATTTCCACATTTTATACAATTAAAATTTAAATTAAACAGGTTCAAACGACTCAAGATGTCCAAAACCAACTTTGCCACCAACCACTCCAGCACCAGTTTGCTACCCAGGATCAACTGATCCAAGATGTCCAAAACCATCACCTCCTCCAACTTACTACCCTTCACCTTCAACACCAGCGCCGCCAGTATGCTATCCGGGTTCCAACGACTCAAGATGTCCAAAACCAACATTGCCACCAACCACTCCGGCACCAGTATGTTACCCAGGGTCAACTGATCCAAGATGTCCAAAACCATCACCTCCTCCAACTTACTACCCTTCACCTTCAACACCAGCACCACCAGTTTGCTACCCTGGGTCAACTGATCCAAGATGTCCAAAACCATCACCACCACCAGCTTACTACCCTTCACCTTCAACACCAGCCCCACCAGTATGCTATCCGGGTTCCAATGACTCAAGATGTCCAAAACCAACATTGCCACCAACCACTCCAGCACCAGTATGTTACCCAGGGTCAACTGATCCAAGATGTCCAAAACCATCACCTCCTCCAACTTACTACCCTTCACCATCTACACCAGCACCACCAGTTTGCTACCCAGAGTCAACTGATCCAAGATGTCCAAAACCATCACCACCACCAGCTTACTACCCTTCACCTTCAACACCAGCGCCACCAGTATGCTATCCGGGTTCCAATGACTTAAGATGTCCAAAACCAACATTGCCACCAACCACTCCAGCACCAGTGTGTTACCCAGGGTCAACTGATCTAAGATGTCCAAAACCATCACCTCCTCCAACTTACTACCCTTCACCATCTACACCGGCACCACCGGTATGCTATCCAGGTTCCAATGACTCTAGATGTCCAAAACCAACTTTGCCACCAACCACTCCAGCACCAGTTTGCTATCCGGGTTCTAATGACCCAAGATGTCCAAAACCATCACCTCCTCCTACTTACTACCCTTCACCATCTACACCGGCAGCACCAGTATGCTATCCAGGATCAACTGATCCAAGATGTCCAAAACCATCACCTCCTCCAACTTACTACCCTTCACCTTCAACACCAGCGCCACCAGTATGCTATCCGGGTTCCAATGACCCAAGATGTCCTAAACCATCACCTCCACCAACTTACTATCCTTCACCTTCAACACCAGCCCCCCCAGTATGCTATCCGGGTTCCAACGACTCAAGATGTCCAAAACCAACATTGCCACCAACCACTCCAGCACCAGTATGCTACCCAGGGTCAACTGATCCAAGATGTCCGAAACCCTCACCACCTCCTACTTACTACCCTTCACCATCTACACCAGCACCACCAGTATGCTATCCAGGATCAACTGACCCAAGATGTCCAAAACCAACATTGCCACCAACTACTCCTGCACCAGTATGCTACCCAGGGTCAACTGATCCAAGATGTCCAAAACCATCACCTCCTCCAACTTACTACCCTTCACCTTCAACACCAGCGCCGCCAGTATGCTATCCGGGTTCCAACGACTCAAGATGTCCAAAACCAACATTACCACTAACCACTCCAGCACCAGTATGCTACCCAGGGTCAACTGATCCAAGATGTCCAAAACCATCACCTCCTCCATCTAACTACCTTCCACCTTCAACACCAGCACCACCAGTATGCTATCCAGGTTCCAATGACCCAAGATGTCCAAAACCCTCACCTCCTCCAACCTACTACCCTTCACCATCTACACCAGCACCACCAGTATGCTATCCAGGTTCGAGCGACTCAAGATGTCCAAAACCAACTTTGCCACCAACCACTCCAGCACCAGTTTGCTACCCAGGATCAACTGATCCAAGATGTCCAAAACCATCACCTCCTCCAACTTACTACCCTTCACCTTCAACTCCAGCGCCGCCAGTATGCTATCCGGGTTCCAATGACTCAAGATGTCCAAAACCAACATTACCACCAACCACTCCAGCACCAGTATGCTACCCAGGGTCAACTGATCCAAGATGTCCAAAACCATCACCTCCTCCAACTTACTACCCTTCACCTTCAACACCAGCGCCGCCAGTATGCTATCCGGGTTCCAACGACCCAAGATGTCCAAAACCAACATTGCCACCAACCACTCCAGCACCAGTATGCTACCCAGGGTCAAGTGATCCAAGATGTCCAAAACCATCACCTCCTCCAACTTACTACCCTTCATCTTCAACACCAGCGCCACCAGTATGCTATCCGGGTTCCAACGACTCAAGATGTCCAAAACCAACATTACCACCAACCACTCCAGCACCAGTATGCTACCCAGGGTCAAGTGATCCAAGATGTCCAAAACCATCACCTCCTCCAACTTACTACCCTTCATCTTCAACACCACCGCCACCAGTATGCTATCCGGGTTCCAACGACTCAAGATGTCCAAAACCAACTTTGCCACCAACCACTCCAGCACCAGTTTGCTACCCAGGGTCAACTGATCCAAGATGTCCAAAACCATCACCTCCTCCAACTTACTACCCTTTACCTTCAACACCAGCGCCGCCAGTATGCTATCCGGGTTCCAACGACTCAAGATGTCCAAAACCAACATTACCACCAACCACTCCAGCACCAGTATGCTACCCAGGGTCAACTGATCCAAGATGTCCAAAACCATCACCTCCTCCATCTAACTACCTTCCACCTTCAACACCAGCACCACCAGTATGCTATCCAGGTTCCAATGACCCAAGATGTCCAAAACCCTCACCTCCTCCAACCTACTACCCTTCACCATCTACACCAGCACCACCAGTATGCTATCCAGGTTCGAGTGACTCAAGATGTCCAAAACCAACTTTGCCACCAACCACTCCAGCACCAGTTTGCTACCCAGGATCAACTGATCCAAGATGTCCAAAACCATCACCTCCTCCAACTTACTACCCTTCACCTTCAACACCAGCGCCGCCAGTATGCTATCCGGGTTCCAACGACTCTAGATGTCCAAAACCAACTTTGCCACCAACCACTCCAGCACCAGTTTGCTACCCAGGATCAACTGATCCAAGATGTCCAAAACCATCACCTCCTCCAACTTACTACCCTTCACCTTCAACACCAGCGCCGCCAGTATGCTATCCGGGTTCCAACGACTCTAGATGTCCAAAACCAACTTTGCCACCAACCACTCCAGCACCAGTTTGCTACCCAGGATCAACTGATCCAAGATGTCCAAAACCATCACCTCCTCCAACTTACTACCCTTCACCTTCAACACCAGCGCCGCCAGTATGCTATCCGGGTTCCAACGACTCAAGATGTCCAAAACCAACATTGCCACCAACCACTCCAGCACCAGTATGCTACCCAGGGTCAACTGATCCAAGATGTCCAAAACCATCACCTCCTCCAACTGACTACCCTTCACCATCTACACCAGCACCACCAGTTTGCTATCCAGGTAATACATTTATTATTAAATCCAATGTATTTCTAATTTTCATATAAAATCCAAAAATAAAATATCAAAGAATGTAAATCGAATTATCAATTTCGTATGACTAATTCATTCATTTTACGCTTATGGAGCATCAATTTTCTTTATTACAATTTATATTCATATAAGACGAGGAATATAATATAAATTATTAAATATACTCATGACAGCATGATATGACTTATTTAAACTAAGTAAAATTAATCGTGGACTATCAATTGAAAGAACAGGTTCCTCTAATAACACTAAAATACCACCAAATTTTTAAATTTTAAGGATGTAACTATTAATTTTTTAGTAAATTCATCTAAATTTTTTATAATATGGTATCCAATCATTTTTAATTAAAATTTAATAAAATGAAATAATTACAATAATAATTCTTAGTTGAGTTTTACTTTATTAAAAAAAAATTAAATTATAAAGCATACTTAATGCTAATAAAGAAACTATTTTATTTGTATATTATGTTTAACCACAACATGACAGTCGCACATATTTATTTTATACTTAAATTAATAATTGAATCTAAATTTATTTGACTTTAATATTTAATACTGAGTATTATTAAAATCCTTTAAGAACTTATCAACAATCAAAAAATCTCATCTATTTTCTTAATTAAATAAAATTTTATGATAAAATAATAATAATAATATGGTTTAATATATTATTAAAATACACAATTTTTAATTTAATAATAACAATATATTATTATATATAAATAATTAATATAATTATTACATATAATTTTATAATTTAGTTTATTCATTTTACCCTATTGAAATTTAAATTAAAACTCGATTAAATAAAAGTAAACTTTTAAAATTTCAAAATGAAAATCATACACAATTATGTAATTGTACCCGTAAATTTCTAAAAAAATATTTTAATTAATGAATAATGATAAAAAATCGAATAAAATGTTTTTATTTAACAAATTTTAAATATTAAATTATACAAATTTTAATAATTTTAATCAACATTCTATTTTAAAAAAAGTGAAAATATAATTTTTCAACAAATTTTTTATTTATAGATATTTTTAACAATATAAAATAAAATTGACAATTAAAAAGTATACTTATTTAAATAATTACATGCAATTGTTTTTATACATTTAAATATTAATACTCTAACAAATTCCGAATTCAACTTTAAATAAAAAAATTGTATCACCTAACCAGATTTATATAATATTTTATCCCATTTAAATTTAAATTAAACAGGTTCGAACGACTCAAGATGTCCAAAACCAACATTGCCACCAACTTACTACCCCTCACCATCTACACCAGCGCCACCAGTATGTTATCCAGGATCAACTGATCCAAGATGTCCACAAATTACACTTGTTCAAACACCTTTTGTTTGTGTGTGTAATAATTCAACCCCTAAACCTATCCCACCACCTATATGTTATCCCGGTTCCACTGATCCTCGCTGTCCACAATTTCCTTCTTCAACTCAATATCCACCTACGTACTTACCCCCTTTAGAAACATTGAATGAACAAGGAAATAATAAATTCATACAGGAATTTACTACACAGTATCCATCATACATATCTACAGACGATAGTTTTGGTGGTCAGCAGCAATTGGAGCTGTTTAATAAAGGTAAAACAATCATTCCTTTCCCTTAGATTATTCTTTTTAATTTATTAATGAATCTAAACAATATTTTGTTATAGTTGTATATTATGTGTATCTGTTTATTTATAGTTCATACCTTTTTTGGTTTGTTTACAGCTTTAAATGGTTTTAATATACAGAGGAGAGATGTAGAGTCTGGTATTCGACATTTAAAATCAGAGTTGAAAAATGAAATTGGTAACGAAAATTTGGATGCATTAGACAGCATAGGAGACGATGTGTTACGTGAACTACAAAATGAACAGGAATCTCAAAAGAAACGTTAATTTTATTGTTAATTTAAAATAATTGCTTTGTAATGACATTTTGATTTTTAAATTAGCCTATTCAAATGTATGCCCTATTTAAATTGCTCAAGTGTTTTTGTATTAAATATTGTTACCGATCATCGTTACCACTATATAATAATGTTCAATGTGTTAACTTCATATACTTTGTATACATGTTTTTTATGTTTTTTTATTAAATGTTTTTTGATATTTACTACCGATAATTTATTTATTTTTGTTTTATCCATTGATAAAGTATTGTAGTTATTTCATTAATTTGATGCCAATATAATCCTTTATTATTACGCTTTTGGATCAAATTCATATATATTTTGTTGTTTTCCCTGTTTTTTTTTATTTCATAATTTTTGGTTTTAGTTATTATAGTATATTATTATATATTTAGTATTTACCAATTTTTTCAAATTAATGGTAATTAATAATCCTTGGGTTCACTTGTAAACGATCACGGAATTTCGGGTTTAATTAAATTATTGTTAATAACCACACTATGTTATACCGTCAGTGGTATCACTAAATATACCATATTTCCGTCCACTAGCACAAACTTCTGCAGCGGTGACAGCGATGAAGACGTTACCGTGGTAACCAAAATCTGAACGATTGGACCACGAGAGCGGCGACGGCGCTGGTGGCGGCGTACACTATTTGGTACAAGTCCCCAGTACCGAACGAATACACCGGCTCGAAACAACCGCCTGCCGAAGTTAAAGTTTATTCCACCGTGTAAAGTGCGTTCAGTAATACAACGTAATTTTCAAACGTAGGTCTATCCGCGTAAAAAGGACGTTGTGTCAAAAACAGAATGTGCATATTTTTAGGTAATTTATGTTTTTAATTTGTCAAACTATTTTGGACTAAGAGAAAAAAAAAAGAAAGAAAATAATGTCCGCATTCGCCAACGTGAGTTATTTTTTAATTACATGCCCAAACAATAGTAATTAGCAATCTTTTAATTTATGAAATAAATAATTCATATATGTTTTACTAACGGTACTCAATATTTTATAATAATAAAATATTTGTATGTTTTTAATAAAATATAAAATCACACATTCAAACACATAATATTATTATAATATAAAAATATATCTTAAGAATTTCGAGGGACTAATATTTTTCAGGCGTTGTATTATTTAGTTGGTATTGTAATAATAATTTCGAATGCCTCTTTAATATTTATTTTTATTTTGTTTATTAAAATTACCATTAAATATAGGTGTTGTATAATTATTAGTATTTGTCGACTAGAACAAAATATTGAAATAAATGACAGCAAAAAATAATTTAACACTTCCAGTTTTCTTATGTAATTGTGATAACAGATAGATAAAATTTTTTATTTTTTATATAAGTAAAAAGCTTTTGATTAGAAATGTTTGGCTATTTAAGACTGTGTGAAACAAATATTATATTTATAATCATATTTATGGCAATGATAAACTAGCACATGTGAAAAGTACGTCGTGTAAATATTTTAATACGGAATAGGTTAGAATTGAAGTTAATTATGTATAATGTATGTAAAGGTTGTAAAAAAAGGTTAATACAAAAAGCATTTAAATAGCTATTTTCAATTATTAAAATCGTAACTATCAATTTATCCAAGAATGTATAGAATTTTTTTTTAACTTATTGTCCTGTCTCGTTAATCGATCTGTCACGGTAAGTTTAAATATAACGGAATTTTGCTGATTATAACCACAAATTCTACAGATAAATGTGGCTTTCAAAACTTCATTATAACATTAAGCTGGAAAATTATTTTGAGATAAATCGCTAAATTTGGGATTCAAAAATGTGGTTGTGAGGAGTTCAAAAGTTTGAAATGTAGTGTTTAGTAATTTCAACACGTTTCAACACCGTTGTTGAACTCTTCGCGAGACAAGTCGCGTCCAGCTGCAGTAGTAGCTAAGAGGACCTTACCATCGCCGCTAACAAATGAATCCATTCAAGAAAAACACAATTATAATTTCTCAAAGGATGTGCATAGGCACACATTTTAGATTTAACAAAATAATCCACGCACGTGCATAACCTTAACAAACCGTGGTTGTGTCGTACGTGCTCAAAACCGTACTCGGACCGGGGAAATGTTCAAAAGGGCCACCTGTGGGGTTGTTAACGAAATAAATGTGAAATTGAAAGTAGAGAGGAATTGCCAATAGGACAGAAACTAGCAAGACCCAGACCACGTAAACACTGCTGATACAATACCCAGCCGACTGCAGGTATCTAATATGTGATCAAAGGACAATACTCAACGGGTATCTAATATATTATAATTGTTTTGAATATTTTTAATGTGCATTTTTGTTATCTGATAATATCGCAATATTGTTCCTTAGTGGTGTCGTTTCAGTATTAACTATGGTAGGACAAATATTGTTCTAATATAAAAGTCCCAAAAAATTAATTTAACTATATATAGGTATTCACGAAGCCGATCGCTTTGCTCGCTAAGTTAATTAATTCGTTCATGATAAGTACCTTTGTACCTATGTCCTATGTATAACTATTTACTTTTACATAATAATGCATTGTGTATCTACTGCGAACAAATTTTAAATTACTATTTTTAGATATACTTTAATGAAAAAAGTTTCTTGCATAAACAAAAACAAAAATGGCAGGTCTGCTTAGCATAAAAAGTAATTTCATATCAGCTGATAATAGATCATTTATCCATAAATAAATACACTAAACCCTCCTGAAGTAATATCCAATACCATCGGTGATCCTGATGTTGATATTGATTAGTCCGTGTCGATTATGGTCTGCTTTGTATAAAAAAGTATATTTATTAAATATTTTGTTGTATTGTACAAATACATGGATATTTTATGTTATTTTGGAATTAAAACACAAATATAACTATGCATAATCAATAGCATAAGTACTATGCAATCGGCTTCATTTACTATTATACTTTTTTTTTTGTTTGACTGTTTTGCATACATTTGATTTATATGTATATTGTATGGATAACGTTATTTTATGAACTTTGAGATCCGTAAACAATTATTATTGATCTACGCGTTACCTACTCGATAGAAACAAATGAAAATATGGTTATACCTATACATCACACCTATGTCTGTATTGTCGTGACCCATTTAATAATTGTATAGAGATGGCTCGAAATAGTGCAAATCGGAAACTTTGAATCAACGTAAAATATTGATAACCTCCAATTATCTATATTATTCAGCACGACGATTCGTGAGCGCGCGTAAGTAGCCATCACAGCTAATAAGTACTTAATTTCAGTCGTTCCTATAGTTACTATATTATATGAGGAATATTATGCATTAATGATTCGATAAACCTGTGATGGTGGTGTCAGTGGTTTCGGCGGCGGTAGCGGTGGTGGTGGCAGTGGTGGTGGTGATTGTAGGGTGGTTTTTTGTTGACGCCGAGAGGCTGAGAAGTAACATGCATCTAAGATTTACTTGAGGATACCTAATACCTATACCCTTGACAGGATTAATTTTTCATCAGGTCATTGATTTATCATAAACAATCACTAATGAATAAAATATTATACCGGCACACTCTATCCGTTGCTCAACATTACTGTAAGGGTTCTATAATAACCTGTAGGGTTCTAAGCGACGCTTCTATATTTTGTGAGGGCACTTTAGGTAAATTACTATATAGTATACGAATATTTGTGTGAAAATGGTGGCAAATATAGGTAGGTAAGTATAGCTGATAAAATTTGAATTTCCAGCTTGAGGCATCGATGGATGTAAAAGAATTAATAAAAAATCGGTAGCAATAACACAGTACAGAGATTAACATTTAAAAAATTAAGTTATTAATAAAAATATCGACCATTCGTTGTATAGTCTCGTTGTGTTTTCATTATAAAACGTACGAATATGTGTGAATAAATATCAATGTTACATTTTTTTTTTGTTTTAATTAATAGTATATAAACTAGTAATTAAACTAGAAAAAAAGTATTTAAATATAGATATTATATTGAATGCAAAGACTCTTTCGGATGGCACCTATATTATTAGGTAAACTTCATCAAAAAAGGTTTCTAAGTTCTGTGAATAAATATTGACTTTACAACGATATATCTATATATTTTTTTAAATATTTTTCTGTGAACATTTTTTCGTGCAGGATAAAACGCTCAAAGAGCAATTCTTCTCAAAGCAACTTTATGAATCTGGATATATAGTCTAAATTATAGTACCTACCTGTCCTACCTACTACCTACTTTGAAGAGGTTATTTTTCTATTTTATCTGTTGTAGTTCTCTTAATGTAAAGAATATAATATATACTAAATGTATAATTTTTAAAAAGATTTAAGGAAACTACAAAATATCTACAAGCGTGGGCTTAATAAATAGCTCCGCTGAGAATAGTTTTTTTCTTAATTTTCCTTGAGGAATCTAGTTCAATTTATTTTTCATTATACAATTTGTATTTGGATTTAGTGTATAAGCATAATATCAAACAAACAATAACTGTGTAAGTATAAATATTATTTAAAATTGAATTATCAGACAGTCAAAGTTATGTCATTATAATTAAAGTATAATTAAAAACATTATTTACAATACATAAAATTATAAATGTAAATTCAAATCGAATAGTAATATAATTGAATTTCAAATGAAAACAAATGAAACCATCATTATATTATAATATGATTTATATTGATATTAAATTGAATTATATTTAATTTCAATATGTGCCAATGAAACCTAAACCATAATTAATTAATGTTGACAAAAGATTTTCTTATTTGACCCACAATTGTTAGAAACATATTATATTACAGCAATAATGAACCACATTTTCCAATTTTTGTGATGAAACTGTTTGCATAATATGAAATATAAAAATGCATAATATACAAAATAAACTATTTACTGTGGTGGTGTGATTATAAATTTAAATAATACCACTGTTTCTAGAATTCTAGATCAACCAGACCGTTATCACGCAGATTTCAAAGACTGAATAAATCATAAAAATAAACCGCAAACTCGTTAATTTTTTTTTAATTTCAAAACGTGACGTACGATATATTTTTGTTTTATCAAAATGTGTATCAAAATAAATATCTTAGATTAGCGAAGTGATATGAAGAAATATAAAGACACATAGCATTTAAATTGTTATCGTTTCTTCGTTGGACAGTGGCATAATGTAATATAATCGAATGTTGTCATGGTTAAAGGGTTATGTGTGGTGGAGTGGAGTGGAGGTGGGAGATGAAAATTAATTTCATTATACCAAAAAGCTCTACAGCGGTCCTACATGACCCAAGATCATCGATATACGGCCATAGACATTATCCAGTTTTTATGGCCTAGAGTGACTGTACCTGCTCTTTCGCGGCACAATCGATAATAAGAAATAACTAGCAATAATTAATAATTAATGGTGTTTATAGGGAACCGTTTCTCTCCGACGATTGTAAGAGATAGTCCGGGCAGCCCGGTTTTATTATTGCTACGATTAAAATAAATATTTATAATATGTCCGGGTGGAGGGCATTAATTTTGGGTATCGCTGGACCTAAACGACTCAAAAGTTTAAGTTGTTTTCAATTATTTTTCATAACAAGATACTTTTTTGTCTAACTTGTGAGTTAAATTGTTCATGACAATATGCGATTACTAATCAGTTAATTAATTTCATAGTCATGTTAAGTTAATATTTTTACGAATATATACCAGACACATATACCATAGATAAAATGTATATAATAATATAATGTATTTAATTTTGTAAAAATTATTGTTTTTTTTAGAAACATAACTTACGATTGGATAGTGGTAATATAAGTCTCAATAATACATAATCAATGGTATCATAATATAATATAATGTTCTATTATGCAGTATTGCGAACAGTAAAATATATTAAACTGTAGACTTTCGTAATGTCAAATGCATTATTCCTGGATTTAAATAGGGATTAAAATAACGTAGCTAGGTACTAGGTATATAAGATATAACTATACAAGTATACAACTATATAAATGATTTCCATAGATAATTACATTCTCACCCATACAAATTTAAAATTGCACAACAACAGCAGCACTACCAGATAACACAGCTCGGCGTATAAAGAGAGACGTCGGTGCCATGATCTCTTACAAATTACTTAACTAATCAAAAATTATTCTTTATCATTTTAGTTAATAAGCTTCTCTCTTTCTGTTCTTTTTTCGCGAATTAGTCGTATATTATGTATTATGTTTACTATATACATTTCTATTTTTGTGTATAGTATTATATGCTTTTATCGAATTGGTTTGTAATGATTACTGATTTGGAATATTCAGTTTTAAAAAAAATGTAATTATTCATTTTAAACCAAATTAATTGTTGATTATATTTTTCATGTATAACTTGTAAATTGAACACTGCACTACCGAGTTAAAAATAATAAAACCAACTTTTAAGTTTAAACTTAACTTTTATGTTCTATTATGTTAACGAGTTAAAAAATATGTTTTTTCCAGGCTTTGGGCAACTGACGGGGTCGATTCCAACCTAAAAACGATAAAATTGTTTTCCCAATCATGTTTTAAATACATATAGGTACATTGTTACATTGCATACATACATAATATATTATATAGTACGTATAAATAAAAACAAAAGTAGCACAGCTAAAATTCCGAACATTAGTGTGGGTAAGTTCTGAATGGTTGATATCTGCAAGCGCCCATACCGTCTCATCATTATTTCGGCTAACGATTTTTTTCACCCTATGATTGGCGAAAAGTTTATTCGATTAATTCACCTTCTTCGTTCCAGTCTTACTTTTTGTTGAGGGAAGAGTGAGAAGATGGTTGATAAATAATGAATTACATGTATACGAACACTGCTATATATAGCACACTATACTATAGTCACAAAATTCCCCACAGAGAGCTGAGTCCATACCGAGTTTGTACATATTTTGTGATGTGATCAGGAATGTAATCATTATAGTTTCTATTTAAGTAAAATATTTTTCTTATCATGTCACTGTGACGATAAATCGTAATTAGTATTTTGGTGCACAGACGATATATGGTCAATAATAACTACGTATATACACAGTTTTTTAAAAGAATTTCATAAAAATAAAAAAATTCTCATCAGTGTTTTATGCTTGTGGTTTGCTCTGTTTCGTGCAAAAGCCAGTGTTATACTCAGGGCAGTAATTGAAATAAATTTTGTATTATCTAATTTGCATTTAAAATACTTTGTGACCCAGTATTTTGTTTACAAGATTTACATAGGTATATTTTTGCTATTTGAAATACATTTTGCAAATACAAAATAATTTTTTTTATTACTTGAATATTACTAAAAACGAATAATAAAATAAATTGTATCAATGTTATTCTATTTGTCTGAAGACTGCAGGTTAGCAAATAATCAATTTTAAAATAGAAAAATTAATATTTGTTACGTAGGTAATGATAGTTTCATGTGAACCATATGAGGTAAGAAAATGTTTAGCAAATATAACACAAGATTAGGCCCATCAGCTCTGGTAGAGCGGTCATTTAAATTTTCTGGATTAATCCCATTTTTTTTTTTTCAAAGGAAAACAATTTAAAATTATTTATTTCAATTATATTTGAATATTATTTCAACAACATTTTTAATATATATATATATTGGTAAAAAAATTTTATATACGTATTTTGCATTTCTTAATTCAAACACCCAGTAACCATGTATTTTGTATTTCAAAACTAAAATACCTCAAGTGATGTACTATACCATCCCTGAACTTGTATTATAATTTGAAATTTGTATTTTAAGAATAATCGTTCCGACATTGTATTTAGAAAACGGCCATCACATTTTAAAGAATTGCAAGAAATTTCAAAAAATTGATATTATGATTTATTATTTTTCAAGCACCTAGGTATAGGTAATTTTAACCAATCCAATATGACTATTATATGAGTTAAATCTTGAAATCTATTGTTACCCATAAAATGTATCATATATACAAATACAGTGTACCATAATGTATAAAACAAACTCAATAATGTTCCTATTTAAATAATTGCTATCAAAGAAAAGAATGTCCGTCAAGATTTTTCAAAATTCTTATGGTCATAGTATATAATCATAATTGCAGCATTATACAATCATTTATCTTAATTATTTCTGTGACATGATCTATAACCTTAAATATAATTAGGTAATTAAAAGGGTTACAGCTTCAAAAATAATTAATTGATTGTCATTTGAGCAACGAGTAAAAAAAAGTATAAACGAATATAATTTCAGACGGTAATACCTAATAATAACTTACTTTATATCAAGTGATTAATAATCATGAATCAAACATAATGCGATAATATCATTAATACTTAATAATATACTCATGTGGCATTACATCACGATTATTTTGCTATTATGTATGTCATTGTTTGCATACACTGTATTATAGGTATATAATATTTGTATAGGTATTTTTAATTCACGAGGATTTCGTCGGTGTGGGTCGTTCGGGGCAGGTGCTTGGGCGAGGGTGACTCTATAGCGGCGCAATATGGATAGCTGAGCTGTGTAGAAAACACTGTATTATGTATAATATTATATTATAAAACGATGTTTACACGTGACGTGCACCGGCTCCGGACTACGACGGTTGAACGAAAACGCGATACAACGAGATTAGTTTTACTATATATATATATAAATGATGAGGACGGGTCGTGGAGTAGAGAATTCGATTAATCCCGTCATATACACACGCACACACGCACACACACACACACACACACACACAGATATAAGTATATGTATGTACATTGTACAGCTATATTTAGTGTAGAAGTAATATGTTTTGTGTGAGGGAGCGCGGGCGGACATCGGACTTAATTGGTTCCGATCAATTGGATAGGCGCAGTAGGAATACGCACGTGCACATTATGTATGTATATTTTATTTGATATATTATTATAAACCTCTCGTCGCGCCGGACGATTTAATAAAAAATCCCCGTCATCGTATACGGAAAGCTGTGTTGATATACGTCGTATATAATGTATATATTGTATATATATGGACGAGATTTTGTGTAGATCTATCACGACGCTGACCTTATAATAACAATATGTAACTTTATATTTTTTGTCACTCCGTTTCATAATATATAATATATACGACCGTAGTTAAATATCATACAGTAGTTTCCTACTGACGTGGACATTTAAATCTATTAAGTCATTGATCATTTTGCTCATTATATTATCATTACTGTTTATTCCGCTTATCTTAAGCAGGTATAGGTACATTCATCTTTCAAAATAACAATTATTAGTCTATTATAATGTATATAATATGTACAATAATATACACAATACAATTATATATGATAGCTATAGTTTAACGTTAGTTTCGATAATTTGGAATTAACCCAATAATACTGTAATATCCCAGACAGCATTTTGTAATAATAACGTTATACTAATATTATTCGTTATTACAATGTTATAATAATATTATTAATCAAAAAATTGCTGTCTGGGATACATACTATGTAGGTATACTAATTTTCAGTTTTTCATACATAGATACATTAGTGTAATTTATCACATAGTTTTAAAGTGTAGACGGTTCGTATAATATTATCTGTTTTTTTAATATCCGATTTTAATTAAAATTTAATATTACTTAACCCTTTTTAAATCCCGTTACAGTTAGATGATAATGAAAAAAAAAGCTGAAAATTAAAAACGAAATTCTTTTAAATTAATTTACGACTAAACAAAAACATATTTAATATATTCATAATTACAAATGTTTATCTATTCTAATTTTTTTTAAACAATGTATCCAAAAGTCGAGAACATTGGTTTCTGTTTTTGTTTCTTTTTTTTTTTTTATAGTACATTATCCTACCCTAGTTTTGAGAACATTTAATAATACTATAATATTGTATGTTGAACGGCGTATCGTGTAGGCAATATAGGTACATTTTTATATTTAACAATTAATATTGATTTGACTTCATTATTTTCCATAATACGCCGATGTAGTTTTACTCAACATTTTTATTATTATAATTATTTAGTCAAACAGTTGTTTTAATTTTATTATAATTTTTTTAAATTTTAAGACCTAGAAATGTATAGTATTACGTAAACATATTTTAATATACTATCATAACTATAGCACGAAAACTTGCACATAATGTTCTAATTTATCACTATATTATATTGTTTTAGAAAAAAGTTCGAATAAATTATCACGAACAAAATTGATTTTTTGGAAGTTTTAAGGACAACTTCTCGACATTATTAAGAAAAACAGTACGATTAAGTAACTTTCAGTTAAGCCAACGAATTCAGCCTAAGTTTTAAAATAAATTATTTCTTTAAAATGATAATAGTATTGAAAAGTCATGTATCACACGGTTACAGGTATTACAATTTAGATTTTAATTCAATAGTAAATACTAATTTTATAGGATTATAATATAATATATAATATTACCGAAGTTATATCTTAAAAATAATATAATAAAAATTTTACATAAATGACACGACGACGATTAATGATACGGTTTATCATATTACATTATATTATAATAAGCACATCAGTGTATCACTTCTTGGTACTTTTTTGTTGGCTCGAGATAACCCATATCGTATAGACGTGATAGATATAATGAAACTTACACAATATGACTGTTGTGGTTATACTTTTTATTTTTTGTTATTCGTAAACGCACTAACGTAATTCAATTTTAATGAAATCTTCGGGTTTATTTTTCTTTATTCGGCATTTTATGAAGTTAATTATATTATATTTTATAGACAATACAATTACGTGCGTTTGTTTTTTACAAGCTGAGCGCTTCAGGGAACGCGATACGATTTAAATGCCGTTTGGTGCATAAAAAATGAATTGTAGATTAATGGTCGTGACTTGAGAGCATTTTATTGTCGAGAGGAAAATTAATAATCGTCAACAAGTATCGCGAAGAATAACTTCATCCTTTTCCGCGTTTAACCTTTTGGGAGTATTAAACAAAATATATTTTATACTTCAATAAACAGCAAAACAAATTCCTTCTACTATAATATTATCTCGTTGTTATTATTATATGCAGTGTTCTGGGACTAAAATTCAATATTTAATATTAAATATGTACAAAAACGATAAGGTGTGTAAGCCGAATTTTGTACCTAATGTAAATATATATTATGATGTGTGTATAAATATTATATACCTATATACATAGAATGCCATAATATATTTAAAGATGCGTATTATGCGCGTATATATACACATAGGTATTAAATATATTTTTGTTTTTAATACCACTTATATAGTGTAATAAGTATATTATATTGTATTATATTTTTTGTATTGTACTATATAAAAATAAATGATATTCATATACATCACCAAAATATTATCTGAAGGTACATTAAAAATAAATAGTTTCTAGAAAAACATAATATTATAATATGCTTATATTATTATATAAATACATAATATTATTACCTAGTATTTAGTATATAATATAATACATAATAACTACTGTTAATGAAAATGATCTAGATAATGGTAAAATGCATTTACCGTGAATACGAATAGAGTATTATCAAGTACATTATAATATATTATTATTACGTATTATTATATACATGATACATGCATTTTATTAAATTTGAAAACTAAACAATTTAACGTTCTTTATGGTTATTGCATTTTTCTTGGAAATATATTTCTGTATATTATATTTACATATACAGGGTGTAACAGGAAGACCTGAAAAATTAAATAACTTTGGTTTCAATCAATATTATTTTATTTTTTGAATAATTTATTAACTTGTGTGACACGTAAAATATACATTTTTTTTATTTTTTAATACTGAAAATATCCAATTCGTAAATCTGATTTTTAGGAAAATATTGATTGTAAAAACGTTTAAGTCGAGTGGTTTAATTTTTATGATTTTTAAAATAGCAAATATTTATACGGTGAGACTTGTTAATTTAAAAATTATAACTTTTTAAAAAATTATTTAGATTTTAACAACTAGGTACCTATTTAAGAATTCTCATAGAATATTTAAAAAAATTTTGAACTTTTTGAATTTGAATATGTTTTTTACAACTGAGTCAACTTTACTTAATAAAAATAATAAAATTTAAAAACATTGTGAAAAAAAACTATATTACTTAAATAAATAGTTTTACAGTCAAGATTTTTCTAAAAATCAGATTTACAAAATGGCTGTACTGAATTTTTTAAAAAAGATGTATATCAGATTATAATTATTTTAATTTTTAGTGTTTCAAAATAAGAAATTGTATACTATACTTGTAGTTCAAGCATCTGTAAAATATATATAAAAAATATATTGATTAGAACAAAAGTTATTTAATTTTTCAGGTGTTACGCTCTGTATAGTATCACGATGATATATATTTTTCCTTTTTTTTGGTACACGTTATAATGTACGGACACTTGTGATTAGTTAATGAACATTATAACATTATAACTCTTATAAACTTTTATCGTAAAAAACGACGCTAAAATTAATTTAATTTTAATAGAAATTAGAAACATGTGGCTCAATGTTTAAAACGTAATTTTTTTGATAAATATTCGTTAATTAATTTAAAGCATATAAAAACACTGTTACATTCCATCAGTTATGTATTGTCAAAAACATAGAATGTTATTATTTTAGCTTTATAATGTGCTTTAAGTAATAAGGGCGTAAATAATATCAGATGGACATGCTTTTAATAAAGATATTGAATAAAAAGCCAATGATTCTAGACAAATATTTATAAAGTATTTCAGGACATTCGGCATTAAATATAATATTATAACTGCGGAACGTTAATTTAACATTGAAAGAATATAACGATGCAGCCAATGCATATTTAAAATTATTTTTATTTAATTTTCAGACCATCTAAACAACTAGCAATTATTATTGTTCCCACAATTCCACTTAACGGTGAACTGAGAAGTGTTGAAAGCTATACCATATAGATACTGAATATTATGTATATTTTCATACTCATTGGCCGAGTGATGAATGTTGAAAACATGGAAATAGAAAGGTTTTCTCCAAAATCCGTTTCGTACCGTTAAATATCATTACGCGACCACGGAATTCCGACGCGACGTGGATACGACCTATCCAATTTCGCATTGAAACTACCCTGCTACAGCCGGAACATAACTCGTTAAAGGGCAAAGCATTGATTTCCACCGCGTTACATTTACACCGAAACGGAAATGGAATTTTTGAAGTATCTCGATGACCACTGTGGACATTCCTACACATTCGAACGGCTGACGTTGCATGTATAATTCGTTTGGGTTTTTGAGGGAAAAAAGACATTACAAAACGTGTACCTACGTACCTACATTATAATGACACTGTAAATGGCTTAGGTTGAGAGATTTCCGTTTTAAGGCTGGACTTGTTTAATCGTTATTTTATTTCGATCGTTTTTCCTTGGACCAGTTTATGATAATAATATATTATGAAATTACATAATCATTACCATACACTTTTAGAGGTCACAACAAAAAATAAAAACAAACATTTCCCTATATAGAAATACGATAGGTACAATTTGTTGATTTTTTACACATTTTAATGATATACCGTGAAAGACTAAACATTACACTACCAAAACGATTGCGTTATTATTTCTTACGCATAAATTGCGACTTGGTGTTTGTTTTTCTTGAACTAACTCCAAACTCTATTATGAACGCAATTTAAAGAGTAAACCCTACATTCGAGAGATGTCTAAAGTTCTTTGAACGTCGAAAGCGCAAATTATGTACAGCGCAATAGCCAGTTTAAAAGAAAATCTTAGTTTACTTATAAACTCGTTTATTGTCATAAACGATTGTTTGTCGCTTGAAACGTGATAAAATTAACCATACTTGAGGCAAGTCATTTTTTTTGGTCGACGTTTCTGGATTTAGGGATCCTCCCCATCTTTCACTAGTAAATCGTCAATTTCCATGTTATTAGAGGATGCACTCAAAATTACCACGGCTCGAGGAATTCTTAAGATTTTTTAGTATATTATACTTTGACGCAAAATAATCACTTTGACAGACCATAGGTACGTTGACTCTTGTACTGTCGTTTTACCGATTTATGTCAATACAAACCATATAATTAACTGGTTTAAAAGCACCGAATGTTTGTGACAGTATGGCTGACAAAGAGTAATCACTCATAACTCAATGATATCGTGAAACGCTAAGAAACAAAGCCAGTAGATGATATACACACTAACTTGTAAAACTATATTTTGATATTACTTACTCCACGTAAATACATATAATAGGCCACTAATAACGTATTTATTAGGAATTGATGACATGTCCTTGGTGAGACTTTGGTACCCATATTTGACACTAATTACTGTATTCAAATTACTGATGTAACTTATATCATTCAAGTGATGGACCATGAAGAGTTTTTATGTACCTGAGAGCGTATACATAAGAACAGGGCCATTGATAGGGGCGTCGTATCGGCTGCTTATCCAATTTTTTTTTATATTTATTATCAAATTTTGCTATACTAAAAAGAGATAATATTATGACAAGCCTCAAAGACCATGGAAAACAAAACTTATTTGTATCTTCTTTGAGCAAATAGAACAAATTTTAATTAAATTAATTTTCTGAAAAGTCGTTAACACGCAAACATCTCGGTTGCCACAGTCTGACACAGTTTATTTTAAGAATTATCTTGGAAATGTATTTTTTGATATAGGAGTACATTAAAATATACGATATAAGATGAAATTGTACATATTGTATAGGTGTAATTTGTTTTAATTTTTCTTTATGGTACGAAACCATGACCACCTGCCATAAAAATGAAGGAAAGAATTTCGTTTTGGTCACTTAAATGTAGCGCGTGAATCTACCTATATCGATCTTTCCGATCGTAAGAAATCAAAATGTTTGCTGAGCTGCTGGTATAAACATTCAAAAATTGTTCTGACATATATTACAGTCGACGGATTTCATAATACTTACTACAATAATTCTTTTATTAACGTTGCACGTACGTGAAAAATGTGTTGATTATAATAACATATTATACACAATTCGTAAGAAAACTGAATAGAATGTTTTTATTTTTCAGAAGAAAATGGAATCAACCATACAACTAAATAAATTCAAGTTATAATATAATATTTTATCGTTTATCAGTGTAATAACATCAGCGAAAACATATTGTAGGACATAAGGATATTCACATTGAAGTCCTACATGGCTCTTTTAAAAATGTATCTACATTCTACATGATTATCTACATATTTATATTTATATTTATTTGAAACATTATTATGTGTACATGTATACATATATTATATATGTACACACGTGTATGTATATATATACATACGTGTTTTCAGTATCTCTTTGTATTTATAACACAAATAATATTACTGTATATAGTCACTGAACTGAATATATAAAAACTGTATTCAGTTCAGTGTATAGGTATAGTTTACAATTTATTGTTGAAAATTAAACGTTGATATATTTCTGAAAATTATTTTTCATACAATTTTTTTATGCAAGGTGACTTACATTTTTTTTTTTAAATTTTCGATCGGAACTTATTTTTCAGTCGTAGGGTTATTAACACCTTTTTATACACCATGGACTCAAGCACTGAATAGTGGCCACTATAATTGTCTATACATCTAATATGTATACAAGACATGACAATATCACCCACAAATACGTTCATTATGTACCTACCGACTACCAATATAGGTATACTTGAGAATACCTTATCCACTCTTTACACTGAATGGACTATTTAATTCAAATCGGTTTTCGTGGTCTCTCACAAGTCACATCATCGGTATATCCTTTGGATTTCTCGACGTCGAGTTCGGTATACGCATGATGGTATAATGCATTATGTTTCTGGAAATCTCATAGAGTTTCCGTTTTCATGTGGTTGTTGGGAACACACATTTGGGAGTGATCGGGTAGGATATTATTATATATTAATATTGAAAATTCTTTTCTCTTTACGAAACGCATGCGCTATATTCTATTGGATATCATTTGGAAATTTAAACTATTTATAAGTACAATATTATACATATTATGTATTCAAATGATACTGTATAACCGAGAAGAACGCCCAAAACGTTTCCTTTTAGTCGGTTGGTATAATATCTTAAATATTAAGAGACCATGTATTGAATATTAACTTTTGGCATATCCCACGAGAATTTAATATTATGTTTAATTATTACTGTATGTTGGAATAACGGAATTTTTCTTTTTTTTTTATAATTAGTTTGGCTGCAGGTAATAAATTATAATATAAAAGATTTATTAAGATGACAAATTAAAAATATCGATGATTTCATAATTTTATACTTATTTTATTGAATTTGGGTACGCAAATATTTTTATTTCAATTTAAAATATTGGGGTTCACTTCTTGGTAAAGAATAATAATTATTGAAAACAATCAGATAAATATATAAATTCGTGTTACATAATTTAATGAAAATAAAATAATACGAAACATATTGACAATAATTAAAAAAAAATCGACATTTTACATTTTTACATTAGTTATTTAAAATAATAATACAATAAGTTCATTTTTAATTGAGTTTTTGTTTTATTAATTTAACAATTAATAACAATTACATACAATAGAGGAAAACTCGATTAATCTAAAATATCGTTATTATGCATGAAACCGTCGGAGTTATTACAAATTATTAGTAAACACTCGCGGGACTTGTCGTAAATTTTACGTAAAAATGGATTTCGGGCACGTGACAAAAATAATGTGCACCTTTTTTTTTTATAAAAGTAGTATAATACCTACTTTGTCTGATAATTTATACAAGCGTGTGTTTTATTCGTGAATTTAATAATTATTTCGAAACGTGAACTACATAACGACACGTCTTTTTGCGCGTGACTCAAAAGCTGCAACGGCGCAATATAAACATATAGGCATTATATAGGTACTTAATGCATACTATCGCTCTATAAATAATTTGTTTATATATATATTTACTGGTAAAAGCAACTCGAGTGCGTAAGTATACTATCATTATTATAGAAAGGGCCTACGGGTGGTGGAAAAACGACTATTATTCTCACGTAGGAAACGCAATTTAAATTTTTGACACCGACGCGGAGGCGTTTCACCCCAAGTCGTCGTTAAATCGCTCACAACGATGATTCCCATGAATATGTGACCTAGGGCTGTCGGTTTTTTATTTGAGTGTAAAAAAATATGAAGAAAAATAATAAAACGTCATTTTTTTTAGTATACGTAGTCAGTCATGGGATCGGTCACCGTGTAGGTAAAACTACCCTGTCAAATATGCCCATTGTTATTACATGTATAATCAGGCATGTTGTCGACATGCTTATAAAATATAATATTATGGTTCAATATACAATGACGTCCAAATCACAAACTGTGAGTACCATTCTAAATCAAAGTACAAATAAATAAGTTTGCTTTTACAATTTTTTGGTGAAAACATTTTTCTGAAAAAGTTGGCATTTGATTGTTCAACATTATTTTAACTCAAAATCCCCAATGTCTTGATATTTTCTTCGAATATTTCTATTATAAACAATGTAAAAAGTTACTTATTTTTACCGGAATGTTTGGTAGAAAATTCCAAGTTTTTGATTTTTTCTTATGTATTACTATCGGAAATATTTAGTTATTAGATGTTTATCTAAGCTCCTAGTCCTTAGCACCTCCCTCACTAGGAAATTTTGAAAAAAAAAATTCAGTGACCTTTTGTATAATGTTCGTACCTATTTCGTTCAATAATTCAATGAGGAAGTGTTGAGGACACGACACTGTATATCTTATTGTTTTACCTCGCTTTCGACTATCAAAATTAAACAATTTACTTATTGTGAACTATAATATATTTGATTATTATGATATGGATACTTTAGGTAGCTGAACATTTTGGTTCGATAAACCTTTTGTTCTTGGACTATAATATAATATATTCAGACTATTTTGATGTGAACATTTACAATTGGAGTTATATCTGCATAGCGTCGATAGGTCGTTGACAGCTTTCACGGCGTTGTTTTAGTCAAGTTATGATACGAAAGGACATAACTATACCAATAAATGAAATTATTATTACTAAATACTATTGTTATAATTATTATAATTATTGTTGTGTCGAACGTTCGTTGACTGCCGTGACCACTCACGCGTTTTGGACTTTAATATATGTATTCAATCGCATTCGTGCGGTAACGATCGTCTTAGGTGTGGTCGTATACGATTTTCAACACCGTCGTGCAGCATCCTCTATATTAGTTTCAAACATATAAGTTGTTATACAAAAATAATAATTACAATATTTCAAAAATCAGCCGAATTTGTTGTTCCCGCCAATCGCCAATAAATTGCCGGTTACGCATTACTATAATAAATAGTAATATATGAAAATATTGTAGCGTGTAATCGGAAAGTTTTGAAACACAAACAAACGCTGTACGATAGTTATAGTTGAGCCCAACGATTCGAAATTATATTGTCATTATCACGTGTAAAATTAATCAGTCTACACATTACACTGTACAGTTTAAACTTGCAAGTACGTTCAATATCGCGTTTTACGTTGTGTAAGATACAAATTCTCCGAGCACACTGTATATAATAATATCAAATATGTATTAATATAATAATACTGCGAATATATAATGTTTAGCTGAAGAATGTCATCGTTGCGATTTGTGCCTTGAAGGTTTCCATCAATATTATAGGACCCGGACTTTTGTGCCTAAAGGTAACCATTGCAAATTTAATATGCATTAGTTTGTTTATATTTTTATTTATGCCTCTATAACCTATAGAAAATAAAAAAAATGTCATAAAAATGAACTTAAAAAAATTACAACCCTCAAAATTAAAAAAATAATCCTACATTTTATTGAACATGTCTTGAGAATTTATACAATAGTTCAAGAGCTCAAGAGTTTAAATAATAATAGTTAATAAAAAACGGAGGACTCGGAAAGACGGTTACGTTAACTGTACACCACAAGTTATTAGTAGTTATTATCATCGATACAGATTAGACAAATTTTAAATTTATGATATCCTATAGTTTAAAAAGTCCATGTTGTTGTTATATTATATTTTTTGTATTATCGACTACGAATATTATGTTGAATTGTAAAATTTGACATTATATGGAGTAATTGGAACAAAATAAGCTCAAGAATTTGTTTGTCAAACAGCGATTAGCGATTAAAAATGTTTTAAAATACCAACAAGAAAATGCACGATATTATTGAAACGAATTTTCAAAGCGAAATATTGTCAAAGACATAAAAACAAAATATCATCATCCATGCCCAAAGTCAATATAAAAATTAATCACACGGGTTAGTGATATTGTACTGATGGTTATAAAATATTGGTTGTCGTCGAATGTAGTCACTCGTCAACTAGCAGCGCGCTACGAATGATATATTTTTATCCTAAAATTTCCCGAAACATTTTTTTTGTGGGTTGTGTTTTCTTTTCCTTACAAATGTATTGCAGTCAAGATTCTAGGAAAAAATAAGTACGAATGAGTGCTTACATACACTTGTGCGAGAGCATTGAAATACAATATTACAGAAATGTATTTTGATTAAATAACCCGGAGCTATTATTTTGGCTATTATAAATAATGTTGACATAACGTCAACCTCAACGGCCATCGAGTCACCGTGGCTTAGATATTAAACACAAACACACATATATATAAAGGGTGGAAAATATAAAATGGTTTCTCGTAATATTATAGTATTATTAACTATAGTATATATATTCCTACTCATTATAGTATATACCTAGTTGTTATTAATGATAGGTTTTTACTATTTTTTTTAACTTGACGAGTTTTGTCGATAAGTAAAAATGAATATCGGCGAATTAAATGAATGTTAAATATTACAATTTAAAATGATCATAATAAACTCGCATAAAATTAAAATATAATAATGAATTTACCAATAAATGTTCTCAACTTTAAACACGAGCAAATAGTTCTAATACTAGTTCTAATATGAAAGCTAAACAATAAATCAACTCAAAATTGTTCTGTTTGAACGCGCATTAGTCATGGTGTGCATTTGTAAGATTGAGACAACACATGCGGGAGTGATGCACTGTTATGCGATAAGAATTCATCAGGGATTTAAATTTGTTACTTTGATTTGACAAGATGATGAAAAAGTCTACTTTGGATCAACAATATCGCATTTTTTTTTTTTCAAATTCTTTTAAAAACAAAAGTAGAGCATTACAATTTTCGAGTTTCTTCTTGTTTACAGTTGATTTTCTTAGAATTTAGTGGAACAATATCAAAAACTTGGGAAAGTCGATCAAGTAGATATAAAGACATTGTTATCGTTTAACTTCATAAATTGGTTGGTTGGAAATGAGTTTTTCTATCATGTCCGGAACGAGCTAAAATTTCTGTCACGATGGTTTCCAAACGCATATAGACATAATTATTATGATATTATACTTGTCGCTCTTTCTATACTTCACCACTTTTAGTCCCCATAAAAAATAGTTATCAAGAAAATAATACAATATTTAAACCCGTGTATAAAAACCTTAAAATAAACTAAAATATAAGAAGATTTTACCAAGTGATTTTAGACCTATCTTTAAAATTATTCAAAATAGTTTCGAATAAAAAAAGTATTATAATATTTTATTCAAATACTCTACAAAACTCATCTTTTGGTAGAAAAATATAACAGACAGGACGATTACACGGCCATGTTGGTGTTCGGTTAACGAGAAAATGTATTGTTTTTTTTACCAGACAGTATTTTGATATTACCTACATAATATTATACTATTTTATCAAAAACTCGTAAATGACAAAACGTTCTCGGTGTCGTATTTGATTATATTCGTAAACCTAATACATATATGACATCTACCCCGGATCTGTTCAATATTATATTATTCTTTATTGTAATATATAATATTGTGTTTCTCCTCTAACTTTCCTACTCAGATAAATTTCCTAAGAAAATATATTATTATTATTTTTTTTGAATAAATGAATAGACACTATCTTGTCAGAAAAAATGTTCAACCATATTATAAATATCGGGTGTCTTCAATTACAATATGATGTTTTCATAAAGAAATTACTGCAATATCTTCCACACTATTAGACATAATTTATATTATAGTTTTTAGTTAATCATGCATATTAGAGTGCATTACTATCTGGAATATTTACGGTAAACATAATAATAAATTGATCGCTTTTTTTACGATTGTGGTTTGAACAGTAAAATATGGTGTGCATCATATGCCATAGTATATGAAACTCTTCACCCGAATTGTATGTACTCAGCATTTAGTTCTGAAACGTTGAAACGAAGTTATAATTTATTACAATATAAATTAAACACTACGATTGTTCTAATATTAACATATTTTTAATGCTCTAGACGGCGAGCAGTGTGTTGCGTGTACAAATTTATTTGGCATATAAGCCGTATTATATACATTTTATAATAACATACTTTTATATGCAAATAATAACGAAGCAAGTTTCGTTATAACTATTTTACCGTTTGACTTGTACGATGGAAAACTAGAGAATTCATCCCCGTGCAGCACTTTCTCTAAAAACATGTTTCAGTCTAAAATTTTTACCCGAGTACGCTTTTTCTGCGAAGCACGAGCGGAATACTAATGTGAACTTTCTACGTTACTCAGAGTATAACATTAACTTTATGGATGGAGTTCATTTATTTAAAATCGACAATTTTCACATTTATAAAAACAAACGTAAATAATGCACCATTTCGCTTTTGATGTAAATGAAAAATAAAAAAAAAAACGAAAATACCATAGTGTCGCGTGTAAATCAATATACAATATTTTTTTTCTCAGATGTCTTAAAACGTCTATCATACGATAGCTGGTACATTTAAATATTTTATATGAACGAATTTCACTCGGGGGTAGTACGCAATTTAAGTTTTGTAAATATTTATCGCCCCAATTTATAGTGACACCGACAGCAATGGCGCAACCGATTTCCAAAACCGCAGCCGATGAAATCGTATTTTCAGAGTAGATCTCGCACCGTTTATTCGAGTCTCTATTTCACGTACAATACATATAGTAATATGACGTATCTGTTTGGACGTGTAAACGTGTACATAATGTCTACTTTAAATCTATCCAATGTATACTACTCCTGCCTGTAAATAACATTATTATTGCGAGAAAATCAATACGTCTAACGTATCGAGTACACTCAAACGTCTTTATTTTCCCAATTGGACACCAATACGTCTCGTACACCGAACTTTAACGAATCTGTGTAGGGGTATCGATAAGGGTGTGTGTGTGTGTGCTGTAAGGGGTGGGGGGGGAGGGAATTGTCAACACCAACACGATTTCGGCGTCATTGATAAATATCCACTCACACATTGGCTCTGAAATAATAATGTACTGAGCTCATTCAAAACTAATCTGTGTTTGCAGTGAATTAGACAGTCATTGAACTGCATAGTAGGTAGTATACCATAGTAGTAAAAAAATATTTTATAAACGCCTTTAGCCTTTTTGTAATCTGTTTATGTCACTGTAATGGATGAGTTAAATTTTAGTTCAATGATAAATTATTATGTGCGAATACGATGGAAAAATATTCTGCGCTGAGACCGTCTAACTTTTTATTAAGCATGGTTACAAAACAATTATTTTAATAGTAACATTACAATTTTAACAAATTTTCCTATTATTTTTTTTTCATGATTACTGTAAAAAGTAAGTACAGACAAATATAAAATTATTATGATGACATTTTAAAATATTTGTAATTCGATAGAAATTTGATTTGTGTACCTATTTGTTTAAAAATACTAGTAGATGCATCTATAGATCGGCGAGGTATTATATTTTTACTGCATATTGTAAATTAATGATTTTTCTGTCGATTAGTGGAATATAATATATTATAATAATGAACAAGCTAATAACCTAGTAGTTGATGCTGTACCATGAATAAAAAAATAAAAAAATAATGAAAAAAATGTGGATAAGTTGATGTCGCTCTGCTGTACAGTAGGTTACGAGTAAGTCACTGTAATGGATGGTGTTACATTTGAATTCAATAATATAATATCATTGTATAAGAAAAACGATTCTGAGCGAAAACGGTCAGTCGGCCTATGATATTACCAAGTATATTTGATGATATTATTGTGAATAAAGTAATTTATATATAACCTATTTACGTGGAGCCTTGTTTTCAATTTTCAATCCTTAGCTATAAAAGTTGAACATTTTATAAATTTTTAACTAAAAAATAATTATTAAATTATAAATTTGAGAAAATTTGTCAAAATTTGAACTTTAAATGCTTATAAAAAAAATTGTGCCTATGTATTTTTATCATTTTCAAGTGCTATGAGAACGATATATCAGGAGACTTATGTTAAATTCACGCTTTTCTACCCAACAAATAAATTTTATTGATATTTATAGAAAAAAAAACTAAAAAATATGGAAACTGAAAATGTCCGTAAACAGCTCAAAATAAGTCAAAATATTTGGAAAATGTTATGGTGTATAGAAAATGTAATATAAACATTCAGTCAAAATTTCATGTACCTACGGTCATTTGTTTTAGAGTTGCACCAAAAACCAAAATCGATTTTCTCAAAAACAGATTTTGCGTAAAAATTCCCATTTTTCCTTAATTCTTCTTTTGTTTTTCACGGCGCTTTTGAAAACTACTGAGAAATATTTACTTTTGATCCCCCAAAGTACCAACTAGATTCACATTCCTATCAGAAAAGTTACTGTTGAAGAAAATCCAAGCACTTTTACTGTCCTAAAAGGTGACGACAGACACACAAAAAAAAAAAACATTTTTAGCTTGAAACGTTTCATCTATAGGACGCACAAAAAAAAATAATAAATTAAAATCTTACTCTAACTTTATGATATTAAAAAAAATCCAATAATATAGGTACGTTAAATTATTATAAGTATAGATAGCTATAATATTTAAATTTAATTTTGTTATTTTTTTTTTTTTTTTGAAATCAGACTTTTTATAAAATATGTTACTCTGTGCCGAGACTATAATTCTAAATAAACGATAACACATTGTCCTCTGATCGTTTAGTTAGACATTTTTATTATAACACGGCGCAATGTATAGGTAATATAGTATAGGTACATAGAAATATAGTTTAGTCTTTATTAATAGTATTATGTTAATAAATCTCTCAATTATGTATATAAAAAAGATTGAAATAATTCAGTTTTTATTTTATGAATAGACTACTTGTATAGCAAAAAAAAAATTATTTTAAAATAATAAACGCGAGATAAATAATTTAATTTAGCCTGGTACAAATAACAGTTAGCTGAAGGTGGTGGTTGGCAAGCGGTACGAGCAGGGACCACAATCCCCTAATAATATTATAATATAATTTAATAACTTTTTTTTTTTTTTATTGGGTAACCCGCGGCAACATAGGTCATTGGGTGTGGGGAGGGCACTGTAGGTTTTTTATATTGGGTAGGTTGATACACGTGTGTTGTGTTTGGCAGAATTTCTAATGGGGCACCCGTAGGTTTCTGCCGTGCCCCGGGGTGGGGGGATGGCGGCACTTGTTCTCCGGACACCGTGACTTGCACGGAGAAAAATGCCGCCCAGTGGTCGAGGATCGAACTCGGACCGGCTGTGCCGAATCTGTCGCGTTGACCGCTCGGCCACCTTGCCCCCTTTAATAACTTTTTAATATTCATTTTATACGTTTTACGTTATAAATTTGTTTAGATATAAATTTGAAAATAGCATATTATTATGTGTGTATTTATTATTTATACATGCATACCTAATTAATATTCAATTTATAAGAGTGCCTTGATCTACTGATGCGTAATATTATAATAAGACAATAATTATTAACATAATATCATATTTTATTTCAGTGACATTGGAACATCAGTGAAAATAGTTTACAATAAAATATATACTATTGCTGTGAGCGTTCAGAAATGTTATCCTGGTGTTTAAAACAAGTTTTCGTTTTATAAAAAATTTTACACCACATTATCATCAGTTGTAATGAAGGATATATCTTGAAGCTGAAAGTGTTTGGGGGACGTCGTAGGGCGGCGTGCAGGAGGACGCGCTGCAATAAGTGTGATAAATAGATGTGGCCGTAGGTATATACCTCGCATATTTCTGACTTATAAACGACGTTAATATCGAAACGTCACATCCCACTTTTCTTCCCGTCTCCCGCGCGTGACGACGATGAATACCGGTAGGGACTACAACGTCGTTTGTCGGATACAAATGTCGGAGCCATCGCTAAGATCATTTGCAACCGGGCGAGGATCGACGGCATTAGGTTTTGGCGGTCAGGAGTGTTGGAGGGGAGAGGGGAGCAAACAAAGGCCATGCCAAAATAGAGACAATAACTCTCGGGTAGCGCGAGAGGACTGAAAAGTCACCTAGTCAATTAAAGGGCAGCAGACGACAGGGAAAGTTAGGAGGGTGAGTGACTATGGTTAAGCGAGAAGGGACGAGACGATGCCGATGAGGTTTTCGGATGTGCTTAAGTAGGTGTGTGTCGTGTGTATATGCAAACACACGTTTAATCGATAAGGGGTAACTAAGCACGTGTACACACACACACATACAAACACACCTCACATACTCATATGTACACAAACAAAGTCTTCCGGCAATGCGAGCACCGTAGACGTGACCTCGTTTGAAAAGTACGTGGTAGACTTAGTGTGGTGAAATTTTAAGTGGAGGAAAAATGGGTGATTTTCAGTGATGATATGGTCCAATGGAAATTCAGTTGGAATATAAAAACTACAATACAACGTTCTTAAAATCAAAAAATGATTTTTATTTTCTCCATTATGAAGTTCTTTTAATATTTCACAATGTTGTTGACTCATAAACTATTTCGTAATAATATCATACTGGCTATGTCTTGCCAATTTCATGGGAGATTTTAATAATAATTATAATATGAATAAACCAAACAATATTAACAAAGAAAATTAACTTCTGTAATTATTAATTAATAAGTTCTAACTTAAAAAAATGTGAGTAAGTACAACAAACGTTACATTTTTATTTTCTCTAAAGTTTTACATATTATTATGTCTATAGTGTAAACTACTCGTGTATAGTATGACGGATTATATAACACGTTAGTATTGTCAATTTTTAATGTTTTTTTCTCCATAGTACTGAAACACATCATTTTTTAATTGATCGTATATTTATTCTAAAAAAAAAAAATTGCCACTAACTGAAGGTTAGTGTGAATGTGCTTAAGGAACTAATTGTTATGTAATATGTTTGTATGAGCCAGCAAATGAGACACCCTCGACGCAGCTTATACATTTTATTTGAATTTTTACATATTTTTTTTTCTCTAAAAATCGTAAATAGAAATATCTTACTACAATTTCATTTCTATTTGCACTCGACCGCGCTTAAACAGATACTTCAGATTTGTTGTTACAATTGCGTGTATTTTTCAATTTGTTCCGGACCATGAGTTTATATCACTAGTTGAGACGAGTTGCACGCTGCACCTGTTGTTTCGAACGACGCCAAATCGTTGAACCACGATATAGGCATACAAGCAATTTAACTCTTTAGTAGACGTCAGCCAAAGGGAATGGATTATCGCTCATTTACGATGCAAAATAAAACCGACGCGGTGGTTTATCAACGAGTATGATGATGTGCGTCATATTTTAGTATTTTTTTTTTGTTTAGCTATTTAAAATTGTTTTTATTATTATTATTATTATTATTATTATCACTATGCACTTGCATAAGTTTTCTCACTGGCGCGGCGAGACCGGCAGGGTGTGACGTTGGTGAACCGTTGAAGGGGATATTGAAGCGGCGGTGGAGTGTGAGGGTGGGAATAGAATGGAGGGTGGAAATTATACGCAACGATGCCCACCGGATGCTGCGCACTGGTCCATGAATAAATCTCCAAGCCACAGGCCACCGCCGCCGAGCATGAAACAAAAGCCACGCGGGTTTTTCCGACGCTGTGGTGGATAAATTCTTTTATGTTCCTATAAAACCGTAATTATGACGACAGTGTTTTTGCATTTTAGAAGTTCACCCGGCTATATAAGGCGTGTAGAACACGGACGCTGTGGCCATTCAAAAGTGGATTTTCAAATTTTTACTGGTTTTACAATGTACACATATATAATAATATAGCACATGCACACAATATTTATGTAAGTACATATATACAGCGCGCGCTTGACATAAATGTGCAATGTAAACTCTGGACAATTAATGTCTAGTGTGTGGGAGTGGGTAACTAAAAGCCATCACGCTGTACTACATATTGCGAATGCCTCAGTCTGTATAGACACTGTTTAAATGTTCTTTAGAACATCATTATACCTATACAGTGTTCAGTTGAAATAGTTGAACAAATAGTGATCTACTAAAAGTCAAATGCGAATATCGGTCACAATGTTTACGTTGGGCTTATATTCCAGCAATTTAATTGTCTTACATTTCTTTTTTTTGTCTTACTTGCACACAACTGGTAGAATAATATTATTAGGAACTATGGCTAAGACTCTGAATAAAATAGTTGTTTCTCCTCTTGGGTAAATTGTTTTATCAATCTTGAGATATGTCAACTTGAGAGTAAACCACTGTTTTCCATATTTTTCCGACTTAATTTGTTGGCCATTCGGATTAATTAGATATGAATTTCTGATGCACAAATATGACTTACCACAAAAAAATGGGACGCCCAATACTACGTATATTATATCTAAAAATATACTTTTAATGTAAAAATATTATAACTGGGCACACATTGAATATTCCTGAACATGTCAAAAACGAAATAACCTGCAATCTCAGGCTCATTAGGTTTTAGAGGAATAAAATGTTTTAAGATCAAATAATATAACCCAATTTATTCGTCTGGACGTGTTCGTCATTATAATATTATATTATATAGGTATAAGTCCTGAATTATTTATTGTTTTATTTATTTATTTATAATTTTACGAGTCTGGCCCTTTTACAATATGAAATGTGGTATGTATGACTAAGTTGGTAGAAAATAACACTAGATAAAGAGATACATGTACAACACTAAAAAAACTACGTGAGTCCATTGTCTAATGAGACGTTGTTTATATTATTTAAATCATTTACCTATTAGTTATTACATTTCATAACTGATAACAAGAAATTAATAGTCTTAAGTGTATGTCCATCAAAACCTTGTATGACATTAAAAATCAAAAAACTCTCCACTTATCAAAAGTCGGTTTTTAACTATCGAGCAATATTGGAATTTGTAGAACACAATTCTCTGCATCTTAGATATCGATACGTATAATATAATATTTAGGTATATCTATATTATTGTATTACCTAGGTATATAGGGTACACTGTAGTGTGTACTGTACCTACACAGCCGTAATAAAATGAGAGTTTCCCCGTGAAAGTTCATCTGCTGCTGCAGTAGCCAATGAAGTATAATAGATGGGTTATATTATATATTATTTTTGGGTTCTACGCTACGTGACTGTAGGTATATACGACTTAATATTTTAATGTATTTTAGTTAGAAATATTCAAATATATTAACTATAGATCGTTGAATTCGGTGGAATTTACTCATTTTGTAAACATTTTTTTGACGGCTGTCGGTTCTGATTTTCTGAATGCGGTTGAGTCGGTATGATAATAAATAATAATATATTACATTATTAAACCCACGCCGACATCACGATGATATTTATTAACAAGTGTCAAAGTATTTCAATTAAAACGCGTCCCGTATTATATAACGTCATATTAAGCGTCGTGCCATCATTTCACAAAAACATACTTACTTCAAAGTTTAAACTGAATACGTACAGGATTGTTAGAGATTAATGTTTAACTGAGTATTGTAGATTCCACTCGGTGTTGAACGACTTAATACTGTTATAATATGCACCTGCATATTATTTTACAAGACTAAAAATAAAATAAAAGTTTTTAACAATGAGTTGTGGAGAAAAAAAATTAGCACTTGGCTCATATATAGAGCTTAAGTAATTAATTAAGTATTAGCCCATGTTCATAGTCCATAGATATTAATAATGCGTATTTGAAGTTTTAGACATTTTTCTGAACTCCTACGTAGGTATATAATTCCAGCCAAAATCAGAGGAGGATTAAGTTAAGTTGAAAAACTATAACGTTATAATCAAGTCATCAAGATACCTACTGTCAAGACAGTTTCACTGTAGGTAACTAATTGTTTCTGTAACTTAACGATCGCACGGCTTTTGTTAGCTTTGACATTATAGATACCAGTTCAAATATAACTGAGCGTTGTAATTTATATTAACAAATTCTATATCACTAGCTATATCTAATAATATCTATAGATATAATACTTTTATATCGAAATATTTAATTTAATTTATTGTGTACCTAATTTTATTGCTCGTACAGTCATACACAAAAATTTATTTGTTTTAACTAAAAATGACTTTATGATATTATTAAGTTTTTTAGATTTAAATAACTAGAAACTTAATTTTTGAAAAAATGTATTAAATTTTTAATATTATAATTATGTGAATATATTTTTGTATTTAGCTAAAACTATTTGAATTTTGTATTTGTGGATATATTTAAAGTTAATACTTGTGCTTTAATCATAATCTTAAATAATACATAGTATTACATATTCAATTAAAACGAAACTCAACTATTTGTAGTTGCAGGATTACAAAAAATCTAAAATGAATGTTTCATGATTTACACAGTGGAGTACATTTTATGTGCAATATTGAAGCGGTGTTTTTTTTACTTAATAATGTAAAATATTCGTGCAAATATGTTTGAAAGACGTCAGTTTCTATTAAATTAGAAAAGAAACAACGACACTACGTTTATGCCGACAACGTTAAAATATTATATTTTTGTATTTTTGACACAGCACGTGACCCGACTATAATTTAATACAGCAGGATGAAACATTCTATAATCTTGGAAAAAGTTACTTTGCTAAATGAAATCTTTTTCAGTCCCCGGAGTTTCGTTTCCGTTAATCGGCGCTTATTTTTGCCTATTAATATTTTCATCCAAGTACGTTTTCACGTGTAACGAAATCGTTAATCTCGATTCCGACGCACCAAATAATTTATAATAAAGATAAAAAATACTGCAGTTGCAAGATAAATCTGAGACGGGAAATCACAGACCTGGTTTGATAAACCGATGTCGTATCGTAGTTTTCCTCTGCATAATATATTATTTGGAGAGTAAAATACAATAATATGTATGTAGGTACGAGACAATAACGTCAGAGGTCAGAATATTGATTATAATATTATACGTTTCAATTAAAAACTTATAGCAGTATTTTTTAATTTTAAATGTAGGTTTTTTCAAATTATGTTTTTAAAAGAAGTCTTGTTGGATTGGTTTTTATATTTTATTTTGAATGATGCATGTTATTACATTCGATCATCGTCGAGAAAAAAAACTTTGAATAATAGGTAAATTATTTTTTAAAATGTATATTCTATGATCTTTAATCAAGTTTGATACAATTTGTACCTCAGATGCCGGGATACCTTGGAAGTATTATTATTTGTAGATAGGTATGTATAATATTCACAGTATTATTACAACAGATCTAAAATATATCATTGTATCAGCGATATTTTAAACGCCGTAAGTATCGAAGTATATTCGATTTTGGTTAGTTCATATACCTACAACTGAGGTGGTTTGGACACGACATCGGGTGATTTTGTGAGTACGATTAATGTGGAATGAATAATAAAAAAGTTCCAAAACAGGTATATTATAGTAACCGAAGACATTACTATTAGATTTATTATTATTTTATTATATAGGTTACTCAGACGTGTTCCCAATTATGGTTGATGAAGTTATGACGAAATGGGCGAATTCTGAGAGTTACAACTTATAAGTTATAAGGGTATTTTTACACTTGAAACTCGACAATCTAATAACGTTTCAACGGAGAATATAAGTATATAGGACCCTACACTGGAATTCTTATATTATGACGGTATTCGTAAAAGAGACTGTAAAATAATTTTATTTCATATCATCTCGTATCACGTTATAGTTTTAATGTTATTTTTCGAGTAATTCGAAAATACTGCCAAGTCCGACAATACGAAGCTTGTGCGAATTCTATATAATCCATATTATATGCAGTAATAGCAGCTGATATTAAACGCATTATACAATAAATACGTATTATTTTTAAGAACAATTTAGCATTAAGCCGGTTCAATTTGAAGATATCGTCGAATAATCGCTATACGCGCATTACACAATAATTTAATCTTAAAAAGCGGGTCTTTATTATAACGATTTAATACAGAATTGGTAGTACTTCTGGTTAAAATCATTAATTTCAAAATCCGTTCTTGTATCAGATTTTCAGAACATCTGTTAAGTTACAATTATGGATATTTATCATTATGTCTAAAGTTTATTTTAATATAATTTGAAGTTAATGTAAATATTGAGTCACTCACGTATGATTAATGAGTAATATATATCTATTACATATATATATATATATTAATACAGGTAGGTAACTATATATATATTGTATAGTTATTTTCAACGATTAATTTTAAAAAAAATGTTTTAAATTATTACATATTTTTGAATAGTAGATGTCACTTTTTATGCTGTTGTATATTAACCAATAAGAATTATTCATAGCAAATAGAAACTATTATTACTTCATAATTGTTGGTTGAACAAACTTAATAAAAACAAAATCCTGCAAATAATAACTATTTAATGCTAACACGTGTGAAATATATTGGTTCTGAAAAATTGATTTTTTAGAATAATTTTCGTTATTTATTTGATTGAAAATAGCTTAAAAATTTAATTCTAACGATATACAAAATAAATAACCTACAAATTCCAAGCTACATAAAAATATATGTATTATTTTAATGGACCAATCATGGCCACGGACCACTAAATCAAGTTTGAGGGACCATTAACTCACTATTAAATCATTATATGTTAAGTGATTTTTTTATGCAACCTGGCATAGTACACAATATAAAAAATATCTTTAGATCAAAATGGCAAAGCTTGGTGAAATTTTTTAATTTTATTGGTTAGTCATTTTATGACTAGTAAATTATATGGTTTACTCTAGCTTACCCATAGTTTATTGATTGTAAATTTGAAAAATATGCGATATTATTAGGTTGTCTAAATAACAAAACTAATGAATTATGAAAGTGAGAAAATTTAGTTTTCGTACAACACCGGTATGTATTAGAAAATGTGGAAACATCTAACTATTGAAACTTAAATATTTCATAAACGCATTTAAGCATTCCATTTAAGCATACACTCGGATCACGACATCGTCACCACACATTTTAAAGTATTGATTGTTTTTGTCTTTTTTTTTATTCATCATGGATGATATATTGCATTTGACTACAGCCAGTAGACGAGGTGTTTATTTTTTTTCGGTCGTGCGCATTTTTTTTTTATCACACGCGTCATCTCGAAACCACCTTATATACAGACAGATCAGGGAATTGCCCCGCTGAGAAGTCAGCAAAATTTATTTCCAGTTGTCGGTTCGTAGTTTATAAATCACTACAACATTTCGAATAGATTAAATTTGAACACGCCGTCGTCATCAAATCCTATATCGTTACCAAACACTCATACAAATATTTATCACTAAAAAAAAAAATCAGTGTTTGGGTTCTTTGCCACAGCGTAATAATAATAATGATATGATAATAATAAAAGACGTTCGATTAGACAAAATCGTTATTTGAGATATTTTCTAAAACAAGTGATGTTACAAAATTCTCAAAAATATAACCTAAACTAACATAATATGTTTGTAATATGATATAATATTATTATATTCAAGCCAAAAGCAAATTTTGAACAGTTTGGTTTTAAATGGAACAAATAGTTATGCTAAAAAAATTTAAAAAATAAGTATAATATGGTATATTTTTCATGTAAAAGAACAAGTTTTTCAATTTGAAAAACAGTTTAAATTCTAGGATTTTGTATAATTATTTCAGTCATTAACATAAAATAATAAATTAATAAAGGTAGAAATCGGAAATACAAATATCAAATCAACAACACATACTAAGGACTATACTCTATAGTATATTGTATATTATATTATGATTATTTAGCTATTTAATAACTAATACATTAATTTGTTCATTTTTGGCCACATGTGTATGTCAAATCAAAAAAATATATTATTACAATTTCTACTTAAATAATGTAAATGTTTATTATTTATCGTTTTATTAGGTACTTATAGTGGGTAAATATAAATAATATATTTTTGAATAATGTAATTGTTATTTTAAAATTAATTTAAACCTTTTTATTTTTTAAAAGTCCAGTTTAAATTTTGAATACGTGGTTCGAGTTGATCTCAAGAAACAAAGTTTATAACATCACCATCTAAAATCCATCAGAAGTTGTCATTATTTGGGACACGTTTTGTCTAGCTTCAATTGAATCGTTTCTCGCTGTAATCATCACGCTTGCAGTGAATCAAAAGTTTTCGTTTCAGGGGCATAATAATAATAATAATAATAATAATAATAATATCCTACTTCAAAATATTCAACCAGATACCACTAAACAATTTGGAAACTGTACGGAATGCCAATATGAGGTATGGAAATGTAGTGGGTGGTTTGATCTATTGTTGTTACCGAGAAAATGTAAATGTTTACTATCGTTCTAATTATATTACAGAATTACCATTTAGTATTTTACCAATAGTGCGAATCGTAGTCTAATAAAATAAAAAATGCATCGTATTGAAACGGTGGAACTGTGGAAGACATTGCGCTAATTCAATGTATCGCACCGTTAATCAAATTATCAATTTGCCATTATGTTATTATTAAGACAGATCTGCAGAATAAAAATATATGCCCGTTAGATAACTAAATGTATATTCAATTAAGTACTTATTTCTAATGAGATTCCTGGATATCATCAGGGCCAGTCCGGGCAGTCTCGGCCTTTCGAGTAATATTTTTCTCTCGGCCAACAATTTGATGTGGTGGCCCATATTGGCCAAATGTTGATATTAATAAACAATAATGACCTTATCACATTTGTTGACGGTAAATACCTAGCTGCGATAAAAATCGTAATGCGGCATTGCGGCCATTTTCTCCTAGGAGCTCAAAATGTTAACGGCCCTTCGAGAGTTTTACTGGTCTATCATCGTAGTGCGTCTCCTGTAGTTATACTCCTGTTCCGTACACACGATAATGAGTTTAATTTGAAAATCGTACACAGATAGAAAACTCGTATTTACTATATAAACTTAACAATTGGTAAATTTGATTTGCAAACCAACCCTAAACCAATATTGGCTTAATGTCGCCTCTCTTTCGCTCTCTGTAATAGGTTCGTAACGTCTGACAGTTTTTATCGGAAACCCGCACCGTAGTCTAGAACGTACAATATTATTATATTGTAGGTACGAACTATGCGTGTTGGAAGTAGAAGGCCACAGCGGGAGAAGACAAGGACAGGGTTGATGTGGAATATAATATATTTCGTTATATATATTATATATAATAAATAACGATTATTCTAGAGTTGGAGATAACGTCGTCGTATCGCCGAGAAATATTTAAAAGTGTGTACACACTACGTCGAAATGTGACGTGATCGATGAGCCGATAATTTTGGACGTAATACCGTAATCATGTATACAGCAAACGACTTCAGTGACTGCTGCTGGTGCCGTTAATCCCCAAATGTTGGGTAAACGAGACAGATATGCATCTGATGGACGCAAAAAACAAATGTAGACTCGAGCGAAAAAGTTTTTTTTATTATGATTATCATTATTTCCAGTTGCATAGCCCTGGAAATTGTTATTGGCTTCCGTTCCGCCATCGAGAATTTAGTATAAACGAACTCGAATAATAACTGATGTCGACAATTATGGAGATATGACGTCTGCAAAGTCACACAAACCGTAACATACTATGTTAGAAATCTCTCAAAGGAATTCCAACCGAAAATGCGTGTTCCCTGCCTGAAACTTACATTAGGGCGGTGAATTTAATGCATATAATATTATGTGATAATTTATAAGCGCGAGAAATCAAAAGTTATAAAACATATATTTTAGGTTTTTCCATCGTGGATGATAATAACCGAAAATTCATGTCAAAATCTGATGAATATTTACAGATTATATAGAAGTGTTTTTTTATATATATATACTTTATATATACATTATATACATATAATGTTGTTAGTATTATTATTATTTGTTACAATATTGAATATTATACTATATCCAGTGCTGAAAACAATATTGAGACTCAATAAATTGTCAAGTCTTTATTTTATTTTATAACAGGTGACTAATGGAAATCGTGCGTTATTATTATTTATAATTTATAATTTTTTTGTAATAATACTACTTCAGAATTATCGTGAAAAACTTTCAAATCATTTACTTTAATGATTGTTGTAATATATTACATTAACATAAATTAATTATAAATCCTTGTCCAGGAATCAATAATGCAGTCTATTACATTATAATTAAATTCGTATTAATCTGTCGAGTAACTCAATTTTGTATGTTGTGCTTTGTGCTTTTTTTTATACAAAAGACCGTCCTCAACATGGGCCATCGGGTGTACAAAGGGTTAAATAATTATTAATTTTCATTTATATTTAACATTATTTTAGCTACATACATTACAATTAATATGATTCCATTATTATACATCATATTTTGAGATTCATAAGCTAACTTTATTAATACAATTATATTACTATAAAATTAGTAGTTAAGCTATAATAGAATATAGGAGTTCCCATTTTCATTTTCAAACGCGTGAAGTATACAATATTTTCAAATTTTCAATTTGAAATAGAACTAAACAATTTTTTTTTGAAGATAACAAAATATAATCAATTTTTGGTTATTATATAGGTAATCCGTCCTATTGATAAATATATTTAGATTACATTTTTGCAACACGTATTACATGGAAATATTACATTACTTTAACATGGAAATAGATATATCAAAACTTAGTATATAATATTGTTTATTCGTTTACTATACATTTTTGAATTTTTATAATCGTTTTTATTTAGTGGTACTATTTTGGGGCAGTCATGGCATACTACTATCGGAATCAAAGAAAAATAATTGAATATTTAGATTTTTCAAAACGTCATTTGAGTAGTTACTACGAATAACTTGAATCATTAAAATGTAAATATCGTTTTTCATTTTATTTGACTCTGGTAGTTTTTCCTGCCTACACTCATCGTGCGTAGCATGGGAGGTAAATATTGTTTTGACGTTGGACGGATTTTAACATTAAGGCCTCCATAATTAAACGATAGGGAATATGCAAACAACCATCGTTTTGACTTTTACCTCTGACCTTAGAAATTCGGTATGAATAATTAACACCAATACACCACACCAACGCACACAGACACAGTAAAACAGACAAACAGACAAACAGACAAAGACAAAGACACAGAAACACAGAAACACACGCACACACACACATACACCACCCTTTGGGAAATTTCCGTAGAAAATCCACTTTTGTAATTTATAGTGTTAAAATAAATATACATACAGGGTGAGTCATGGCGTTTTTCCATAAGGTTGTAACAGTTAACAACTCAGTACAACGACGGAAACACACAGTTTCCCGTTCTGTATACGCAGTACGTCTGTAAATCAGTTATATTACCCTATGGATTCCGGAATAAGCCCGCATGTTTACATGCATCTCGTACCACAGAGATGGTGGCACGCAAGACGCGTTTATTTGCATTAGGGCACGCTGTTGGATGGTGTGCTCATTCCTCGGCAAGGGGTCGCGTACTATACATATTATATATTATGCCACGTCTACCCGACGCAAACCGAACGACATTTCCAGGCCCGACGGCGGCGGTGTGGATGGGGACAAACCGATTTTAAGCCATCGCAGCACGATATTATAATATTGTCTGCACGGTAACGCGGCTACGTTTTTATACCTATCGACGGCAAAACAAAGAACGTGCACAAATACAAATAATGAACGTTTCAAAGTAAAATATGCGATTGTACTTTTTACATAATAATAATTATAATACATGATGAGAATTTACTTTTATGCAACCATTATATTATAGTTGCTATATAATATACGTACCATAAACAGCCGTTTATAGACCGTCGAAAGTGGAAATACACATCAAAGGGAAGGGAGGGGAAGAAAAAATGGAACTTCCTCGATGATGAAAAATGTATGCTACGTATTTTTATGCTGTTTTTATTTCTTTTTTTTTTCTTTACAGACCCGTTCTCGGCATTTTAGTTGACCTATAAAAATAAACCTAGTTGGTATTTTATTTGTTATTTTTTAGTACACTTAATAATATACATTTGGTTTATTGACATTAATTTCGTCAAATACACAATATCGTGTACAATCGTGGACGGCTGCTCCGCTTACATTTAACTTACATCATACTTTGTTTTATTTTTTTATATATTTTAAAATATTTTATATCCCTCATTTGTCTATTTTTTTTTCTGTACAACTTAATTTTATTTTACATTAGCCATGAATTTAAGTTCAATATTTCTAAAATAATGTTTGGCATTTTAATCCCGCCTCGAAAATTGAGTTTGGCTAAAGACTCACTACCCTATAAAAATTATCATATCCTGAGAAATCAATCGGGATTAGCGGTATGTGATAATATTGTGGATAGTACAGATAAAATGTCGGTTTTTGATTGTTTTTTATTTTTCATACATATTCACTCAAGATTAAGGTCAGCGTGGTATAAACTCACTCTCGGATTTATCGTTTAGACTTAGGAGACTCCCACCCGATTCCCCGCAGTGTGTGGTTTGTCCCTATTATTTTTTCACTTCAATATACGACGACGGCTTCATGCGTTAACTACACCATATAGCAATTTCTACGACCACGCATTTTAATTTATATTATAATGCTATATTAATACACGATGCAGTAGATACCTTTAGTTATTATTTTACCGCGTTCGTCGTCACAGTGAGTACAAAAGGCTCGTATAAAATAAAAGCTGTAAGACTACCAACTGTAATAATAAACGATTTAATACATTAATATATACGATGGTTATATTATTTTTTAAATGTGAAGTTATGATTGCCTGAAACGAAATGTCGTGTTTTTTTCTTCATATAACCGAGACACTTTTATTTCTCAAATTTTAAATTGAATTGTTCAGTGTATTTGTGTCACATACTCATATATTATATAACTTTCGCACGACCGTCATACATGTATAATATTGTTATTAAACATATTATTATATACCCTTGTACGCTGGCAATGATTAAAAACGAGAGCCGTCCGTTGCCCTATAAATAAATAATTTTTCTTTCAATGGTTTTATTTAAGACATTATTCTGCTATCGTGGTTCTAGTAAGTATTATGTAGGTGAGGGAAAATATTTATTGCACTTATCTACAGTAACTGTATATAAGTCATAAATACAAATAACTATAATTATTATTGGTAATTAAATTATATTATGTTGTACAGTATAATTAATTTTAGTTAGAACATGGGTACAAAAGCGGTAAATCGATAACAGACCATTATGAAAACTATCTATGATATAACTAAAGAAAAAAAATCCTTTTGAAAATTTGTGAAATTCCCGTTGTTCAAATAACAGTAATTGAACAGTTGCCACATGAGTAATAAGCACGTATAGTTTTCGCCATAATGAAACATTTCATAATATTAAAATTCTAATAGTTTATTAGATTATCAGATGCCGTTCCAAAGCAAACTGTACTCCGAAGTACCGAAATTGCCTATACAACGCGCCGGTGGATCAATAGTTATAAATGATATTGTTATTAAAAAAAATATGTCAAAAATAACAATCCCTAGACGAAAAACCTTGGCATATAATAATATTATTATGTATAGTGGTGCATTTTACACTCAATACAAGTGGAAAAATTCTCCATACGCTTCAATCGTAAAACTATAATATTTTTATGTAATACAGTACATAGTGGACATTTTATTAAAAAAAAAAAAAACAAAAACTGATTGAATGTTATTTTAAATTAGAAAAATCGATAATAATTTGCTAAAGAAAGTGTTATAAGAAGTTATTTTATACGAGTAAAAGGTTATGCATATTCTAAGTCGTGCTGTCCTAAAACACATTTCGATATTATTATAACAATATAATCAACGTGGAAAATCGACGAAATGAAGCATGTATTTTCCGTCGTAATTTGGTACAGCGAAAATATCGAAATATTTATTGTTACTCAAAAGCCCTTGAATCTAGCTACTGCTGAAGTATAAAATGTGGTTTTTAAAATGTGAAATTGCCAAGGCTGTAGCAATGTTGTTTTATATAATTTGAAATTTGAAATAGACTTTATTAACGTTAGAGAAAATTAAAGTTTAATACAACAGTCAATTATGAAATACATTAAGAACATTGTAATGTTAAAATTACATTTTGATAATTAATATTTTAAAAGAGTATAAATAAAATCAAAATGTTATTAAAATTTTGAAGTATATCGTACCTATATTTATATGTTTTAATTATGTATCAGGTGGTCTTGAACTCATTTTATAGCGTTCGACATACGTATTACGGTCTACTCCTTTTCACTACAAATTACTAAATACAAAACGTTTCAAAATATTCTTATTATTCTTTAGTGTGTTTTATTTATCAAAAAATGTATATTCATCTTTCCATTGTTTGGTGCCGTCTATGGTATCCTCATATTTATAAGTATTTATCAGATAACATTTTTTTTTCATTTTCCAGTGGTTTTCTGAGTACTTACCATGCTTTATGGTTGCGTAATAGGGATTGATAGCTTCTGTGACAGATCAAATTATTATTTGTATATGTGGTAAACTAATAGAAAATAATATGTATCACATTCCGTCATGTTTGAAGATAAAAGCTTTAAAAGTTTAATCAAAAGCATAATTTACAGTCGAACATTTTTTAAAATTTTTACGCACCAATACCTTATATTTCGTCTGGTTTTTGAAATAATTTCGAAAACGATCTGGAAATATTCAAAAATTGACCAACGGTTTGAAGTGTCGAATTTCCTATTATATTTAAGTGGCTATGTTATGTAAAGTTTTTGAAATGGAATAATAAATTTTACTAGTGGAGCAGTCGTTTATTTTCGTATCTATCGTGAAATTCTTATCTTTCTTTCTTTCCTTTTTTTTTTCATCTAGAAGTACTCTAAAAATGTATAATACATCCGCATTATATAGTCTCTATATACCTAGTATATAATAATATATACAGCAGGTATTGACTAAAAAAATATTACTTTTGGACGACGCGCGACGGTCAGCGATCGTTTGCCGAGATTTATGTCTGCCTAAGCGCGCACGTTGAAAAAAAATAAAACCTAACCTAACCTAACGTTAATATAACATTTTGACTAGGTAGGTCGTTAAAAACAACCTTTTTTTTTAACTGTGCAGGATCTTGGTGTAATCACATCGACCGTTTCTTCGAAACAATATTTACAATATACGCACATGTTATTACCATATTATTGTTATGGTAAAATTCGAACCGTGTGCTAGTTTGTTATAAAAAAAAATGGTCTGCAAAATATTTTGATCGGTATACGATAGCCGACGGTGTCACGGTACTATTCGGGTGGAAACGAGAGAGAATATTAATCGCATGCCGACGTGTGCATATATTAATATTATAATGCATAAGTGACAGACGCTGATTTCCTCATGAACTGTAGTCGGTGCGTGTGAAACTTCCTAGTTTGTTGGTACCTATTGGTACCCCCCTTCCATCGTATTGTGTTTTACCCGTGGACGGAAAAAGGAAAAATTTGTGAGTGAATTAGATCGTGAGGGGGTAGGGGGGAACAAGAGTTGAGCTGATAAACACGAAATTTTTCGTAGTACGGATAATAAACGACTTGTTCAATAATATTGTTTACCTACGCCGTCTGTGTTTTCAAGGTAAGTAGATAACTGATGATTTATGCGTCGGTTAAACGTTGAGTGGTCTCCGTGTTTTTTTACAGTTAAAAGAATCTTATTAATTTAATTTCAAAGTAAACAGGGTCCGTCGTTCTTAAAGTCCAGGGAAAAACACTGAAATGTGTATAAAAAAAAGTATAACATACTAGACAATATTTATGCCTTGGATATGATATCTTTACAACCTTAGAAGTAATTGATGGGATCCGTGTAAAAACCAGATGTGATTCCGTTTTTCAAAAACTTTTCAGAATGAAAATAAAATAATTTTAATTTTTGGACCTATATTGTATTTTGATCAGAACTAATTCTGTTCATTATAATATTCTTTTGGAACTATCTGGTTTTTTGCCAGAAAATAAAAAAAACAGACAGTTCCAATTACGTTATATTTCCTATATTGGTTGTTGGATTTGTCCCGTTCTTGCAAAAATATGATCGTATTTTTCTTTTATCAAATACTTTTTATCTAAACCAAATTTCTGATAAAAATGGATTTGTTTTGGTTTTGTATGGACCTTATCAGTTACGCAATTGTGCATAAACTAAAGTGTAAATTACATATACATAATATTGGTTAATCCAAAAGTAAATCCACTTATTGTGTAATTTATAATAAAATTGAATATTTAAAATAGTATCGTTAATAATAAACTCTTCAATTTAAATTAAAGGAAATTTGTTTAAGAAAAAATTAATAAATTATGAAAACTTGACTAAAATAGTAATTATTATGTGACGAATAATATTATAATTGTTTTTTTTTTTTAATTTAAAATTTAGTTTTAAAATTTTTACTATTTAATTAAAAATAATATTATTTTTATTATTATTACATATTTAAAATATAACGTTTTTTTTTTTTTTTTTAATTAAAAGTCGTAGTTTTATTGGTTGGTTATAAATTATATTTTATTATAACTTATAATAAAACAACACAAATAACCAAAAAACATGATAATATTATGCTCAATGTAATTTGAATATGTTGAATATGAAAACTGTCCAACAATAATATTATTATTTAGTTATAAATGGGACATCAAAGGGAACAACGTTACATTTTGGAATTGTAAAGAGTTGCTTTACTTTATACGGCACGTCGTAGAGGTAAAACTTTCTCGTCATACTTCTTCTTTAATAGAATTTGAGTTGTATAGTTTCAAATTTTAAATCAATTTGCTTGTAAAATTGTCGAATAGTAATATTTTTTTATGGAAATCAAAATAAATTACCTCGTCAATTTCAATAATTATATTCGATAAAGGATAATTAAATTTAATAAAATACTACACACAGGAACCCATAGATCGTGCGGGGCCATTTCTATGACCGAGTACTCATTTCTTTTCAACTAACAAATGGTCAAAATTGTAATAGAAATTAATTGAGAAATTTGAAGTTGAACCAAATACGTGTCTGGGTCAATCGAATTGCATGCATCGGCGCGCTGCGTTCATATTATCGTCAAGAATCAATAACAATGTGTTTTCGATCTGATGCAGAAGTCCACGATTATTACTGATATAAATATCCACAAATGTGTTCCCTGCAGAAAAAGGACGGATGGTAATATTTTTGAAACTTTTCCGGTTAAAGTTTTTGCCATTTGGTGACACAGTTGTAGCTACACATAGTATACTTGCTAGACGTACACCTAGTCACACCTAGTCTATCACGAGAGAAAATAGGAATTTATAATAGGTAGGTATATATTTACAGTGCTTAATCATCACCACTGAACGATTGTTCGTTCACATGAATGCCTCCAAACCATTTCAAAGTTGTTGTGTGCGCAAATTCCAGAACATTGGGCATAAACATTTTAATGTGAAAAACGGCCTTCAATCAATTTCACGAGTGCGCACAACGCCGTCTCAAAAACACTCGCAACTCATGCACGCATGGTCTGAAACGATCGCACCTAACTATTAAATTAATAAAAAAAAAATACAATGTTTCATTTGGCCATTATCTTACTTATATTATATGCATGCACAATGCACATCGTACGAGTTCTAATAAATATGAAAATATTTCAGAGATATCGGGGTGGATATTATATGAAAAAAAAAATTATAACGGATTTTTACCTCCATGGACTGTTGAGTTATTTAACTTTTTAAGGAAACTTGAAATGTGATAGGATGTACCACCATGGAACTTTATAGTGCACTGCAATAGATAAAACGCTCTCCAGCGATACATTATCATATTATCAGACACGTTGAGTTTAGCCTGTTCACGACACGAGTTAGAGGAGTACAAGTTTGCACACTGTGATACCAGCAAAATCTCTTAAAATCCTCAACAAACATCAACCTTTGTTAAATTTTAAAATGAAAAGTCAAAAACCTTTGTTAGATTACTTCAGGAATAAAAAAAAACAATTACAACTTTCATATCGTTTTTATGAATTTACCATGAAGTAACAATGTACAATTATATTTTAGTAGTAAAAGATTTTGGCATTTTATACTATATTGTTGACACAAAAAAAAGTTTAAAAGTACCTATATTAAACTATTAGAATAATAAAATACTTAGGTACATAAAGTTCAAAAAAATTAAAGTGATCTTATACATTTAAATTTGGATTTAATATATATATATATATATAGGTAATCATTAGTTATTAAAAAATATAGTTTTATAATTTTAATAGGAAAGTTTATTCATTATAATATTTTTCACTACAAGACACTTTACAATAATAGTCACATATTTAGTTCATTTTTCACTTGTTTATAATTAGTTTTTATTAGATTTAACACAATATAGGTACTTTTTAATATAATAATTAGGGTATTTTGTTCCGTCTGGTCCAATTATATTATTAATCGAAATGAACTAACTGAAACATCGTTTCTTATAGAATTGCAATATTGTTTATTAGTAATCGATGAAAGCATGTATGAAATACTCATAAAAAGAATGTTTATGTTTTATAATTAATAACACATTTTTTAAAAATGTCTATAGTTCAACGCGAATTATTGCAAAGCTTTACTATACTGTGAAACAACAACATACATCGTAATTGTAGTTGTTTAGATAACGTGACATACCAACTTACTAATATAGATATTTCCAAACCAAATAAAAATAAGTTTTCATTAAACTTTAAATGGATTCCGAAACCTTACATAATCCATATAATTATCCGATCAACGTTTTAAATTGTTTTTTTAACCAAATACCTACGACAACATTTTCGATTTTGTTATTATATTATTTACATAAAATAAACAGACGTTATCCATCGTCATAAGTCCGAAATACACATTGAGTTAAACGTAAACCGTTTACAGTATAATGCCAACGGTCTCGTTCCTGACGCAATAGTAGAGAATATAATATTTTAAAAATGTGATACTAAGGAAAATCAATTTTTAGTGATAAATGTATGAAGAATAAAACATATACCTGACACTGCGTGGATAAAATATTGTTTCTAAAATCGTTTGCATAATGATAAGAATTATAATAATTATAATATCAACAATTAATAATAATAAATCATGTAAATAAAACTATTGAGATTTTTTCTTAAAACTGATGTTTATGTTTTTTTATCTCATATCAAAATTTGTGAATTAAAAAAAAAATATATGTAACACATTACTGTCGTAAATAAAAACACATCGACGGTTATATTATTATATGGCACACGGATACCTTGTACTCGAAGGTCAGTGCAAATTGCGTGCAGGTCACCAATTTTCACAAACTGACAATAATAATATGGTAAAAAAAAACCATTGGACAAGATGCGTAATCAAAGAGGTGTAAGGGCGAATTTTGTAACCCTTAAAAGTAATATCATAAACACGGTGAGGCGATTAAATAAACGCACAGCGCGTGAGACGTCGGAGAATTTCGTAGAAAATGTACTTATAAACAAATATGTATATGACTTAAATGCACACGAAAAAACGTATAAAAACCCACGGAGGCAAAATAAGTAATGATAATAATATCTATGGCGTTTTATGTCAAGGAGAGCTGCCAAACTAGGGATTTGTTATGCGCACGGCATATATATAATATTATGATCCCGTCAAAGTCTACGGTGGCTCGGGAATTTCGAGTGGTTTTACGTATTATTATTATTATTATTATTTCCACAATCTTATCATCATTATAATATATTATATGTACTATGTATATTATATATATATTATATATTATTTTTTAAAGCTTTTATAATATGCTTTGTAAACGTCTAACACACTTACGCGATTTGTGTTTGCCTTTTAGGACACGACCGTTACCGTTGTGGAAGAGGTTGACGGCCGATTATGTGTACTCGCCCACAGACAATACTCACCCCTTCGAAATCATTAACGCCGAAACGATTCAGAACATGTGGTAAGTAGGTAAATATTATAATGAATATATAATATATATTGCATGATAATTAAAGCGATTGTATTTTTTTTTCTCGAAAACAAAAATGTCTGACTTATCACATAAAATAATTAGTACGAAATGCGTTTCAAAGTCACAACGTATAGAACGTTGTCATAGACTGATGACGACAAACACTACAATTTTATAGTATAATATAGAATGTTCATTTTTTAGTGAACCAAGCAACGTCATAGAAACGACGTGGAATTTGAAAATAATTCGTCTTTTCTCAATATTTTTCAATAATTGAAAATAAATTATTTGTATTTTAAACTGGAAAAAAATCTTAAGTTATCGCCCGCAGCCGGTCGACGGAGAATAAGAATCGCTCGCCATTTAATTAATCTAAAAACCGCGACGCACAATCCGCGTAAAACCGCCTTCAAAAGTTATCGACGCGTCAAAGCGAGTATAGAACGACAAAGGGCATACTATTATGAACGAACTATGATTATAGTCGAACGCTGTTCAAAAGACCGACGACGAAACAATATTAATAATAATAATAATAATAATAATACTAACAGCTCGTCGGAGATTTTCTTTGTTGACCACTATACTAAACACGCACGCTATCGTGGGGTTTCGTATTTAATATCGCATATTGTTTCCCGTTAAGATCAGTGCAAAAGTTTTTGACGTTCCTACGTCGTGGTTGATTCCTATCCCGCACAAGACTGTCCGTTCCGTTACCATATTATATTATACACCGCGATCGCCGAATCTCATTGACGTCGTTTTCACAAATCGTCTAATGTAATATTACAATACGCTTCTTGCACTTATATGACAGTTTGTGGTTTTTTTTTTACACCATGTGTGATCCGACACAACATTTTATTTCGCGCGAATTCATTAGACAAACATTTTTTTACCGTTTATTGCATATTATACTGTACTGCTAATAATAAATGCACATTTTATAAAAAAAAATTACAATCAGTGAACGATAATGATTATTGTTTTCAGCAGTTACAATGTTACAAACTAAAACCACATTTATTTTTATTTTTTTCTAAATGTTCGAATCAAAGTGGACGTTTCAAGTTAAAAAAAAATGAACGTGACAATAACGGTATGGGTCAGGCTGAAAATCGAAAATGGTCGAAATAAAAGGCACTGTCTTTTTCACCGTTGAATCGATGTAATTTGACGTCCATCTCAATTTAATTTCCTCTCTTTTGAGCGGATTTTTGAATACACCTAATCTTCGTTCCCTGATTTCCTCCCTTGTTCCACCTCACCCCACCAATTGTTCAAAGACCCGATTTATTCAACTTCCTACGGACATAATCGTCCCCTCCGCACATATTATTATCGTTTTTATTTGTTTCTTGTTTTTAATTATTGTGTTTATATTGTATAACAAAACATATTCATGTTAAATACATAAACAAACTTCAAGATATCATTAAATAGAATCAAAATAATAATAATATAAATTATTCAACATATTAATATTTCTATATCATGCATTATTATAACGACGTCACATATACCAATACGCAATCACTAAAGTTTAAATACGATATATTTGGTTTCTCAGTGTGGAATTAAATAAACGACCTATATCAGAATTTATTATAATGTAATAATTATTTAATAGACATATATGTATTACAACAATATGTATAATATTTTGTCACTATTTAATACTTGCACCCTAAATTGAAAACAATCAAGTAACTTACGTTTGATTGGTTGTCACACAAGGCGGACATCAATAATATTTACATAGGAAAGTTGGAATCAATCAGCATTTTTAATTTGATATCTTGAAGAAATTATAAAATTAATTGTTAATAACGGCAATATATTAATAATTACAAATCATATTTTGTATGAATATTATACTTGTTTATTTGAAAAATTGTTTACATTATATTAATTTTTCTTTGGAAATATAACTATTTGAAAATCACCAGTACTTCTAACTATACGGTTCTAGCTAAATGCAGTGTGCAAATTTGATTCGATGGTTTTATCAAATCAAAGTCGTCGTCAAAGTCTTTTTGACTTGGAATCGAATAATGCCATATAATATTATTATGGTGGGTATCATTAATCATAATTCTCTATATTATTTTTATTATTATTGTTGGATATGATATACACATATTACCCACCTCCATAATATGCACTCGGGACACTCAAAACTTAAACGAGTACGCCTTCACCTCCAAGCGTATATATTATTCATCAATTAAGTCTACATTCTTCAAAGTACACGACGTTTCTAATGGCTTTAAAACCAAAACTTTGTCGTTTGTACTTAGTTCTCAGTATATGCACAGAGCCTAATTAATCCACTGCAGAACACGAAGGTTAGATGTATTATTAGTGAAATCGAGCTACATTGTATTGTTCTAGCGACTTATGTCCAAAACCTGTCTCTTACGATAATCGTGATAATTTATTAACAGTTCTATAATATTTGAGCTATCCGATCAATCAATTCATTAAAATAACGTTTAGACCAACCGCTATTATCATCTGTAGTTCTGTTCACCGGTAAATGGCACGATTGTTTAATATTTATATACGAATGATTATTACTATAGCTCAAACGGTGCTGCAATTACATGTTTTTGTTTTGGATTATTAGACTTATTGTTAAGTGAGCTATTCATTAGGCAAATGACTTGACAAATTAAATATTCAAAGTTTTTAGTGTTTTCGTTGTTGGCTCGAACGATTATGTTTTATAAATATAGCTTAAACATTTTTAATCGACTCAAACCGCAGTAGGTATGTATTACAATTTAATGGAGAACTGTAAAACAGATAGATATGAAGGGTGGAAAATCGTATTAACATTTTTATATAATTTAAAACGTATCTACCTAAATTAAAAGATGAAGTTACTACAATACATTGTCGATACAAAAAAAGGAATAATAAGCCCAAGTTATTTGTTTTTAAGTAGCTACCTACTTAATTGTATCTATATTTAGTAAATTATTTTCAGCATTATTTAAGCCCTATGATTACAAAGTTCACTTTATAATATTTTGTAATTCGTATGTTAAGGTTATGTTAGAATTTACCAGCCAATCAGTTTAAACTAGCATGGTAGCAGACTTCTGTCATTCATAACTTCAATATAAATAATATAATATTATAATATTCGTTATACCTTATATGGTAATATTATTAATAATAATATTTATATTATAATTGATAATCATTATTGTATTGACTACCCAATATTAATATATATTTTTGTCATCTATAAAATGTTAATTCAATTTACAATCATAATAGTATATAATATGTATATGAATATTAACTACACATAGTTATATGCCTGTAAATAAATCATATCATTATTTTCATTATGGCGAATTCGACAACGTTATAACTTATAGCATATATTATAGGTACGCATAATATCATCATATTTTACCACTCCTATAACATGTGTATGGTAATAATTGTATATATAGCTCCCCGCAACCCTGTCGTCGACCGAGGAGTACAAAAAGCACACTGAAACGAAAACTGTTTCTAATAAAAATCATGATAATAAAATACTATATGTGCACGACGAGTGACGACCGTCGCAATGAAAAATCAAAGTGATAGAAAAATCTGCGTGAGGAGCGCATTCAATAAAAAATTCATTTCGACTATATATATTATATATTGACAACGCGCCATCGATTTCTTCACACGCGCACAACACGCATTGGCTTTAGTGGATGCAATGGCGGCGGTGGAATGCAATTTCGCGACGAAACAATGTACAAATGAATATATGATATGCAAAAGTGCGAATAGTGGATATCGGGATGGTATATATTGTGTGTAGTGATGGCGCCTCTGTGTGTTTGTCTTATATAATATCGTGTAATTACTTTGATTGAAAACAAAGCACTAGCACAACAATATACTGCAGCTGCGTATATTCTAATTTCTAATGAACATCTCGTGGTATTCTGCTTGTCCTAATAATTTTGATTCAAAGTAAAGTCATGTTTTCGTGCGGTCTTCAGAAAAGATACGCCTTGAATACCATTTGCAATCATGTCTCCTATTGTCATTTTCGGTATTGTATACGTAGTAAAATAAATGCATAGTAATATATTATATTATTTATAGGCAGGTAGATTCAATAATATTATTTTACTTTGGAATACGCCGAACAAGAAATGATTTAGATTTAGACATTTATTTGATTATTCGAATAACAATACTTGTTTTTACTATTTTTTTTTTCAAAATGTACAAATGGTTATAAACCACAATAATCGATTTAATTTATAAAACTGTTTTTTTTTTCAAAACCAAATACGTCTGCTTTTTTTTTAAGAATACTATCTATATTAACATAAAATGTTTTTAAAAGCAAATACTCATCCGTCATTAATTCGATATTGTTACGCTTGTCCCATCAGTAAACACGTTTGCAGCAGATCCAGTGGGGATTTTGAGGGTTGGGGTACACCCCAGGTGATACATTCGATTGATGAAAGAATAAACAGTACGGCATACTAAATATTTAGCCAGACTTCGTCAGAGAATTGAAACACGGTAACATTATAAACCTTAAAAGCTCGTAAAAAAATTAAATACATAAAACATAATGTATAAAGCGTATTTATTTTTATTTTTTTATTTTAATATCATGTAAGTAGGTACCTAGAAACTTAATTTTTACTTTAAACAATTTACATTTTTAAGAAGGGTATAACAATAAATAACAATGTTTAAGGAGAGAAAATTCTGAATACGTCCCTGCTTACCACAAGTACAAGAATTAGGTATGTGAAGATCACGGTTTATAATATTTATATAATTATATCACATGTTAACAGAAAGTTACATCAATAATATTTTAACGAAATAAAATATATTTTAATTAGTATAAACCTATTGAAGTATAAGTTTTCTGTTATCCTTTGATTATGCACATATATAATTATTATCTTAAAACTATTACTTACTACAATTTATTATATTCGTCTATTATTACGTATTATTTTCTCGTTGTTTTACAGTGCAGTAGAGAAATATTTCTTTATTAGTTAAATGTTTTTAAGTCAGATTAGATAATTTCAGTACATATATTTACGCAAAACAGGTAATGAACAAAGGTATTTTTGAGGAAAATAATTTGAAATTTTGAGTTCCAATTATCCCACGAATTTGCAACATCTAATTTCTGGGCACACAGTTATGGTTTTATATAGGATTATTTTAAACTCTACATGGGCACCTATACTATAATAACATTCATACATGCAAAATAATTAATAGATGTTCTTATTTTCGTTATTGTGGCAGCCGTATCCGTACCCCGTGCGTGTAATGGTTTGATATTATCAGACAAAACTCTATATCGGATTGGAAACTTTTATTTTATCAGAAACAACTTTCCAGGTTTACAAACAATATTCAAATAACGAACGTAATGTTTTGAATTATTAAAACAAATATATGATGCTTGCACACTATTGTGTCTTGAAGCAACGCGGTATATACCTACATAATATAATAATATTATTATAACCATTATACCTAAACAAACTTTCCGAAATACATTTTTTTTTTCAATTTTTCAATTTTTATTCAAAGCATATTTTTCTGGATCAACTCAACACAATTATTTAGCCGATCTGTGCGATTGCGTTTTCAGAAGTTTATGCAATATTTATTCTTTTATTTGAATGTCAATCAAAAAGCAGTTGTATTAAACAATGTTAGATATATAATACTCGTAAAAGATAGTAATATATAAAAAAAACCAGTATAATAGTGTATTAATGGCAATTCCCCAGATGTTGGTAAAATTGGCCACTAATTTCTGTGAGTAAATAAAAATCATAAAAATATACTTTTTACGTTATGTAAGAAATATTTTTATATTTATATTTATATTTTTTGTGTAAGTACCTATCTAAAGAAATCGATAAACTACCTATAAAAAAATATATTGCATTATAATTTAAAAATAAAAATTACAAATCTACCCATAGTAGGTACTTTCCTAACCAAGTTTTCGGGTTACCTATAATATGATATTAACGTAAGTACTACGAATGTGTGTTTCAGAAAATTGTCCACTAAATCTGGTAGCCAATATTATAATATATAATACATATATATATATATATAGCATTATAGTCATATAAAATATAAATATTATATTATACTATTACAGTAGGTACCTATGATATTGGTTTTAGTTTGCGGAAATCGCGTTATAACTAGATGCGGTAACGAACTCTGAGTGTTTAATGAAAAGGTACCTCTATTATAGAAGTCGCACAGTGAATGGATAAGTGTTAAGTTTAGAGTGCGGAAACAGGCTTAACATCGGAACAGCTCGACCGTGAAGTTCAACTCATGGTATATAATATTAAGTTATAGTGTAAAATATAAATGATAGATAGCCAGATGTAAATAAATCGCTACGGTCTTACGTATATACATTATACGGTCACGGTCACAAACTTTAATTAATATTCTCAGTTTAAGTACGATCGCAGTTTTGCAATGGGTATTTGTGGTTTTGCGGAAATCATGTAGGGAAAGATGGATTTTAGTATCATGATGCTATATTATGTGGTAGGGACCAATAATATATGTTGATTAGACTATAGTTATTTCTGGAAAATGTGTAATCATATTATATAAAAATCAAAACAAATGAGACATAATGACATGGCATCAAATTATTCCCATCGCATTCCGGACTTACCCATCTCACAGACATCATATAATTTTAGTTTAGAGGGTAGCAACGAGTGTGATAAATCGTATCTCAAAGTGCCAACGAAATGCATTATACGTATTTTAATAGCGTATAAATTTTGGGCGAAGGAATATTGCGTGCAAATGTCGTGGCAGAAACTTAATGCTCCTATACAGCTGTAGGTACACGCCATGGCAGGTATACGACAAAACGGTGAATGTGCACAAAAGTGGAAAATGAACAGGTGACACAGGCGTCAGCAGGTGGTGGCGCAAAATACGAGTTACTTCAGACGGATGATTTTAGCCACGGTGACTGACGTTGCGGCTCACAGGTGGTGCGATGTAGCAGAGCCGCCCGAGCACCACTGCAGTGTTTATCCCCGAAAACAATTATGTTTTTAATTAATAAATCTTAAGCATACAATTTATTTAAATGTCCACGTTTATTCGTTTAAGAAATCATTACTGTATTAGACAGACGCACTCGCTGTGACATCAATTTCTGGTGATATACGTTGGCATTCATCTGAAAAAAATAGTGAAACAAATAAAATTCTTCGTGTGAATTATATATTATTATTTAAAAAAAAGTTTTAAATTATTATAATTTTTCTGATAGAGGAATTATTTTTATTGCTATGACATAATATCTTAGTAAAATACCCAAATTAGCGTATTATTGGATTTATATTATTATTTTGGCATTGTATACTTCAGTCTTCAGTGATCTCAAACATTCGTTGTCGTAATTTGTTTACAATCCGAATAAAATGTATCAATCATATTTAAAATACTAATATAAGGAAATATCTCCTAAGTTCTAATCAAAGTGTGATACAAGCATGGATCGCCGTAAGGTTTAAATGCTCCCTTATACAATAAATTATACACAATTTAAAATAAACATACAACATTTACGACAGTAATTTATATGTTCATGATTATTAATATCTTTTGAAAAGACAAATAATTATAGGTAGTTTGTAGTTAAAAGATTTTTACCAGACATAGCTATTATTTTGTGTCAAGTGCTCGTTTTATCTTTTTTAGATCATATTCTAATGATTTTATGTCTTGAATCTATTTAAACATTAGTGATACTATATTTTCTTTAAGGAGCAGTTTGAAAACCCGACTAAAGGCTGACCATGCATCATGATGGTTCATATATCAGTGTTTTGAGTGTTGAACACGTTTCGAAACAAACAGAATATGTTGACACGTGTTTAAAAAATAATCATAAATTAAGTTTGATATGCAATAGTTTTGCAAATAAAAATCAGTATTTATTTTATTTGTATGTAGTTGGAATCTGGTTTGAGTAGTATTTAATTAACAATATATATTATGTTGAAACTGTGTAGGGAATAACCCTGCCGGCTTTGTGAACGTTATATATTATATAATATATAGTTTTAGCGTTCCGTGGATTTCATCTCAAGCAGTTGTGGTTACATACACACTCACACACACACAAATACATATATATAGCACTAAACGACGCAAAGACTTACCAAAAATACTGCAGCGTGTCTGACATTAGGTTTTTACAATTCCGGTAACAGCTGAGTAAAACAAGTTTTCGGACAGTACCAATAATAGTGTTAATTTATTTTATTATTTTGTAGTGCGTATAAGCCTATCACGTACCAATTTATGTGATTTGACTATATTAAACCGTAATTTTATAGTATTATAGTGGTGCAAACTATTAAATTATTATTGGTTGAAGTAGGTGTTTATAATCCTATTAATAATAAACCTTTCAACGAAGGTCCCGAGTGGAACTCACTATGAAAATGTCAAAATTCAATGTTGACCAAAAATATAACTCTATAACGTTTTTTTACAGTTCTTCGCGACTTTCCTGAAAACTACAAACCATTTTGATAAACGACCACTTAAATAATGTTCAATTCTTGTACATTTTTGTGTTTTATAAAGTAGCGTGCTTTTATATATTATGACATTTATTATTTTTTTAGCACCGTACAATAACCCTATTTGTTTCTTAGCTTCCTGGTTTATTGCTCAGTCAGAAATTATTGATTTACTGAAAAAGGTACATATACAATATTATTTTCAGAATATCCAAAACAGGAAGAAATCAATCATATATTCATTATTTATAACATCATAAGTATAATCTCATTACGAACACCGTGTCGATAAATGTATTTGTTTCACTAAGCAACGCAAATTTGGTCAAAATATTTGAATATTTTATACTCTACTAGCTGACCCCTCGCACTTTGTTGCCCGTAAAAAATTACAACTTTTAAATAATTGCAAATGTTCAACTCCTTTTGGGTGCAACTCAGCCTCCCCGGTAAGCAATATTACTATGCGTCGGATCTCGGACAATGTGCGACAGCATATCAAGTAGGCAATGTGCGAAAATTCTATTTGATGCATGCTTGCACGTAATCTGTCAGATTAACCAATGGCAATCAATAAAATAATTAATACTAATGTCTACTAAATATTTCTCCTATAACCAATAGCAACCATTTATAAACGAAAATTCCCACCGTAAATCTCCAAATCCCCGTTTGAGCACCTCCCCGGGTTGGACCTGCCGGGTCCAATTGTGAATCTAAATCATCCTGGGAACCACTCAAGCGCACAGGAAAAATGTCATCAAAATCGGTCCAGCCCTTTAGGAATGTATAAATGACACACAGACAGACAGACAAACATTACATTTTATATAATGTATAGATTAACAATACACATCTATAATAATACAGTTTGCAAAAAAAATATAATAGCAAAGTACGCGGAAAATTTGATCGTGTGCGCATTTTTTAATTTATGGATTGTCTAAAAAAAGCCATATTACTGTAATATGGCTTACTGTATATTTTAATTTATTCCGAGCAATTAAATTTTTTCCAATTCAATTGTATTGAATTGACCGACAATCGAAAAGCATTTGTACGCCATGACTGCTGTTCAATGAAATAACTTGAAGAAATAATAACAATGATAATGATAACAATAAAAATAATGAACAGGGGAAGTTGTTCTGCTGTATAGTAGGTTTCGAGTTACGCCATTGACTAGGTCACTGTTGTTGAAGTTTCAAAAATATTTTAAACGCAATACTAAACTATTTTATACAAAAATCGGTTACGAGCGGAAAAAGTTCGTTAATTTATATTTTTAAAACCATACCTATAGAATATATTAATATAAATATTTGGTAAAAATATATAGTGAATCATAAAACAATCACAAACTTAATCAATTTTTTTAAAATTTAGTGTTGCTAACTTATAAATACTTCCGTTTATTATTTTAGATTCTGAGTGAGGCGATTAATGTATTGATTTCAATAATGATGTGTTTTATTTTTTATTTTCATATCCATCATGGATCAAGATCATTATCTTTTGGAGAAGTAAAATTGATTTGATGTTCAACTAAAGGAGGTCTTTTTGTTTGAAATTGGATCTAGTTAGTACCTACTTTGGGGGTTCAAAAGTAAACATTAGCACTTTTATAAATAACCCAAAAATAATCATTTTGACGCAATATAGAAAGTTTTGAATAAATCGATTTAGTTTTTTTTTTCAATGTTTATATTAGCATTTTCTACACTTGGTATAATTTTAAAAATATTTTGTCTTTTTTTCAAATGTTTATAGACATTTGACATTTTCGACATAAAAGTCGATAAAAAATTATTGCTCAGTCAAAAGTCTTCAAATACAAGATTTCTGATAAGTTATATGAAATTAATTTCAAAATAAAAAATTATAATTGAAATGTAGGTATCTGTATCTGTCTTATATCTATTTATTTTGTTATCTGATATCGGATTGGAACACTGATTTTATTATATGCTTGCTATTTCGTGATTTTTGACAGCTGATTATAAATATGTACGGAAATAGTATGACGATGCCGATTCGGTCCAGTCAAAATATTATTGATGGCCTCGTGGCCCAGGAAGTTCGGCACTCAACAATTTTCGTCACGTATTGGAAATATTCTTTTCGGAACTGGCGAAAAAAAAACAAAAACAAATATTTCAATTTTTACGTCTTATATGCAAAACATTATTTTCATAACAGATTTATCGGAATTTTACGAATATATATTTCTTCTGGAGAACGTAATACGTCTTTATTATTCTAACCCTTAATTTTTTTTTATACTATGAATACGTAAAGTGGATACATCCGAATAAGGCACTTAAAGCTTCCTTTAAATTTATTTTTAGAAGGGGTTAGGTAAATATCTGGACATGGATGTTTGTACTGAATTTTAATATTTATAGCGTTAGTTCATAAAATATATATTGTTAACCCCTAGTGAAAATAAACTCAAAACAAATTTATGAACATATTAGAAGTGTAGCAAAAAATGCACAAGCTTTGTCATTTTAAAATTAAATGTATTGATTTTCTGATTTTACTGTCAACTGTTTAATGGCAACCCGTTGTTAAGATAAGTTTGCTCAAATTCATCTTAACTCAATAATTTAATGATTTACAAGATGTATATTTAATATTTACTTAAAATTATTCGAAATTTGGATTAATATAATACATGTAAACTAAAATATGTGAGTCGATAATAGTCGTACGATTATTTATGAATAATATTAGTGGCATTTCATACAGGTAATTTTCAATAGTTAATTTTATAAATACTGTAAATTTAAGGTTTATTTAATTTTAGATTTTCTCCACGGATAAAACTGAATAATATAGTAATTACTTTAAGTAGTAATGTAGTATTGATAAATATTATAATGACTTAAAAAGGTACAGATATTGTGTTGTATTGTAATATTAATAATTATACGGAGCATTAAAAACTTAAGTTTATTACACGATATTCAAGCATCTGCGTTTTAGTGTATTTGAAAAAGTTTTTTTTAAAAATCCTTTTCAGTTTAAATCATAATATAAATGTTGTAGGTACGTTGTTCAACTTATAGTTTATTTTCTTTATGAATTCAACTTGTTGCTGATGCGTATGCAATTGTTTAATCAATTATAATTTGATGTTATACAAGTTTTGTTATGATTTTTCGATAATTCTCTTAAGTGCCTTTTTTCGTTGACAGAACCATCTGGTACAAGGCGTAGTCAGGGTAATATAACAAAATAAATATCTTACTTTGGAGTTCTGTACACACACTTGTAAGTGAGTGCTTGAGACACGGACATTTGTGTAAAATTATAAATGCTAAATATATTATAATACATTACATAGTTGTTATTTTGAATTTGTATTGTGGGAAAAATATTAAAAATAAATTTTAAAATAGTTATTAATTAAAATCTGTAAATTTCTCGAGCTCATATTTAACTTACATGATATACCCTTAAAATTATAATCACCTTTCATTATTAAGACTTGTATTATGGATAAAGTATAATATAGGGTATTTTTAAGTACCTATTTAATATAATATAATATATTTTTGAATAGTAAAAAAAAATTATAATTTTATCAGTCCACAAAAATGGGATGAATGTTTTTATTTATTTTTTCATTATATCTGCTCAAAAACGAGGGAGTTCATATCTGTATATAATAATATTAAAATGCAGATTGTACTTCAGTGTCCGGAAAAAATATAATATTTTCAATCGAAATACTATATTATTATGTGTAGTATTATGATTTCTTACGTATTATTTCCACTGACACACATTAAACATATTATTTTATTAATGAAATCGATATGTGGCACTGTGGTAAATCGATCCGGTTTGTATTTTTCGCCGAAAAGACAAACGTAGTCGTCGGGTGAACAGTATAAAACATTACAACGGAATTACTTCGGAATAAGTCATCATCAATCTCGCGAGTTTCTCGTCGACAAAACGTCCAAAACAGACAAATTGGTAGGTATTACGCGCGCGCGATGAGGACAATTTTTTTTATATGAAACGGAATAGAACCCACGTCGATAAAAACGAAAAACTCACCGTGTAAATGTGTAATAGAAGACGGCAGACGTTTTAATAATAATATAACCAAGACCGTAGTGGTGGTCAGATGGTATGATACCTAATATTCGGCGGACCGGCGAGCGCAATAATTCCACTGCCCTGGTTCGCCTCGTTCATCCATAGTGGCCAGTCAATATTGTTGCGAGCAAACACGGACCGGCATTATGGAATAGGGTTTTCGTAATAATAACGCCCGGCCAACAGAGTTCGTCTTCTATTTTTTTTTCACTTGATCGTCAATTTTATATATATATATCTTCCACTCGACGAGTTTTTCTCATTCTTTTTTTTTTTTTTTTCGCCTCACGTTAAGTCGTTTTGCCGGACGAACAAAAAGAATAAGCTTGCTCCCGACCACCTCGCCGCCCTAGACGGAAATTAAAGGGTGTGTGAAAAACATGAAAAAGTTATCAATACAATTTCTGCGCAACCACTCGCTCGAGTGGGTAGACACAACGACACAATGCGACCGATTTACGACCAAATGTACAAAAATATAATAATAACAATAATAATACAGAAACATTTATTTTCCTTCTCTCGCACATACATACACACATACACACACACACACACACACACACACACACACACACCGACAAAGGTACATATTGTTAGAAAATGAACGTTTGTTTTATAAATTAAAATCTAGCCGGGGTTAAGTCAACAGTTGCGTTGAATATACACGTAAACGTATAATATTGCAAACGGGATGAAACGTATTTGTTTTTAATTTATTTCTATTATTTTACCTACGCGTAATACGACAGGACAGCAGCCGGCATACCAAGTTGGTACTCGCCTATAGTACCGATACCAGGTACTACGCAAATGTTTACATTACTGCCCATTAAGAGATAACTTCTAACCGGCGTTTTTTAATGTTACTGAAGTTGAACCGTTTTAATGAAATTCTAAGAATACTTCAAATTTAAAGGTTAAAATATATATGAATACCGAGGTAACTAAAGGTAACTCACGTCATGTAATCATATTATGTGACTGCTGTAGTTGGTTGTTACATATGATTACGAATGTATATAAAAAAAAAATGCATCGAAACATGCTACCAAAGATCGGCTATTACTTCTTGAAGTAACCACTTCAATAGTAAAAACCACTTTTTACAATAGTAAAATAGGTAAAGATACATATTATGTTTTTTTACATCATATTGATTTTTTCATGCAAATACTTATTTATACTAATACTTTAAATTTCTAAATTCGTATATTATCTTTGTTTTTTTTTAAAAAAATTGTAATTTTTTCAAGGAAAACCCATTATTATAATGTTCATATATAATTATTATAGGCTATGGGAACTGACGATAATATTGTGGAACGAACGCGACATAAAAAAAGACCCTAACTATAAATCGGAATCAGAAATTCGTACGGGACAAGAAGTATAAAATTATAGTATAAGATACATGATAATATAGTTATAAGCAACCCATCGAAAACTTTCACGAAAGCGATGCAAAAAATTTGTTACAACGATGAAATTAAATACAGAAGAAACATCAATATAATTTATATAATACAGGTATCTCAAAAACATGTACCTAATTTTTAATATCACCTTAACATATCATATACTACGGTACTGCGTGTACCGAAATTCGTCGTTGGGGCCTTTTAAGGAAATACGACAATGGTGTCGAGGTGATGCTGGTGTGAGGTTAACGGTAATAATAATAGTATAAGGTGTATTTTTTTTTGAATTCGTATGTCGTATCGCAATACAATATAACTATACATATTATAAACGACCTTGCGCAATATCGTAGGTATAATCTTAGGTAGTATGTCTTTGACGAGCAAATGCAGTTGTACGCGCGATGTTTCAACCAGAAACTTTCGGAAGCAAAGTTTGTCTGTTGGCATTTTTGTCGCGTTCGTAATATTATATTCAACGTTGTTATATACGTAATATAATATTAGCGCACGCGAAGAATTTCAGAGTAAATACCTCCGTCGAAACGGCGTTTTCCTTGTTTCTTTAACACATTAGAAACATTAATTACATAGGTAAGGTGCGGTGTCCGGGCGGTAACCCGACTTGAAAATAACGTTTTGCGCGCAATATTATAGAAGCTATTATTGTTGTGTAATGGCAACAGCGGAATACCTGCAACGAAAACGAATATTATATGTCGTAAGCCCTACGAGGCTATGAATAGTCCTAATAATAATAGGCTGGTGCGCTGCTGTGTTGTGCTTTTAACCGGTGGTTATAGGTAGCACCGCAAAACTAAATTAAATGCTCGTAAATAGGAATTTAACAACACTATGGCAGAATGGATTAAAATGCATTTTACATAACGCACGGACACCGTTGTCGTAACGTGATTTATGCTTTTGGCAAAGTAATAATTGAGAATTTTTAGTTTAGTTCGATTTGACAAATTTTCGGGCCTTATATTATTATAATATGATATAAGTGCAACTATTTATGTATTAACATAATTATACGTTATAGTACATTATCATCGGTCTCATTCATAATCTCATTCACATAGGTATTATATATGTAGATTTTTTTTTTAAAACTCAAACGAGAGATTCGTACAGCATTAACATTAACGTGATCCAAGTATTAAAACAAAATTGATGCGCCTAGTATTTTTTTAAACAAACATTTTTCTCAAAATTCTTTATTATGTGCCATCCGTTTCAATAAGAACAGTAAACAAACTTATAGCCCAATATCTATGTATTAGTTACCAAAAATGTAAGTTACAAAGGAACTATAATGGTTTTAGAAGTTGGTGGTGGAATTCACTTTTTTTTAACAAAAATGTTTTAAGAGAAAAAAAAACTAAAATATAAAATTATTTCACTCTAATCCTCTGAGGGTAAATATTTTCACAGTGCATAATGAATTTCAACTTTTTTGCTAAGCTTTTTAAAAAGTGTGTAAACACAGAAAAGTATTCAACCCACATTGCCCTTCAAGACCGCATATAAATTTAAAATAATCGATGAATGAAAATCAAATATTGTTTTCGCATTTTATGAGTCAAACGTAATATAATAATTATATAGTAATAACTAATAACTAATAAGGTCGAATTAACTATTTCAAAACGTAAATGACGTGTGTACAATTTATAGATTGTATTTAACTGACTTTTTATTTTTGCTTTTGGATTTATTCATGTGTGTATAATAATTATTATAACAAACACAATAAGTATGACAAGTTGGTAACTAAAATAGGATCAATTATGTGTATGCGCTTGCAAAGCTAATCACGTGAGTGATTTATGGCAAACAAAACTATTTATTTTTCAAATCATTTTGTTTAAATATCTCATAGGACTTATCAGATTCGTTATGATGACATGTTATATATTTGGCAAACATGTTTCTGGTGTAAAGATTTATTTTAATAAAATCAAATTAACTGTCATGTTATATTGATTGATTGAAACACATTATATATAATGTCTTCATGTCTTCTTCCAAAAATATAACTCAATTTGTATTTCCACTTATCATCAAAGTTACACTAGTGACATTGGTACATAAATTAGTACATTAATAAATTAAAATTAATTAATAATGGATATAGTTGTCAGTTAAATGTGTAAATATAAATCGTTTTAGCATAGCACATAATAGTACTATTATGTGCTATAGGCTCCACCTGCTCTATTTAGTATTTACTCAGGAATCATATTTATTATGTCAAATTTATAGAAAAGTAATTTTTCCATTTTATACAGAAAAGTAGAAAATATGATAATGAGGAAATCTCAAAAATTGTAAATTCACTTGGAAAATTCTGTAACAAATTAATAATAATTATGGTACCAACCTAATACACCACTATTAAGTAGCACACGTGCTATAGTGTCGTTTACCTACTGTATTATGTTCTGATGGCATTTTTTTTAAAGGTATTTATAGTTGTAAAGCCTAAAATTATATATAAGCCTAGTTAATTGTATAAAACCATTCACATACCTGTTGAAATTGTTTTATCTTGATCTGAATATTCTGGGTTAGAATAAAATTAAATTGTCTTATTTGAAATTTAATCTATAAGTTTGTTAAATAAAAATTCCGATTTTTTTTAAATTCAAGTTATAAGCTACTATATTGATATATTTTTAACTTCCATTTCTGTAGATAGTTAAATTATAATTTATTTTTTAAATCGTAATAGAAAATTAATCGGTTTATCTATTTACGGTGATTCGTCAATTTCTTTAATAAAAGTAAATTACATTTTATTCATATCCTTGTTTTAATAACTGATTAAATTATAATAATAAAAAATCAATCTATTTTTATAACTTGAAATAATTACTCTTTAAGTCCTTTTTTATATTTAACCATTTTCATCGTAATTCTTGATTCATCAAGATTAAAAACATTCGCATAATATTGCTGTTGCCCTTAATTGCTTAAACAGAGTATGACTTAACATCAATATGCAAAAGCATTAATTATAGTTACTAAAATGTATAATCAATAATAAAAGTAATAATAAATCATAAAAAACTGTTCTCATGAGATAATATTCACTCAAGTAAGTCAAATACTGACCTTTAAAACATTAAATTTTCTTATCCAGTAGATGAAGGAGGGCCCTACTTTTACATACTTTTAATAATGTTTTTGAAAAATAGTATGCAGAATTGTTAAGTAGTATTCATAAATCATAGTTGGCGTAGAGGTATATTAATATATAAAATAATGTTGGTAGACTTCAAAATATAATTTTTATTTTATATAGAAGTCCGAAAAAGTGTATGAACAACAGATAATGTGAACTGAGTTCTTCTAATATAACGCAATTAATCATAATTTACATTGTATAATATTGTTATGTGGTTGTTAATTAAGGAAGACATTTTGAGGTTATGATTCTTAACGGTTATATAAATTTAACGTTATATTAAATAGTATTGGCCACTGGGTAACATAAAAACGTGTACAGATTCCCTAAGCTCATAAGTTTAAAAATAAAACAATTAAACTAATTAGCATGGTAATAATGCTTACAAAAAATTAATTAGGACGCGCCAAACACAAAGAGCAAACATTTTCGTATCTCTTAACTCTTAAGTGCCATAACTCACAATCCATTATGGGTTAATTAATTATCTATACCACCAAAACGTTTTATTAATACAACGATAAACAAAGGCATATCAAATTTAAATTTCAATCTTAGTTATTATTGATGTTAAAATATTTCACACTGATCGTACACAATAGGTATCTGTATTTGTTTTGAAAATTGACTTTTACTGCAGAAGTAAAATTGAATCATTAAAGTAATTTAAATATTCGGTTGTAATAAAATAATTTTAATATTGAAATAACCTTACCTACAACTGGCTGCTAATGACTATTAATTTGGGTAGGAATACTTTGAAGTGAAGTTTGAGGGAATTTATTGCACAATTCTCTTCACAACGTTTTCGCCTACTCAACCCAACTCTCAAATGTATTAAAAGAATATTATTACTATGTTGCTCTCATCTTGCTCGGTCAGATATTTAACTATACCCTTTTCACAAGTGGTTGCATATCCAATATCCTACTTGAACAATATCAGTCTATGTCGTTTTTTATTAAGCTATCTTAAATCCTTATTTAGAGTATTTTTGAGGTTATAATCCAGTATTGTTTTATTAGTATTAGTCGTTTATTGGTAACTGTATTTTTTTAGAGCTGTGTAAAAATTAGAGAACATAATTTAATAATAAAACATCTCTACATAATTAAAAAACAAGTTATTAAATATAAAAATAAATACGTTTATCCTCTAGTCTATTTTAGCACGGTCCTTTTTCGTCAAATAATAGGTTTCCAGATTTGAACATCTTCTGCCCACTTCTGCCAATAACGCAAAAGGTTCCATGCAAAATGTGTTTTTTTTCCAAAGAAATTTCCACTATATATTTGGGAACTATATAATAACGTACAGATGTAACAATGTAATATGTGAACATAACAATAAAAAAAATTATTGCATACCTATCATAATAAATATAAACTTATTGTTTACTAGAATACTATTTAATAATATTGAGCACCTTAAATAAATATATAATCTATATACATTATACACACTACACTAATTTGCATTTTTCCTAAAGATTTAGGACACTTACATAGAGTACCTATAATATTGTGATGCACGACAAAATCTAATATTTATATAATAGAACTATATTATGGTTTAAAATACTATCGCTATTACTGTGTACAGTGTACACCTATGTCGGTCATGTGTGAACATACATTTGGTATTTGACGTGGAAGAAAATGATAGAAAATGATAGAAAATGCATTTTGTGGTCACAGACAATTTCGTTTATTATTATTATTATTATATGAACCTATATTCTATATATGTACAATTTGGTTCTATAAAAAATAAAAGAACATTTTATTCGTTACATGGTCTGTTGATCTTTTATGGCATTCTCTTCGGCTTCGACGAAGCTTTTTGATGGCAAGCCAAACAATATATTTTAATTGTATAATTATTTGCTTTATTTGTTCTATAAATTGGTTTATTGGTTGCATTAAGATTAAAATGAATAAATTAAGTCTGAGTTGTAACTTGAGTGGGCGTTTTTGAATAATTGCAAATAAATTGAAGGAACTCCGACGGAACCATGGTGGTGATAATTATATAAGAATATTCATAAATATTTACGATATACTTAAAAATGTTAATATTGCATAAACCAAAAAAGATTTTCGAAACACGACAGTTATCAAAAATATTTGATTTAGTTGAGACTTACGTAAATTGTGTGTTCTTTAAGTTGCATAATGTGTGATAGCGGGATAGTAAAATTAAATTCAAAGCTGTCCAAGTTAATGGTTTTAACTCAGTTAAGTTAAGTTAATGTGCATGAATAAGAAAAAGTTGAAAGTTAATTACATTTTTGGTTAACCTAGTCCAGTTAAAAGTTCCTACACAATTTTTTTAACTTTATATTAAATTTAAAAAAAGTTTATTTTTTTCTTTATTTTAGCCTACTTTATATTTTTACCAACTCAAAACTATAGTGTTTACACATTATTTCTATAAAGTACTTCATTGAAGTTTTTGTCACTTAAAAAAGCTGAAATATGTTTTTACATTAAATCGATTAAAATGTGATAAAATAAAATAAATATGAAAATAAAATAAATTAACGGAAGCCTAAAAGTAACTAGGTAGAATCAAAATCTGTTTGCTATACATAGCGTATTAGAGATATATGAGTTTTATTAAAGTATGAATTTATTTGTGATCCAAGTGAAAAAATTGTCAAACCCATTTTCGAGTTCCCATATTTTTATTTCGGCCGGCGTAGCAAATATTTGATCCGAGCCAAACCACTGCGAAGGGCTACAAACGAACATAGCGAACAGCATAATATTTTAATAATACATTTTTATAGGACCCCGGAGCAAGGAGCGGGGGCGGCCGACCACCATGTACCACCCACCTATATAAATTATGGGCGCGCGGGTGTCAGGGACTTAATAAATTCCACGTGCCTGAGGGTCATGCATATTTGGTTAAGGTATTTCCACCTCGTTAATGCCGAGACGGTGACGACAACTAAAACTATACGGTTTAATTCGTAGCGTGTGTATGTGTATGCGTAAAATATAATGTCACTTCACCACGGCTAATGAATATTAACGAGCTATTTAATTTTTGCAAGTTTTTCCGAAAATGTCTACAGAGCTGAGTAAGTACTATAATTCTATAATACGGTTCCGTACCTAAATATATTTGTACGCCTGCCGAATAAGTTATAATAATATAGGTCGCAATTTCACGTATACTGCGGTGATTAAAATACGTATGTGAGGGATGGGGAGTGCTAAAATCATGAGACTGTTAGAGAACCACGGGGGTCCTAATAACTGCACCATTCTCTACATATATAACATTAATTAGTTTACAATATTATGTTATGTTACAAGTTATGATAGAAAATAAAAATGATGGTAGGTATGCAACATTATAAAGCAAATACAATATTAATATAATACGAAGTTAATATATTTCAAAACATTATGTTAAAATGTCAAACTAGTTATAATTTTCTTTCACATTTGGCCAAATGTGGGAATAAGATTGCCAAGATAATGTCATCCAACATTCCTATTATTTGTATCGATAAGCAACTCGCTATAATTGGTTAGAAATAAACGATAAACGATATAGATCCAATAAAAACCACGTACATATACCTACTTATTAAATATCTGTGATGGTATCAGATGAGAAAAATAATTCTTTACTTTTTGCAATTATTTGGTATGGCTTGGCCGGAAGTGCTAAAAATATTACACTATCGAAACACCTTCCCCTTGTTGCACCAGCTAAGCCGATGGTGTATGGACGATTGGAAACGTGAATGAAGCAAAAAATAATAATAAAATCAATACGCACCGTGTTTACAAGACCGCACAAATTACGAGAATAATAATCGCGGCAAAATGCCCTTTTTTCACCCAACAAAAAAAATGCATAGTGGTAATGTAGGTAGGTATTATAATAATTTTCCATTTAAGTGCGTGTATTTATTTTTCCACTAACGCACGATGCACATAATATATAGGTATTGACGCGGTACGTCCTGCATTGTGGTCTCGGTGGTGGAAAGACAGGTGACACAATATTGATTAATATTTAATACACAAACGAAATGATAAGTCTCACCGTTTAATGGTCGTGCAGAGCATATTATAATATTATTATAACAAGGGTTTGGGTACAATTCTAATACCTAAATTAAACAGTAAGGACTAAAATCAATTACGTACAATATACCTATGTATACAATGTATTTTATACATACAATTGTACAAATATGAAATAATATTTAATGCGATAGTCGGTATGCATCGATTGACGAAGGAAAACACGTCACGACATGTCCGGTGGTGTCCGATGGATACCGCATACCGTGTGACCGTGACTCCTCCGCGATCTCCTCCCGTTATATAGTTGACGGGAAAACAGGACACTGAGTCCAGTATCGGTTGCTGTGGACTGGACGTGGTTCTAGAGAAAAAAAAATATAGCTATCGGTCGGTGCTAGACGTCTGATAACGACCGTATCAGTTCCATGGACGTTTCGAACCATTATAATAATATATTGATAATTCCCACCCATGAGAATATTAAACATTTTTCATCAGGATATTTCGTAAAAGTCATATTTATTGCAAAATCGAAAATTTCGATTGGATTTTTTTTACCTGTTCGTTTGACACCTACTCTTTGAATCGAACTGAACATGAAAATACATTTCTCTCGAGCAACCCTCTCGCACATTCAAACTGTATAGTAATATAATACTTACAGACTAATACAATATTTATGAGTTGATCATATTATTATCGACGTTTAGTCGGGTAAAAATGTTATCGCTTTAGTTGGATTTCATCTCAAATAAAAAGTTATATGCTATAAAATATAAATATATTATCATACATACCGCAGCGTCAGTTTCGTAAATGGTTTTAAATTATTTATTTGATTAGGTTCTTGGTTCTTGTTAGTTTTTGTTAACTAGCCATTTGATCGTTTGTAAATTTGATTTAATAGCAACGCACGGCATAAGACATTTTAAATGATTTTTCGATTCAGTGACTACAGCCGTTTGTCTCGGTATTAGATCATGATCATCTAGGTGTAACCAACCATAATATATGTTGTGTAATATGAAAAACAATCATGTTGTGGTGAAGAGTCCATAATAATATATAAAAGCTTTCGGAAAATTCGGAAAATTATATATTCATTTGTAAAGCTCGCATTGGTGATGTCAGATTTCCTCTAAACTACAGAGGACGTACAAAATACAAATGGAAAAAAGCCACATAATTATTGTCAAGACAATTTAGATTCTGAATAACGACGAGAGAAATATAAAATAAGTTATTTCCTCTCTGTTTATAACCGATTGGTGTTTGACACCGAAACATAATTAAATTTTAAATTGAATTCTCCGCCAAGAGAAACAGTGTGAGAGTAACCGTACCTCGTCACTCTGGACCAAATAATAATAATAATAATAATAATAAAAAAATAACAACAATATACGTACAAGAGGTATAACTGTACTGTTCAAAATATGCTTTCCTCACAATGTATTATAAATAAATCCGAAAAATTGTTGTATGAGATGTGACATTTTTTTTTCGTTGGCCACGTAAATTGAATGAAACTTATAATTTACTACACTAGAAAACCAATCCCGCCGGTTTTTGTGTTAGACGTCTTTGAATATCGCGTGAAAATAATATTAACAATGCCTCACCACTTGGTACTTTAACCGTCGTATATAATTTATATTGTGTAGTGTGTACCTATTTATATTTTCATACATAGTTACATCAATGTTTACCAGTTTATAAGAAATTGTGTTAAATACTTAGTTGGTGTGTGTTAGGTATAAATAAATATTAACAAATTTGTTTTATGCCCAGCAACCCAGGTACCTCTTATGACATAAACTCTCTTAACACACACTTGATCTGCTTAATTCGCTGGTCTTGTATTTTTTTTTCTGGTTCACCGTCATTATTCTGCTGGGTGTTAGTTAAATAACTTAATGAAGAAATCTAATAAATAGTATAGTATGCGTGTACACGTATGTGACCACGTATTGAAAAATAAGTTTAGGTACGAAGTTACGGTTTGCACACGGCAAATAGGAGTGCAATCACAGTAAGTCGATGCACGACATTCTCACGATTTAAGTTAACGGTGTCTTGATTAACCGAACCATCCTCCCTTTTGCTGCTCACTAATTCATTATCTGTCTCTCTGTCTCTCTGTTTCTCTATTTCTGTCTATGTTTCTCTATATCTGTATCTCTGTCGCAATGTCACTTTCCAGTGGCGGATTTAAGGGAGGGCCGTCCGCCCCCCTCCCACCATTAGCCTAGCATTTGAGTTAATAAATTGGGTCGTTTTTAAATATTTGTGTCGTAAAACCGAAAAAAATTTTCTAGATCCACCACTGTCACTTTTTTATTAGGACTTACTGAAGTGAGACTAGATTTTAATTGGAAAACTACGTTTGAAGTCCGATAAAATTTGAATACAATCTAAAAAAAGGTGGATAAGTGGATGTCACTCTGCTGTACAGTAGGTTACAAGTGGGTCACTTTAATGGATGGTGTTAAATTGGAATTCAATGATATAATATCATTGTATAAGAGAAACGATTCTGAGCGAAAACGGTCAGTCAGCCTATGATATTATTGTGAATAAAGTAATTTATATATAACCTATTTACGTGGAGCCTTGTTTTAAATTTTCAATCTTTGGCCATAAAAGTTAAATATTTTATACATTTTTAACTACAAAATAATTAATAAATTATAAATTTGATAAATTTTGTCAAAATTTGAACTTTAAATGCTTATAAAAAAAAATTGTGCCTATGTATTTTTAATATTTTTCAACTGCTATTAGAACGATATATCAGGAGCCTTATATTAAATTTTTCGCGCTTTTCTACCCAACAAATAAAATTTAAATGATATTTATAGGAAAAAAAAACTAAAAAAAAAGAAAACTGACAATGTCCGTAAACCGCTCAAAAAGAGTCAAAATATTTTTAAAATGTTATGGTGTATAGAAAATGACTACTGGGAAATTTTTACTTTTGACCCCCCAAAGTACCAACTAGATTCACTTTCCTATCAGAAAAGTTACTATTGAAGAAAATCCAAGCACTTTTACTGTCCTTAAAGGTGATGACAGACACAAAAATAAAAAAATAAAAAAATAAAAAAAAAAACACACATCATTGTAAAATCAATACATTCATCGCTTCGCTCAGAACCTAAAATATGGTCTAAATAATATTCAATATAAATCTGATGCACATAAATAAATTGTTACGAGATCAATAATCTTACCATTTTCAATGTTACAATAATAATAATATAATAACAATGTAATATAGAATTTGTACTGTCCAAATTGCCACTTAGTGATCCGATTTGACTATTCTTCACGTATTATTTATGTAATATAATATATATATATATACATATTTATACACGCAAAACAATAAAGTTGTGTGGTAATGATGAAGGCTATTTTTCAATGGATATTATTGAAATTAACTTTAAATTTTCAGTATTGAAGTATTAAATACACAAAACCACACAAAATAAAATTAATTCTTCCTTCAATGAAAAAACCGCTCAAAATGTTTTTTTATTATTTTGATTAAATCAAACTTTCCAGGTTTGTTAACATTTATTTACAAAATGTGAATAAAATAAACATTATGTTATTAATAAAAATATAAAGCTTTCCATTATTTAAAAAATGTGTCTGATTAATTAATATGAAAATTAGGTCTATAATTATTCTGAATTGCAGATATAACAAAATTATAATAAAAATAAAATAGTAAAAGTGATTCGATAACAGCTATATTATAGTAAATTTTTACAACTTAGAAGTTACATCAAGAACATTATATTCGAATCGTCAACTTATCACCGTCATATTTTATATCTTTAACAATAGTAAAACTGTTTATTCCTATTTCAACAGTTTTGGTGAGTATTTGTTTTGTTGACTATAACAATATCATGCATCATAATATGGCGAGGTTTCATCCCACGCCAAACTGTTGTTTGCTAAATATCTTGCAGTTAATGACATATGATATCGGAGTATTTGTCACTTTATTTAAAAATGCATAATAGTATCAAACTGTGAATTTCAATATTATTATTATTATTATTTTTTTTTTAATGTAGTTTTGTCTGAACTACCTACACAGAATCATTTGTAATCTTTAATGTTGTGCCATCACAAATACACAATGTTAATGGATAATACTTCCATTAGATGCTAGAGATGTTCCGTTTAGTTTTTAGCACACTGCACACAAGCTTTAGGTTTATTAGTGTGTTCAACCGCAATAATGGAAATGAGTTTTGTTTATTTTAACGGGGCATTATTAATATTAACTAAAGTTGAAAAACACGAGAGAAAAAACTGGGAAAATTGCTCTTCTGTACAGTAGGTCAATAGGTGTCGAGTGTATCTTTTCATTGAGTAAGTTACTGTAATTAATTTATTCGTTTGAATCCAATGAATTTACTTCAGTATGTCAATATACAACTAAATAGTTACATTTTACAAATGCAGTATCTCGATTGTATTTAATTTTGTTGCTTTTTGTTTGAATGCGCTTTAATTTGGCTTTTACTGCATTTCTATTTTGAAGGGAAATAAGGTGCACACATTTAAACAAAATGTATGAGATTAACGGAAACATACCTAATTGCAGATCACCGTGTGTATTTTACTGACCGAATAATTATAAATTATAATAGTGATATATCCATTTATTATAGTAATATAATCACACAAAGTTGATAAAAAAAAATAATAACATGTCCACTTCAGTATCGTAACTTAACATCAGTGAGTATATGATTACCTATATTATGTACCAAAAACTACATAGCCCGGAAACTTGTAAACCACTCCGGTCCGGGGCATTAAACACTTATTTTTGTCTATATTAAATTACGTTTTCTTTTTATAGTAAACTAGTTTATCCTGCACGGCGTGGCGTTGCTCGTGACAAATTAAATAACGCCCATGGATTTATCGACCTGTCTTAAACTCAACTCCGTTAAATGGAAACTACACAGATTTTTAACATAGTAATTTTGGTGGTTTTAACTAAATATAAAATGCAGGTATAAAATTAAATCCAAACATAGGTAATAACAATTTAATTTTCTGCAACCAATAGCAACCATATATATATTAAAAAAAAAACAATTTCTTTTTTCGAGAGCCACCAAATCCTTGTGTAAGCCTTTCTTTAAATGTACATTTTGTAAAATATTTTCTTAGTACTCCACTGGTGATATGAACGTACCATGAAAATGTCAATCTTTAGCTATCATAGTTTTAGCTGCTTATTGGTTATGAATCAGTCAATCAGGACTTCGGAGATTGTTCTTAGAGATAATATCAGGAAAGTTTGGAGAGTAGTTTGAACCACGTTCGACAAAATACCAAACACTATATTCAATTCACCACAGGCGGTTAGCCGTTTTGGTTGAATTAGTTCCATAAACCTATCAGTACTCCGACGCAAATTTTCTCTCGAACAGAGGTACACTAAAACTAAGACAAAAATATAGGTATAGGGCCGTATTCTATGTTTGTTAATTTTATAATAATTCTCAAGTAACAGCGTAGTGTTAAACTGTTACATCTCATACATATTAGAATATATGTTTTAAAATCCGATGAAACTGTTACGACATTATAATCGATCAGTTACATTTACATCGTTGAAGATTTTCACTTTCAGTATAAATACTATAATATAGCATAACGTGTAAATATACAATAATATTATATACTCTTGAAGCGTTATTAATATACAATAATATTATACACGCTTGAAGCATTATTATTTACCGTGTATTTATGTTTAATGATTAAACATCGGATATTATATCGTTTATTTACTAGTATGACTGCGATTTATCCGTGTCAATTTTCTACCTCCACGCTACTACATTAAAAATAATGTATATGTTTCTGTTTGGTTTGTGCAGGAGGCGGGACAACTACAACGCCATGCCAATGGAGACGAAACGACGGATAAAACCTTCCTGCGCCGGGATCCTTTACTATTGGTAAAATTTAATTATTTATTGTGCTTCAATATAGTTGTATGTATAGATATATTCTGATACGTGTACTTATTTATCCGATCATACACCACCGATACATGTTATTTTGGCCAGCTTCGGCCTTCGATAATAGTGTAAACATGATAAACTATAAATTAAGTTAAAATGTCGTTAATAATATTCAATTTACACAAATATAATATTATGCTTCGATCACAGACATAGGTATCTCAATGTTATTTCTATAATGGCATAATAATATTAATTTTGTTGTTTGGTATTGTGTTCGAAAAGTCGATTGGCCGCGGCCTCATCCGTTTATCGCAACTTTCTAACGTTTTAATTAAATTAACTCGACCAGACTAAAGTGTATTCAGGCGTAATCCATTTTTGATCTTTTCTCGAGTTATGAAAATAAAATAAGAAACGCTCCAAATCTAAAATCTTCAAAGCTTCACTACGAAATGTACTTATAAAGTAACATAGCAATATTATTTCAGACATAGGTAATAATGTTTATTAACTGAAAATAACACAGGGTTTTCCATTGCAATCGTTATGATTTGACGACGTTTCCACTGAAATAATAATGTATCGACGTAGTACCTACACCATTAAACATAATAATGGGGATTCAAAAGAAGAAAAAAAATCACTCAAACGAAAAGTTTCAAATAAAATGTTATTATAAAGATACAATCGACCCAAAAAACTTTGGAAAAATAGACTTACTGTTACCTGAAGTTACAATGTATGTGTATATAAAATAATACGTATAATATTGTTATTATATAACAATCGTGCGTCTGCAGCCACTGAGCCACATGGTATAAATATAACTTATAAGTCTGGATCGATTTGAAACATGACGTATGCGGTGCAGCTTATTTATATATAATATATAGGTTAGGTACTTACGTGCACCATAATATCTCCGAAATAATAATATCTGTGGTCGAAATGTCTTCGCGGGAAAAACATCTGTGAACAATAATATTTCCAAAGGTCTCAAAATTAATTACACTTTTAATGCATCAATAATACGTTCCTACCTATATATTTGATAATGTTTGGTTTTATATGCTATTTGTCTGTTATTTGGAACAATATGTTATCCCCTGCACAAACAACGATTCAATATCAAATTAATTAAATAGGTACAACCTAGCCATTTTAACGCGTGGTCGTAACCGTAGAATGTTGTATACGGTGTTTCAGTGAAATATTAAATGACGATAAGATGGTGGGGGGGGGGGGGGGGGGGTACGAAAAGATTTTTTTGTAAACTACTTAAATTTACATGCAAGGCACCAAGTATAATTGTACGTACCTATTAACTTCAGAAAAAATGTATATGTAATATGTATCCAACTATATATTATTCTAGTAACTGCAGATGACCTCGAGAAAAAACATATAGAGTAACGATAAAACACGAAAGCGATCAATTGCATCACAGTATTACACATTTTTACACGGCTTTCCGTAAAATATTCATTAAGTATTACAAATTTCGTTTATCAATTAAAACCAGTTAATTTTAATGATAAGCTCCTTGGTGGATACAGAACATACATAAGATTATGACACAAACGCATAATATTGTATACCTTTATGATTTATGATTGAATAAAAAATGAATACTGTAATGCATGGTGGTACGCAATTTATTATTGTATTATAATACGCATGCGTGATGCACCATGCTGTTTAATTCAACAGCATTGACTTTTCATACAATATTTATCGTTTCATGCATTTCCTCGATGATGAAAGACTTGAAAAGTATACTTTTCGTGTCGAGGCAAAATTAATACAAAAGCGTACGATTCAAATCGAGGTAAATCGCAATGGACCATTTTGTCCTATTATTTACTTATACCAATTGGCGTATTTCCATTAAATTTCAGCAGATGCAAAACTTTCATTGATCCAATAGTCATAAATACAAATTAAGTCATATTTAAAACCAATCGCGTGCACTATCTCTTTATATTTGATTACACACAAATATCGAGATAACTCTCAAAGGAATCTGTATCTTACAAACACTATATTATTATAATATGCATGAAAAAATACAATATTAATATTAAAAAAAAAAGAAAAACTTATTTTATCAGATTGTAGTCAGCTTTAGTCCAAAATATCACAATGACACGGCTATAATTTATAAGTGATAACGTACAATTATTCAGTTGCGTTATCTTCTACCAAACGAATTCAACAAAACAATAATTAAATATTATAAATATTGAATAGGGTTGCGAAGCTCAGCTTATCATTGCACCTGCTTTATAATGAGCCTTGGGGGTGCCATGCCAGTGTTGTGTCGTACATTCACGTGATTATACGCTACTGCTCATACCTATTCACTGTATTCACCGTTGTTATATTAATACTAATTTGGCGTGCTGCGTACTATGCTGATACAAAGGCAGTTTAATTGCGTATGGTGTTTTTGAAGTTGGCTACATTTGCAAGTAATTACCACAAACGAGCATGAAAAGTCACGTTTTAGGCGTAAAACATAGAGGTAATGCACCGTTTGCAATTATTGCTCGGACCCATTTGAAATTATATCAAGTAACACAAATTATGATAGTCAAACGTGGCATTTGATATTATTTCAAGTAATACAAATTATGATAATTAAACGTGGTATTTGACATTCACGTCCGGCGTATATACTTCAATATTTGTATAGTATAATACGATTTTGTTGACTCCAAAACACCCCATTACTATAGGTAGTGAAATAGTACAAATTATATTATGCTGTTATATTTTATTTGTTTAAATGATTGAAAATTACACCAGTTTCTGTAGTCGTACAAGTCCGATAAAAAATTTAGAATAATATTAGAACAATATGGATATCTTAATATTTTCGTGTTTCGACTGATATCCGTGAAACCCGACTTAAATTGGCATCCTGCAGTGGATGTTTTAGACGTGTGTGTTTTCATTAATTGTTCGTACCAATGTCACAGGAATCTAATACCATCAAAAAGTTTTACCCCTAGGAGAAAAATTAACCTAGGGCATTTCGACCACCGCTGTTAAACTTTTGGAAACATTTTTCCCGACTTAAAATTATAATATGTTATTAATTTCTCCAAGGTAAACATTTCCTGTATACCAGCGACCATTCTTTTTAAAAATAATTTGGGACCGTTGTTTCGGTGTTTTCAGTTTTGTGAGATTTTTCTTAGGCATTTAAATAAAAAAATAATTCTTGGATACAGGCAGCTATTTCACTATACCACGGTAGTTATTGGTTCGGTATCTAATATCATTGATAAAATAAAATATACAACATAATATTATATCATGTGTATTAGTGTATTGTATCAATTGCATTATGTTTTGTGTATTTTAATAATTTAATAATAATAATATGACATATTGACATCTGTCGTACGCACATCAGACTCAGTCAATCTTTACACGTCACATACTCGAAACGAGGTATACCTACATACGCACTCGAACCGTGATGGTTTGACGTGAAATGATTAGACGTTGTACGAGTTGGTATAATATTGTTACTTATTTATTAGTATTATTTTTATATAAGCATTAAATAGTAACTAAACCTATGGTGGACGTAATTGGACTTTTACAAAATGCTGATTTTAAATAATTGTGTTTTTCACTCCAGACAATTCGATAAAAATACTCGCTTATATAATATAACGTAACGTTAACTATTATTATTATTATTATTACTGTACTACTGTTACAGCAATTTACTCAAAGTTTAATACGTAGAACAAAGAGAGAAACAAATTAAAACTATCGAATATTTCTCTATTAAGTTAACGGAAAACGCGCAATTGTGTGGCCTTGCGACAGTTCCTAGAAAGGGATTCATTTAATTTCGAGTCGAGCACCACTACCGGACGCAGAGTTGAATAGCTGTATTATTATTGTTATTATTATTATTATTATTATACACAAGCCGATCGTAAAAAAAAAAAGTCATCTACCCGTACTATATAACGTCAGACAACGAAATCAGAGTTACGCACAAATGTGTACACTAGTCGAAGGTACCTATCGTACCTAAGGTACACACTCGTATGTATAATACCGTGCATTTGGCTCATATACGGCCGGAAAACGTGAAAAATCCATCACCTCGTGTATAACACTTGGGTTTGTGAGTATACTCACGAAAATTATCTCAAGCGTCTACATATGGTGATTAATTTAAAATTGTTTCAAAACGTATAACTACATATAATATTTGTCTACGATTTAATGGTGTAATTAATATTCTTAAAGTTTTTCAACGTTTAAAAATGCACTGTTTTTCCTGATACCTATAATATTGACTGGTGTGCGATTGTACGATCAAAAATCACTATGTCTATCAAACTGTCTTGGTAATGCTCGCACAATGCGGCGTCCGGTAACAGGTAGGTAAACGCGTGCTCTTCTATGGCATACCTATATATATACGACCAACTCTGTACGAAATGATGTGACTCTGTTTGGTGAATCACCCAGCGCACATCGTTCTTCGCGTATGTGTTTAAAAAAAAAAAAATTGTTTACTTATTAATATTGTTCAATATAAATTGAGTATTTATATTTATACGTAATATTGATGACAATAAGAGCGGATCTATTTTATTTTCCATTTACCTTAAACGCGTATGATGTGTTTTGATAGACATGGTATACGTGGTCTGAAAGTCTGCAACGTTCTATATTGCAAAGTTGTACACGAAGTTTAATGGCATATTATTATGTGTTTGGGAGCGTTTGTAGATGCCTTCCGTTCCGGAACTATTTTCGTCGATAAAAACAACGATTGCCGCCATTTCGTCAATTAGACTACTGAGCCCTATGTACTATTATATATTATATATATATATATACAGTAACAATAGATTACTTTTACGACTGGATATGTCCGTTCAAATAGAAATGCGTGACCGGTCGATTCAGAAAGGACCAGAACTATATAACGAGTATATGTTTGTAGTTCGTTGTATTATACACTGCGTACCTACAGCAATTTATTTTCCCGTGAGTCTCGCGGACAATCGTTTATTTGTGAAAGTCTCGGGTTTACGATGATTATACGTTATATTATGCAGAATATTAAGCTTAGGGTAGTTTTCCATATTGCGTTTTCACCATTCATATTGTCATAGTGAACATAATGAATTTATAAGCATTAAATATGACTGTGTGATGTTTCCCAGAAGATTAAAAAGTAGGTATGAGTTTATCGATGCGTAACATTTTCAATGCACTCGCTTTGCAAAATAAAAAAATAATAATAAACTTAGGAAGTATCTCTGCTGTTAGTAGGTTTTTACCTCTTTTTTGAATATATGTAACTGTAATAGTGTAAAGGATGTGTTAGATTTTAATATTTTATAAATAATTTCTTACAAAAATGATTCTGAGTAGAGACGGTCCGTCACCCTATTCAAAGATATTTTATAATCAGTTTATCATATTAATATAAGTTTTTTATTTTTCAATAACTATATACTACATAATATTATAATACCGACATACCGTATAAGGGTGCACCTTATCACATGTGATAGGTTCATTTTATAAATGGCTTAACATTTATCCATATATTTTGAATAGTTCATTCTGTGTAATAATTAGTAATATACCTAGTAATATACATAGTACCTAGTAGCAAAAATATTCAAGTCACTACGAATAATATACTTTTATTTACAACACAATAACTATAAATTCTTTATTTTTTTATTGAATATCCAATTTTGTTGAAATTTGAACTTTTTTTTTTATTATTATTGAAGTAATCTACAATCTATACATGATCATGGTATAATAAATAAGTTTGTTGAGTGACGAGTAAGAATGATATGATAATAGGATTAGGGTAGGTACCCAGTGGTAACACCCTATAAATTTAAAAATGTATATGGTGTTATTAAATGGTGTATTTAATATAATATTAAAATGTCTATAAGTAAAAATTGTTTCTGTGTATTTTGGGTATTTGTAGGTTGCTACAACTAAAACATATGAGAAACCTTGTATTAAATTATCAAGCTTTTTACTTACAGGTAAAAATTTGATCATACATAAACCGTAAAAACAAAACAAAATCTAACATTTAAACCATCTATAAATAGCACAAAAAGAGTAAAAATATAACAAGATGTATTTCATGTCTAAAAAAAATAAATATAAATATTTGGTGTTAAGTTCAAGTCTTTAAGGCGGTTGAAAGTGGACCGTTTTTTAGGGGTTGAGTATAGGCAATATGTTATATTCATTGAGAATTGCTGTGTGAGTGTGTGTGTAATAACTGATCATTGGTGTGCGTTAGTTCCCCGAACGCGTAATTATTTCGTTTTATCAGTAAACAGTTCAACAATAATTTTATTACCGTCACACCGCGCATTGTGTTGACAAAACAGGTAGGTAAATACAACATCGTACTTACATAAAGTATAATGTACCTAGTTCATAGTTTTATCAAAAACATAATCATTATAAATTATATATTGACAACAGTAAGTCTTTAAAAAAACAATTGCTTGTATTATATTATATTGCTACATAAATGTATAATTATATATTATATTCTTAATATACCTTAATTTAAGCCTTCTATCTTTTAATGTTTTCCTTAAAAACCCCGGGACTACAGTTCCAGAAGAACTTTTACGACGAGCTGACATGTCTACAATTCTATTACAATAGTTTCTTAAAATATGGTTCATACATTCTATTTTTTTTACATCTATGTCGTAATCTGCATAAGGTTTAGAAAGTGTTAACTTCTTCATTATACTTGAATCTCCATCTCCAATTAATTTATCATATATTAAATTATGCATAGTCACACTTTGACAGAATCCCTCGACAATTATATCGGATTCCATGGCAGTAGAAGTCCCATTCCAATTTTTAAAACACTGATGAAATGGTGATTCTTTTTCACTATTTTCATTATTTTGGCAAACTGAACAGTGTTTATTACGTACGCCCATAAAAAGAACTTTGTTGATCCTATACCCAATGATAGACGCCTAAATAATAAATTAAACATCAACGTAACAAGTGTCTAGTAAAAAACAAAATAAATAATTATAGATGTATCTACAGTCATTCGTTTTTTAATTACAATAAAATAAGAAAATTGTTACATGAGAAATCGAGTAAATATCAAATGTTGTAAAAATATAAATTTCAGACGCTCATAAAAATTTAATTTAAGTTTCTTCTAGACATTTTTTTTTTTGATAAAGGTAGGCAAACTTATGAGTAATCTTATATTACATTTTCAAATCTTAGATTTAAAAAGAAAAATTTTTATGAATTCTCAACTCAAAATAATTTACTATTTTTCGTGATTTTTCCGTATTTTGTCAAAATTTGATCTTTAAATGCTTATAAATAAAAACTGTGACTAAGGATTTTTAATTTTTTTCATCTGCCTTTGAAACAATAACCTAGGAGCCTTCTATTAAATTTTCAAGCTTTTTTACTCAACAGATAAATTTTTATTGATATTTATAGAAAAAAAAAACTAAAAAAATTGAAAACTGACAATGGCCGTAAACAGCTCAAAAAGAGTCAAAATATTTTGTAAATTTTATGGTGTATAGAAAATGCTAATATAAACATTCAGTAAAAATTTCATGTCTCTACGGTCATTTGTTTTAGAGTTACACCAAAAACCAAAATCGATTTTCTCGAAAACCGATTTTGCGTAAAAATTCCCGTTTTTCCTTAATTTTTCTTTTGTTTTTCACGTCGCTTGTGAAAACTACTGGGAAATTTTTACTTTTGACCCCCCAAAGTACCAACTAGATTCACTTTCCTATCAGAAAAGTTACTATTGAAGAAAATCCAAGCACTTTTACTGTCCTAAAACGTGATGACAGACACAAAAATAAAAAAAAAACACTCATCATTGTGAAATCAATACATTCATCGCTTCGCTCAGAATCTAAAATACCACTGAGATTTAAAATAATTATAATATCGCATTATTGAACAACTTTTTAACTGATTATTGCTTATTTCTGAAACGTTATTGCTGTCGTCATTGCCGAGTTCTTGAATTTCTTCATTTTTTTTTGTAAATTTGCCAAATTGTGTTTCAACTTTTTTCGTCTTATGAATAATTTAGCTCGTTTTTTATTACCAAAACGCCAATTACTCATTTTTACCACAAGAAAATAAAATTGGTAGTGAGTACAAATAGTGCACGGACTGAATCACGATGGCATAATATACTAAATAATATTTTATTTAGCAGCTGTGTATCATTATAATATTATGTAATTGATTTCTTATCGCCCGTATAATAGTCGCGGCTAAGATTCTCGGAAATCGGTATAGCGTACCTACGCGCAGTCACACGTCACTATATTTTGCAATTGAAAATGTTTGAACTCCTATGTGGCTATGAAAGTCCCAAAAAGCGAAAGAAAAATTCACCCAGTACCAAAAGCCCGATTTTAATTTTGAAAACACATTTAAATTCATTATTCTGTTTTCTAGGTTATGTAGGAAATGGATTTTCGATTTTTTCTATTGTTTAATTAATATAGTACCAAATTAATTTTCTTTTTTTTCCAAAATTCACTTTTACTTTATTGTTACTAAAAAACATAAAATTATAAATTAATTTCCTACATAACACAGACAAGGAGTAAACAAATCCAAACATTTTTTCAAAATGAAAATTGGACTTCTAGAAGTGTGTTTTTTTTTCTTTTGCTTATTGGTCTAAATGCACGAAAAAACGACCCACTTTCAACCGCCTTAAAGTAATATATTGTTAGTACCAATAAAGAAAATAATTTTGTGAAAATAATTAATTTATCGCCCCACTCAGGATGTAAAAGTAAAAAACATTAAATCTGAAGTTGTTTTTAATTCATTTCAGCTTCACGAAACATATACAATCTTATAACCAGCATTTTAGTACTCAAATGAGTGACGTCAAAGTTCTATCGAATACCATTAGTTGTAAATTATAAAAATGTTGAAGAGCGTTTACAGTAGAGTTAATCTTGTAGACTTAAAACAGTAATCGATTTGACGTAGATCTTCTTCAGATCACAACATAGATCTTCCACTACTTGCGAAACCAAATACTGCCGATTAACAGGGAATTTTAATGGAGACTTAAAGTTTTTTTCGTTTCGAATGATTTATCGATTTAGTTTCCGTCGCGTAGTGCGACCGTTATCATATTGTTAGGCATGTTATTGCAGTGCAGATTGGTCGTTTAGATCATAAGTTGAAAACGGTTTAAAACAATTTCCAAAGTTCCACTACAGTGATATAAATATTTTCGTTGACAATATTCCCCACTCAAAAAGTGCGGCGAAGGAGTATTAATTAATGACGATTCTATTTTTCGTGCGTTTTTCTTTTCAGATGATTAAATAATAATAATAGTAATAAATACGCACATAAACGAGGAGCATTAATAATTTCTCTAAATTTAAAGCATCAACGTTTAAGTTTTTGTTGCTTTTGTATTGTAATATTGCTGTCTGATATTACCATTTTTAATATGCGTATCGCAATTTTATTATTATTTCTACAGAGTTTTTTGCACATTTGTCTGCGTTTACTTACCCATTGCAGCCTTAACTTTATATGTACAGAACTATTTGAATTCTTAAAAGAAATAAGTTATTAAACTTCTAATATATTCACAAAAAATAAATCGAAAATTCGCTTACTTTAATCATTGTTGTAAGATTTTATACATTTTCATTTCTAGTTGAGTCGGATCAGGTAAATTAAATGTCAAACAGTTTATCAATATTGTGCATCTCAAATACAAATATTATGTTTCAAAAATATTAAATTAAAAAAAAATATTGACGAGACAAACACAGTGGAGTGGTAAATATTGCTTATTATATTGTAACGCTCTACAAATGACAGCATAAATTATTTTATTTTTAACATTATTTCAAATTTAAACAATACGATTAGTTATTTTAACGTATATTTCTGATGGTAGTACCTATAGAAGTATTAACTATACATTTTTAAACTTTAATAACGGTACTTGCATCAGTACAAATATTTTGAAAACAATTAAATATGACTTAATTGGCTCACTAATAATGTTTACTGATCTCAAAAATATTAAGAACAATTTTTTTATCGAAAATCAATAACTTGCATTAGTTTTTAATTTTTTCCACGCTGGTTTTTTTTAATATAAGTTTTGTGTATTTAAATTGCTTGGTTATCGCCTTGCCCCCTATCCACAAGTTTCCTTAGCTAACATACCTATCCCTACATCCCAATCGGTTAAGTACCTAGGGCTAACCATTGATAGGCGTCTCACTTGGGCACAACACGTAAGGGAAAAAAAACTCGCTTTAAACGCGCGTCTCCGGTTGCTGAAAATACTTCTTTCAAATAAACATACTAAATTAAATACAAAACTACTAATTTGCAAATCCTTAATTAAGCCTATGTGGACATATGGTCTACAACTTTGGGGCAATGCCAAAAAATCCAATCTTAACAAAATACAAACCGTTCAAAACAAAATTCTGCGCCCCATCACCAATGCTCCGTTTTATATTTCTAATTTCACTCTCCATTCTGACTTAAAAATCAAAACCATTCATGAAGAAGCTAAAACATACTACAAACGTTTTTTCAAGAAATTTCCTTCTCACTCAAACCCTCTAATTTCCGGTCTAGCCTCTCACACGATTCCTAGTAATCCACCACGGCGTCTAAAAAGAAACTGGTGCAGATACCTACTTAATGATTAACAAAAAAAAAAAAAAAAAATTCTTATCCAATAATATATAAATATATTTAAGAAAAAGGAAGTGCGATCACTGGATGGCTTCTTCCTTCACCCTTGTCATGTTCAAACTTATTATAGCACATATTCTTATTATGCCTTTGTGTATAGATTGTATATCATCTAATAAAAAATTTAAAAAAAAAAAATTGCTTGGTAATTTAAATTATTTTATTATGATTGAATTTTTCTCCAAAACACTATATGTTATGCTATCATCTTAATATTTTTACACGTTATTATTTTAATAACAAATTGCTCATTTTTGAAATAATACACATTTTACGCCATCTATTAGATTTTGGAAGTTATAGACCAGAAATACAAATAGATAGTTAAAAATACATTTTTGATATTTTAGCACTTCCCATACAAATTAATTAATTTAAATATGTTAATATTATAGCATCGGGATTCAGTTTTGATTATATTAAAATATTTTATTTAATTTAAGCATCGGCAACCATATCATGGCCATTGGCTATTTTTAAGGGGTTACTGTTTGTTGAGGAACACGTGTATGCGGGACAACGATTCGGCACTAAAAATCGGGTGGACACCCGTCCGTTAACTAGCAACGTCAGCCGATGCTTAACCTCAGAACACGTTAGTGATTGAGGCCAACTATCCAGCCACACTAGGCCCCTATGTTAAATTTTTTTTGACATTTTTGTATTTACCTCATCTGTTGACTCCTAAAACCACCCACTTGCGATAAAATACAGAACAAAACCGCACACTTTTGATATAGGTTCAAACCACACACTTTTGATAGGTTCAAACCGCACACTTTTGGTAGGTTAAAACCGCACAATTTTTCAAATCTTTGTATCCAAAAACCACGCACTTATGATTTTGACTCCAAAAAGGTCTTTACAATAGTACTTTATAATGTACAATATACATATGTATATTATACATTATACGTACAATATTATGAAAACAAGCTTTAAACATTTAAACAAGTGATCCAAAAAAAAATATAATTTAATTAAAAATCAAAAATATTACTATTAGATATTTACTAACTTGTTTTTGTTTTAAAACGTGTTGACATGATCATTGTATAGTCTATTATTATCTTATCCGTTATTTAGCACACAAAATAGTGTGCGATTTAAACCTATTATAAGTTTAGTTAAACCGTGACCGAAAAAGAGTGCGGTTTTTGGACAACATATATCTAAACTCCGACAGTGCAGTTATTGAAACTATAAAAGTATATTTTTAAGAACTAATTTATTAATTTGTGTTTGTAATTACGTATTATCTTATTGTAAAAAACTCAATTTTACCTAAATATATTATATTTTATTTTAAATCGGTATAATAAAATTTTACTCTTAATATACAAAGTCATCATAATAGTATTATAGTACCTAGGTATACCGTTTTAATTAAAAACTGCGTATTGCTTGGAATTATTTACAAATTTAGTAAATACGATTTAGTATACGATTATTGATTTTAGGATAGTTGTAATGATTTTTATCGTTTTAAACGAAGACTATTAAATGTTATTGTACTTACAAAATTAATTAGTTTTGAATAATTTTAAAAATAACCAACAATATGATTTTTTTCTTTTCAGTTTTAATTAATTAAAAAGAAAAAATAATATTGAAATGTTTCACTCCAACAGAAAAATATGATTTCTTATCGAGATTTGCCTTTTCTCAAGTTTGTTTTTGCATACAAACCAGAATTTAACCAATTTTATACATTATTTCTTGTTATATTATTAAAATAAAAGTAATTACTTACTAAATGCTAGCATACAAAGAGAAATAAATTCATACCGACTAACTGAATTTATAAATTATATAGGTTATTCAATAATTGTATAGTATATTATATTTAAAAATATTAAATTATATGATTAGTTACTGATATTTGGTATATATTTTTATAAATTATATAAATTTATTTTAAAATATTTTGATTTGTTTTGAGCTGTTTACGGACAATTTCAGTTTTAATTTTTTTAGTTTTATTTCTATAATTGTCAATTAAATTTTATTCGTTAGGTAAAAAAAACTAGAAAAAGTTAAAAAATATTAAAATAATATATCACAATTTTTTTTTGTTTTAAGATTCCTCATAAGTTTGTCACCTTTATATACTGTACAGCAGAGCAATATGCCAATATCCACTAGACTTTTTTCCTTACACTGTTTAGGATAGTACCTATACCTACCTACCTACCTAGACATTTTGAAATGTTTCATGTTATAAAAATCATATCTGAATGGCTCTATATGAAAGGGAAAACTGCTTAAAATAAAGTTATATGGGAAAGTGATGTACGAATGGATTGATTATCGATCAATTGCAATTTCTAATGATTTTAACGTGACACGTAAAAAATTATGATACAACGTGCAGCAGCAATAATAATTTAACGTTTTATAATAATTATTTTTTCGCATTTCTCAGAAAAAAAAATTATATCTCGTGCTATTTAATGATTAATTAAAATAAGAGAGATAATTACTCTTATTAAATGCACTTTGCATGGCCCCGGGGTGAACCTTTGTGTAATTTCTTTTGTACCTCTCGAGAGAACCGCAGGGTGCTGCTTGTCATTTATATATATATCTATTATACTCCTATTATATTTTTCCATTTAAATAATGAACGTAATCACGTTATTTTAATAGGTAAGATTAATGGTAATCGGACGTGGGGGGGAGGCGTAAATATAATGTTAAATTCCATAACACAACTATCGAAATTTAAAGAAAAAAAAAAACAGAATCATATATCATAGTAGAGCACTGCTGTACAATTGAACGTTCAGACGATTTTCCTAAATCGACCGTGATTCCATAAAAAATAACCTAAATATAGCAAATATTATATAATATAATACTTGGTGAAACAATGAACGGTTTTCAAGGGTGCTTGAATCGCCTCCTACACTTGCATTTTTTTAGATGCGCCCGTCACGAACGCGTAGGTATTCAGATAAATCGTTATTTTAGATAATTCAACCTCAGCAAACATCAATACAAATTTAAGTTTGAGCATTTATAACTAGGTAATATATTTATTTCTGAATGCCACGATGTGTAAGTACTATAATAATATATGAAATAATAATATATATATTGTATACAACATATTATAATTTATATATTATATACCTGCTACACGATAATAGTATTAAATGTTTTAAAGTTTATACCTATACCAGAGCGTTGTGTGCTTCCCTATAAGTTTTACACGTTTATTGTTGATGAGTAAAGTCTTTTAATTCATTGATTTTAGGTACGTGTTTTTTTTTATTTTTTCCCTTTACCTATTATAGTCATAATAGTCATTCAAACGACTCCTGGCAGTGTGAATCAGAATTGTGATGAATTGCAATATCGTTGTATTTTATGTTTTGTGATAAGCTAGTAAACATAATATAATTTTAAGAATTTAACCGGGAATATCATAAAATAAACGTGAACCGGCAACCAAACACGTATGGCATACGCGAATGAAAAATGATTATAGATTTTTGTTTTGTGAGTAGAAGAATATACAAGACGTGGGTTGGATAATTTGATGGACAAAAATAATTTTTTGAAATATTTATGAAGAGCATCCTGTCTTGGAATAATTGTATACAGTTTTAATTAATTTCTGGTCCATGTTTGATGATCATCTGAGATGACATGTAACAAAATATTTATTTGATAGCTAATTTAAAATATGAACTCATCGAAAATGTACATAACATTATTTATTTTGTAATTTATTGAATCGGGATAATCCTGCAATATCTTATAATTATTGTCAACTATAATAGCAAATTCAATAATGAATACGAAAAATTCTTATTATTATTATTTATTAACGCCCAAGCTGGTAATTTCTTACATATTATTAAATATTAGTAGAACATTATATACCATGTTATCGTGATAGGTATATATTAAATAAATAACAAATTCATCTAAGATAATCATCAAGTCAGGAACTCGGAACTAAATAATTTAATACCGTAAAATTAGCATAGGAAAGGTATCATTCTGTGCATTGGCTGATTGTTGCCGTAGGAAGTAGTGTGGTAGGGGACAACATTAAATAGTGAATTGTTTACGGAGAAGTATAAAAGAGTAATTAAATTCAAACTTTTCCTAAGGTTGGGAGCTTCTAATGGATCATTGAGTAGACAAGTACAATTTAGGTCAGCGTCTGAGTGTCGAGATGTAAGAGTAGGATTTTTCTAAGTATTTCGTAAAAAAGAGTAGTTATTACAAAGTGTCTAATCTTAGTGATATGGCCATATGTGAAACGTAGGTGATAAATGTATTATATCAATAACAATATGTAATTTAGAAGGGGGTTCTAAAGATTTTCAGGAGGTTAATATTATGGATTACCATTTGGAAATAAAAAGTTGAAGATATTTATGTGAAAATCTTTAATATAATATAATACGTACATTTTTGGTTTATTGATTGACAATCATCCACATTTTTCTCCATGTTATATTATTAATAAATAAATAAAAAATAAATTGATGAATTATAAATAAATATTATTTGATGCTGTAGAATATATTCAAATATAAGTCGAATGTTATTGATGTCTAGAGGATACATAAATTAATATTTAGATAAATTACACGCTAAACCTACGAGATTAATAATTAAAACAGCGGGGGACAGAGTGGCCAAAGTTGCAACGTGCACCGACGCTGGTTCAAAACCTCGGCCACGGGGGCATTTTTCTTCGGGCAAGTCACTGTATCCGAAGAACAAGTGTTGCCATACCCCACCCGAGCATGGCAGATACCTACGGGTGCCCACTTAAAAATCTGTCAAACTACCAAAACACACGTATTTAACTTATAGTACCATCACCCACAGTTGAAAACCCACCCAATGGCTTAAGTTGCCGCGGGTTAATTAATAAAAAATAAAAATATAAAAACAGTTTGCAGGTATAATATAAAAGTATATAATATAATACATACAGTAATAAATAATAATCATATTAATTTTTAAACTACAAAAATAAATAAAACCAATTGTTTTGTCTAGTTTGACGACCATTATAAGATCATAAATATACAAGTTTCTAACAAGTTATTATGAAGCAATCAATAATACCTATTATTATTAATGATTTTAATACTAACAATAAATCAAGCTATAAACTGTGCTATTGAAATAGTTTAGTAAGTACAAACCATTGTGTTGCCGCCGCAACAGTTTTATAGATTAGGTAATTAAGAAAAATCGGTCACGGGAGGAACAGCTGGTCTCACACATATCACTATTCGTATTGTTTATTTTTGTTTTAGTTATTATTGAATTTGTAGATGTATCGTGTGAGTTATATAATATGTAGATTACACCGTGTTATCGTACGCCGCCGCCGTGCGTCTGCTGGAATATATTAGCACGGCCGCCGATTATATTGTTGTTCTGTACCGTAAGCCGTAGAGTCAGGACCATTATTATTAATTATATTGAAGTATTAAACAGTTTTTTTTGTATGTGATTATTACTTATTAGCAAAAAGTGCTTAAGTGTGAATTATATTTATTATTTGTGAGCCATAAGGGCTAAGTCTAATTTATTTTATTATTATATTGTTCTTTTTTACGTGTACCTAAAATCACATATATATATATTTTGCATATACATAATATATTATACTTTGCTGTGCAATACTCGCGGGTTATCAACCGTGTCACCGTGATATCCTTTTGTATTATATTTTATCGTTAATTATTATTACTAGATGTAGGACCAGCTGGCCAGTCTGAGCTCCACAAAACTGTGAGTTATTATTGTTATTTTTGTTATTATTTATTATTGAGCCAGAAGGGCTACATATTATATTTATTATTGTGCCAGAAGGGCCATACATTATTATTATATTTATTATTGTGCCAGAAGGGCCATACATTATTAATTATACTTTTGTTGGGCCAAAAGGGCCACACCCTAATATATTAATATTGTAATTTTATTCGTCTATAAGAGACGTACATATATATATTAATTAATATTGTTTATTCTGTTTGGTCATAAGGGCCGTGTTATTCATTATATTATATTTTATTACCATTCAAATCATTTTTGTTACCATTATTTCAACTTAGTTACCTTCTTGTGAGTTTTTAATTATTGTAAACACACCACATACAAATACACAAATACACATTTAACACAACACGCACTACATAGCTCAACAGTATTTGCCCGGCAATTCCGACCACTATTGTTTGAGCTATTACCCCATTACACACCCAGCTACTTCTCCGCACTTTTAAGACCTAGGTGTTAGTGGGGCACAATATAAATTGGTGACCGGGCACGCGTATTATTACTATACGCTCCCGGCCCGTTCATTTTGGTGACCTCGACGTGATTTTTTGCTATTATTCTTGTTGTGTTTTATTATTTGTGAGTGTTAGAGTCGAACATGCACTAGTTTGTTTTAATTATTTTGTTTAGCTATCGGATCTACGTTACATCAGTTGCAATCGAATTTTATTATTATTATCAATTATACTTGTAATTTCTATAATAATAATTTAAAAAAAAAAAAATAATCATTTATAATGGGGTTAGATGAAATTATGCAAGCTCAGGTTAAGGAGCTTAGGAAAAAGCGTGGTATTATTAAGGCGTCGCTAACGCGTATGAAAAACTTTCTTGAGGGATTCGATCTAACAACTGACGCTATATCGCTATTGGAATTCCGTCAAGAAGAGTTGCCACGCCTAAATCAAAAGTTTGACGACATACAGACACAGTTGGAATTGATTGTTGTTGATGATTGCGAAAAGGAAGAAGAGGAGCGTAATAAGTTTGAATTTGACTATTTTAGTATCCGTTCTCGAATTCAGGAAATAGTGAATGCTAGGAAGATTAACAACAGCAGTTCTCACAACTCAACTTTCAATACGTCAGTAGGCCACAGTCGTGCTCAATTGCCTATCATTACGCTACCAGTATTTGCCGGTGATATCCAAGATTGGGAATCTTTTTTCGATTGTTTTCGTGCAATGATACACGATGATGGTGGATTTACACCAGCTCAAAAATTCTACTATTTACGGTCAAGTGTTAGTGGCCAGGCGTTAGACCTTATCAAGTCGGTTCCAATGACAGATACAAATTATGAGGTGGCAATAGAACGCCTGAAACTAGTCATGGCTGGCAATTAAGACAACACAACACCCAACTTCCTAAGTATTGTGACCTTGAGCAATTTTTAGCCAGTCGATGTATAGCTTTCGAGTCTTCCGAAGCAACTTCTGGACCAATAAGAGACATCAGAACTACATTGGCCGGTGAAACAGCAAAAAAGAGCAATGCCAAAAATGTATTTCCTGAGACAAGGCGATCTTTAGTGGCATCATCCAATACAGTCTCCTGTCAATACTGCACTGATGCTCATAAATTGTATCACTGCGAGAAGTTCAAGGCCGCTACTATAAACACACGTCTCTCATTTGTTCAGGAAAAACGAATGTGTTTCAACTGTTTGACTCCTGGGCATATGGCAAATGTTTGCAGATCCACTTATAGTTGTCGGACGTGCAACCGCAAACATCATTCGTTATTACATCAAGAAAGGCAGCAACAAATACCAGAGAAGGAGCAGCTTGAAAATAAGCAACCTGATATAAGTCAGCAGCTATCTACCTCCGGAGTCGTAGTATCTGCACCAGTACCAGTGAATACCACCGCAGAAAATTCACACGTATTTCTTGCTACAGCATTAGTCATGGTTCAGGACAAAAATGGTGGACATCGACAGTGCAGAGCCATCTTGGATAGTGGCTCTCAAGTCAACTTTGTTTCAAAGAGATATGCAAACTTACTGCAGCTAGCATGTAAAACGTCTTCATTGCCAATAAGTGGTATTGGAGACAATCGTTTAAAGGCAAGGTCGTGCAGCGAGTTAAAAATCGAATCCAGAACTAGTGATTTTAGTATCAAGATTTCTTGTTATGTATTGCCTAATATCGTGGGGAATCTAGCGTCCTGTCCAGAGCCTGCAGATGGATGGAAAATACCAGGTACTGTGTCTTCAAACTTGGCTGATCCAGACTTTCACCGTCCTCAAAGTGTTGACCTACTTATTGGAGGTGGCTCGTTCTTCGACATTTTGGGAACAACAAAAATACCATTGAATATAGGTTCAGTCACGCTTTATGAGAGTAACTTTGGATGGCTTGTAACGGGAGAACTGCCTAAACGTCAAACACCAACACTTTTGTCAATTGGACAGACGATAGAGGAGGATTGGAAGGTTCTCGGAATCGTTGAGGATACAAGCTATGGTCGAACATCAAGGGCGAATAAGAGAAGTCAAGAAGAGCTAGAAACAGTGCAACATTTTAAGCAATACACAATACGTGATGAGGAAGGGCGTTTTGTTGTACGACTTCCCATCAAGGAGACAATCAGTGAAATAGGCGAAACCTTACCTATGGCGATCGCACGATTCTTAAATGTAGAGAAAAGATTGCAGCATGACGAACACCTGAAGAACGAATACATACGATTTATGAATGAATATATTAAGATGGGGCATATGGTTGAAGTACTGGAAAATTCAGTTCAAACGCAGAAACACTTCTATCTGCCGCACCATTCAGTAATAAAGGCATCAAGTTTAACGACAAAGGTTCGAGTGGTTTTCGATGCTTCCGCCAAGAGCGCATCTGGTGTCTCTCTTAACGACGTTCTGAAATGCGGTCCTACTGTTCAGCAAGATTTATTTTCTATACTTGTTCGCTTCCGTAAGCATCAATTCGTCTTAACTTCCGATATAGAGAAAATGTTTCGGCAAATCAAAATCGCAAGAGAAGACTGGGACCTACAAAGAATTGTTTGGAGATCCAGTCCTAAGGAATTACTTCGTTTATATCAACTCACTACAGTAACATACGGAATGACTCCTGCTTCATTTCTATCTACCTATTGTCTAATAGAACTCGCGAAAAGTGCCGAAAAGCAATTCCCGTGCGCTTCAAAAGTGATTGCCGAAGATTTCTATATGGATGATTTAATGACGGGAGCCGACACCGAGGATGACTGCTGTCAATTACAAAGAGAAGTAAGCACAGTGCTAGATTCAGCAAAGCTACCGTTAAGGAAATGGTGTTCCAATTCCGAGTTTGTACTGCAAAACATGTCTAAGTGTGTTAACGATCCCTTGTTCGTGTTGGATATCGGAGACGATGACACTGTCAAGTCATTGGGACTGCAGTGGAAACCAATTGCCGACCTATTTCAATTTGAAATCGTATCAAGATCCATGGAAGGTACATTGACAAAAAGAGCTATACTCTCAGACCTAAACAGAATTTTTGATCCACTCGGTTTCCTGTCACCGGTTCTAGTGAAGGGAAAAATATTTCTACAACAGCTCTGGTCCATGAAGATAGATTGGGATGCAAGGCTTCCGTTAAATATACAGGAAAGATGGGGTAAATTTTACGAAGATCTGGAGCGACTGAAATATTTATCCATTCCCAGAAAGGCTATACCTGAACGAACTGATATCATAGATGTACACGGGTTTTGTGACGCATCCGAAGAAGCGTATGCGGCCTGTATCTACATTCGTTCTCAGAGCAGCGATGGAAAATGGCATTCCAGACTTCTTTGTGCAAAAACTCGAGTGGCCCCGTTAAAAGGAAATACAATACCCCGACTTGAATTGAATGGTGCCTTGTTATTAACTGAATTGGCTCAACGGGTCGCTGATTCATGGCAAATCAATATTCATCAGTTCAAACTATGGACGGATTCAACTATAGTTTTAGGGTGGTTGAATAGCCAAAGCAGCCGGCTAAAAATCTATGTTGCCAATCGAGTAGCTCAAATTATGGATATTACAGAGGTCAGCCAGTGGAACCATATAGGCACGCAGGAAAACCCAGCAGATATCCCTTCAAGAGGTTTAAGACCACGGGAACTGTTAGCGGCAAGATTGTGGTGGAACGGACCTACCTGGTTGGAAAGTGATGAGAAGGATTGGATCTTGAATCCGATAACCCATGATGATGAGCTACCCGAAGTACGCAAAGTGAAGCTAGTGCTATTAGTGATCAAACCGTTGAATAGTATATTAGAACACTACTCGGAATGGAATTGTATGCTACGAGGAGTTGCTTGGTTAACGGTCTATTCGAAGTACATGCGTAAGAAAATCAATGGGCCTCAATCCCTAACAATATCAGATTTGGACGAAGCGAGGAAATCAATTTTAAGAATGGTCCAAGCTGAGTGTTTCAGTAAAGAGATCTCGTCACTAGAAAGGGGACTAGAAGTACCAAGAAATAGCAAGTTGCGTAGTTTGAATCCCTTCCTGCGCGATGGGTTAATACTTGTTGGTGGAAGACTCGAGAATTCAGACATAGCCGATGGACAAAAACACCCTATAGTATTGCCTGCTAGTCATAAAATAACCAGGCTAATATTTGAAGCATACCATCTCGAGCTACTTCATGGAGGACCTCAGCTCATGTTATCTGAAGTTAGACGTCTTTACTGGCCACTGCTAGGTCGAGTAACCGCGAGATCAGTGGTATGGCATTGTGTCAAATGTACAAAGGCACGTCCACGTTTCAATCATCCAATTATGGCACCACTCCCAAGAGACCGAGTTCAGTGTACTAGACCTTTCACTGTCACAGGTGTAGATTTTGCTGGACCCATATATATTCGCAGTGGTTTGAGGCGTGTAGCTGCTAAGAAGGCTTGGATTGCTATATTTGTTTGCTTCTCAACGAAGGCCATACATTTGGAGTTGGCTGACGATCTTTCAAGTAAGTCTTTCATGGCGACATTTCGTTGTTTTATGGCTAGAAGAGGAAAATGTGCTAAGGTTTTTAGTGACAATGGCACAAACTTTGTTGGGGCTCAAAAGGAGTTAATTTCAATGATGAAAAAAGCCAGTGTTGATCTTGAGAAAGAAGGTATTGAGTGGCATTTCAACCCGCCTTCTGCTCCACATTTTGGTGGTATATGGGAGAGTGCCGTGAAGAGTATGAAACACCACATGAAGAGAGTTATATCTGATCACAAGCTTACGAATACAGAAATGCGAACTCTCTTGTGCCAAATCGAGGCTTGTCTCAATTCCAGACCGATGACTCCACTAAATAGTGATTCTTCTGACTTGGCAGTCCTTACTCCATCTCACTTCTTGATTGGAGGAGCTATGTTGTTACCAGATGAACCAGACATATCTAAGGAAGAGCCCAATGGTCTACGTAGATGGCAACTAGTGCAAAATTTGATGCAGACCTTTTGGAAGCGGTGGTCGAGAGAGTATCTACCACAGACTCAAATTCGTGGCAAGTGGACAAGCAAGAGCGCACAGCTAGCAAAGAACGATGTCGTTATTATCAAAGATGATTGTATGCCTCCAGCCAGATGGAAGTTAGGATTGGTTATGGAATTGCATCCTGGCTCTGATGGTGTAGTCCGGGTTGTCACCATAAGAACAGCAAACGGAACGCTCATGCGTCGGCCAGTAATCAAATTATGTCGACTACCGACTGAAAAGGACAACAGCTCAGTTGAAAACCAGGATTTTCAACGGGGGGAGAATGTTGCCGCCGCAACAGTTTTATAGATTAGGTAATTAAGAAAAATCGGTCACGGGAGGAACAGCTGGTCTCACACATATCACTATTCGTATTGTTTATTTTTGTTTTAGTTATTATTGAATTTGTAGATGTATCGTGTGAGTTATATAATATGTAGATTACACCGTGTTATCGTACGCCGCCGCCGTGCGTCTGCTGGAATATATTAGCACGGCCGCCGATTATATTGTTGTTCTGTACCGTAAGCCGTAGAGTCAGGACCATTATTATTAATTATATTGAAGTATTAAACAGTTTTTTTTGTATGTGATTATTACTTATTAGCAAAAAGTGCTTAAGTGTGAATTATATTTATTATTTGTGAGCCATAAGGGCTAAGTCTAATTTATTTTATTATTATATTGTTCTTTTTTACGTGTACCTAAAATCACATATATATATATTTTGCATATACATAATATATTATACTTTGCTGTGCAATACTCGCGGGTTATCAACCGTGTCACCGTGATATCCTTTTGTATTATATTTTATCGTTAATTATTATTACTAGATGTAGGACCAGCTGGCCAGTCTGAGCTCCACAAAACTGTGAGTTATTATTGTTATTTTTGTTATTATTTATTATTGAGCCAGAAGGGCTACATATTATATTTATTATTGTGCCAGAAGGGCCATACATTATTATTATATTTATTATTGTGCCAGAAGGGCCATACATTATTATTATATTTATTATTGTGCCAGAAGGGCCATACATTATTATTATATTTATTATTGTGCCAGAAGGGCCATACATTATTAATTATACTTTTGTTGGGCCAAAAGGGCCACACCCTAATATATTAATATTGTAATTTTATTCGTCTATAAGAGACGTACATATATATATTAATTAATATTGTTTATTCTGTTTGGTCATAAGGGCCGTGTTATTCATTATATTATATTTTATTACCATTCAAATCATTTTTGTTACCATTATTTCAACTTAGTTACCTTCTTGTGAGTTTTTAATTATTGTAAACACACCACATACAAATACACAAATACACATTTAACACAACACGCACTACATAGCTCAACAGTATTTGCCCGGCAATTCCGACCACTATTGTTTGAGCTATTACCCCATTACACACCCAGCTACTTCTCCACACTTTTAAGACCTAGGTGTTAGTGGGGCACAATATAAATTGGTGACCGGGCACGCGTATTATTACTATACGCTCCCGGCCCGTTCATTTTGGTGACCTCGACGTGATTTTTTGCTATTATTCTTGTTGTGTTTTATTATTTGTGAGTGTTAGAGTCGAACATGCACTAGTTTGTTTTAATTATTTTGTTTAGCTATCGGATCTACGTTACATCAGTTGCAATCGAATTTTATTATTATTATCAATTATACTTGTAATTTCTATAATAATAATTTAAAAAAAAAAAAATAATCATTTATAATGGGGTTAGATGAAATTATGCAAGCTCAGGTTAAGGAGCTTAGGAAAAAGCGTGGTATTATTAAGGCGTCGCTAACGCGTATGAAAAACTTTCTTGAGGGATTCGATCTAACAACTGACGCTATATCGCTATTGGAATTCCGTCAAGAAGAGTTGCCACGCCTAAATCAAAAGTTTGACGACATACAGACACAGTTGGAATTGATTGTTGTTGATGATTGCGAAAAGGAAGAAGAGGAGCGTAATAAGTTTGAATTTGACTATTTTAGTATCCGTTCTCGAATTCAGGAAATAGTGAATGCTAGGAAGATTAACAACAGCAGTTCTCACAACTCAACTTTCAATACGTCAGTAGGCCACAGTCGTGCTCAATTGCCTATCATTACGCTACCAGTATTTGCCGGTGATATCCAAGATTGGGAATCTTTTTTCGATTGTTTTCGTGCAATGATACACGATGATGGTGGATTTACACCAGCTCAAAAATTCTACTATTTACGGTCAAGTGTTAGTGGCCAGGCGTTAGACCTTATCAAGTCGGTTCCAATGACAGATACAAATTATGAGGTGGCAATAGAACGCCTGAAACTAGTCATGGCTGGCAATTAAGACAACACAACACCCAACTTCCTAAGTATTGTGACCTTGAGCAATTTTTAGCCAGTCGATGTATAGCTTTCGAGTCTTCCGAAGCAACTTCTGGACCAATAAGAGACATCAGAACTACATTGGCCGGTGAAACAGCAAAAAAGAGCAATGCCAAAAATGTATTTCCTGAGACAAGGCGATCTTTAGTGGCATCATCCAATACAGTCTCCTGTCAATACTGCACTGATGCTCATAAATTGTATCACTGCGAGAAGTTCAAGGCCGCTACTATAAACACACGTCTCTCATTTGTTCAGGAAAAACGAATGTGTTTCAACTGTTTGACTCCTGGGCATATGGCAAATGTTTGCAGATCCACTTATAGTTGTCGGACGTGCAACCGCAAACATCATTCGTTATTACATCAAGAAAGGCAGCAACAAATACCAGAGAAGGAGCAGCTTGAAAATAAGCAACCTGATATAAGTCAGCAGCTATCTACCTCCGGAGTCGTAGTATCTGCACCAGTACCAGTGAATACCACCGCAGAAAATTCACACGTATTTCTTGCTACAGCATTAGTCATGGTTCAGGACAAAAATGGTGGACATCGACAGTGCAGAGCCATCTTGGATAGTGGCTCTCAAGTCAACTTTGTTTCAAAGAGATATGCAAACTTACTGCAGCTAGCATGTAAAACGTCTTCATTGCCAATAAGTGGTATTGGAGACAATCGTTTAAAGGCAAGGTCGTGCAGCGAGTTAAAAATCGAATCCAGAACTAGTGATTTTAGTATCAAGATTTCTTGTTATGTATTGCCTAATATCGTGGGGAATCTAGCGTCCTGTCCAGAGCCTGCAGATGGATGGAAAATACCAGGTACTGTGTCTTCAAACTTGGCTGATCCAGACTTTCACCGTCCTCAAAGTGTTGACCTACTTATTGGAGGTGGCTCGTTCTTCGACATTTTGGGAACAACAAAAATACCATTGAATATAGGTTCAGTCACGCTTTATGAGAGTAACTTTGGATGGCTTGTAACGGGAGAACTGCCTAAACGTCAAACACCAACACTTTTGTCAATTGGACAGACGATAGAGGAGGATTGGAAGGTTCTCGGAATCGTTGAGGATACAAGCTATGGTCGAACATCAAGGGCGAATAAGAGAAGTCAAGAAGAGCTAGAAACAGTGCAACATTTTAAGCAATACACAATACGTGATGAGGAAGGGCGTTTTGTTGTACGACTTCCCATCAAGGAGACAATCAGTGAAATAGGCGAAACCTTACCTATGGCGATCGCACGATTCTTAAATGTAGAGAAAAGATTGCAGCATGACGAACACCTGAAGAACGAATACATACGATTTATGAATGAATATATTAAGATGGGGCATATGGTTGAAGTACTGGAAAATTCAGTTCAAACGCAGAAACACTTCTATCTGCCGCACCATTCAGTAATAAAGGCATCAAGTTTAACGACAAAGGTTCGAGTGGTTTTCGATGCTTCCGCCAAGAGCGCATCTGGTGTCTCTCTTAACGACGTTCTGAAATGCGGTCCTACTGTTCAGCAAGATTTATTTTCTATACTTGTTCGCTTCCGTAAGCATCAATTCGTCTTAACTTCCGATATAGAGAAAATGTTTCGGCAAATCAAAATCGCAAGAGAAGACTGGGACCTACAAAGAATTGTTTGGAGATCCAGTCCTAAGGAATTACTTCGTTTATATCAACTCACTACAGTAACATACGGAATGACTCCTGCTTCATTTCTATCTACCTATTGTCTAATAGAACTCGCGAAAAGTGCCGAAAAGCAATTCCCGTGCGCTTCAAAAGTGATTGCCGAAGATTTCTATATGGATGATTTAATGACGGGAGCCGACACCGAGGATGACTGCTGTCAATTACAAAGAGAAGTAAGCACAGTGCTAGATTCAGCAAAGCTACCGTTAAGGAAATGGTGTTCCAATTCCGAGTTTGTACTGCAAAACATGTCTAAGTGTGTTAACGATCCCTTGTTCGTGTTGGATATCGGAGACGATGACACTGTCAAGTCATTGGGACTGCAGTGGAAACCAATTGCCGACCTATTTCAATTTGAAATCGTATCAAGATCCATGGAAGGTACATTGACAAAAAGAGCTATACTCTCAGACCTAAACAGAATTTTTGATCCACTCGGTTTCCTGTCACCGGTTCTAGTGAAGGGAAAAATATTTCTACAACAGCTCTGGTCCATGAAGATAGATTGGGATGCAAGGCTTCCGTTAAATATACAGGAAAGATGGGGTAAATTTTACGAAGATCTGGAGCGACTGAAATATTTATCCATTCCCAGAAAGGCTATACCTGAACGAACTGATATCATAGATGTACACGGGTTTTGTGACGCATCCGAAGAAGCGTATGCGGCCTGTATCTACATTCGTTCTCAGAGCAGCGATGGAAAATGGCATTCCAGACTTCTTTGTGCAAAAACTCGAGTGGCCCCGTTAAAAGGAAATACAATACCCCGACTTGAATTGAATGGTGCCTTGTTATTAACTGAATTGGCTCAACGGGTCGCTGATTCATGGCAAATCAATATTCATCAGTTCAAACTATGGACGGATTCAACTATAGTTTTAGGGTGGTTGAATAGCCAAAGCAGCCGGCTAAAAATCTATGTTGCCAATCGAGTAGCTCAAATTATGGATATTACAGAGGTCAGCCAGTGGAACCATATAGGCACGCAGGAAAACCCAGCAGATATCCCTTCAAGAGGTTTAAGACCACGGGAACTGTTAGCGGCAAGATTGTGGTGGAACGGACCTACCTGGTTGGAAAGTGATGAGAAGGATTGGATCTTGAATCCGATAACCCATGATGATGAGCTACCCGAAGTACGCAAAGTGAAGCTAGTGCTATTAGTGATCAAACCGTTGAATAGTATATTAGAACACTACTCGGAATGGAATTGTATGCTACGAGGAGTTGCTTGGTTAACGGTCTATTCGAAGTACATGCGTAAGAAAATCAATGGGCCTCAATCCCTAACAATATCAGATTTGGACGAAGCGAGGAAATCAATTTTAAGAATGGTCCAAGCTGAGTGTTTCAGTAAAGAGATCTCGTCACTAGAAAGGGGACTAGAAGTACCAAGAAATAGCAAGTTGCGTAGTTTGAATCCCTTCCTGCGCGATGGGTTAATACTTGTTGGTGGAAGACTCGAGAATTCAGACATAGCCGATGGACAAAAACACCCTATAGTATTGCCTGCTAGTCATAAAATAACCAGGCTAATATTTGAAGCATACCATCTCGAGCTACTTCATGGAGGACCTCAGCTCATGTTATCTGAAGTTAGACGTCTTTACTGGCCACTGCTAGGTCGAGTAACCGCGAGATCAGTGGTATGGCATTGTGTCAAATGTACAAAGGCACGTCCACGTTTCAATCATCCAATTATGGCACCACTCCCAAGAGACCGAGTTCAGTGTACTAGACCTTTCACTGTCACAGGTGTAGATTTTGCTGGACCCATATATATTCGCAGTGGTTTGAGGCGTGTAGCTGCTAAGAAGGCTTGGATTGCTATATTTGTTTGCTTCTCAACGAAGGCCATACATTTGGAGTTGGCTGACGATCTTTCAAGTAAGTCTTTCATGGCGACATTTCGTTGTTTTATGGCTAGAAGAGGAAAATGTGCTAAGGTTTTTAGTGACAATGGCACAAACTTTGTTGGGGCTCAAAAGGAGTTAATTTCAATGATGAAAAAAGCCAGTGTTGATCTTGAGAAAGAAGGTATTGAGTGGCATTTCAACCCGCCTTCTGCTCCACATTTTGGTGGTATATGGGAGAGTGCCGTGAAGAGTATGAAACACCACATGAAGAGAGTTATATCTGATCACAAGCTTACGAATACAGAAATGCGAACTCTCTTGTGCCAAATCGAGGCTTGTCTCAATTCCAGACCGATGACTCCACTAAATAGTGATCCTTCTGACTTGGCAGTCCTTACTCCATCTCACTTCTTGATTGGAGGAGCTATGTTGTTACCAGATGAACCAGACATATCTAAGGAAGAGCCCAATGGTCTACGTAGATGGCAACTAGTGCAAAATTTGATGCAGACCTTTTGGAAGCGGTGGTCGAGAGAGTATCTACCACAGACTCAAATTCGTGGCAAGTGGACAAGCAAGAGCGCACAGCTAGCAAAGAACGATGTCGTTATTATCAAAGATGATTGTATGCCTCCAGCCAGATGGAAGTTAGGATTGGTTATGGAATTGCATCCTGGCTCTGATGGTGTAGTCCGGGTTGTCACCATAAGAACAGCAAACGGAACGCTCATGCGTCGGCCAGTAATCAAATTATGTCGACTACCGACTGAAAAGGACAACAGCTCAGTTGAAAACCAGGATTTTCAACGGGGGGAGAATGTTGCCGCCGCAACAGTTTTATAGATTAGGTAATTAAGAAAAATCGGTCACGGGAGGAACAGCTGGTCTCACACATATCACTATTCGTATTGTTTATTTTTGTTTTAGTTATTATTGAATTTGTAGATGTATCGTGTGAGTTATATAATATGTAGATTACACCGTGTTATCGTACGCCGCCGCCGTGCGTCTGCTGGAATATATTAGCACGGCCGCCGATTATATTGTTGTTCTGTACCGTAAGCCGTAGAGTCAGGACCATTATTATTAATTATATTGAAGTATTAAACAGTTTTTTTTGTATGTGATTATTACTTATTAGCAAAAAGTGCTTAAGTGTGAATTATATTTATTATTTGTGAGCCATAAGGGCTAAGTCTAATTTATTTTATTATTATATTGTTCTTTTTTACGTGTACCTAAAATCACATATATATATATTTTGCATATACATAATATATTATACTTTGCTGTGCAATACTCGCGGGTTATCAACCGTGTCACCGTGATATCCTTTTGTATTATATTTTATCGTTAATTATTATTACTAGATGTAGGACCAGCTGGCCAGTCTGAGCTCCACAAAACTGTGAGTTATTATTGTTATTTTTGTTATTATTTATTATTGAGCCAGAAGGGCTACATATTATATTTATTATTGTGCCAGAAGGGCCATACATTATTATTATATTTATTATTGTGCCAGAAGGGCCATACATTATTATTATATTTATTATTGTGCCAGAAGGGCCATACATTATTATTATATTTATTATTGTGCCAGAAGGGCCATACATTATTATTATATTTATTATTGTGCCAGAAGGGCCATACATTATTATTATATTTATTATTGTGCCAGAAGGGCCATACATTATTATTATATTTATTATTGTGCCAGAAGGGCCATACATTATTAATTATACTTTTGTTGGGCCAAAAGGGCCACACCCTAATATATTAATATTGTAATTTTATTCGTCTATAAGAGACGTACATATATATATTAATTAATATTGTTTATTCTGTTTGGTCATAAGGGCCGTGTTATTCATTATATTATATTTTATTACCATTCAAATCATTTTTGTTACCATTATTTCAACTTAGTTACCTTCTTGTGAGTTTTTAATTATTGTAAACACACCACATACAAATACACAAATACACATTTAACACAACACGCACTACATAGCTCAACAGTATTTGCCCGGCAATTCCGACCACTATTGTTTGAGCTATTACCCCATTACACACCCAGCTACTTCTCCACACTTTTAAGACCTAGGTGTTAGTGGGGCACAATATAAATTGGTGACCGGGCACGCGTATTATTACTATACGCTCCCGGCCCGTTCACATTGTAATCGGGCAAACACAATTTGTAATCATAATTATTTTCTGGGATAAAAATTATCGAGCAATGATAGTTATACATAATATTATTTATTAAAAAAATTAAAATACTTATCATTAAAGGCGTTTTGTCGATGTAGCATTTTGAAAAATGTGTCCAGTGTTTCTATAGGTATCGTATATTTTATTTTATTTATTAAACGTTCCAAAAGACTTACGTACCCAAAACTTTTAACTAATGTTTTCCCGAGTTCTGAAATGTTAAAAACATCAGTGCAGATCAAAAATGCAATGTTATTTAATTTGTTGAAGTTCGTCTATTAGTTTGAAAAGTTCCAAAGGATATTTTTTCCCCAAATAATTTTAGTATGTATAAGGGTAATTAATGAACTATGGTTCAGTGTTGTTGATTGATTTTGTTCGTTTCAAAATATCTCTCCCCCACATAAAAAAATATAATTACTCGCAAACAATATTAATTTTATTATTTATGTTACACTTCTAAATTTTATATCCAATGTTTTTGGAGTGCGTGCGCGTTACATGAGTTCTATTAACAGAATAAGTCTTCTAAAATGTCAGGTTTGTTGTATTAGATCTGAACGGACATCTAAACTGTTTCGCGATCATAGACTGTCTAATAATATAATATATACCTACCTATAATAAGCCTCCGTGTCTCCCTCGAAGTCTTATACTTGACTAATAATTACGAAAATACTAACTAAGAAGGGAATACAACGTCACAAAAAAATCATATCTAGTACGTTATATTGTATTGACTTGTCACATGTAGACTACCTAATAACTATTAAAATTATTACTATCGAAATACTCATTGTGACTGTTATCTGTTATTTTTTATATGGCGTACGAGGTTCATAGATAAATATAACAAAAAAATAATCCATAAGCGTTGTACTATGCACTGGCACTGGGGACTGACCGATCACAGGGATTCATTTTAGTAATTAATATAGACAAATGTGTACATTTAAAATGTATGAAAAATGCATTAACAGTTTTAAAAATGCAAAAGTATAATTATTGGTAAATTCTTTGATATATGTAATATGTAAAATTAATTTCGTGTTAGGAAAACAATGTCTTAGAGCGCTTAGACAAAAATTTGATTTGCTTTTAAACCCACGTCCCGACTATAATTTTTAATGTATGTATATAATTATACGAACAGTATGTACCTATTATACTATAGTGAATCTGTACCTTTGAATCCGAATGAATGGAAGATGTAAGATACAATATGGGTACAAAGGTATCAAAATAACTGTGAAAATAACGTAGGCAGGTCAATCAAATTGTTTTCACAAAATATATTATATTAAAATAATAATTGGAAAGCAAAACATGTAGAGTATGTGTACGATAAACGCAGCAGTAATAATAATTAAAATCGATAAAATACGGAAAACCGTTTTATACTACTTTATAATATTATAAGACAAACGACAGCGCGCGTTATATTTTATTAATTATTAAAAACCATGATTTATGAGTCGTTTCGTGGTCCATCCATCGATTGTGATTTTTTTCCCAAAGAGTCAAAAATTTAATATCACAAATGGAAGTCAATTTCAGACCTCGGACGCGCGTGCGGATTTCCCGGTCGTTAATAATTTGGTTTCAGTCCCTCGTCACGACGCGTTATACTATAATAAATATAGCGCCGTATACCATAAACTATAATATATATATACAGTTACTGTGTATCAATCATCGGACCTCGGAGTTTTCAATTTCGGATTAACGTTAATATCGGGGAAACGTGAAATGAACAGAAACCGAATTATACAGACACAAAAAAAAAAAAAAAAAAACACGATAACAATAATCGTGTACGCCACGCGGTCGTAACTGGATTTTAATGAAAACCCACCTGTCGTCGTCGGCCCGCCGCAGAACGATACCAAACCTTAATATGTAATATACGAGAAGTAACATAATATGTATATATTTAAATTATTTTCGAGTTTACGGCATCGGTCAAACTCCATAAATACCATAATATTAGTGTGTACTTTTCCAACGGTTGTGGTTTACGCACACGTAAAATCGTACCGCACCGGTCGAACGCGACCCAATATAAGTCTCGCGTTTGCGAGTTTCAATATATTCGGGATTTGCCCGCGTCCGTATAAGTCACACACCGGAGACGTGTCCCGACTTCTCTAATACACACACACACACATTATGTATTATATATAAATAAAACGGATATCTGTATAAATCCGTTGGCCGCATAAATACGACGACTGCCGTATTACGTATTCAAGACCCGACGGAAAACTAGGATTTTCCCGTCTTACCGAGCACCACGATATTAGCGTGGTCGTAGTCCAAAACGATCTTATATAATCGCGTATCATTCGAAAACTTCGGTGGTCATCTATACAATACGGTCGTTCGCAGGTAGGTACGTTTGTGTTTCTGACGGCAACAACGCAAAATACGGACATTCGATTCCGCGGACTTCGTCGGACCTAGTGGGGCTATATTGGGATAGTGGTAGCGTATATTATCATACTTAGTTTTGTGAGCTAAATTTTTTACCCGAATCCATTCATCCGTCAACCACTTTGCGAAAAAATCTATTGCAAGCAATAAGTTTGGTTTACATAATATGCTCATGATGATATTATATCATGGACTATAAGTCGCAAAGAGTATAATCATTTTTTTTATTTGGATTCTGAACGTAGAGGTGAATGTATTGATTTTACAATGACGTGTGTGTGGTTCTTTTTGTTTCTATACACATGATAACAAGTAGAAAATGTATTAGATTTTAAACTATAAGGGTGGTTTCTGCTAGAAAATTGAATTTAGTTTGTACTATGAATGGGTCAAAATTGAAAAATCCCAGTATTTTTCAAAATAACCAAAAAAGACAATAAAAACAGATAATGGAGAAACGGGATGTTTTACGCAAAACCACTTTTTGACTAAATGGATTATATATAATCATAAGAATACGATTTTTTTTTGGTGAATTATTTTTAATTTTCAGTAATAGGAAAACTTTTTTTTGGACGCTTCCCGTAATAATCCAACAGAAATAAAACACTCACTAAAAAATGCATTGAGATTTTAAGCATTCAGGCTAATATTATTTCAGGTATAATGTGTAATCAAAATTATTTTGGCAAAAAATTGTTGTCAAAGTAAAACATAAATAAACAAATACTTAACAATTAAAGATTGTAAAAGTATTGAACATTTATTATTATTAAAAATGTATACTCAAGTTTTTCCAAACCACTGTGTGATTTGATTATATTCGCAGTAGTCGAATAATACGATAAAATAATCGATACCTACATTTAGGAGGTAATTGGTGTGTACTGATAAATCCAATTCTCTTTAGTTCTAAAATGTAATAACGAAAATAAACAAATATAAGGGTCGTGATCGGTAAGTTGCCGAGCACAATAATAATAATAATAATAGTAATAATAACAATAGTATTATTATACATGACTAAACAAGCACTTTGGTATTTTAATATAATATACCTGGCTTGGTATAGTCATAATATTTTACAATTTTATATGTACTTACGGTAGTGGTATGCATTTATAAGCATACCTATGTCATTATATTGTAATTATAGTCTTTCATGCAAGTTCAAAAAAACGCATTTTAATTCTTTTTAAACCATCGTTATAATATAAAATGGGAAAAACATGGGTTGTTTTTACATAATATCATGTGCGTACGAGTATTACTTGTAATTATACGCTTATGTGAGATGTGGCTGTCTAGTACATAGTATTAGTATAACAATATAGTAGGTATGCTATTATTTTGTTGTTATTTTTTTTTACGATTAATACATTTTTTATTGTAATATCTGTTTAAAAATAAAGTATACATTTCTTAGCTGTTCCAAAAAATAGTGAATCATATTTATATTTATAAGCGGAAATTTGTCTGTAAAATCATTTTTTTTTTCTTTTTAGAGTTTACTACGGTAATGTATTTATATTATGCGTCAGTTGCTTGAGGCGACATAGTACTGTAACTCGAAATATTGTCGTAGTACGCATCGGTTTCGAGGGGCAACCCATAGGCACTGTAAAGAAAAATTTACGACGCAAAACCACGGTCATATTATAATCGGTTGCTAGAGGAAATCTAATAAGTAATAATACCTATTGAAAAGAAAATTAGGTTAAAGAAAAACATTGTACCCAGCCTAAAAACAAATCAGTCTTAAAACTAGACCGTCAAGGGTAGCCGAATAAACAATTAGATTTTCACGGGATATGAAGTAAAAAATTTTTATTTTCACCATTTCATTATGAGTCATAATAATAAGAACAACAATAACGTCCATCAATAAATACAATTAGTATTTAAATCTCGTCACATCGGACAGATTTCCAACGTCGCGTTGGCCGTGAACAAAAGTTTGGACACTCCGAGGCTCCTTTCAATCCTCGAAAGACAATTTATGGCATTTCTGCGAATTTTTTTTATCGTGTTTTGAAGTTTCAATAAAATTTAATCTTGTTACTCCACGCGAATTCGGGGTTTTCACTCGCACTTGATGACTCGGATAAAAAGGAAAACTCGCAGGGTGAAAAAAAAAATCACCGCAAAACTATAAAACGTGATACGTAACCATATCGAAAAAGATTTTTCTGTGCGTGCATGCGCTATCCCGAGGGAATGCGAATAGGAGAAGGAGTCGACGTATGTCGGGTCACGTTTCAGACGATATAGTGCTATTGCGTAAGTCACGTGTTGTTTTTGAATCCAACTATGAAGTAATTAAATTATTCAGCGCCTTTGCGCCTTTCGAACGGAAAAGTGGAAAACGTCGTAAACTTTGGTTTCCGCGTGATTTACCCGCGGCACATCGTTTAGAATAACATATGCATTTTGCAAATTCTCCCGGCGACAATCCCCCATTCGAGACAACCGGGTTTCACGTGTTTTGCATTTTTTGTCAAGCAATACTTATTCGAGTGTGCACAAAGTTTTTCAGTAGCTTCATAGAAATGTAAATAACATCATAAAGTTGTTTATCCGCAACATAATATTAAACAGTATTTTTATTTTTTTTTGTACTAGACTTGGTGTAAAAAATCATAATATATTTATATATATATTATATAGGTCAACATTACCTTAACATATTTTAGGAACAGAAAAATTACATATTGATTGATAACAAACAGTTTTGTTTTTAAATCAGCATGATCGAACAATTTAAATTTTAGACATACAAAATAAGATATATTAAAATGTGAGACTTAAATATTATAATTATAAAATTTAAGATCAATTCAAAGTGTGCAGGTAGATATAACACATTCTACTGAGTAATGTTGATAGTTGGATAGATTAAGAATAACCTCGTTGTGTTTGTCAGGTTTTAATTCGAAGGAAATCAAAGGAAGTAGATGTTCATATTTTTAACGTTCGCAAGGAATGAGTGGTAGCTGTAAGCTGGAGATAAGTATATTACGTAGAAATCAAGGGATCAAGAATTATATTAAAATAATTTAAGTATACACGAGGATTGAGGATAGATAACCAGAAATGATGCCGATGGCTTAAATTAAAAATAACCATTAGGTAGTAAGCGTTGTAACTACTAACGTATTTTTCAATGCAGATTAGTAATTAATATTAATTTAATATAGATTGGTGAAGCTTAGTGGTTGAAAAATTACTTATTTGGAATACCTTGGTATTGAGTTCAACAGCATTGTCCTCATCGGTCGCCAACGTGGTAAATCGGACGGGTGAGCAGAAATATTTGGTTTTTTCTCCCTAATAAATTGGTGAATATGGAGATTATGGTAGTGAACGTTTTGATTTGGTGATTTGATGAGGCCATAATACTCGTAGCGAAAATAGGTATTTAGTACACTCAATGCATTCATAAAACAAATTACGTAAACGACAAACAGTGGTTACAGAACGATAATAATACTATTATTATAAAACATAGTATTAGGTATTATAGTAGAATAATATACATTTTTAAGAGAGTATTTAATATTAAATATTTTTGTCATTCAAATTTCAAACGGACACAAATATTAGTAAATGAATAATATCTAGGTAGTGGCAGAAAACCATGCACCCAATTATATTCATTTTACAAGAGTAATTGCCAATTCCGAAAACATGTGTGAATAAAATAATTTTATTATCGATTTCAACGACATTAGTTCACGATTTTTACCGTCATTTTTGATATCACTGCAAAGATACGCCATAATAGTAAAATAATATTTCAATCACCAAAATAAAATACTAATATATTTCAATTCAAATACGACATCATCATTATGATTTTTGTCTGTGGAAAAAGTTTTGAAGTCCTCTTATCAGGTTTAATGGTAACTGGTAAGTGCAGATACATCGAATACTTCCTAGAACTGTAACCTTTTTAAACCTTTTAGTCCACAGGAAGGTCTATGGATAAATTATTTGTACTCAGAGTAATGAATTGTACGATTTGACTGTCTTCCAATCGATAAAATTGAAAAATGAGCCAGACACGTCGTATTTTTTTTTTTAGTTTACGCAATATGACGTGGAAAATACATAAGTAATATTTATTATGATGGCCTCGAATATTCTTTCTATTACGTTCTAAGACACGGAATATTTTGTATAGAACAATCCTCAACGCCCTTAGCTCTAAAGATTATTATTGCGTAAGTACATTATAATATGACTGTATAAGGTGATTTTATACAACAGACTATAGGCGAGTGCCTGAACACTCGTCTCTTTTCGTCAAACTTGGCCGGAAGTTAGCAGGTAGGTAGTGCATTGTTATATTTTGAAAACAACGTTTAATAAATGGCACTCAAAGTTCGACTTTGAGCCGTATATTATGTATATTATGCCGTAAAGCTCTGCTGCAGTGTCTCTGTTACGACAAAGCTCGCTGATGCTTTATCAACGTTATCCACAGTTGTGTTTCATATAATATAGGTCATTAGGCAGGTATTATTTTCAGATAATCATCTATGAACATCGAGCAGGTATATTGCAATTAATGCATATCATATTATATTATCCTGCAAACACTAAACGAAATTTAAACGGTTATTACGTATATCCGTGTTTCACCCACACCGTGTCAATTCCTCTGTACAGTATATTATGTGATTTGCATAATCATAATTTACAGGTTTATTTTAATGTCGTTACTATAATATGCATAATATATAGCATATTATGCTAATATTTAGAATTATACTATTTTATAGGGAATTTCAAAATTAATGTAGCTTTTTTTTTTATTTTAACTTTAGAAATTGCTTGAAACGTTTATGCACGCCGTATAATTTATTTAATCCTTTACTCCGACAGTGACATCTGAAAAGTTTTTTTAACGATATTAATATAACGTTTATTACATCAATGCCTTTCTGTGAATGTATATTTTTTTTTTTTTACCATGTCAGTTTTATACTGATATTTTAATCTTTTCACGACATCAAAACACGACGGTCACGACAAAAACTCATCACCCGTGAAGGTCTGTTTATATTTTATTGTTTTTTTGTCAACACAGGACATAAAGGTATGATATATTATAACGGACGGGCTTATTGAGAGACGGTCAGAATGAAAAACCGCCTACAATAAAATTTGCCTCGTAAAGCCGACGTACGTCTACCGCTGCAGGTGTCGGCTATAGTTATATATAGGTACACCATTACACCTACGCGATCATCATCGTCGGGTTATAAACTGCTTAGCTATACATATACGGTAGACCCTTTAAAATGACCATCAACCGGCACACCATATCATCGTTAACGAAAAAAATGAAAAGAAAAGAAAATTTACGTCAATCGCGAACATCGGTTGTCAAGTATTGAAAACGAAAATATGTTGTGCCAACACTGCTGTTAAAATCTGGAAATACGTAGCTCGGTATATTAATAACTAGAACATAAATTAAATACTCAAAAAAGTACAAAATATGCCTTTAAAAAAAATACCACACTGAGTGTTATAGGTATGTTAAAACAATTTTAAAAATGTCTTACAATTAAATTGATGAAAATGTTTATTTACATCCATAATTTATCGTAAAGGTAATATTATGTCTCTGAATAGTAATTTAAAACGATACATTTTCTGGTTTTTAATCAAAAGGCTCGAGAGTCGAGACTAAGACGTAATTAACATGATGGTTGTGTATCTATTCGTATGTTTACAACATAACATAATACTGATCTGCACGTGGCCACCTTTTGAAGTATCATCGTCTAACTCCGAAATATGTAATATATTATAGCTATGAAAAATTACCTTAAAAGCAAAAATGCCCGGAAAATCCCAAATAAAATCGTTGAAAGTTATATAATATTAATTTTTTTAATTTGTTAAATGAATTGTTTAATATGTTGAAAACGAATTTTACGCTCGAAAATCAGTGGTTTAGAGCACTCGAAAAAAATGAAATCCGCGTGCTAATAATAACTACATATGAGTGTTAAAACGTATAGACACGTCATAATAATATTATGTATATCATATACCGAGGCCCCGGAATCCTTCTCGTCTGAATATTATGACTCCTGTCGTCGACACGTGCGTGTGTGGTATTCGAGCGGTGTACCCTTTGCAGTGAAAATATTAAAAACTTTAAACGCCAACGCGAGAAAAAAAATTATATATATCGACGGAATCTGACGTACAGCTGCGGTCGAATACGACGTGAAAAAGCTGTAAAGCATTACGTTGTATAGATATGTTGTGTGTATCGAGAGAGTGTTCTCCTCCGTGTTTCGCGTGCGGCATAGCTCATAATATTATTATTATCAATGATAATAATAATAATAATATAATATACGTGCTATTTGGCGTTTGTTTTTGCCCTCTGGTATCGTCTAAAAATATTCATCGATCTAATCATCACAACGGTGCGCGCGCTAGTTTGGTACTTGATACATATTTTAAATATTATACTCATATGTATGTATGCATGTGTGTGTATGTGTGTGTGTGTGTGTGTGTGTGTGTGTGTGTGTGTGTGTGTGTGTGTGTGTATTTGTACACTTTGCGTGGATATAGAGTAATCGTTTCAGTTTTGAACGTGACACAGTAGTGCGAAGACTGCAGTGCTGGACGCGCATATAAGACTCAACGTCACACAACATTACGACGTTCTGATGACAATCAGAATAAAAAATACTGATAAATTATATATCATATAAAAAGCCGTTATTAATTATACGTTCGTGGAAATAAAAAAAAATCGTTTACGCGTGTGGTTTTTCGTTGTAGGTGCTCGAAACATTTCATACTGTTATAGAAAATATTATAATATGACATAAACACCGATCAGAAGTTACGTCCCGTCGCGTGCCAAACCACGGATCGGGATCACAGACCAGATACGACCACACGCGTATGTATATGTGTCATCGTTGTATGCTTGAGTGTTTATGATGGGTCGGAGGAGAGGGCCACGAGTCGGTTAGTCTTCACGTGAAGAATTTATACGTGATAATCACGTCTGAACCAATTATTATTGCGGAGAGAAAATCGTTTTTAATTCAATTAGGTGTTATAATGTATTATAATCAATTATTAAATGATTATTTTTTTTTCATAGTTAATAATAATTTTCCTATCAAATATTACTGTTGCGCAGTGTTATCGCTTTTGTACCTACTGCAGTATAACACAAACTCTTAATATTATTGTTGTACCATAGTTTTATAAAAAAAAAACCACGCACATAATATTTCGATTCTCGGTCGTGTATACTCAATCAAAGTATATAATATTGTATCTAATGAGTATTATATTTATTTGAAGGTGTTTTACCTGCATATTTGTCTTAAGATTACGTTAATAAACAAAAATCAATTTAAGCTAAACTTACTAACCAATTAAACAGTAATTTATGTAAGAAAACAATATCCAGACGTGAATGGATAATCATTATTAGTGGTTAATTGCTCCTGACTTAATTTGACATAGCGAGAACAAACAAATCGTACTTAAATATATTTGAAAATTCTCAACCACTTGTACGTCAGTATAGGCGTAGTTGATCTAAAGAGAAGTTTTGACTAAATACTGAAAGCTAAATTATTCTCCTAAACTCCAATAGGTGTGTTGTGCTAACGAGAGTTAGATAATAATCTCATATCACTTTTCCACGATTTCCGTCAGTTGTTATATTTAAGATAAAATAATTGTTATTTAATCCATGTTACGTTAAATTAATCGTTTTCAATCAACTCTCAATGAAATCCCTGGCAAATTGCAACATTTGTTCACTATTTTATTTTACATATTTTATTTTTTTTTCGTTTAACAGAATATTATAAATTCCGACCCACTGCTCATTAATCATCTATTGAAGTATTACAATTGTTTTATAATTAATCAACTACTTTATCGATGTGCATTACAGTATCTATATACAGTTAAGCCAGATAATATGTATTATAATGAACCTCGATCATTCAAATTCGTATTCATTTCATTAACGTACATTAGCTCAAGTAATTCGACGTTATATAATCTCGACTAAATGATGAAAAAATAAGTTATGCACAGATATTATAACATTATAATAAATATATATATACACATCAAGTGCCTACTGTTTGACGTTGATAAAAATACTGAATATAATAAACTACTAAGACATATACAATATATACTAACCATTTTTGGTTTTAAAAACTATATCCTGTCACATTTTTGAAATTACGATTAAAATATTCCATACATTATTATTAATGCTAAACTAACAGTAAAAATCTACAAAGTTTACCATTTACATGTAACATATATTTTATATTGCGACAGGGCACGTGGTAAAGTATATAAATTAAAAATTACGATGTCACCGCTAGTAAGTTAAATTTATGCGCGCGTGTAAGTATATTTAATGCGCATATCGAACATGCCTTAAACTAAAATTTTAGTTCGTATACCACGTGGCTACAGCCCTAAGTTTAAAGTGTCTCGAACAATATGTAGTTTTCATAGTGCGGACATTGTACGTGATAAAAAAAAATATTTCATCGATTATACATGATAAGTAGGTACTTTTGACATAAGCATCGAGTATTATAGGCGTTGCCAATGGAGTGGAAAATCCTGTTCGAATCGTCGTAAAAGGTTTCGCGCAGTGATAGTGATGGAACAACTACGGAGTATATTATAAATCATAATATTACTATAGGTACGTCATATACAACGTATACGGTTTATGAAATGTTATAATTAATTTATCACTTTGAACTTTGAAGCGATATAGTTGCACGACTTCACAAACGATAGAGTTTTCGTTTTGTGGATAGCGGAGCAAGCTGAATTTCTATCTGCCGAGAGTGTTTTTAATTCCATCCCATACCGACTGCAGTTGTTATTAACTTTAAGCGTCTATTACAGAAGTCCTTCTGTATAATAGCATATATAGAGTTAAATATTGTGCGATAACTCGAGATGGTATAGCTGTTATAATTTCATTCAAGCTAATTAAATTATGTGATGATCGCCGTGTTTATTTAATTAAAACGATTTGCGTTATACAGTTTTATGTTCACAGTTTATAGTGATTCGGCAGTACCCTTAGTTGTTTTGTGTTAACAATGACCTGCTTGGTTATTATTATTATTAATCCAAACGAACATCTTAGACAAAATATATATTTAAAATATTCATAGAGTTGTCTTTTCTATACCGGTTTCGGTTCGACTATATTAATTATACCCGTTTAGATACCTATCACATTATGACACTGATTCGGCATTAAATGTTTTACTCGTTACTAAACTGCCACTTCCAAATCATTATGTATCCGGAATTGAAGACGAATGGACAATTATTATTATTTATAATATCTTAGGAATAAATCGCATAGGTAACATTGACGATTTATAATTTTTAACGTAGATACGTTTTTGGGCTGGGCAAAACAGATTTTCGCGAGGCCGATTTTCGTAACGCTTTGTATATTTCCATAGAAATGTAAATCAACAATATGAAAGCAACAAAAAATAATTAATTAAAATCCTAACAAAATGGAGCATACTCTAGTATTTTCCACCGTATACTAATACTATACCGAAAAACGAATCTATGATTCATCAATTTTCCTTGCACACGAAAATATCTAGTAGTATTACTAACTTATAACATCATACTAGTACAATAGTCTATACTTATATTATACTAACGACATTTCGTTTTCTATAACTCGTCTTTGCTTTTTATGGAATAAAATAATATATTGTATAACGTTTTGTGTGTATACGGGCAAATTATATTACTGTTATGATAAGAATGAACGCATATAATATAAATAAATTGTAATAATATCTTCTCGTCGAAAGACGAATGAAACGAATATCAGTTATCAGCAAAGCAGGATCAGCCATTTCCCGTAATACTTTTTTTTTACGGAAAGACGTTAAACGAAACATGCGTAATAAAACCATAAAAACTGCCATTGACTGTGCCAATTCTGCGTCACTGTATACTGTTACTGCAATCCGCAGGTGCGTGCGTGCGGCTCAGACCTAATAATAATATGTAAAGCTCATTAGAGGCCACTAAGACGCGTAATTGTTTAATATTATTATTATTATTATTATTATTATTATACAAACGTATTTGGGTCTTTAGCCACTATATCGGGACGTAACTGCATTATGGACCAAGCGTATAATGATTTCGATACATCTAATAGGACTACTTTGTATACATTTTTTTCGTTTTTAAAAATTGTCTTACAGTTTATTTTCTATTTACTACAGCAAATTATCTTATATGAACCTCATACTACGTATTGATTTGGTGTCTACACCACCATAGGTATACCTATAGGAATTGCAGTTATAAACACTTCCCGAATGAAACTAGGTAACCGCAGTGGAACAATAATGAAGGTTAGAACTGCGTAGACCGAAACGCGTACAATGTTTATTTTACAATAATAATCGTTAATATTTTAACACTTTTAAAATCAATTGCACCAAATCATAAATATAATTATACATTAAAATATTAAAATATCGTTTAATTGGATCTGATTCAAACGTTAACAAATCGTTTTACAGGCAATTAGAACTGTGCCGTTCACCACTCTAGATCTATTTCTGAGTTTCACGAAAAAAAAATAGTAATTTATTTTTTATTATTCTTGCGGAAGACGGCCAGAAGGGGACCCTCTTGATCGCCATCGACCGTGAACGAATATGTACAAAAATAAATCAGACACCCGCCAATTCATTACAGGCACACGAGTGTCTACTCACCAAAATATCAGTCAGTGCCCCGAGGTCGTTGTCGTTTATGTGCATTCGGATCCATATTTTGACATAATAATGTCAAGAGTTTTGTATACACCGGAAATCCAAAAATTCGTATCCGACATCCGCTCTTGGAATAGGAATAAACACGGTAAAGTAATTTTGTAGCTCTTATTATTCGCCAATGTAGGCGAATCACCTACGATGATTTAATGTAATTAAAAAAAAACAAAATTAAATGTACGACCACAACTAGGATTTCAATTAATAGATTTTTATTTGATACATCGCTTACCAATAAATGACTATACGCTTACGTAAGTCTTAAATAATATTATATAATATTTTAATGATACGTCAGAGTACGTTTCATATTATGTTTTGTTGTAAATACTACGAATCTATATTACATGGAAAATGGAAATATAAATTAAAACAATAGTAATTCATACATAACATTTATGAAATGTTATTTATTTATATTTCATTATGTATTCATCTAATGGGTTTTAATAATAGTATTTTAAACATATTATTAAAACAATAAAATTAGTTGCATAAATAATAATTACAGGGTGAAACTCTTAATATTATAATTTATCGTTTAGTTACTGATCTGTAAATAAGCGAATTAGTGCTTACGATAACGTTTGTAATATTTTTGGGATCATTACGAAATTGGATTTAGAATTATTATCTGAAACTTCTGCTGAAACTTTCATCAATAGATTTAAAGATAATATTGAATCCTTGAAGAAACTATAATATAAAGCTGGAGATTATGCATTTTTCAAGTTATGGAATGAAAATAAATTTACCATCCAATTCCTCTCAAAATATTTTGTTATATATATACAATATACATTAAAATAATTTGAAAGAAGTTTTTCCAAATATGCTCTTTTCTTTACGACTTCAATAAACCTTGCCAATTTAAAATTGTGAAGTGAAAAGTGAAAATTTAAAATTGGAATTGATTGAAAACGTTGATGAATGTGTCTTTACCAAGAAAAATTAAATTCACTTATTTGTCTTTCCGTGGAGAGGACTTAACAAACAGGAATTTTCATATTTAATTCAGAAGTTAAGTGACATAAAGGCTTAGAAAAAAACATTTGTTTAAATTAAAAAATGTATATTTTATCTTCCGAGTAGAGTATTGATTTTACAATGATGTGTGTTTTTGTTTGACGATATATTATAGAAAAAATGCTTTGATTTTCAACTTCAGCATTAATTTTGGTAAGAATGTGAATCTATTCGGTAATTTTAACACAAAACTAGTTTTCGAAAAAATCCATTTTCTTATTTTGTTGTAATTCAAAAACAAATAACCGTACTTACTTGAAATAATTGTTATTAAGTGTTATCATATTATAATATTATATTGTTTATCGCATAATATTAGCAGTTTCTATATAAATTGTATAATTTTAAAAATATTTTGATTATTTTTAGCTATTTATAGACATTTGACATTTTCGATTTATTTTAGGTTTTTTATTTATATACATATATATTATATATGTATATATTGGTATCGATGGTCAGTCTGAAAATATGTTCTTCATAAGTTGCTATTGCTTATAGATTTTCAAAAATATAAGAGATAGAATCGAATTTTTTCTAAGCATTTGAAGTTCAAATTTCAACCAAATTAGATATTTAAACGAAGAATAACGATTTTGGTAATTTTGTTGTAATTTAAAAGTATTTTTGAAACTCTTATGTGTATTATTATATTTTACATACACCATGCCACAGTGGCATTTTTAAAACATTTAGATTACTATTAGATAACACTTTTCATAAAAACCAGTACTTGTAAAATGAATACATAAGATATAAATAATTATTGGTACCTACTGTATTACTATACATATTATTCTTTATAAGAAAATCATACTGTTATATGCAGGCTACTTTTTTCTGCTTAATGTAATACAATTGATAGTGCAGTGGGTACCAACGACAATAATTCCAATATCTGATATAATTTAGTGTTAATTCCAAAATTTATCAAAATTTATTGTGAAAAACTAAACGTCTAACTATTATAACATTAGGTATATAACTATTGAATTATGCTCAACGCGATAAAATACTACTCAAATACAACTTTTAACATAAACTATATTATAGACATAATTTTGTAAATGTTGAGTTTTAAAACTATTTCACTTAAGAATATGAAATTAAAAATCAAAGCTTACGGTCTCACAGACCTAGACGAAAAACAATAAGAGCGATGTACATTTTCTAAAATTAACATTTCCATAAAAAAACCAATATTTTTTCGAAACAACCATATTATTATTATCATTATAGTGTACACAGAATAGCCCTATATAAATCCGAATTTTATGTCTCAACGACAATTGGAACGTATTGGAACGTAATAAATTATCAAAGAGGCGTCGGTGGGCTTACGTAGGCGCGTCCTATACGATATATTATTATTGCACATATTATTATACAACGCATTCACTCCTCTCGTTTCTCGTTGCTGAACACGACTTCGTCGGCTATGATATAAAATGTACAACACTCGACTGTTTATATTATACCGTCTCGGATCACACATATATACAAGTATATACACAGTATAAAATACTTTATATACATATATGTATTTCATATTATATAATATGGACATCATACATATTTTTCAACGAATTGAAGGTTTCTAGCGTAGAGCGTATACGTAATGTATATTATATATACACTATATGGGTTATCGTCTCACTCGCTAAACTATTTTTTTTCCCCGAAAATCTCATCCGATCTCCCTTGTTGTTTGGTGATTGATAACACCATTGCCACCGCTACGCCATGTCTTCTTCCGGTCTGACAAAGCTCTCTCCACCCCTCACCACACACGCACACGCACACACACACACACACACCCACACCCACCCGTATATCCTCTGTTGAGAGTCCGTTCGAATGATGTATCGACGTGCCGCCATGCCCGCTACCTTGCGCACGACCGTTAATGGAAAACGGCCTAAATAGTCCGATTCGTCGTCGGTCGATTCCACCACATTGGTCGTCTTTTTTGAGAGCATACATTATTATCTATATTTAAGGTGATACAAAAATTTGGAAACGCTTTAATTACTGTTTGTATATAATATTTGAATACCTATATTTAGCAATAACAGATAACACTGCTGCACATTTATTAGGTAAAATATTTAATCACCTCATTAATTATATCATAATATTATCGTTTATCACTCCTAATTATAGTCTAATTGCTGTTTCCAAACTTTATAGACATCCTGCACCTATATATACATTATGCACTGCATATGGTTCATTATAAAAGCATGCTTATACTTACTTCTATAAAGCTTACGTTATACTTAAGCTACTAGCTTACTGTCATACCACAAGCCAATTCTTTGGCAAGTCAATATTGACTCATAAGTCATAACTCATCAGTCATAAGTTAAAAACAATAATATATGATATAAATATTATACTGTTATAATAATTATATAAGATAATTGATGCAATGTTTTCGGAACACATTAATTCAACCTACCTTTTACGTCTTAGTAATACGATTTACTACAATACTATATAAAATAAATAAATATTAATATAATATAATAACTAATATCAATATAATATATACATAATTTTTTTTTTTTTTTTATTGGGTAACCCGCGGCAACATAAGCCATTGGGTGTGGGGGAGGGCACTGTAGGTTTTTAAATTGGGTAGGTTGTTACACGTGTGTGTTGTGTTTTGGCAGAATTTCTAATGGGGCACCCGTAGGTTTCTGCCATGCCCCGGGTGGGGGATGGCGGCACTTGTTCTCCGGACACCGTGACTTGCACGGAGAAAAATGCCGCCCGGTGGCCGAGGATCGAACTCGGACCGGCTGTGCCGAATCCGTCGCGTTAGACCGCTCGGCCACCTCATCCCCCAATATATACATAATATATAATAGGTATCATAAGTTCATTAAATATTCTTATTTCTTAGTACCTATATAGCCTGATGGACCTTCTTCGCTCACAATCGTTCTTCCTATTTCATAATTTATCATTGAATTCGAAATAATATGTAACACATACATTACAGTTATTTACTAATTACTCAATGATGAGGTATATACTGGATACCTACTGTTCAGCTCAGCGTTTACCTACTTTCCTTCTTTTTTAACAATATTACTGATTGAAACATTAAATCTTTCGAAATATATTTTTATAACAATATATTTTCGTCACATGGAATGGGGATGTCACCATATATATAAATACATTAAACAGATAGGTACCTATATTATGTATATTAAAATGCTAAGTGGATATATGCAGGTCCACCATTATCGATTTTGACCTTGGTATGTGATTATTTTCTGATAAATGAAAATATTCGTTCATCACTCGGTGCGCCCTTAAGATAATAATATACAAACTAGAAAATTTTATAAATTATTTGCCCAGCACACGACCGTCTAAATTTGGCCGCATTCCATTTGGCGAATAAACTCCAATTTTACCATATTACGTGTCAAAGTGTTTTATTATTGTAATATAGTTCCGATTTGATTTCATTCTCATAACGAATACCTATATAATTTGTTATTAGTTATAACATATAACTGAGGAAAACATTATATACCTTTAATTATATGCATGAGTGTAAAAACAATAATTGTCTTATACTCTCATATAGGTGGTATATTACAAAGCAAAACAACAATTGGAAAGGACCTTTTTAAAGTACGTATACCTAAGACGTTTTTGTGCTCATAAAATAAGTTTGTAGCAGAAGTTTTGAAACTTTATGAATAGAGGAAAAGTCAACAAGCCCTTGAATAACTCAGGACAGCATGTTTATATATAGGCAAAGTAGACAATAAATCATTTCGCAGAATTTTCGATTTCAGTGGTCAAGGTAGGAAAACTATTAAGTCACTATTGTCCGGACATTGCGAACAATGACAAAATTAAGTGAGAAAAGTAAATCAAATATTAAGATTTACAAAATTTGGTTTGTATGGAGTAAGCAGTATTTTATTTTAATAAACAAACAAATTAAAAATATTATTGTAAGAATATATAGTTGTATTTCTCAAAGATTATAGTCAATTTTAGTTAATGAAAAAAAATTAAATTCAGTCAAGTTAGCATAAGGCACGTTATTAATTTATTATACATTAATAGGCAATTTATGTTTAACTTTTTAAGGTAATATGAATAAAAATACAAACTTAACTCAGTTATAATGAAGTAAATAATAATATTTTTCCATCATTACCTGCGATAAACATAGTGATATAATAATGATGATAGAACTATCAGTCAATCATTATTCGATGGTGCAATTATAGTAATATACTTGTCACAGAATTATGATATATTATATAATATAAGGAAAATAAATAGTTATAATAAAAACGATGCATGCAACATGTGGACATTTTAACATTTGTAATTAATAATAATAATAGTATTTTGGGAATTCATGGGAAATTAGTAGAAACATGGGAGATTTGAACGTTTAAGTATCTTTTTGTGATGATGTAGAAGATAAAAAATATTTTTTAGATATCATTTCGGATGTGTTCATACGGCTCCCTCCAGAGTCACCAATCACATAATGTTTTCTTATAAACAATAATAATACAATTTTTGACGTTTACATCTGTGGCTCCTCGAAGAATTAAAAAGATTACCGACATAGGTGGGTTTTGATAATGATAATATAAAATTGAGATTAAAACGAGGCGGAGAAAGAAAGGACACTGTATTCTGTAATAATATAAACAACAAATATGGAGTCTTTGACTAGGTATATTGTGGTCGGATAAATAAAAATGATAAAAAAAATGTTCGTGGGTGGGGGGTTGATACGTCACGCGTAAGACACTGATTGATTGTTGATCAGAAATTATTATATGACTTTGGCCACTCTTGGTAGTATCGAAAACTAGCTTAGATCATGGTAAGAAAAACCAGATAAGAAAAATAGTGGTTTGGTAACATCAAAAAATATTGGCACATCCGTTTGTGGTTTTATACGTGTACGGATGTCAAAAGCCGTTGGATGGCGGGGATGGGGCTGAACACCATCGCACACTACAGTCGATGCCCAATACATCATTGGCCGAGTATAAGGGTGAAGTTGTCAGATGTAGGATATCGTGCTGGATGTTATATAATTAAAAGGCATGTCACTACATAAAACCGTTATAATTTATAATAATAATAATAGTGTTTACGACAATGGGACACGTGAATAATATGTAATAAATTATATAATGATTTGTATTATTTATTTTGAAACTTCAAGTTTTAAAATGGGAGTCAACGATATAAAGTGTATAGATAAATGAGTGAGGTATGCCAAAATAATTTTAAGACTTTTGAAAATCTATTTATTTCATTTGAATAAACAATAAATAGGCAGTACAAATTTGTAATATTACTTATTGTTGTTTCTGAGGCAAAGTTGGATAACTAACTATTATTTATATTTTTAGGGGGGTCAATTGTCTAGGCTACTTCCAACTAAATTAATGTTTGAATGTAACAGAAAAAATAAATAAATTCACATTTGTGAGTCTCTGAAATCCAAATATTTCCAAGACAACGAGTAAAATATTATATAATTATACATCTTCCCAGTATCGATATAATAAAATACAGATCATTTTTTAAGTATTAATACGTTTATTTTATTATTAAAATAACTCATTTCATTTCTATATTTGTACTTATCATAATATAATATAATATTATTATCTTCTCGTATTTCAATACGATAGAATACTCGTTTCATACTTTTTGGTGACCTATTTTTTTTTTTAAACAACCATATTATTATACTTATTTTAATTTAACTCTGTCAACAGATTTTTCCATTCCAAAAATTATTTTTCAACCATTCAACATTAAATGTATTATGACGAGCACACATAGCGTTGTGTTATAATAATATAATTTTATAATTTAAATAATTTGTATAGCTAGTAAAAACACACACATTCACATACATACGATGTGAATTAGCATACGGTTTTGACTGCATGGCAGTTGGCTGTATATAAATAATAAATATATATATAGAGAGAGAGAAAGAGAAACGTAGAGTATGCACATATTAATAAATTATATACTATGCAAATTTTTACACAAGTGTACATCCATCAAAAATCTAAATAATTTGTACAATACAAAAATTCACCTTTTTTTTCCTAAAGCTATAATGACTGTTGGTTGATAATGACAATATTTATTATATCATTTTGATTCCGTTACAGCTTAAAATCAATTCGAATTCGCTGCAGAGGTGGAGTTAAGCGAAAAATTAACTTATAAAGTTTGACGTGGATCAACCGGGGAGAGTAGTTCGTAATAGATTCATCTGAGTACGACGACGACGATGAATTTGATCAAATTACGAAACCTCTTTTACCGCCACACTGCGGCGAGTAGCGATGGACGATTTTCTCGGCTAATTGAATCGCTGCGACCGTCCGACGACGGGGCAAAACGACCATAGCAATTTCTATTCGTGAAACTGCAGTGGATGGATCTCGGAGGCCACGTTTCACTAAATGTATTACAATATGGGGTGATCCTTTTAACGTAAGGCACTCATTATTTCAGAAAACATAAACGTTTTTGAAAATATTTCCCTTGAATAATAAATTTTAAGGCGTTGCAAGAACAACATTTTTGGGAAAAATTTATATTTTTTACTATTTTTTATCGTTCTTATTTTATAATTCTTTACTCTCTCGAATGACAACTTACATTTTAATTTCATATTTCGAAGCAAATTATTGTTCTGACTATTTTGATCTATACAAATCAAATTAAAAATATATATTCCAAAACGTTATTAGTTTTTGAATTACTGAGTGCGTTACGTGAAGTCGATCACCCGGTATATAGAAGTATACAACTCGCTAGCGATTCTCGACTCACGTTCAAATTGTTTTGAAAGTTTCGTCCCCGTGGTCAGTATTTCTGAACTACCTACCATGATTTCACGTTTATTCATCGATCAATCGCCACGATAATGTTGGTACAAATATTTCAGTATAGAAATAAAATATGCACGTCGTTATTTGTGTCAGGTATCACAAGACTTCAATATGTACTGTAGTAGCCGGTTATGGTGATATATTAAAACTGGTCGTTGGTCATTGTATCCGACAATTCACATCAACTAATAATATCAGTAAATATTTCAAAAACAATTGTATTGCATAGTTACAAAAAAATATATATAGATAGAGAGCCAAGAATTTTTTTGATGGAAGCTGTGTATGTTTATAAATATAAAATATGTAACATATTTTAAAGTTAATTAATTAATTTTATCAAAAACACACACTGAATAATATGATTTATTTGATATTTATATTTTATTTTTTGACTTTACTTACTTCTAATTTCTCAAGAGTTTAATTAAAATGTTATTAAAATAAATATACATTTCATATAAACTGTATACGTGCAGTGTACAGACCAAACCGGAAAATCGGATGAACAATAATATATCCTCCGGATATAGGTATTCAAATTGTAGGTGAATGGACTTTGTCACTGCATGCATTATGGTAAATTGCTTTGATTTTTCTATTAAGAGCCGATCGATATATATTATAAGTATAGCTTATGAGCTATTTTCAAAACCACATTGCAGATTTTCTGAATGACCCAAATCGGCCAAATCGAAGCATTCAATAATCACACCATGAGCTTTAATTTTTGATTTCGGTATACTAAAGGGAGCATTTTTTGAACGGAAATTGGTCGGTATGGGTAAATATCATATAAGCTTGTGGGTAGGTAACAAAAGAGAATTATGCAAAATACAAAAAAAAAATAGTAAACCTATAGATAAGTGCAATATAACTGTCATTTTATATAATGAATAAAAACATTATACGAATTAGAATTCATGTTATAAATTATTATTTTGCTGATAATAAATATTATATATTAGGTAGTAATTATCAATATTCCAATATACTATACTACCTAGTATTAAAGTAATCAAAATGTACTAAACACACAATACAATAATATTGTTTAATGCAGTTGATTAACATTACCAATCGTATTCACTGAAAACTATTTTACAATATTAAATTAGAATATTGTATTTGAACGAAAATCAAATAAAACAACAACGTGTTATTAGTTTATTACATCACGTACAACGGATAATGTTAATACTACAACATCTATGTATAATATGAATATGAATAAACACGTATTTGGTGGATTTACCAACGGTCCTATATAATTTTGGTGTATTGAAGTTTTGAACCAAATAACCAATGTTCAAATAAAAAAAGGTGGATAAGTGGATGTCGCTCTGCTGTACGGTAGGTTACAAGTGGGTCACTGTAATGGATGGTGTTAAATTTGAATTCAATGATATAATATCATTGTATAATAAAAACGATTCTGAGCGAAAACGGTCAGTCACCCTATGATATTACCAAGTATATTTGATGATATTATTGTGAATAAAGTAATTTATATATAACCTATTAACGTGGAGCCTTGTTTTAAATTTTCAATCCTTAGCCATAAAAGTTAAACATTTTATAAATTTTTAACCACAAAATAATTAATAAATTATAAATTTGATAAATGTTGTCAAAATTTGAACTTTAAATGCTTATAAAAAAAAATTGTGCAAATGTATTTTTAATATTTTTCAACTGCTATTAAAACGATATATCAGGAGTCTAATATTAAATTTTCACGCTTTTTTACCCAACAAATAAAAATTTATTGATATTTATAGAAAAAAAAACTAAAAAAAAGTGGATCTCGCTCTGCTGTACTGTAGGTTACAAGTGGGTCACTGTATAATGGATGGTATTAAATTTGAATTCAATGATATATCATTGTATAAGAAAAACGATTCTGAGTGGAGACGATATGTCAGTCTAGGTATAAGACATATTATACACTTATCTATGGTATTAAAAAAAAAATTGACCTATAATAAATTCCAAATTAATCATATCACAATATCCATTAGGTACATATAACGCGTTATACATCAACAACAAACCGTGATACTATCATCATAATATATCGATGAAAATATTACAAATTAGAAGTTTCAAGTGCCCACGAATAATATTATACAATCACAACAAAATAACTAAAATAGTTATTCTAGGTTTTTATGTAATTTCGTCCAAATTTGAACTTAAAATGACTATACAAATAAACTGTGCTTGTGTATTTTTTAGATTTTTTGGTAACCGAATTATCTATTTACATGGAATCTTGTTTTAAATTTTCAATCCTTAGCTATAAAAACTGAACATTTTATAATTTATTAATTACAATGGTTGATAATTTTCGAGATTTTGATAAATTCTGTCCAAATTTGATCTTTAAATGCTTATAAAAAAAAACTGTGCCTATGTATTTTCAATATTTTTCAACTGCTATTGTAAAAATATATCAGGAGTCTTGTATTAAATTTTTACACTTTTTGGCCCAACAGATAAAACTTTATTGATATTTATAGAAAAAAAAACTAAAAAAATTGAAAACTGAAAATGCCCGTAAACAGCTCAAAAAGTGTCAAAATATTTTCAAAATTGTATTGTGTATAGAAAATGCAAATATAAACAACCAGTGAAAATTTCATGCATCTACGGTCATTTGTTTTAGAGTTACACCAATAACCATAATCGATTTTGTTAAAAATCGATTTTGCGTAAAAATTCCCGTTTTTCCTTAATTTTTCTTTTGTTTTTCACATCGCTTTTGAAAACTACTGGGAAATTAAAATTTTGACCTCCCCAATGCACCAACGATATTCACTTTCCCATCGAACAAGATACTGAAGGCGAAAATCGAAGCATTATTTCGACTACTTATCGTGTACACAGACACAAAAATAAAAAAAAAAATAAAAAAAATAAAAAAAAAAATAAAAAAAAAATAAAAAAAAAAATAAAAAAAAAAAACACACATCATTGTAAAATCAATACATTCATCGTTTCACTCAGAATCTAAAATTGAAAACTGAGAATGTCCGTAAACAGCTCAAATAGAGTCAAAATATTTTCAAAATTGTATGGTGTATAGAAAATGCTAATATAAACATTCAGTGAAATTTTCAAGTACCTACAGTCATTCGTTTTTTAATTACAATAAAATAAAAAAATCGTTACATGAGAAATCGAGTAAATATCAAATGTTGTAAAAATATAAATTTCAGACGCTCATAAAAATTTAATTTAAGTTTCTTCTAGACATTTTTTTTTTGATAAAGGTAGACAAACTTATGAGTAATCTTATATTACATTTTCAAATCTTAGATTTAAAAAGAAAAATTTTTATGAATTCTCATCAAAATAATTTGCTATTTTTCGTGATTTTTCCGTATTTTGTCAAAATTTGAACTTTAAATGCTTATAATTAAAAACTGTGACTAAGGATTTTTAATTTTTTTCATCTGCCTTTGAAACAATAAACTAGGAGCCTTCTATTAAATTTTCAAGCTTTTTTACTCAATAGATAAAATTTTATTGATATTTATAGAAAAAAAAACTAAAAAAATTGAAAACTGACAATGGCTGTAAACAGCTCAAAAAGAGTCAAAATATTTGGAAAATGTTATGGTGTATAGAAAATGCTAATATAAACAACCAGTGAAAATTTCATGCATCTACGGTCATTTGTTTTAGAGTTACACCAATAACCAAAATCGATTTTGTTAAAAATCGATTTTGCGTAAAAATTCCCGTTTTTCCTTAATTTTTCTTTTGTTTTTCACATCGCTTTTGAAAACTACTGGGAAATTAAAATTTTGACCTCCCCAATGCACCAACGATATTCACTTTCCCATCGAACAAGATACTGAAGTCGAAAATCGAAGCATTATTTCGACTACTTATCGTGTACACAGACACAAAAATAAAAAAATAAAAAAAAAAACACACATCATTGTAAAATCAATACATTCATCGTTTCACTCAGAATCTAAAAAAAAAACAATAATAAAACGAATATCATTATGTGTAAGTAATAGGTACTTATTGGCTATTTTTTTCTTTATGTTTGCTTTATAATAATTCTACCTAAAATTGTAACAACTTAAGTCTACATGACGTATAATAAAATTTTGTTGGAATACATTTTTAATTTTCATGTCCTTTATGAAATTAAGTGTTTGTTTGATAACTGTTTCGTTTGGACCTAGGGTTTGGTAGGAATGTTGGATTTGATTCTGGCAGCTTCTGTTTGTCTGTATTCGATGAGGATATTATGTTTGATTAAGTACCTATTTCTATTTTGAGTGTGCCATCAAAATGCGATTGAAATGTTCATGCATATAAATTATTAGTTTTCAGTGAACGTAATATTGTCATACTGATATTAAAACTAGCAACTTTTAAATAATGTATTTGTATATTATGTAAATTATAATGTATAATATCATGACATGTAATCACGTGGTCAAAATTATGCACATATTTTCCTAGAAGGAACGAAAAGTTTGGTCAAACTTTGTAAAAGCAGATTTATAGTTTTCAAAAGGTTTGTTTTTCCGGGATTTAAATCATGTACAGGTTGCACTTTCATATGGTTATTAATTAAAAATATCTACTGAAATTTTGAAAACGACCAAAATGTGTAATATTATTAAGTGACGTACATGTTTTTATATTACTATAAACGAATTTTATCTACCTAAATTACTTATTATGGAAGGGTTTTCGGAATATGCTTAATGTATGGTAGCAAATTACGCTTACAGCAGAAATACATAAAAATGAACCATTTTAATTGCCTCTGGACGATGAAAAGATTATAATGACATCAAGACGGGTTTTTAAATTCAATTGCCAGGGACAGAGAAACGGTAGTATAAATAGTGGTCATAAAATACAATTTACATCAATGCGATGAAAAAAACCCGGGGAAGTCACTCTTCTATATTATAATAGATTTTGAGTGTACCTCGTCCTTGAATAGGTCACTGTTATAGTGTAATGGATGTGTTCAATTTTAATTCGATGATAAATCATTGCATAAGAAAGACGATTCTGAGCGGAGATAGTATGTCGGCCTCTATTCAGAAGTTTTAAATGATTAAAGGTTATTTTATAATTTATTTATAATACTATTGGTTTTTTAGTTTTCTGTCAGTGTTCGGTACTTATTTTTGACAAAAAATCGTACTTTTTGGCGTAAAAAGTCAGAAACAAAAGGTACTAAATTAAAAAAAAAAACACTTATGTCATATTATAATATTTACAGAATAAAATCAATTGTAAGTAATTATCAAAAATTTCTATTTCGTATTCATTGTGTCAACCATACAAAAATCATAAGAAAATACAATACAACTAATTATTGTACATTTATAAAGAAAATAAAGATTTCTATAAACCGTCGTTTTATTTTGGACTTATAATCACGACATATCTTCTTTTGTTCAACCAAATTTTGATTTTCGGGCACAAATATTTTATTCTAAACAAAAACGTTCCAACTAAGTGCAAGATATATTAACAATCAACAGATTCTATCAGTAAAACTTTTTGGTTCTCTACTGATATATTTTATCACATTATCGTTTTTTTTTACGTTAGTTATTGATTGAAATAAAAAAAATAATTGCAATAATTAACGCAGGACAATAATTTAAATTTTTAATTGGACAATCATTAAAAATCATTCATGACGAAAAAAGTTAATACAATTTGAAGTTTAAAATTCATCTCATGAATAATTTGATAAATTGAGATAACTCTTTTTGCGTTCTAACTTCTGGCAATTGTTGTAATATTATAAATTATTAGAATATTATTTTAAACATAATTATTATTAACTTACAAATCCATACCACGTACCATAAACAATTTGAAGAGGAGTTTGGTATAAATACCTTAAAATTAGTCTTATTATATTTTAAATTATATTGTTTAATATAGACAATAATAAAACATGTATTGGTGAGAAAAGTTACAAATCCATACTATTTATATTTATGAATAACTACAATATAAGAACTAAAATTATACTATTATTTTTATCAACATACAATTTCCTCAACACTAAAATTGCAAATTTCAATTAAAGATAATTGTGCAAGTTTATTTTCAATATTTTTACAATAATGTAACAAAAATGTAGGGAATTCAATTTCAAGCTGTTTTAATCACAAACAAAAATTCTACCAGAACCAATTAGAATAAAAACGAAAAAGTCGATAATATTGAATGTCTGTAAATTTCTCAAAAATAATCATAATATTCTTTGAATATTTTCACGTCTATAAAATGTTGAAAATTGCATACATTTACGATTGTTAATTTTTTGAAATACGACAAAAACTAAAATCAATTTTGTCAAATATTTATGTGCGTAATGTTTTTTGTTGATTTTTCCGTATATTTTGAATGTATAAATTATATTAAATATTCAAGTAGTTGCCCAAATCCACCCTTCAACTCGAAAATTTATTTATTTTTTACTACCTACTACAAAAGTTAACAAGAAACACAAAAAAAAAACACATTATTGTAAAACCAATACATTATTCGCTCCACCGATAATCTAAAAAGTAATTGTTTGAAGTAAATTTTTTTTCATAATATTTATTAAAGACAATATACTGTAATTATAGCTTTAATATTGTCAAGAGTATATAAAAATTATTACTTATATAGTTATATTTCATTGAGTTTAGTAGAAACGTCCCCCGAAGAATTTTCAATATTGGCACAAGAAATTGTGTTATGCCATATGCGTGACTTATTATAATATTATGATATACCTAAATCTGGATCGAACAAACAATTTAAATTTCAATAAAATATAAAAAATCGTCTTTCAAAGTTTAAAATTACCGAATAAATAAAAAACAGACAATTCAATATTTTGTAAAACCCACCTTATTGTAAAAAGTTGTCGAACAAAGTTTAAAAAACAACGAATGTTCACCATTAATAATATTTATGTTGTCAAAAAAATTGATATCAATACACATTTTTCAAAAATAAAAATAAATACACTTTCAGTTACATAACGCATTAAACAATCTTATTCGGTCAATCATCAATCACCTAAACTAAATCTTGCATTTATTAATAATATTTTAATATTAAATTGCTTCCTAGATTATACTTAATTTTATTAATTGAAATGTTTTGTAACAATATGTTTTTGAAGTTGATAAAATACCAGATTAAATAATAAATAATAATAATTTTAGACGATACTAATATACTATAATAATACGTACCTATCATTTTATCAATGTGTCATAGACAATATTAAGTATGATAATATTGCGGTTTTTCGGTGCATTGATATACTTATTTTGCCTATACGATACGCCGTGTTACATTTCATCAGATCATGGATAACGGAACGGGTTCTATCGCGACGGTCGGTCGACGGATATTATAACAGCCGACGAACTCTAGCCACGGGGCGAACAGGTGTTTGACTTCAATAATCCCCGGGTCTGCGAAGTCTGCGGTGGTGTAGGCCCCAGGTTACTGGTGTCCGATCGCCTTAACAGTATCTTCTGAGTACTAGAAGGGTTGTTGTTCCTCCCCCCTCCATATTATATGTTCCAAGTTTGACGCTATACAAAAAAAGTGCGGGGGGTTGGTGAAACTTGCTTTGTGAGGTCTGGCTTTGTATTGGCTTATGGTTTTGCCGGTATAGTTACGCAGCCCGCAAACAGTGTTAACCTGCAATCAGTAGGCGCTGTTTGTCATCTCGTGGTCTCTCGTTCAAGATTTCCCCTGGCTGGAGGGACGAGGCACTCAACGAATCACGCATATCGATATCACTAATAGTTTCGTATCGTGGTTGTAGCCAGATGGTAGACGGTGTATGCCCTACAACCAGGGAACGCCAATGTCCCTTAAAAAACATAGTACGAACAGGTATAGAATTTCTGAGCATCGACATTTTGTTTTGAAAAACAAGATGTACAATTTGCTCCATTAGCTGTGCAATTTCACATGGGTTCTCGTATTCCCTCGTCAGATCACCACTACGTGTATAAATTATTATGCCATATGTAGGTATACCGTACGATGGTTAATATAATAATATGTGTTCAATTTAATCCAATATTCCAACTGTCAATTCCGGAAAATCGTGTACAAACATCATACTCAGTGTATATAACAACCTGTTTTTATATCATATTATTGATTTTACCCAATAATGAACTATGTATCTCCCGTTTACGTGGTATACGTATAATAAATAAACAGAAAACGCATTTCAAAATAATATGATTAGATATGGCATTACTTCTTGATTAAATTGAAGTGTTTATTATTTAAATTTCCGTATATTATGCTTTATAAATTATAATAATATATTTCTTACTTTTTAACTTTTTATTCATGATCAATATATTAAAATACGGTATCGTAAGTCACTGCAATAATATTATAAATTATTATTGTGTAATATGTCTATATCCAATCTCCTTTTCCGCACCCATCAAACGACACAATTTGTTCGTAAAAAAAAAAAGTGAGTTCAACGAAGCAATATAAACAATAGTTTTTCGAATCGAAATATCATTAAATGTGATACTGTTACGAGCTCATAGATTAAATATCCAATATTTTTATTCGACTTTATTATTATTATTTTTTTTTTAATAAAATATAACCGTTGTAAACATACGGCGGCACGCCGTCCAGTGTGGTATTTTATATTATTTAAGTAATATTTTGTGGTTTTTAGCCGAATAGTCGATCGGTTAAATATATATACGTACATATACAGTTCTTTATATGCCTTCGGTGCTTTCGATACAATACTTTAATAATGAACGGAACCAAGAATAAGGGTGAAATAAGATTATTTCAAGTGAACGACTTTCCCGTTTTTGTTTTTCAAAGTCTTAAGTCCCTGGTTACCTCAATTTATTAGTCCTCTGTATCTGAGAGCGAGTCGACTGGAATGGAGAGAAAAAAAAAACTAAATTCGGACTATTTTTCAAAGCCCTTAAATCGGATTGTTATAAATATACAAATATAATAATCTATTACAAATGATTACGAGTAATTTATTTTTTTCTATAGTTTCGTAAAGTATTTTGCGCAGTGTGCCGAGAGAAATATATATTCGGTCAACCGCATTGATACTGATTTCGTGTTGGAGTATTGTAAATACACTAACCCGAAATACCGCAAAACATAATATCCCAAGTTCTAATACGTTATTCGTGATCGAAACGTCGTGTAGAACCACGGTCTATATACGTATAGAACACTTTAAAATACATACTTTGACCCCAAACGCAAATATTATGTTTTGCAGTCTCTTCGCTTGCTAGAAAACTCAGTGGAATAATATCGCACTAACCTACACAATATCATAATATTACAAATATCTTTTGCCATCGTAGCAACGAAAAAATACAAATGTCTTTCCTTCTGAAGAATGCCAGTGTCATTGTGCACGTATGTATGGATGTACAAAAACAAATAACGTTTAACTACCTAAAAAAAATGTATTTATATTGTTTCACTTATAACTGGGGCCATGATTTAAATGCACTTAAAACCATACAAATATTGTCTAAAAAATAGCCAAAAATGTCCTTAAAAAATGCATGTTACCACAAAAATGACCTTGAAAATACTATAAATTTTTTTTTATACAAATTGTAATTTATAAATGAGATATAATTATTATTTATTAATTTATTATTTTATTAAAAAAAACTGAAAATTTGAAATATTGACTGCTATGATGCTGTTATGATGTAACACGAACTGACTGATTATTTGTTATTTGACCGAATACGGGTGACACTGTACAGTAATCATAATAAATTAATATGAGATAAAAACTAAATCGAAAAAAAATGACAATATGTATGGAAAAACCCGATAAATCTTCTTTATCTTACTAATTTATCTTTAGATAATATTTTGAATAGGCTAAATTTCATATTATCTATATTTCCATATCTATATATTGAACAAATATGCATAAAAAACCAACAAAATGACCCGATAATGCTTAAAATGCTCTAAAAATTAAAAAACGTCAAAAAATACAAAAAAATGCAAAATAAAATTTGTAGCTTTCAAACTCTCGTTACATGAAACGAATTATGTACTTAGAAAGCATTGTGTATGATCAACCAAAAAATATGCACTTTGCATTGAAATCCAGGTCCTACTTATAACTAACGAACTTATCTTATTCCTAAACGTACACTTAATTTTTTAATAATGACCAAAATCAGTTTACTTTTTGATAATCACGAATACGAATATTTTTATTTCTATTCAAGATGGACAGAAAACTACTATAAATTATACATATACTATAATATATAATTTAATACCAAAAAATGAAAAGATGAAACAAATTCTAAAAATTGTTATTAGTAAAAAAGATGTTGACGGTGAAAAGTACAGTGAGACACCTGTATAAATTAGACACTGCAGACTAAAATAAATATAGCGTGTAATATATTAATATATTATACGTAAAAAATTATTTCGTTATTATAGAAATTTGATAATAATACCATTGCGTATGGATCTTGTTATACATAAATATTTATTTAACAATCAGCAATTTAATATTTAAAATAAATGATGTTGAATATGCTATGTTCAAAATGTCTTATTTTCATTTCTCAGCTGTATAGTATTCCTATTCAAAATTTTAATTTTAATTTAAAATATCAGACGTTCAATCGGAAAATGTCTTCTGGTTCATTCCATTAAAAAAATGTAATTTATAGATAATAATATTAATTATATTTGTGACGATTTGTTTGAGATAAACTATGATAATTTTCTGTATTATAAAATGCAATTTACGTTTTAACGCTAAGTATACTAGAACTTAATATCGGGATGAGCATTCCGTTTCGAGTACCTATATATATATACACGATGTACGACGATATAGTGATCGTTTCTCGCCACACTGGTCCAGAGTCAAAAATGTGATTTTACTTTTGTGAATCGGATCTGTGATAAAGTTTCAAGAGTCTCGAAATCGTTCTTCACGCACAACACTATTATGGATAGCAGCTGCAGGTAAGCGCACCCCTGGGTATCCCGTAACGGAAAAACTAAAACTAAAGGGAGAGGGGAAAAAAACGGCATTCGGAAGTTTTGATAAAACTTTGTCGGATGCAGTCGTGCAAGCTGCCAGCGAGAGCTATCGAATCTGATATTTATGGTGATTCAGTGATTCCGATATTTTTCACGCACTCTCAATTATAATGTACCTACCGGAATACCAAAGATTTGCCACGGTCACACGCACGATTCATATGGCACGTGTTTTCACGTACTAAACGCGTGACACGAATTGCAAATTAATTGATTCTCTACCACACCGCCATGGTAATGACGTTATGCACACATAATAATATATGTAACGCAGCCGTAGACGTGTATGTAAGTCGTATAAACACCCTATACGATGAGTTGTTGTATTTTCCAAGGCGGATATTTCTCGGATTTGCTTATATAAGTAAATGTTACATTTGAGTAGGTATAGTACAGTTGTGTATCATACCGGGTGATTCCACCAAGCACCCTCACCCTCGTTTATTCTTCACTAATCATACACATTTTCTCAAACAATTTTTTATGCCATTCAAGTGGGTAGTGACTGTAGTGTCCTGTTCTATTACAAATTTAATTTTTAATTTTTATGTGAACCACGCTGTATTGTATATTAATATATTATTGCTTAAACATGAGAAATATTATTGTGATACAAACGATGTTGGGTGTAACTTGTAAAATTTAGATGCAACAAAACTATATCGGCTTTGGACTAGGTAGGTACGTGATTTTTACTTTTTAGTCAGTGCACATGACTGCAGTGCGAAGACACGTTGATTTAGTTCTCCGAAAATTTCGTTTAGTAACTGTATGTATATAATTTGAAAATTCGACACGTGTTTTTGGTAATTATTTTGAACTTGGTTGGTAAGATTTGTAATTTCGAAATTTATGACTTAAAAAAATTAGGAACATAACGTTATATACAACTTAATCGTGATTGGATTTTGGAATACACTGTCTTCATAATCCTGTCTATATTTTTTTTTATTATTATTCATTTTAATCTCGAACATTAGGTATCATCCTACACGTCTTACCGAAAAAGCAACAAGATGTACAAACATATAAAAAGAACTATTCTAAAGATTTATTATCATTATAATGTTTTACGATTGCAGTTTTCGGACGAGATTGGATCACGTTCAAGTCATCGTTTTTAAAACCCCGGGATCAAATCAAATTTCCGTTTTTGAAACTATGATGTTGGTGTTCTGTGTACTGTCATATTGAATTGATTCATTAAGCATTCGGAGCGCGAGTCATGTTCATTTTCAATAAATTTATTAGCTCAAATACTTTTGTACTTTGATTTGAATGCATATTTAATTAAAACAAGTGTGCCAAACCCACAATAATTAGTTTATATTCATAGAACAAAAGTCAAGATTACATTATTCATTTAATGGAAAAAAACAATGTGTTATACTAGTTATGTAGTGAGGATAAAAACTTAACAGTATTGTGTTCATAATAATAAACATTATAATATTATACACAAGAATTGAAGTTATGAGAATGTATGCAATTATAATAATATTAACTGTATAGACATATTGAAGAGATCACGGTTATGTCACGTAAATTAGTTTATTATTTATTAAGCATAAGTAGCAGGTATTTCAGAAAAATTAAATGTAGGCATCATAGCAGCACTGTGCGGTGGTGTTGATAAGAGAATTTATAATATTGATTTTTATAGAATGTATCATACTATTTATTTTATATTTATTAATGGATATTTTATGCTGTTTCATAAGTCAACATAACTTTAATATAGCTCAGAAACTTTCAAATTAAATTTATATTACCGAGATAAGAACATTATAATATTATACTCGGGTTGTCAAAATAATTAATTAATGTCACTGTATTAATTCGTATTAATTATTATCGTTGTCTCGAGGTCATAATATTCATACAGTATTATAGCTAAAATTGCATATCAATTTAACTCAATCGAACCAAAACTCCCACCACGTGCATTATTACAAAAAATTATTAGAATATTTACGGAATGATAAACGAACTGTCAATTTTAAATACTGAATGATGTACGAATAACATATGAATATAATATCACACGCGAATCAATTACTAAATGAAGTTATTATAGCTATCCAAAAACAATTAAAATATTATCAAGTACTTACCTTTACACAGAACTGAGGCTGTATATCGTATATATATCCCCTATCACTTTCCAATCGCACAAAATGTACAATTCTCTTTTCGGAGAATTAAACGTACAATTTCGCATTTGGTTTCAAATGAACTTCAGGCTATCAAGGGAATTGATACATGCACTTCCAGCATTTTCCGGAAAACCCCCAAGACCACAATAATTCACTGCTACACAACATCCGAGTCTCCGAGAAACTAAATAATAATATACAAATATTAGGTATGTAACTATTTAGTATTTCCTTGTCAGAATAACGACCGTGAACAAGTCGTTACATTGCTTAATTTGTTCAAATCATATTTAGTATCCACACGATTATTATAATGTCAAAAAGGGGGAAAAGACACGCAACTACTGGCCATAACACCAAACATAAATTGAATCGTTATAGTCAAATCAACGCACACCATTTTATATAGTTAATGATCGTTTAGTTTGTGTGAAAATATTACATTATAATTAACTGGGTATTGAAAACTCTTTTAAATTTTTTTTTTTATGTTTACCAAAATATTTAATGTGAAATCGACGTACAGAACTATCATCTCCGACTTGGTGCCTTTGGACATGATCCAAAACCGACATAATTACTGTGTATGTATATATATATTTTGTATTATATCTTGGTGTGGTTAGAAAATATAAACATTAAATAAATAAACGTCCAACTTAACGTACACTAACCATATAATAATATAACTATGTGATTCGGTTAAACACAGCCTTGGTCGAGACACACTGCAGAAGTGCAGGGACCGAGATACTATGTATAATGTATATTAGTATTTAGTAACTTGACGTCGTTACTGAGATTTTTTTTAACAGCCAAATTAAACTTCCAATAAACTTTCACGATGTCGTTAATACTTACTTCTGATGCGATATACTTATATAGGTACACTATTTATACGCGCGGTCTTCAATCAATAAACATTTCGATACCGATAGCTTTTACTTTAATGCTTTCCATGCGACATCGATGCTTTCTCGTTTCCGCCACAATGACCTCGAATAAAGAATCGATTTTGTTTTTATTCTGATAATCTAAAAAGATAAAGACTTGTAACCATTTATTCCTGTAAAACAAATCGTGTTTTTCAATGCAAATCTAAATTTATTATAATGTAAATTAACAGAACGATTATACATTTATGCCTATAACTAACAAGCACACGCTGAATCATAGGTAGCAATATTTGTCAAAAACTTATATTATTATTAACACGTTGACCGCCATACAGCCGCCGGCGGCCACAAAAATCTGGTTATGAATTAAGAATTTTAGGCCGCCGGCTGCCGTAACATTTTATTCCTGTTAGGCCATACTGCCGCATTTCTCATATTCTTGTATATAGCAATATATTTTTTGGCGCTGTAGTTATTATAGTTTAAATAGTGTATATTTGTTCCGGCGAGAAAACAATTTTGAGTGGACTGTATTTTTTGTATTTTTAATAAACTCAATGTAGAATAAACATTATAATTTCTAACGAGGTATACTGCGACGATTAATAGCTTATATAATATTGCATACCAAGTATGGTTCGTAATATATGTGTGCGAAAGAATCAATCTAAACTGCGCAAGTCTACACCGGGTGGGGGGGTCTTGCACTCTTGCTACAGTATAGCTGTGTAGAACACACTGCGATGATCTCGCGCTCCGCACTCGTATTTATAAGCTTGGTGTCGCACGCTGCGTAGTCGCGGGAGCCGCCATCGATCGTCCGTGATTGGTTATTGCGCGTGGTCGCACGGCGGCGATGACGCTGGTTGCCCGCGGCATTGACTGCCGCTGCTCGTCCACGTCCGACGTGTTCTGTCGTCACTCGTCATAGGTCCGCGAATAGCGCGACGTGGCCGGCGTGCAGACCGGCACGGCGCGCCACGAGCCGCCGTACTCGATGCGGCCGGTCCCGTGTTGTGTGACGGACCGGTGGGCGCCCGCCGGTCTGGCGGCAGCCGAGTCAGTAACAGAACACGGCACCGACGCCGGGCGTGTCGGCTGCAAGTGAGCGGGTTCATTCATTATCGCCGAATGCGCGGGTCATCTGCAAGAAGATTCGTTTCAGCAACTTTGTAATGTTGTACATTATTGCGACAGGTGTCCCTTGCAGTGACCGAACCGGTCCGACCCGCGCTCCACACATAACACGTAGGTGACGGCCGTCACAGCTAGTCGGCGGTAGGTCGGTGCAGTCCTGGACACCTGTACGCCTCCCGACGTCGAACGCGCAGCTTTGCGCAGCGTTTTATTCGCCACGATCGGCTCATGATAGTGTCGGCCGACTGTGGTCCGAATCTCATCATACTATGCAAACAAATAATTGGCTGACGGCCCTTTGCCATCACATACAATATATTTAAATATAATATTAAATAATTATATTACTTTAAGAAATTACGATGACATTGTAGGAAAATACTTGGCGTGGCGCGAACAATATTTATTTTAATAATAATATGTTGACAACCAATTGTCGATAATATAATACTACGTCATATCATGGTCACACACATCGTCTCACACAAATATTTTCGTGTTTGTATATTCGCTTGCATAAGGTGAAATTCGTGATTTTAATTTTCTTTCTTATGTATTTTATACCGTATCGTTTTGTGGACCAATTTGCGAAATATAATTATTACACGTTTTTATCAACTTCTTATTCATCTAACATCAACATTTATCGTTTTCAAATGTTAATGAATCATAAAAAAGTGATACTGACAGATCAATATAGTTTGTACTGTCAAAACACAAAACTATTGGGCCAATTAAAAAAAATTAAAACATGTATATAGCCATATAGGTATATAACCTATTTGGTGAAATATCGGGGACTCGTTAAAACCAAATAATACCACATGACATTTACTTCGTACTTTATTATAACAAGTTCTATTAGTTGGGAATATCCAATTAAAACTTAAAAGTTTGGTACAACTGTCACATAACATATTATGCATATTAAGTATTATTATGCATTATCAAAACTTCGTTTATTCATATTATACAGAGTGATTCACCAAGCATCCTCATTCCCTCTTTTTTCTTTAAAAATTCAGTTTCTTAAAAATTTTAATAATTTATATTAATCCATCAATATTATTAATTTGTAAAAATGGCCCAAGTATAATAAATACTAGGTCCAATATTACGTCTATTTTATACATTTATAAAACCATTTTCAAGGACTAAAATAGTCCTTAGTACAAACATTTAAACCACTAAGAAACTACTCATTCGAATTTTGATTTAAGTACATCAACATTTAAAAAAAAATTATCCACTAAATAATTTTCAGTAAAAACAGAAGTTTGTACCACCACAGGATACTCCTTAAGAAGTAAAAATAAATTCAATAATTTGAAAATACTGACTGAGTATATTTTTTAATAATTAAAGAAAAAAATGGAAATGGGCATATTTTTCTTTTATTATATATGCTTATAGTGAATCATCCTCTGTATAAATTGAGTATGGTAGATCTGCCTCATAATTATGTTTATAAGCACCTTGTACCTATTTTATTAAGTTTAATAGGGTATGGTGTGAATTTGATGAGACAAAAGCGTCCCGAACATAGGGCGTTTTTGCCTTTATAAAATGATCCGTGTATATATTTTAATATAAAATATAGGTACTTTGATATAGTAGAACCGATCAAAATATCTAGTTCATGGCATTTTTTATATCAATAAACTGTAATAAAATAATTTAATAATTTATAGCGTTTATGTTTTACTCGACTTAACATCACTGCTTATTAGATTATTACGAATACTTATTGTAATAATACTTAACGAATACTTGTTTAAAATAACATAAAAAGAACGATAGTTATTATGTTATCCTGAATTTTTCAATGAATTTTTCAACTGGTATAAACTTGCTTTACAGTTTACCCTCTTGGCCATCCCTATTAGTGTACGAAGCTCATTATTATTTATTTAATTGACATGCCCATAAATATAATTCGTTGTACTGAACTCAGGTATTTATGTTATCTATATTCATTATTATGTATATTATTTTCAGTCGAATTTTCATTAGCGATATACCTATCGATATAGGTGTAGCCAGTAAGTATAAATAATAAGAAAATAATAAAAGTCGCTAGAAAAAATCGACTGAAAGCCCATACAGATCTGAGTGGGTTTTTATACACTCCAAATGCCTAAAGATCCAACGTAAGGCCAACCGGTGCGCGGTGGTCAGATTGTTATATAGTTATTGAGTATATAATTGTGCAAGGTGAGATTGTTTGCAGCAGCGTTTATACTTGCTGTATGTACCGTATATTATTATGTCATATAAAACGGTGTATGACCACTACAACAAAACATCACTGTTGAAATAACAATATCGTAGCAAAAACTTTTGACGTGAACGCGACGAAAAGGCCGACGAGTCGTATTTCAAACGGGCATGGCTATAAGCTGTCACCGAGTATCACGTATAATGCATACTCTCTGGCAATATCGATACTGTCCATAGGTATACCCATTACTACCCATAGGTATACCCATTACTGCCCATAGGTATACCCATCTATTCCTATACCATTATTATGTCTATACATCGCACCTATTATGCGTAGTGTACGTGCACTCAAAGCACTGCGAACAAAACAGTACTCCAAACAGTGTATGTATATAGGAGCGGCACGGGGATCCCGTAAATGTATATTAAACCGAATGACACACACTCAAAGGTCCGAGGCACATTAGGTCATTCACATAGATATTCGATGCGAATTCATGACAGTCGTGGGCATGACCAGTAATTATTACAGCACAACAATTATTATAGCGTACACAATCGTTTTTCGTTTTAAACTTCGCCACGTCCTTAACACTTAAACATTCTCTGAACTACGAAATACAGGTATTTCTAGTTTAAGTAGCGCTCCGGCAAAATTGTATGAATAATAGTTGTATTAGCCACATAAATATGTTCCGCGTTTTTTTTAGTTCTTACACAACAATATATCGTTTTTGTCACGCAATAATGTTGTCGATATAATACGTTATGTAGCGTAGATATTTTATTTTCGAGTTGCATTCAAATTAATTGTTTTGTAATTCGGACCTTTATCCGAGCACCACCGCAGAAATTTAGAATTATTCAGTTAAACGTCGTTGTTATAATGCATATTATTGTAATCGTCTATTGAGTTGGACAAATGTGTGATGCCATTATTATAATATTATGCTATTACGAATATATTATTATGCGTTCACTATTTATTCGTCTAATCGACCATTATGCAAAGTGTAGAAGTCACACGTGGTCAGATTACTACAACTCAAAACGAAAACGATAAAATGTAGTGTTGCTGCATACAATTTTCGAGTCAATATTTGTATAATAATATGTATTATAATATAATGTATAAGTATCAAAATCACGTAATGGTTTGGAGGAATTTAATAAAAAAAAAAAACAAAAAAAAAACAGAAAGATGATTTCTGGTGGACGAAGGGTGGGTGTAGCGAGATTAATCTTTTTCGTTTATCACTTCATCATGACTACGGCATTCCCTGCTTGGTCCCATATATTATATAATGATCATATTTTTCGTCTTGTCTATATCGCTATAATATCTCATCGGCCGAAAATTTCATTCCCTTAAAAGTTAAATTAACTCTATATTTTCCAGAAAGCTACAGTTCTTATTGATCTATTATGTGTTGAACACAGCCATCTCATTGGCCCGTCATAGATAATATTATGTGGACAATAGCCGACACGGTGTGCGAAATATGAAGGCTTTGTTTAATGCTGTTTGGTAAATTTTTTCTTCACAACATTACAATGTCTGCGGCTTAAGATAAATTTGGTAGTCATGCAATAATCTCCGCATTAAGAGTCTTAAAGTAAATAATGGTAAAAGTTTTCCAACGAGAACGAAATTGAACAGTGTACGAGATCTTTTTATTGAACGCTCCAGGGGGGGAGGGCCTAAACTTCACGAGTAAAACACAAATATAGACCATGATCGCACACAAACGTAGTTGTACACTTATACGGTTATCGTGATTATTAAGTTTCAGGAATCATTTTTCGTCTCGTTAAAAATTCCGTTTCATCGCAATACTAGTACTTTGTTATGTATATATTTATAATATATATATATATATACACACACACCCAAAAGTTATCTTCCGCAGAGACGCAGTTTAATCTCTTTGACGAGTCTATCTTTACGAACTACATTAACGACCAACTCGTCTCAATCATAATAATCAAGACCGCAAATCACATCGTTTGTGAAATAAATTTACAGCCCCAAAGAGTGCCCGAGACGGAATATATATACAATATATATATACAATATATACAATAATATAGTAAACGAGATTTGTCCTACTTCACCCGGCCCTGATAACGGATTAATAAAGACAATTCGTAACTGTGCGAGTAATCAATTAGTCGGTGTTACGATGATTAATTATAGTCTCATAGAATCACAGAAATGTTTCATAATAAATTGTATTGTTATTAATATATTATTATTACAGTGCACAATTCATATTGTGGCTTGCACATATTATATTGTGCACTATTACACCACAGCCACTTTTGCGATAATAGTATTAAAACTATGCTATTGTGTCTAATATAATGGGTGTGTATCTCAACTACTATACGAAAAAGTTTGAACGATTCGATGATTTAAGCGTCGTATGCACATTTATTGAGATATAACCATTCAGTCGATCGTTTAGAATAAACCACGTACAATATCGCATAAAGAAATTCCAGTCTGGCTTTTGAATTTAAGCATAATTATTAGAAGGTGGCACTCAAGAAAATTTCCGGAAGGAATATTAACTAACTTCCAGAAAAAAGCCGGTATAAAGATATCCCGAGAATATAAAAAACTGTAAAAAAAATGCAGACAATTTAGGTAATTGTTGTTATTATAATATTATACTAATATAGTCACGTCTCTTGGATTTCGTATTTTTTTTACATTAGTATTAGGTATAACTTACTATTTTATATAGTTTTATAATAAAGATAATATTATGTTCTGTTACATGGTCAAGTATAATAATCATGTGAATGTTATCCGTTATCGCAGAAGACATTTAGTATTTACGCTACATACGTAAAAATCGTTATAACACGCTGCCTAAACCTACCGTGGTGGGTTTTAACGATTCGTATTTGAATTTGATTTTAATTTAATTTTAAAAAATGCAGAAATAACAAACGTAGTAGTTGTATAACTAAGGGTGTATTATTTAACTCGAAATGTCACGAGAGTTAACCTTGTTGCAATAAATAAAATAAATATTTGTATAATGACAAATTTAATAATGTCAAAAAACTTGCATTTTTATTTTTATTAGGATAACCAACATTCATCAAATATCTGTTTTGCATGTCAATACCGTTAATGGGGCACGGTGTGACGCGGTCCGTAATTGCGAAACCGCTCTGAGTGTACTTATCGTGCGGTTTTGCTAGCTCCCAGATGGGTGACCACCTGGGATTTTTAGCAACAAATCCTTGCCACACATACAAACGTGTTTCAACCAACCGTTCATATCCCTACAAACAAAAAAAAACAGCTAATGGTCATAGTTTCCGGGCTTGAACTTAAAAAAAAACTCCGTTAAATGTCCACGTTTTTATATGTTTTATAAAAATACCAAAATTCACCAAAATCTCTGGTATATGTCAACAATCACCGGTGACTGTTGACATTAACCGCTATGCAAATATACACTTTAAAACAAAGTTATACGTTTTACCTTGAGTTGCATGTATTTTAGGCGTGCCTATAATATGAACTACGGTCAGGACTGTCCAGATGTCCCGGTGTCCTAAAAATCTTTATCAGAATTTCGATAGGTATATCAAATAAAACAAATTGAATAAATATAGTTCGTATCTATAAATTCGTATTGAATCATTTGACCATTTAGTAGTTTATATACATTGTATGTGGTTTATTTTGTTTTCTTCAAAACTATTTTTTTAACAGTACGACTTCCAGTGTTTACACCTGCAGTACAACTATATAATATACATTTAACATATCCCAATTTAAATCTAATTTATTGTTTTTTTTTTAAATATATATTTTTAAGCAGTATAAGTGAATTTTAAAATTGAAGTATTGCAAAAAATGTGCCAATGAAAAACACTATTATTTAGCCTTATGATAAACTTAAATTTAATGTTCCCGCAGTTTCTGTATATCTCATTCCTGTAAATTAACATTGTGTTTCCGGCAATTGCCTATATCTCTATGCATATTATAATTATTTTTATAGAAAAAAAGTCATAATAATAGATATAGTGAAAATTTGTAATACTTTATGTATGGTGAATTCATAATTTGTATTTAGAAATATAACGAAAGCTATTAGTGAAGCACCCTAAATGGTCTATACAGAATGATGCTTTTACCACTAATAACTTTGCTAAATTAAGTGCTCCCAGAAGATAACTGGAATTTATGAATATTTAAGAATTATTAAAATCAAAAAGAGGAAAACTTTTCAGTTTCAGAAATTGTACTACTATAAAATAATAAAATTATTCTATCACAATTTTTTTAACATTCAAAAACTAAAGACTGGCAATTCCAAAATAAAATTAATATATTTAAATGTGATATATTATGGTCCTAGTTGATTCTAAAATACTTAGATTCTTATTCAGTTATGATATACTATTTCCCTCTTAAATTCAATACAATTTTAAAATACGACGAATGATGATCATCATAATATTACACGAAATAGGTACCTACCTATATTTATTGTGTAGTTATTTTTTATACATTCCACATATTATGTTTAGCGGTGGTTGTCCAATTTTATGAATATATTTTAACTCTATTATAATATATTATATATTATAATAAATTGTATAGGGTGGTCGGTACTTCGGAAGTGAGTGTTCTTCAATTCATTTTTGAAGTATGCTCGTGCTACCAGAAAGTATGTGTAGATAATATTTTAATGGTGTGCCTGAAATATCGCAAAAAAAAAAAATTGTATTTTTTCATCACTATTATAGTTTATACCTTTGTTAATTATAATGATTTTCTTATATGATATTGATATATAAAATAAAAGACTATTATATAATATAAAATCATTATTTATGTTGGTAAATTAATTTAAATGGAATGTTTTGTTTAATCTTTCCTAATAGAATAAAATATAATATTTCTTAAAATAAATCATGAAGACTTTTTAAAGGAATTTTAACCAGACTTTTTCGGTCAACGTTTCTAAAAGTGCTGATGTAGTTTATTTTTTCTATATTTTACAAACTTGTAAAGTTTTTTAATAAAAAAAAATTATTTATTCATTGGTATATGGTAAGTACTGTGTAATACTATATTACAATACTGTATTACTATGTGATACCTACTGCTAATTTTTTCATTTTGAACAGGTCATTTCAAAATTAATTTTAATGACAAAATAAATATTAATAAACTATACTCCAACCCTTCTCATGATAATTTACTATGGTTGTCTAGCGTATACCTACGTTTGAAATACATATACATAATAATATATTATATATATATAACGTCATAAATTCTACGTATTTCGCACAGCAATTTTATGAACATTTCTCAAGTACAAACGTGAAAATACTAGATAGGTACATATTATAATACGACGGTATACGACAGTAAACTTATACATAATTAATATTGAAATAACAAGTAATAATAAAATTATGTTTTATAAAATATAGTCTTAGTCATTATATTAAGCGGTTCAAACATTATTGTGTGATTTGCATATTTTTTTTATTTAGCTAAGAATCTTCACTGCCCTATCTAATAATTTTTAATTAATAAATTAATTTCACGACTTATTGAATGAAATGTCAAAAGTTCTTGCTGCATATTTAGAAATATTTTTAATTTTAAAAATATACCCTCTAATATTTTGATGATTTTTAGTACTTCATAATTTGTTGACTTTGTGCATATTTTTTTGATAATACAATTTTAATATTAATTTATGCAGATCATGTAAATTAAAAAGAAATTAACGAGAGTTAAATTGTGTGACAGTGTCATGGAAATGGAATCATGACCAATAATATAAATATTATTTCAACGCTTGTAATTATTTTGTAATACTTCGTACCGATTATAATATATAAAATGTATAGTATATGTGAAGAGTAGCCAGAGTAGGTCAATTAAATAAAGATTATATTTTATGTATGGTTATTAAATGTTACTACATTTTAAAGAAACATGATAATAATTTTTATGTAAAGTAATATAGATCAAAATAAAAAAAAAAAATATAAAAAGTTCATATTGTGTATTTATAAGCACACATATTTTACCTTTTAAGTGCATATTTAGTAATTTTTAGACCATCAAAGAACAAATCATAAATTAATAACATTAATGATATAGATTATTAGTTATATCTATTTTTTTTCATTCTTCTAGAAAATTATATTATTTTAGTAACGATTATACGTTATGTTAATAACGTAAGTTGTTAAACTTTATAGTTTATGGTGGTTATAGCAAAAGTTTTTTGATACGTATTACGTATATTATATTATAATATAAACAAAATAATATTAATAACTAATATTATCTCACATTTTCAGTTATGACGCTTGTTTTCTTCGTAGGTAGTTATGAATTTAGGTTTCATATAAGTATTAATAGAGCCAAACCCACACTTATTATAATCGCTCTCATTCAAGGACACGTTGCTCGCAAATCAGAAAAGAAAACGAAATCAAATGAAAATGAATGATCCGACATATCCGGCTCCCGAGTAGAACTAATATTGTTTGTGCTGCGAAAATAATTATATATAAATAACATATTATAGAAAAACCGACCGGTCTGGAGACTTTCTTCCATTATTATTGCCCGACGTCTTTGTAAAATATATATATATATATATTATATGAATACACACACAAATAAATATATTATTTAGAGTAAATTCCGACACACAAAGGCTGGGCGTGCGGGTCAGGAGCGTTTTTTTCCCCGGTCGAATCTCGTACAGTTTTCCAGAGGTCTCTGAAGAAGCGCGCTGACAAGTACCGATGATAAATCGTTCACCTGTCCATCAATTTCCCCTGGGGACACGGACTTCGCGAACCAAGCACAATGCCGATCCGAGAGACTGCGCTCATTTACAATGCATATACATAACTGTAGTAGTACGACGACGACGGGACGAATAAAATTAAGCGCCCTTGTCGCTGTTGATTGTTTTCGGCTTTTTTCGACGTTTTTTCGTTGTTGTCGGCTCGCACGAACATCGCGGGTCCTGCAGTAAAGATGTAAATGTGTGCGTACGCGTCACGATTATAATCGCGAGTAACGAGCCAAAAACAAAAAAAATAGAACGATTTAATTAGTCTTCAGCAATTTCACCCTCGAGGATTCCGACGGCAGGTTCGCCCCGCTGCATACTTAATAAGCCGGGGTCGCGATTTAACCCCGAGCGTAAGCCACCCAGCGCCCCCTCCCCCACCAATAAGGGGCATGCCGCTTCTATCGCATCCATCTGTACACGACCGTATGTCTGTGTTAAATAATAATATCAGTTAGGCATATTCTGGTGATAAATTGCCATTCAACAAATACAATTTAATGTGTATAGGTTATATTATAAATATAATTCATAAAGCCATATATAGGAGCACGTACAGGACGCGTCACCGCGTTTTCCCACGAGACGAACCCAGCAACGGAAACATGTAAACTTTGATACTCATCCTGTAATATATGATTGTAGTCAGCATTGCATCGGTGAAATTAGAACTAAACATTCGGTGATGCATTATAGTTTCGACTTGGTACGTCATATATAATATTTCCCCGTCTATGCATAATATATTATCATTACGCCGTGTCTATGACGGTTGTATATTATAGTATAAAATATAAATGTATAATATGTACAGTGTACACGCTGTACACGTATTATATGCATTTGGCGAATGCATTGTTATTAGAAACTTTTTAACCGAATAAATTTGTTTTACTTACAGAACAATCCTAAATTTATAATAATTATAGCACCATAGTAGGTATTACACTGAGAAATATTCAAAAAGATAAGGAGGAATTAAAATATTCAGTAGAATAAATTGTGAGAGTTCAAAGTGGTGTCTAGGAGTGATATTACAAAATACCCATGCATCATATTTAAATTAATTAATTAAAACAAGAAAAAAAGTCGTTGTTTTGAGGAGAGTTTATGCATAGTTGGCGATATTGAATTGATAACATCTGCCGTGACTATATATTATGTATATTATTATATGCAGGCTTATAATATTATGTTTAAATCCATTGTTTTCGACCTTCTTCGATCAATGCATTGTTATTTGTAACTAAACAATATGAATATTATTTTTATTTTTATTTAATTTATTTTTTTTACATGTTATTTTAATATTGGTTTTTTATTTTTGAATACCTATACACTATTAATATAAATATAATAGGTATTATATTTGCATAGTATCCAACATTGTATGTCGTCCTACACACCCAAATATACGGAATATAATAATATATTAACTGTTAAACGATCAATGTAAATATAAATAGAGATAATCAGTGACCATTATCTCATATATAAAGAAAATGATTACAATCGCCAATTCTATGATATATTATTGATTTAAGAGTATATAGTTTTAATAACCGCATTGGCAATATATTTAAAGAATAATAAAACGGCATATTATATTTAGCAGGGGTTATTATTTTCGGCGATAGAAAAATAATAGTAACCTTCCATTAACAACGGACGGGGCCTCCAGGCGATAGATATACCTTTTATTCCGTACTCGTTGGAAAAAAAATAATATATTCTACGAGGTATTAATGTTTATAAAAATGAACATTAATCAGAAACCATCACCGTTATACTATGTAGAAAGTTCACCGCAACAACCACTGTAACAATTACAACCACGTACAACTCCAGTGTATAGTGACTATATAGTGATTGCGGAAAACTATATTTTTTCTATTCAGATGATGGCTGTGCATTAAACTTAGTCATCTCGGAGAAAATTGAAATTGTCTAAGCATAAGATAGTATGGTAGCTTCAAAAAACTTGTTTGGTCTGAGTATATTCATGAATGTTTTCACTTTTTTTTTTTTATCTTTCACAAACTTTTATTACACGACTCCGCTGGGTCTTGTCTCTTATATTTTCTGTCGCTTCCACTGGGTTTAAAAAAAAAAAAAACGACTTTTTAATTAATTTTTAAAACAAACAAATTTTACATAATATGTATTATATTCTTATAACTTTTTCTTCTCGTATAGTTATATTTTAAACTTTTATATATTTATGTATATATTTTTTTGACATCGGTGGAGTGTAATTATACAATAATAATAATATACTATGTGACCTTAAACAGGATATAACTTTAACGATTTTAATAGAAATGTTTTGTATTACTAACACAATGTTGGATTACATGAAATCTGATTTGGCTCTCTGAGAACACTGAAAATACGTTAGATTTTATGGTATTCATTTCTGCTGCAGTGTTTAAAACAGGTAGGTTATAGATTGTCGATAACCATCACTGCATACGGTTTATTGGTATTATGAAACATTAAGACCGTTATAATATTTGTGTGAGGTAATAACGTATAATAGCTTTCTCAATAATTCAAGTTTAATACGAATAAGACTCCGAAATGTTTAATATTCTTGCCGTGCATAAAGTAAACGTAGGCAGGTGTAAAATTTGCTTAAAAAGACTTATAACGCGATGTAAATAATAATAACATTATTTTCCCAGAGCACTTAAAATCCCTTTCACGCCCGCCGGGAAATTGTTTTCCTACGACACGGAACCATAATGGTAGTTAACTGGTTTACCTCCCGTTAAGGTAAATCTGTTGCCATTAGTTGGGGGTCAATAAATAATTGTATTTACACTCACTCTTTAGTGACGCTATCCATTAAGGCGACTCTACTTTTACATAAAAGTTCAGAACCAATATTATAGTGAATATGCAAAACGGAATGTTTAGTGTTTCCATTTGACCAGTATATTAGATTCTACGACACATACAGCTACACGGGACGTTAAATAGTAATATACGCGAATGAAAATAAACATACATTTGATCGGTTAAAAATGAAAATGAACTTCTGAATCCATGCCAGTGGTAGTAATAATTGTAATTTACTTACATTCGTTGTTTATGCGAAAAATATACGATACACTGCAATAACCACGTTCAGATCATTGTTTAATTTTATGAAAAACTGTAAGATAATATGTGTTTATTGTGTTTATCTTATATGAAACATTGTATTTTTCGTTATCGTCACAATTCAATAACGTATACAGTTTTACAATAATACCGACGTATAACTTGTATATTATATATAATATATATTGCATTGTATCAGATCGGTTAAAAGAAATATTTCTCAATTTTTGTTTAAAATATTTACATAAACATTTCATTGCTATGTTTTTTTTTTTTATACTTTGTACCTTGTAGTGTGATTCTAGTAGTCGTATTAAAATTAAAATATGCATTTTATACAAAAATATACTGCAGCTGCTTTCGATCTGTTTTGTGTATAATATTTTCTTGTAATTTTAATATTGGTGCAAAATAGCGAATTGAATATATCTTTTATACATTTATGTCGTATAACGCTGTTAGCAGTCTTGTGATTGAAATTCGATCTGCTGCGAGACCGGGAAAATAATCATACCCTGTTCAGCTATTCTCAAACTCTCAAAGTATCAAATTTACACTTTATAATTGTAAGACTTTGCATATATACACGCTTTACTATTCCTGTATACAATTAGGTTCAATAGTATTACCTATATTATTATAGGGTCTGTCTGATAAGTGTTGGAATACAACTATACGAAAAACACGAATTGACTAGATGTTCATCAAAATACATTATTGATTATACGTGTACAGTTTTCGATGAAGATTTATCGTATTGTACGCAGTAGTTTCATGTAATTGGTTCTAAATTATTTACAAGTAAACTTCTGGTTTTAAAACTACCTGTGTACAATGGTCCTGTTTACTCAAGCATAAAGTTGAATGAGACTTCAACCGCCACAAAATGAAGTGTATATTGCGTGTATTTTGAATTTTCTGAATTGAACTTTTCTAAAAAAAATCCTATATAATACTTGTCATCGTGTAATGTCATGTAGAAGGTACTATAGTGACACGAGCTGTACATCAATGGACGTCAAAGTCACGACCGTTCGTTTCGAAAGTGCGACATTCTTACGGTCGGCGCCAAACTTGTAACACTTGTCCTGAGATGAGTCCATCGTCTATATAATATATTATATCATACTGTCTTCCGCGATGTAATTTCTCGATTCCGACTGCAGATTACTATATAAGTACGCATCGTTTCTCGACGACGCAGCAGTGCAATTATTATTACTATTATTATTATACGAGACCATTAGTCGGCGTCGGCTAGCAAAACAATAACGGCGGCGAGTTTTCACTTTAAAATCTAAACGCTAATCGCCAAACGTCTCAAGTTGCCTCCACGCCCTCCTCGGTAATCCACCACCTCTTCGACGGAAAAGAAATGATTAATACCTCCCACGCCACGACTGCGAATCGATTCGGAAACGTTATGCCCCGTTCGAAATGTCTGCAAATATATAACATATTATTGCAATTTTGAATTACTACAATATACTGCCAAGTGCCCATGTCGTATAGGTACTGTTCGGTAAAACTGGTCGGCAGTTCGATTATTTGTGGGTGTCCAACGCTCGAATGTTATATATCATATACCGTTGCACACGTGCCGAAATCTGCTGCAGGGACATATTAATAATAACACAATAATATTAGTTGTAGTTTGCGGATTTGATATTTTATTGCATTTTTTTATTCTTGAAAATAATACTCGGCGATATTGACAATCATATTGTATGCAGCATGTTTTATCGACTTCTCGTTACTATAATTAGGTACACTCAGTACGGTGCTTGGCTAAAAGGAGTTTTATGGAATCAACTGACCCGCCGTTAATTTATTATAATTATTAGTCAAATTGGCCTTTTAGTTTACAAAAGTTTCGATGGCTATACTGTTTTTAAATTACACATAATAATACATCTCGTAAAAAAATTAAAATATGTTGTGCTTTTTTTATGAATCATAAAATAATATTGTCGAAAAACTATAAATTATCATTTAAGTATAATTATGACGTATAATAATGAACTTCCAGTAATATTCTACTGTGTAATAAATGTGAAGTTTATATTTTAATTTCACACAGCTGAAGAACCCTACGTAATATTTTGTTTTATACGTCATACGATGTAGTATAATATGTACCGCAATGTAGCAGTCTACCTATATACAGTTATGGTATACCGCAGTATAAACTTTAAGAGCCACGGAACTGGTAACAAAGAAAAAAAACTAAACTAAATATAGATAAACGCAATGAATTCGTAAAAAAAAAAAACCTTGATGATGTAATATATTATGTATTATTATAAGCTCATGGTTCCCTCCTAATGTGTATTTATGTTTTTTTTTTATTGCATAATACTAGCTGTGTGGTGCGTGCTGTATGAATAAGATATTATTCTAAAATAAAATTATCTAATTTACTTATTGTATAAATCAGATTATAGATTGTAAATGAGTTCCTAATTTTTTAAACACAAACAAAAACTTAATACTCCTATCTGATATAGGTACACCTAAGTGACTAGGTATATATATATTATATTATATAGTACACTTGGTAACATTTGACCACAATTGGAGACTTCCTTCCCACTGCTATTCAACAGTCAATGCAATAATGTATGATATGCGTAAATGTGTGTGAATGTATTTGTGTGGAATTATCAGTTTGATGGCCTTTTGCCCATTAGAATGCATTATCACCATCGGCACCGGGTCGCAGTATAATATCATTTTCTCGAACTGTCCACGGCCTCCCCCAACACCCATCGTATTTTAACACGATTAATTTATATTTGGTCCCTATCCAACGTTTTTATTCAACCACCCTTGCCCACTCGCTCGTCCGTCGATTTTAAAGTATATATATATATTGTAAAAAATTGCGCTCTCACCAATAATTAAACCGCATATATAACAGTAAATAGTATATATATTCGCTATTACACCCGGTGAAAAATACCAAAGCGACCGAGTGAAAACAATACATCTATAATACCAATATGAAATTATGTAACTTTTCCGTAATAATATTATAAACTTTTGTAAGGGTGACTCACGTTTTTAAATTTTATTTTACTGTTTGTTTTACTAACATAATATTTTAAATATATTATGTCCTAGATCAAAAACTATAATCACAGCATATATATTATATAATAAAATTCCGTAAGATTTTAAATACGCTTTGCGGCTATTTCAGTAGTGTACAACATGAGTACCTATTACATATTATATTTTAATATATTAATTTATCAAGCAATAATAAAGTATAGTGTGCATATACTATTTATAATATATTTATTTAAATTTTAAAGTAATTAAAAATAAACTTATTTTTTATACACCACTGTAGCCACTAGGTGCTCAGAATAAGCTCAGAGTTCCTATACATTAAATGCTTATAAATATAGTGCAGATCTTGTATCTTGATGACACTTTAAAATAAAGCAGTATTAAAAAAACCTACGAAAACAATAAACTATTTGATGTAGATACGGATTTAGTTTTATTCTAGAAAATATAATATAATACAACATTAACTGAAACAAGAACTGTTAAATGTCATAAATCGTTAAAATTTTTAAATTATAAATTGTAATCTGTGGTTTTATACATGGAAAATAAAAATTGTTCCATATTCGATACAAATGAACGTCAAATTAAACAATATGCACTTCTGAATATGGATTCAAATTGTTAATATTGATGACCACTAAAAACAACTAGATCTATAAAATAAAAATGTGTAGCATATTATATTTTAAAAGAATACAATTTAGGGAGTAGAATTGTATTGATTTATACAAATGAAGTACTGCTTGTTTATAATAATATAATATGAAATATATATATACTATACATTTATATATACACTGAAACTAAACCAACAAAATATTCTAGACCTCATACCATAAACACGAATAATTTTCAACCTAATAGTACACTGACAACACCCGGCGGTGCCTAACCAAAACAAAAACCTTTGACAAGTTAATGGTGTCCGAAATTAACGAGTACTAACAAACGCTCGATCATTTGTATATAAATAAATATAAAATAGATAGGTTAATAAATAGCACGTTATATATGTATAATATTTATTATATACTGAAACTAGGTAACTAAAAAAAAAATCAACTGAAAAAAGACGAGGATGTCCAAAGTAATATAAAATAATAATAATAATAAAAAGGTGGATAAGTGGATGTCGCTCTGCTGTACGGTAGGTTACAAGTGGGTCACTGTAATGGATGGTGTTAAATTTGAATTCAATGATATAATATCATTGTATAAGAAAAACGATTCTGAGCGAAAACGGTCAGTCACCCTATGATATTACCAAGTATATTTGATGATATTATTGTGAATAAAGTAATTTATATATAACCTATTAACGTGGAGCCTTGTTTTAAATTTTCAATCCTTAGCCAAACATTTTATAAATTTTTAACCACAAAATAATTAATAAATTATAAATTTGATAAATGTTGTCAAAATTTGAACTTTAAATGCTTATAAAAAAAAATTGTGCAAATGTATTTTTAATATTTTTCAACTGCTATTAAAACGATATATCAGGAGTCTAATATTAAATTTTCACGCTTTTTTACCCAACAAATAAAAATTTATTGATATTTATAGAAAAAAAAACTAAAAAAATTGAAAACTGACAATGTCCGTAAACAGCTCAAATAGAGTCAAAATATTTTCAAAATTGTATGGTGTATAGAAAATGCTAATATAAACATTCAGTGAAATTTTCAAGTATCTACAGTCATTCGTTTTTTAATTACAATAAAATAAAAAAATCGTTACATGAGAAATCGAGTAAATATCAAATGTTGTAAAAATATAAATTTCAGACGCTCATAAAAATTTAATTTAAGTTTCTTCTAGACATTTTTTTTTTGATAAAGGTAGACAAACTTATGAGTAATCTTATATTACATTTTCAAATCTTAGATTTAAAAAGAAAAATTTTTATGAATTCTCATCAAAATAATTTGCTATTTTTCGTGATTCTTCCGTATTTTGTCAAAATTTGAACTTTAAATGCTTATAATTAAAAACTGTGACAAAGGATTTTTAATTTTTTTCATCTGCCTTTGAAACAATAAACTAGGAGCCTTCTATTAAATTTTCAAGCTTTTTTACTCAATAGATAAAATTTTATTGATATTTATAGAAAAAAAAACTAAAAAAATTGAAAACTGACAATGGCTGTAAACAGCTCAAAAAGAGTCAAAATATTTGGAAAATTTTATGGTGTATAGAAAATGCTAATATAAACAACCAGTGAAAATTTCATGCATCTACGGTCATTTGTTTTAGAGTTACACCAATAACCAAAATCGATTTTGTTAAAAATCGATTTTGCGTAAAAATTCCCGTTTTTCCTTAATTTTTCTTTTGTTTTTCACATCGCTTTTGAAAACTACTGGGAAATTAAAATTTTGACCTCCCCAATGCACAAACGATATTCACTTTCCCATCGAACAAGATACTGAAGTCGAAAATCGAAGCATTATTTCGACTACTTATCGTGTACACAGACACAAAAATAAAAAAATAAAAAAAAAATAAAAAAAAAAACACACATCATTGTAAAATCAATACATTCATCGTTTCACTCAGAATCTAAAATTAGTAAATTACGCTGAATAAATCAATCTTTAGATATTTCATTGTACTTAATTTTATACAATGAATATCTACTACTAGAGCTATTATAAATAAATATAAAATCATTAGTATAGTAGTTATTTGCTTAATTTATTAAGTCTTTTAAGTTAAAACTAAAAAGTTTATATTTTATTAATTGAAAACTGTTTTGATTAAACTGCACCTAATTTAATTATTGACTATTACTACAATATTAATTTGTATTAAGGGTTGTGCATCGTGTATAATGTAGGCCTGGCGTATGAAATAATCCCATAACTTAACTAACAAAATTCGTGACCATGCACTAATATATAATTTAGTGGATTATAAACAAGGATATTCAAGTCCTAAATGTACAACAATATATAGCCTATATAATAATATTATAATGAAATTCGTTTAAATTGACTTTTACGTGTAAAGTTGAATATGTAATTGATTTATCTAAATTTTACCCATACCAGTATTATTGTTGCAGTGAATTTGTCTACGATCTTATACTAATTGTTTACATTTAATAACTATTACATTCACATTTTATGTTCGTCATAAATAACTTTTGTCATTTTATGTTTAATGGTTTAAACAGAAATTTTTGTGTTAACACTTCATTAAAACACAAACATTTATTTAAAAATTACAGTTCACGATCTAACGATGCGTGACGACCAAGGTCACAGTTGACATGGATGGTGAGAACAGGATCATACTAAACGTCGGTGGTATCCGTTACGAGACCTACAAAGCCACACTGAAGAAAATACCAGCTACGAGGCTTAGCAGACTCACCGAAGCTTTAGCCAATTACGATCCTGTGCTCAACGAGTATTTTTTTGATAGGCATCCAGGCGTGTTTGCCCAAGTACTCAATTACTATAGGTAAAACGTCTTAACAACGCCCTAGTTGACATCACTGTTGATATTGATTGTTTGTTGCTTGTGATTTTGTTCCAGGACGGGCAAACTACATTACCCGACAAACGTTTGTGGACCGCTTTTCGAGGACGAGCTGGAGTTTTGGGGACTGGACTCGAATCAGGTAGAGCCCTGTTGCTGGTCCACTTACAGCATTCACAGAGACACACAGGTAACTTCAACCAAAAAACAATGTCTATATATATTATAATGTTTGTAATTTGTATACATTATAATATGGGCGTATCGAAATACTATGATATTTCATTATGACTGAAATGGGTGAAAAGTAGGTAACATTCCAATAAAACGTCACTAACATTTTTAATTTTGGCCGTTTTAAGGATATTTATTTATTTTAACATCATTATAATATCTTATCGTGATACATTTTACACGTAATTCATTATTGTGGACACAGCGACGTCGTTTTGTGGTCTGACAATTCATTAGACTCCTTGCGGTTGTATTTATTACACACTCGCCATGTGATCAGATTAAACCCATTACTGTACGACGCGACGTACCTAAGTTATATTTGCATATCCGGAAAATGTTTTCGATACACAAAGTTCTGAAAGTTGTACGCGTCTGTGCAAAGACAAGTTTGCGGAAAAAAAAATGTACTTATAAGAGCAAGTGATAGGGTTGATGGATAGTAAGTTCCGGTTTTCCGCGGCTGATTAATGACACACAAAACAGCACGCACGTGCGAGTGAGTGAAACTCGGTGAGCGAATAGCGATGGGGTAACGCGAGAGTGTGTCACCCTTTTATATAAGAGAAAAGGATCCATTACGACGCACCGAGTGGGATACCACTTCGAAAAATTCAACAACCGAACTCGATATAATACGAACTTTTTTTCATTCTTTCGTTAATGTTTTTGAGTGCCTATATACCAGTTATATTAACATTAATTCTGTTGCGAGTGTTTTTTTTTTTATTTTTATTTTACTAAAACGAACCTTTGACGCGATTCCAGGCGACCCTCGCCATTCTCGACAAGCTGGATATCGACTCCGAGAAACCAAACGAGGAGGAAGTTGCCAGAATGTTTGGTTACGAGGAAGAATACTTGGCTGGAACACTGAACCTTTGGCAGAGGACCAAGCCAAAACTATGGGCGCTCTTCAACGAACCGCATTCGTCGTTATCGGCCAAGGTAAGTGTGGTAAGGACGTTTACAAATATTATAAATATTCTCATCACGCTTGTAGTCTGTATATATATCATAGCGTAACGAACGCGTTGACCACCATGAGATCCAAAACTGGATCTCCTTGGTCTTCATTACCAAGGGTTTCTTTTGGTGGTTTACTGAACAAAGTTTTAAAATACATTCTTCAAATAATTTAACTGTTCACATATGTTTTAAACGGCTTACTTATGCTATTAATAATAATTTTTAATTAATTAAGATTAAAATCCCAAAATTAATCTTGTGGCCTTATGAAATCCATTAAATAATATATTTATTTCTGTTACCTATTGAGACCTAAAATATGATGCAAAATTGGATCTTAATGTTTTTTTTTATTTATATCATCAATAGCAAATCATAACATGCTCATTTATTAATTATTTCATAAAACCAGTTTAAAGCAATATATTTAAATTTAAATATACACATCAAACAATTTAAAATTATAATTATAATGACTCTTACAATGTAAAGAATTTAAAAACAAATAGATTGATTAAAAACAATTGATATAATACTTTATCATTATTTCAACGCGTGCATGATAATATTAATTTGCTATACTATTATACAATTTATTACATGAAAAATAATTAACTAACTAATTATTATTAAACAGGCAGTAGTATAAAATGCACGTGAAATAATAGTAAATTATTAGTCTCACTTTTTTATAATTTTTGGTGCTCAAATTTAAGTCTCATTGGAAAAATAAGTACCTAAATTAAGAACCCACCTTGGTGGTCTACGTGTTAAGGTTATATGTGGCCCCCGTATCTCAATATAATATGATATTACTTATATATTTAAATTACAGAGTATATTTTATCATAAAATCTATTATAATGTATGGTACCTACCATACCTACCTACAATATTTGAGAACTAAGAAACCACACACTGACACGCAAATTGTCTGATACCTAATAAAGTTGTATACCTAATAATCTTCAATAATAACATTTTGTTACCTACTCAGGTCTCAGATAAAATTTAGATTAGAATAGATTAGATTAGAACTTTTGCAAAACAAAAAAAAACTAGGTACAGTATCGGGTGTATAAAATATTTTGATTAAATAATAATGTACTTAATTATAAGCTGTTAGATTACCTATTACTTCTTTGTTATTATTTACTAAAAATACATTACATTTTGTCAAATTTGATATAGAATAACGAATGCTTACTTTTTTTTTTAACAATTTTAGTAACGTGGCTTATTATAATATAGTTACGACTAAATTATGGTGGAATGTTGAATCTTAAAATATAATTTATAATTATGTGGTTAAATTGTTAAAAATAATTATACTGGAAGATATTATTAGTTTAATACGACCACTCTTGCTCACAAATATAGGTGATACACGGTTTAAAACTTTAAATTCATACATTCTGTATAATAGGTATAATAGGTAAAGTATGAAAAATTCTACGATATAGTTTGCAAACATTATACATTTGAAAAAAAAAAACCTAAGCCTCGATTGGCTCTTAGAAATATGGCTCTTATCAGATACTATATTAGGCATACAACACATAAATGTGTGTAGGTATGACTATGTATAGGATATGCGCGATCGACCGTTGAATTAATAACATCCGAACGAATGGTATAAGTATGTATGTTGATATATTATGTATCAGTCGTTGTTGTATGTCCGTACGAACAGTGTTCGCGTGGAACGAGAAACATAAATAATTCTTTGTGCGATATTACACGTGAATAACATTAGAGTCACGTGGAAAATAAATTTGTCCTGTATATGCTCATATACTATTATAATGCGTGTGTGTGTGTGTGTGTGTAAACTTTGGCGATAGGGTTTCTCACCAAATAATTGATGGAAGTATATTTGTTGCATAGAACTTCTATAACACAATTTGAATCGATTTAGAGATATTTATTGACTCGCTATTATATAATATGATCTGCATATATTATATTGTTCCCATTCATACATCGGCGATCACACGCGCAAAGTAAAATATTATAAGCGTAAAATATTTACCGTGTGTGCCTTTTATCTTTCCACAAACTATTTTATTTACCGACTTAACACATTGAAATTAAATTAGGTATACGATTAAAGTACAAAACTAACATACAAGGCAAACATGATAATTGCGAATATCATACGCATTGCGACAGCACACAATATTATTATCAAACATACCTTTAGGATACCAGATCGCGGCGGGATTGGGACAGTGGAAACATAATAATAATAATATTATTTATATATTTTGCTTTCCGCACGATCTGAAATCACCTCAAGAGCCAGACCGGTAGAGTCGGCGACTATGTGAAAACCCATTAGCCCCGTGGGCGTGTTCGATTAATACGTATATAATAAATATAAGCTCGCCGAAATAATATTTTATTCGAGGGTTGTCTCGTTAGCCGTTAATAAATCGACAGCTCACCGTGGTCCTGCAGGAGATCCGCGGATGCGTAAATAATGCTTGCGGTGTAAAAGTCCGGGCCCATGTCCCCACTACCCATTAATACAACACGTATATTATATAGGTACGTTTTCGTGTAGGGTATACGCAGTTGGCGTCGGCGCCGCCCTCCGATGAGCAGTATTGTATAATAATCATAATAATAATACTATAATGGTTTAATATTATTATTAATCGATCCATAATGTACACGGCAAAAGTGACTTCCGGTTCGTATGGGCGGATGCCGCGTGCAGTGATTACTGTCTGAATAGTAATAATAATTATTATTATTATGGTTATTATTATTATTATACCGCGAACGTGTCGAAATGGCCGGCGGAATATTATTATAATGAAACGCAAACGCAAACGATAAACATATTATTATAATATATAGTCAACGGTATAGGGCAGATTAGGTACGCGATACACAAATTTAACTCAGACCTGCGCTCAGCTGATACCCATTATAATATACAATAACACCGATTATATAATATTTAAGTAGGTATTATATTTGAACAGTGAACAACGGTCTGGAATTGACTCGGCGTAAGCCCCAAATACTTGGGGGCTGCGAGGCTTATATAATGTAGGCAGTTAATCATCCTTAATATGCACATTATGAGGTCACACACGTCGCTTTTATAAGGTAATCTGTCAAGGATTTTGTACGTAAGTATGTTTCAATCGGTATTTTCTTGTCGGGCACGGCGGCCGGTACAAAACTCACAATATTCACATTATATGCACTGCAAATAATATATATGTATGTTGCTCCATTTTACGTTTCTTTTGTCACCGCTAACTATACCTTCAAAACGAACCTATTATACGTATAATTACCAGTGTCAAGTACTCAAGTGGACCCTGCGTATCTTCGGAATCTACTGCTATCAATACATGTACGTCATAATCGTTGTAAATATCCATTATAAATAATATGTGTAGTGTTTATATTATTTTCAAAAGGGTTAATCCCGTACCTACTTTATAATAAAAAATAAATAAATATCGACAGCTACTATCTATATTCTATAACCAATACTGAACTGACTACTTTCAAAGAATTATAAGGCAATTACACATTATACATTTATACAAACCAAGCTATCGAAATAAAAATTAATTAAATTTCTTTTTTTGGCTGTCAAGTAAGAACCGTTTCTAAAAAAATCTAATTTAGTACAGTAAATTTTATGAAATAAAAGTTTTAATGTGTGTGTGTGTGTGTGTGTGTGTGTGTGTGTGTTGTTTTTATTCTTGAAATAATAAACTTTGAATATCCTTTTGTCAACTCATTTACACAATAAATTTGTGTTTGTAAAGAAATGAATTATGCATTTCAATTTCAATGACGGTTTAAAAAAAAAAAATAATAATAACAATAATAATAATGAATAAGGAATACTAAGAGATGAAAAAAAATGTCATTAATATTATTTATTACTTTTGTCATCTATACCTATTGGAGTGTTATTTTATTTTTTCAAAAATGTCATTGATTTATATAGATATTTTATACAAAAATATTTTCGTATATTTCATACAAAAAAAGAATGATCCAGCTAAACATATTATTGTTGGCTTGAGAGGACATAACACACAAAATAGAATAGATGGACCCTATGGACCTTTGCCTCACATAATATGTCACATGTACCTGGACGTGATATTAGTGTTGGTAGTTTTTTTTTTTTATGACGTATACAAGGAAAAGGCAGTGACGTAACCAGGGGGTGTTTTGGGTTTTGACCCTCCCCCAATTGGCCATAGTTACACAAAATATATATTATGTACTATAATATGATTTAGATTTCTACAAAATATGTTGTTATATATGATTCTATTTTATATTACATATTATTAATATGAAGATTGACGACGACTACAATAAAGAGTGTGTAACCCCCACCCAACCCACCCAACCCCCCAATATGTTATAATTAAATATAAAATAAAACATCCCTTTCCCTAAAAAAGTCCTTTCCATGCGCTTTTTACATTGTAACCGTGTGACGAGGATAATCGATTCAGTTATGTATTTATTAGGTATTATTGTAATAAGGCTACTTGACGTATTAGTAAATTTTAAGATAGGGGGATGGAGTGGCCGAGCGGACTAAAGCGTCGGCTACGACGCAGCCGACCCGAGTTCGATACCTCGGCCGCGGGCGGCATTTTTCTTCGGGAAAGTCATGGTGTCCGGAGAACAAGTGCCGCCATCCCCCCCCCCCCCCCCCGGGGCAAGGAAGAAACCTATAGGTGCCCAATTAGAAATTCTGCCAAAACACAACACACACGTGTACCAACCTACCCAATTTCAAAACCTACAGTGCCTCCCCCGATGGTCTATGTTGCCGCGGGTTACCCAATAAAAAAAAAAATTTTTAAGATAATTTAAAGAACCAAAATGTCTTGATGTTTACACATTGGTTTCTTATAACGAGTAAAAATAAAATATTATAGTTAAACATACTCATAAAGTAATAATAATTAGCTTATTTAAATTAAATTATGTTTTGAAAGGAGCTAATGAGATAATAGCGTTTCGTAACATTTTGTATATTTTTTTCATCTTTAAGATTCCTGATAATTTATATGCGAGAAAGAATAGTAAACAACAATTTTTTCATATTTTATAAAATATATTTTCGAACGTAAATTTACCAGCTTATGCGGCTGTAAGACGGAGCAACAAATTAGGTAAAAGTGTATTAGTCAACCTCTTAAAATATTACTCTGCAATAAATTTATATTTTATATGGAACTAAATTTGACAGTGTCATAAGGTAAAAAAAAAAAATATTTAAAAGCATAAAACATGGTAAATGTCAGAGGTGTTTTATTCAACTTACTGTCAAATTAGTGAAACCAATCCGTTAAAATTTACAGCGTAAACTGCATCCTATAGTGTTACTTTATAAAAATATATAGTTGCACGTAAATCATTTAATACATTTACAACTAAGCTGTGTGACAGCCGTTCAATAAAATTAAAACCACAGCTGATGGCGACTGCAGGTGTTTAATGGCCGTATAATCGATAATATTTTGAATGATTGATTTTCTTTTGACGCATTTTAATGCACGTAACCGCAATGAGTATTGTTTTAGTATGTTTTTGTTTAAGAGGATGTCAGCGCACTGTTTGTTTTCTCTCTCTGGCCCACGTGCAACGTAGACAAAACGCATTTACGCAGAATCATTTTTTCTATGTTTTTAAGTAATCTTAGAGTATAATCACCCATTACAAAAAATATGGAAAATAATATTTTTGAAGGAATGACATATCGATTTGCCTAAATATTGTCTCAAAACTATTTAAACATAATTTTAAATGTACAACATTTTTTTGTTTATTTTGAAAGTCGAATACAAAGTCAAGTAACAATAACATATAAAATAGATATGTCATTCCCTCAAAAATATTATTCTCTATCTTTTTTGTGATGGGTGATTTTACTCTAAGATAACTTAAAAACATAGAAAAAATGATTTCTGCGAGAATGTGTCTTTTTTCTATGTTGCACGTGGGCCAGAGAGACAAAACAAACAGTGCGCTGACATCCTCTTAAGCAGATCTTGAGATACCCTGAACAGTTATGTTGGTTATGTTTTTACTGTAACTTCAAAGTAAGCCTCGTAAGTCGAACCTTTGACTTCATCGTTTTTTGTTATTCAAATATTAATAACTACTGTTAAACGTCTACAATATTTCCGTAAACATGTTTAAATAAACCAGAGTCTTAAAGTTTTCAACTAACATAATTATAATATGTTTTTGGGTAACGGTTTATTTATTGTTTATAATTATCATACAAACGGAAATCACAATAAAAACATATTTTATTTTTGACATAGATATGTTCATGGGTTGAATACAACTTTTATTTTTGTTACTGATTTTGCGGAATGCTTTGTTTATTGCCATTGAAACATAAATATACAGTAAACGTTACAAACATTTTAAATTATTTTTAGTATTTTTTTTAATGCACTTTACCAAAAATTATATAGATGATTTCTCAATAATTAGTAGCATGCTTCTTTTTTTTTTTTTAGATTTATATTTTTTAATCTCCTTTAATTGTTTTAAATATGTCTTGTTTTTACTATTTTATTTATTTAAATTATAATTTTGAAAACTTTTTAAAATATAATTCATATAAAAAAATCTTTAATTAAGTATGTGCTGATAGTAATCATAATAATAATAATGTTCATGACAACCCAATCACTGTGCTTGAGAGCACAGTTTCGTTGAAAAGAAATAATAAACTACAAGTGTAAGCAAAACTAAGCAAAAAACTTAAATGTTTGATTTAAGACTAAAAAATATAAATTCTCGTGTTTTTTTAAAAGTTATTTCTTTGCAAGACTCCGTGCATACAAAAAACATAGTTATATAATAATTTTATTAAAATGTCGTCGCTTTTGTGAAAAACGTGACTTTCTGACATTCTCTAGGTCGTCGCGCGTCCCAGAATTAATTTCAGGTCCGAAACGCAAATGAAAAGTTTGTGGTGGGCATAATATAATAATAATAATAATATCGTATCCTTTCACTCGGGCGGCCGCGTAGACGTTTTATCTGGTCAACATAACTTTGTTCGTATACTAACACGCAAACACACACACCCACCCACACCCACACACACGCACACACACATACATAAATCACACACACGCCATGATAAATTACACGTTTTAACAGTATTTCAACTAGTCACAACTGTCCGGTGATGACTTGAACAATTGGTCTGGCTATGTTTAAAAGTTAAAACTTTAAAACTAAACTATTTATCAGTCTACAATATTTGAGTGGATGCTGTTTATAATAATAACGGTATTTTGAATAAAAACGTTAATTATTATAAATTAGTAGGTATACAATTTAAAATAATGTATTTGTATCTTTCAATTACACATTAATATACTTACCTTAAAATAATTTTTAAAAAAATATTATAAACCGTCGTGTTTTCCTTATAAATAAAATATATATTATGTAGGTATAGTTTTATTAAAAATAACGGAAAAAACAAACGACATAATGCTTACAATTTTCACGTCAATAGTTATAAACAAATTAAAATATACGTATGATTATGAAGATTTATGTATTATAACCTAAGGACCATAATATTATAACATTAAACAGGCATTAGATAAAAATATAAAAAGTACAAAATCAAGAGACAGTAAAGAGAGACATCCTTCATTTCAATCAGAACCATGTCCTGAATGAGTACAAAATAATAAAATATAGTTACATATAATAAACATTTTAGGGTTCTCAAAAGCACAAATTACTAGAAAAATCGATTCACCACTTTAAGACATTATTAACATTAAAATGTGCAAAATATTTTAACGAAAAACTACTTTAGGGTATTAGTACCTTGCAGCTTTCATGAGACATATTAGAAACAATTTTAGAACTTGTAAAAACCGGGGTTCAATTGTTGAAAGGTGTACCTGGACGATTTGACAATTCAAAATCAGGACTATATATAATATATATATAGGTATGTGTAAGAGAAAGTTTTATACAATAATTATGCTCAAGGAAAAATGTCATTAATTTAGGGATGATTTACATTAATATTTGTTTAATTTTTATTAGAGGCCCAAATTTTAACAGGATTGATTACGAGTGCATTAGAGTAATGAAAGATTCGGTACTATGTGTTTCACGCAAATGAGACATTATGCATTCAGAGATGTGTAAAAAAAAAATGCATAAAAAACACCACCACAGTAAAATTTTGTTTTTAAATCGGCACGATAGTCGTCTTCTCACCTGTTTTTGATTTGTGTTTAATCATTTGGTGATATGAATAATTCAGTTGAGGTAGGACGGTACATATATTATAGCAGGGTTGGTTGAAACAATACATTGCTTATGCATTTGGTCTTGAAAAATCATCGGTACATTAAATTATTCTCGACCTATTTTCTTTTACTTTTTTTTTTCCAATCTCAGTAGAAAGACTTACGCGTTTACAAATTTCAACGTGACACACAACATGGTCGACTGAACAATAATAGTTATTACGTAATTAAAAAACATATATAATGTACTAGAATAATCGTTCCACGAAATGTTTTATATCGAAATAATAATAATATATAATATGATAAAATATAACTTAATCACTAATAAATTATGTAACGTTGACGGCTTTATGTAAGTTCTTATTTTACATTACAGTAAAATAGTATTTCTTTTTTTACAAAATGGGTTTTGTCATTAAAGTTATATTACATTATTATTACGCGTACCTATGTATAATGTCCATGTGGATTTGTATACCTAACCAAAATATTACATATTTAATATTTTAGTACCTACGTATTTAATAAGCATTATATTATACATTACCGTCTAGATTCTAGAACATAATAAACATTTTATATTGTAAAAGTGGAGGCGTGTTGTTAAATAAAAACACAATTATGATTATTGTAATATTATGTACCTAAACGTACATACACATTTAGCAGCAAAATATATTTTTTATACCTGAACATAACATGTGAATTTCAATGCACAGTAAAATATTAATTGTAATAATGAATAAAAAAAACATCAACAAATAAAGCTAAAAGCAGATAAGGAAATTCGACAGGAAAAACGTTATGAAGTATACACTTTAAAATAATAGATCAAGCGAAGTGATAGTAAACAAATATCAAAATTAAAATACATTTTTACAAAAAAAAAAAAAAACAATGAAAATAATTTTTTTTACAATTTATTTAGTTAATAGTGTCAACAAACATGTTTTACAAGAAATACGAGTACAATATACTTACAACAAAAAATAAAACTGATAGTTTTAAATTCAGTATAATATATTTTAATAAGTGAAAATGTAATATTCTTAATGTAATCTAAAATGTAAATATTATTTGCATTCACTTAGTTATCCACTATGATAATTTCATACTTTGATATAGTTTAACAATAATTTATTATAACGAATTAGATACAATAAAACAAATCCACTTCAGTGATGTAGCTAAATTGCATAGTCAGAACGCCGTGTTTGGTCTATTGCAAAGATTGTGCGAATAAAAATAAATTATACTCATCTAATGGACATAATAATATGCCTGATAATGGTCTCCAGCATAATACTAAAAAAAACTACATAGCTATTTCCGTTTATCTAGAGCCGTTATTCTATCAATAATAAAGACGCCTTTAATATCAACCAACTTTACTACTCACAAATAAAAATTGAAGAGCCCCAAGAAAATAACCAGTCAATTCAATGTCTGTGGTGTCAAGGTTTCGGCCATATAAAATCTTACTGTAATCACCCGTCTAAATGTGTTCACTGTGAAAATCCCCACACTTCAAATAGATAGTTGTAAAAACCTGCTGATTTACCTATCAAATGTTCGCTTTTGTAGTAGAGACCAAGCAGACCAACTGCTTCCCACATCAAGTCAACTCTCCTACAACCTCCCGAAATCCCATGAAAATGCCGTTCTTTCTTATAAATTCCCAAGCAACTATTAAACCTTTAATCTCTCTACCAACCACTACTCTCATAGACAAACTTATGGTCTCTCGTAATGGTAAATAGACCCAGTAATATCATCCACCAGATCTCAATTCTCGTACAGAATGACAAAGAATTATTTCACAAACAAAAAAGTCAACCCTCTGCTTTCCTTTAAACGAACTCCATTGATATATACTTACTATCGAAAAGTCCATCAAATTTAAAAAAATCTATTATACTATTATCTAACCTATCATTCATATGAGTCTATAATAATATTGGATGTAATGTCTATACGAATACTCTTCTATCACGTTATCGAATTTGGTAAAATGTTATCATATTTACTTATTGCAATGTTTGTGTATACTGATTGTAAATTTTATTTCCAATAATAATAAAAAATAAAGAAGTAGATGTTTGGCACACGTAAGTCGTAACATGTATGTGCCATAATCTAAACAACTAACAATAAAACAGATTGGCGTTTTGATCTAAAACTTTTTTAAAAATATTTATTTTATTTTGTCTAGAATATCATAATAGTAAATAGTAATATCCAATTCATAACTAATAAATAAAATAAGTGTGAATACATTATAATACGTATTCCTAGCCATCGGATGTACTATAGACGCTATAGATCGAGTGATATAAAGTAATTCGAATACATTTTAAGGCAGCAAGTATTGTATTACCGATGGTATATATTTTTAATGTGTATAATATTGTTAACGGTAACGGGAAACTCGTATAGCGATCATAAATAATTGTTTTCTCCATCCGGTATAATAAGTTTTATACGAATACGCCTTAGAAAAAAATAACCCAAATAAATCAAATTATTTTTGCATTAGGTATAATCTTATTCGTTCTGTTATAATTGTAGCTGTAAATCGATTTTTTCTTCGGAATTTAATTACTTTACACAATATAAAATAAAAGTGAAAACAGAGTTATAATAATATTTTATTAATTTAGTACCCAACCAAATATTTTAACGTAAAGCCGACGTCGAAATCGCCATCAATGATGACCGTTTTAATTTTGAAATGTTAACATAATATAATATAATATATCATAATATACTTAACGGTTTACTTTTGCGATCTGTTCGTTCGTAAATACTACAAATTTACAACAATACAAAGGCGTAGACCCTTGAAACGTTTGAAAAACAAATTAATGTTTAGATAAAACTGACATATTTAATGGTTTGAATTTGGTAAATAACCCGGCGTGCACAGTCCTATCTAAAGACCAAAACACAGTTGGACTACAACACGCCTACGTGCCATTTATTAATTGCGGTTCGTTTTTATGCTCGTAATAAAATAACGCAGCGTTAAAAATAACCTAATTTTTCATCACTTTTTTTCGATGATGCACTTATCCATTTTGCTAACCAAATACACACACACACACACACATAAACACATGGGTACTTATTTATAATACAGATATTTATTTTTTAGATATTTACTCTAGTCAGAATTCGAGAAGCGTTTTATACGGAAAAAGGTTTTAAGTTTTCTAAAATTGACCGCGCATACACGACAAATTCATAACGAAATTAATTACTTATTAAAGTCCACGACTTGATAAACACGATCTAGTCCAAAACCCAGATGTTATGAGTGTATTATGTCGTGCTTATATTAAACAGTGAAAAGGGTGATTATTTTATTTGAATACTAGCGCTCCGAATACACCCGGGAAAAATGAAGAAACATAAAATGGCGCTATATCGTTATATATCGGTTTAAGGTTTAAGGTTTAAGGTTAGTGTACCCCAGTTCATGGGAAAATCTGCATCGGTGTACCTCGCTTTGTGAACTAATTCGACCGAGATGGGCAATCCGCCTTTGGCGGATTAGATTTAGATATAGCACTTGGTATATTTTCAAACGTGGTTGAAACTACTCACTATATTTTCCTGATATCTCTAAAAAAAAAAATATCCGAAAAGAATCTCTCGTCAAATTTGGTCGAGTAGTTTTTGAGTCTATAAGTTACAAACATAATATACACACATTGCTTTTTGTTTTACATTTAAATAACGAACAATTAATAAAATATTATTTTCTAAAAATTCCATAACACCTATAACATTTTTTATTTTTTCAATCGTATTTCTATAACCAATTGCAACTCTATATTATATAAACCAACAAATTATTCTATTTTCAATCATTCATAGTGGGTATAGGGGTTTAAGGAAACCAAAAAATAAAACTCCTCGAGCCCTAATCTCAAGAAATATGCGTGCAAAATGTGGTGCCAATTGGTTCAGTAGTTTCAAAGTCTATAGACTCCATACAAACTTATACATTCATATTTATAAAAAATATATATGTGTATTTATTTTACGTTTAACAACATTCTGTTTTACATTTGTCTATGAAATACTTCTAAATTAATTGTATTTTCTTAAAAATTTCCGGGTTTATTATAACATAATCCTAACCTGTGTACATCAATAATAAACATATTATATTACTTAAGTGTGTATAAGGGTGGACTAAAAACTGAGTACGATAATTTGGATATTCCCGATTGAATTTCAATTGAATTAGGTACACTCGAGACAACGTAACGAAAATCGTTCACCGCAGCATTTAGGAATTCAATATTAAGTCTATAATGTGTGTATAACTGTAATATTATTAGTAAAATAACATAATTTATTAATTATTGCTATTGAAGTATTAATACGAATAATAATATTTTAATGATGACTTACTGAACCATTCTCTAAGTAAGTGCCATCGCCACGTGACAACTTTACACTTAAATTATACGCATTAAAAAACATGTAATTAATTATAATAATAGGTGTTTGATATTATTATTCACAAAATATTGTAAGCGACATATAATCGAGATTCAACAGGATAATTTTCACTAATTTTAAAGGAGAAATAATACAAACATTTTTCACACTTGGTTAGAAATTCCCAATACAAAATCTATTAAAGTGTGTAATAAGTGATAACAAATGATAAATTTATAAGAATAAAAAATTATAACTTTATAAAGATAACAATTAATTTTGTTTCCAACTACTTAAATTAAGTTTATAGAATGGTAGGTATTGAAATTGAGATAACTTTAGAATTCAGAGTAGTACTATAATATATTATCAATTACGATTATTTTATTAACCATTGACCGTGGGTGTCTGGTAAATGAAGATTATTTTAGTCCATATGCTGATGTTATTATATATAATAATATGCTGTTTGACGTTACTATGGATACTTTGACGGGATGGCCAAGTACCGTTCCCGGTTTCGATTTAAGCCACCCTCACAAAATGATTTAAAAAATATGACTTTTCCTGATTAGAGTTAACGAATATTTAAAATTAAAATAATTATACGTATACTTCATGTTTACATTTGGAAATTTATAAAAAGAAAAATACGAAAACCTACAAAATATTATTCACAAATTATTGTTTTTCTTCAAAAATCACATCTGGCAAAAGTTATAGTTGTAAGTAAAAAATAAAGGTGTAAAGTATAATATTATTAGCTATTGCTATATACACTATACATAGTAGGCTAACAAGGTTAAAACCTTAATAATGAATAAAAAAAATAAAATAAATGTGAATATAGGTAGGTGGTAGGTTCCTATATTAATCATTATAATGCACTATTTTTCCGCTGCATTCAATTGTTTTTGAATATACCAAAACAAGTATAATACTAGTATACTACACGTGGATAATCGGAATCAACTAACAGATGCGTGGAGTTATAACTATTGTAAGTATTATGGAGATATATTTCGTTTATTCATATTTGAAAAAAAAAATGTTTAAACTCTTGTCTGTAAGTGGAAAAAACCTGACTATTACCACTCCTGGTATTACCATCGACCATGACTTGTATGAGAATAGAATTGATTATGTTGACAACAAGTGATACATTCTCGGAAAAACGTTACCAGGAACGAGTAAACGACAGAATTACCTAATAATTGCTCGTAGAAGTGCAATCTTAACCTCCATTAGTGAAACATCCAAACAAATATAAAAAACCCGTGAAAACGGGGAAAACGTAAAATATGAAAATTAGTAGGCATCGCGTTATGAAACATAATATAGATACATCATATTATTATATTATTTATAAAATAAGATATATGATTGTTATTTATTATTGTAAGTTATTATTATTTATAATTGAATATAAGCATTATAATTGTTCATAGAACCATTTTGTAAAATATATCCGAACAAAAACACTCCGTCAAACTCAGTGTAAAAAAAATCTATAAAAAAAAAAATACGATAACCTAACCTAAAATTTGTGATATAATTTTGTAGCTAAGTCTTTGAATTATAGATATCATCAATTATGTTAAAATAGTCTGCTAAATAATTGAACTTAGCTTGTTGACTTTAAAAAAATGATAAGTAATACACTATCTATTTCAACAATAGTAGACGGTGGACTATATTATTATTATGTAATCATTACGCCATAGTATTTTTCAAAACTTTGACCTAAGTTGTCCAGCTATTCTTTTAGATAAACCTTATAAATTATAATGCATAATATGGCAAAAAAATTATATATATTTTAAGTTATGTAAACCTGTCAAATTTTAATATAAATTTGAGTAGCGGAAAATATAGTCTATAAATTATGTCGATATATTAAAGTAACATAAGTCATTATAAATTCATTATAATGTTATATTGTAAATCATTCAAAGTTAATAATACGTAGGTATAAATAGTGTATTTGTAATGTTTGACGTTTGATCATATATGGGTGTTTGAAAATAAAATTCGTTTTTGATTGTTTGCTATAGAAAAATCAATTTCTAATACATTACTGGAACATTCATGTAACATTAAAAGTACATTATACAATACAGCTGCTGCTGTAGTTATTTAATATTTTCATTTTGTAAAAATAATATAATAATAATTGTTTTTAAGAAACATTTAAGAAAAAATGTATACTTTTTATTTGTTAAATAATAATATAGTCCGCGATTGAGAGGGTAACTTGAGTTGTTAAAAATCTATAGGATAAAGTTGTCATCATTTATTTATATTATTACGCTTAAAACCAACGTAAATTTAAAAGGCACACGGAGACAATCTACTTTGAGTTTCCCAAGAGACAATGCACAAATATAGTAATGCATTACGATATAATTATGTTATTATTAATTATGTAATATTGACGATATAATTATAATGTCATATTTTGTTTATATACTCGTATCTCCGTTTTTTTAAAAATGATTTAATTTACTTTAATCATAGTTATTTAAAACCATTTACAATAGTCATACTTGTTCACTGTATAAACATTATTAGCCGGGACAATAACCATTTTTTTACGAAAACACAATACCAATCAATATTATAACATAATATAAATATATTTATTTATATGAAATAATTTGTTTTATATTATATTATACGTCGTAAGTTTATGTTATTTAGTCGGTACTCAAATTTTATAATATTAAAATAATCTTGTTATAAAATATAACATAGTAAAAACATCGATGAGTTAGGTATACAAAAAAAAAAAAAAAACGAAAAAGAATTTGCAAAACTGAATAATGTAAATTTTTTTTATTCTGAATTAGTGTGCCATATTATTTAAATAATTTAATATTTTTATTTTTTATGTGTTTAAATATTTACGGGGTTGCGTGTATAATAAAATACTACGTTTATTTTTTTTTTTTTTGCTGTCGAAACTTTATTGCAGTATTATTAATGCAGTATAATACACGTTAATATATTCGGATAGTAATTGAACGTTATGTAAAATATCTAAATGATTTATTTCCTCCTGGAATAGACGACTACGAGAACAACACAATAGGGTTGTTGTTTTTGTTGTTTTAAAACTGCATGATTAAACTAAAAAAAATTTTGGCTGAAAAAATACACGACGATACATCGTATTTTTCATAATTAAAAATTTGTTTTAGTTGTACACTTAATCGTAACATTGTACTATGCCGTGTATGTGCAACCCTTTGTCCGGTAACAGTCTCTTTTTGTGGACTTTAAATAATTATTTTAGTTGGACTACCTAGAACGTAATTTTTTGAGTTCGTACAGTGACGAAACAATATTGTATTTTAATTATGTGCCTTATTTCTAGTAAAAACTCTCGTGTACAGTATAATTGGTCATACGATGGTAAGTATAAAAACACGTCATGACTCGTATTAGTTGGGAAACATAGTTTTTACAGACATAATTAGGCAAACTTTTCTCGGTAGTCTAAAAAACAGAATTTCGGTTTTCGTAGAAACATGCTTTATAGGTTATAGTATTACATATTTTTTACGTATTATTTTATTTATACACTTTCGTTTTATTATTGTATTATACATTATACAGTGACGCAATTGCAGGACGGTTCAAGGGAGAAAACTTATTGTTGTAAGCCTCAGGATAATATTTTGAAATCCCAGACTTCTAAGGAATTCAACTAACATTATGAATAATTATTACATTATTATCATAATAATAATATTTCTTACACGTTAAAAATATATTAAAACTAATAAAACTATGGTTGTTATTTATGTATAATTATTATTTTATGTCTCTTATTTTTTACTCGCGTTCTCCCTATCTATACAGGCATAATATAGGATTCTTTCTTTCTTGGCGGGGGAGGGAAAATAATCCCCCATGTTGCCGTTATGTGGACCCGCCGATTCAAAGAAAATTCAATAAAACCTAATATAAAACTGATGGAATTTAAATTGTTTTAGAAAACTGTACAATATACGTAATGTTTAATCTAGTACTTATTAAGCATAAAATACAAAATTAACTATAACATGTAAAATATTTATAAGCTATTATTCATTACAATAGTTTTCTATCGCTCTAAAATGTCCTATTTTAATTTTTTTTTGGATATATGAGCCTTTTCAAAAGAATCATCTGTATAACTACTTACAGGAATCAAAGGTGTATTTTTTATTAGAAAAAACGAAGTTAGTATATCATCACACTCTCTAAATTTTATAACGAATATGAGTAATTTAAAATTAGATCAAAAATTACACTTGAAATACATTGAAAAATGCAAAAAATCAAAATTAAAAAAATCAACTGTCAAAAAAAAATTTGGGTGAGCATGCTTAGCAGATCCGTTACATAATATAACGAGAAATTCAAAATCAATGTATATGTATAGTATTCAGTTAGGGTTCTGTGAGACTGTGAATGTGTCGTACGGTATACTTTCGTTAACTGTGTATATAATACATAAACCCACGTAAAAGTGTAATATATGTAGCTGAAAATTTATTTTAACCGTTGGAAAACGCGTGCGATAAATAAAATCTAATAGCTTCGCACACGATTTACTACTCAATGCCTCATTATTATTAAATAATTTATTGTTTCATAAACAAACGCATACACCGTTGAACCTTTATTCGTATGATATGTAATTAGATTGTTATTATTTTTAAGTTCGTAAATTACTTACTATTATGCTACCATAAGTGCTGCATAACTGTATAAGACGCATCTGAAAGATTTGACAATATTTTGCACTGAAATTGTGATAACGTTAAATTTAAATAAATTATAATTTAATTTAACAATAAATAATATTTAACTATATTATAAATGTGTACGGTACTTATAATAATACCATACTACCAACCTGCTGCGATATAATTTTATAATACCTATAGTATTATAAAAAAACGCACGTGTATATTTAATATAAAAAGGGTGGGCAAGTGGGTACCGCTCTGCGGTACATTAGGTGTCGTTGGGTCACTATAATGGATATGTATTAAATTTTAATGCAGTGATATAAAATCATTATATACGAAAAACGATTCCGAGCTAAACGGTCTATCAGCCTATATTACTTAGATATAAGTATCTATTATGATATTATTGGTATTACAGAATAATTTATTTTACTATTAGTAATACAGTAGGTTTAACTTTGTCGAAAATATTGCATTTGAAAATGTTATTGTGTGTATAAAATGTAACAATATACTTTAAAAGTTTCAAGTACCCACGAATAATATTTTTAAATTACAACAAACTAACTAAAATTGTTATTCTTTGTTTAAATATCTAAGCATTATAATTTAAAATATGTATTAAACAATTTTCTGTTTATATAGTATTTCTAAAATGTTTTGTTTCCAGTATGAAATACTTTTGAGTAATGAAAAACATTGTTTTAAATTTGTATCCATAGTTATAAATATTGAACATTTTATGCTTTTATTACTACAAAATAATTTTCAGATTATCATGAAGTTGACAAATTTTGTAAAAACTTGAACTTATAAAAATGTATTTAAATACTTAATAAAAATCCTGCATATATATCTTAAATGTTTTTGAACTGCTATTATAACCACTTACGAGAAACCTTTTTATTAAATTTACAAAAAGCTTTTGGACACAGCAAAAAAAATTGTATCGATATTTATAGAAAAAAAAACTAAAAATTGTAAATTGATTATTATATTGATATTAATAATATCCCAAAAAGAGTCTGATTATTTTGAAAATGTTATAGAAAATAGTAAAAAAAAAGCATACCTATCGTTGTAAAATAAATACTCAGAATCTAAAATAAAACTAATTAAATAAATAATTTTTAAAAATCTACCAATTTGTTGAATTTTTTAAATGTACGATTTACTTGAAAAAGTAAAAATCAAAACGGGTAAAACATTCGCTACGTCCAGCATTTTAAACATTCAGATTATACTGATTAGAAACCATTATGTTGTTAGTATATATATATGTCAATTATTAGGCATAGAAAAATTAAAACTAAAGGTTGAAGATAAACTTATACTAGAGCGTAGGTTCGAAGTTGGAATATACTATTATGGTTAAAGTTCCCGGTAAGTTCCAGAGTGTTCCACAATTCTATACTTCGTATAGTATTATCATTTATATAATAATATAATTATTATAATATTATACACCTATATACCATAAGTTTGTATAGACTATATACTGTAGAGTACTTGTACTACTTCCACGAACTCTGATTGAAATCCAACGAGTTCCGGCCAGATGATAACACAGTGAGCCTATATAATATTTTAATACACGAGAAACAGGTATATAGGGTACGACCACGGCTGCAGTGGCTATAATACAATGTCGTATAGTATAGTAGCCTATATATTATGGTGCTCTTAAACTTTATTCCGCACAGGTGTGTATTCAACTCGGCGTTTTGTCTGTTCGAGTAGGACGACCTTTGATTACTATTATTATTATTATTATTAATTTACGACGACGACACGTTCCGCGTGTTCCGCGTACGCAATGGCGTATTCGCATAAGATACAATATGTGAATGTGCTTTGAAATACGATATTATAATACATTTCCAAGTGAGAATTAGAGTTTATAATAATATATTATATGTATACTGCAGGATTTATTTTTTACGATTCCGTTCTCGGAGTTTTTCTTCCGCAGTCATAACATATATACGACACACAAGTTCGCAACGAATTGCGAGACGTGTGCGTAGGTATCTACTATGCACAACACATCTCATAATTAAATAATTAATAATAAAACAGGTATCCAATCATCTAAAGTTGCGGAACTCGATGGGTATTTTACGGGTGCCTTCTCTGAGGCTATGAACGGCCTTAGATAAGGATAATTCTTTTTTTTAGCTTAATGTATACGTAATAATAAATAATAATTAACGATAAAAAAAACCATGAAATTGTTGTTTTAATAATGTATTATATAATTATTAAATTAGTATCTAAGAACTTACATTTGTTCACTATGTCAACATATATAGTGAGTTATGTTGATAGAATAATACAAGATCGATAGTGTTTTTTCCTAGTCATCTTATTATTAGTTATTATATACTTCACATTTGTACCCTCCCCATTCGGCTTACTATTTAAATGCAGAACATGCCGAGACATCAACAGAATTTAGGTATAGCCATTATTATTTACATATAAAAAGTGCTTATTAATTTACACTTTCCATTACGTTTTAAGGCAATAGATTCTATAGAGTGTCTTTAGTGTAGACCATTCTTTTAAATTAATACAATTATTACTATAGTAGTTTCATGAACATTTAACATTTTAATGATATCACATTACTTCGGGACATGGACTAGACCTATTCATGCGAGCTGGGCATTTCGTAACACAAAAATAATAATCGGGAACGATGACGTCAACAAACAAAAAAAATATAAAAAATTGACATACCCTTAATATTATGTAAGATGGAATCTTCGTATGTGTAGAAATGGAAAAATAATATTATGTAAGCAGTATTATCATAGAAAAAACAGAAATTATATATCATACAAATAATGCTATTGAACAATTCAACAATAAATTAAACATTGTTTTAATCATTGTTACATCATTTTAATAATTTCATATTCTATAAATTATATTTTCAAAAATGAATAAATTGTTATATTTTCATAAGAATTGCCCCTAACATCATGGCCACTGGGAATAATAACGGTTAATTAACAATGCTAGTTACGTTTAGTTATACAGAAGTGCATTGTAAGATAAACTTATTCCAAAGATTAAGTATATAAGACAGTAGGTACGTGGCTTAAAGTTTATAAACAAAAAATATGAGTATACTTCCATAATTTTTAGTTAATTGTCAGGTACCATTAAACAAATATCGGTCTGTTATAGTATACTTTTTCAATAAAGTAAATTATATCTTCTCAAACTTAATTATATTTTGTCGTATCCAATAATGTTTTACATCGTAAATCATTATATAAGTTTAAAAAAAACTTTAGAATCATTATAATTATTCCGTATTTTAAATATCTATGTAATATATTGTTATGTAGTAGTTCGTTATGACAAAGTTTCTTGCTGTTTTAGTGAATATAAATACGTTTTAGTATATAATTAAAAATAAGACATGACGTATAATATATTTATTGTTTGATTATACTACTAAAAACATAATATTTGAAATATTGTTAACTAAATTTACTGTTAGTTTTGCACTGTAAATATTTGAAACGTATTTTTAACGTATTATAACGTAAATATATTTTAATGATAAATTAACAGTAAAAATAATACTTTTACCAAAAACACTTAGTAGTCAATTAATTTATATAAATTGTAATGAAAGATGATTATTTTTATATTTTTAGTGTATGTATACTATGTATAGTTTTGTTAAATAGCAAATGTAGTGAATCTATTTCACGTGTGCTAAAAGTGGCACGTTGGCCAAATTTTCACGGCACTCAAAAATATTTTTATTTCATTGTTTATCTTGCGTTTATAGTGAAAAAAAAATAAAAATAGCGAAAAAAATAAAGTCATCAATTATAAAAGTTTGGAACTCACAGCCTCCAGACATAATTTTTTGTACTTTTGAAAAATAGTGGCTCATTCCAAATAAACTCAATATTCGCTTCAACAGTTCAACATGCATAATACTTGAAAGTTTATTTTCCTGAGTGAATTATTTCAAATAAAAACATAGGAATAATACATTGTTGAATGAAGCTAACGCTGTTCGTGTTTCATTCAAACACTTAAGACCAACACAACACACAACTTATATTAAAATATTTGCAGTGGACTTTTTTAAGATCACCCTGAAAAAAATAGTTTATAGGTATCTATATGAACATATATTACTGGCTCGTGCATTTTTTTTTTAAACATTGATTACAAAATGTTGGCACGTGACCCGAAAAAGATTCACCACCCCATAGTATATAGAATATCCCAAAATTAAAAAAAAAAAGTTGTACCCTATTGAAAAAGTCAATACAAAATTAATTGGCGTCAAAATGTTTGTTTCGGATAAACCACAAGAATACAAGTCTATAATCATAGGTAACCTATACAAGTTGATTAAATTATGACGCGTATAGGATGAATGTTCATATTTTAGATTTTCAGTTACACGTGTATAAACTTACGGTATCTGGCGGAGCTACTGTCCGACATTTTGTAGTGGATCAGGAATAGAGTTCATTAAGTCTACGAAATTAGTTTGACCTGTCGTGATATAACTTATTAAATAATACGCACCAAGAAGCTTATAATTCTTGATATGTATTGACTTTGTAAAAATATACATCATTACAATAATACTTGTGTGTGTTTTACGACCTTATGATGAGCTCTGCAACGTTACCGATTTGTTAGTTATAAATTGTTATAAATTAGAATAGAACCTCCAGGTAATAAAAAATTTAAAATTCGAAACAGTTTCAAACAGATCTATAGAAACATTAAAAACTAAATCACTATTTAAATATTCCTTGTCGATAAATTTGAAATTTGAAATTCTTTGGTATAAAGTACATCATGTCAATATTATAACATTAAATAAAATATTACGACGTATTTTATACATTTTGTATCAATTATTAAAAGACATTAAGGACATTTTAATCACATATATTAAAGTGTAATATTTGTAACACAATAAAACTTGCCTTTTTGATTATCGTCATAATATATAATACTAATCTGATTATACTATATTTTAATTAGCATTGTACAAAGTTTGGCTTTAAATCAACTTAATAAAGTACGAGTGGATCATTATTTAAATTTACCAAACACGCATTTAAAATATTACATTTTAGTCGTGTATTTGTAGACACGTTAAGCTTTTAAGACAGACACATCTGTGTTCTTAGTGATACAATCGGAAGTTATTATTGATCGTAACTTTAGTACTTGGGTAACTAAATAATTAAATATATTGTCCCAAAATCTTGAAATATTATATCCATCTGCGAATTAATGTGATTGAAATAATCTAATTTGTTTAAACGTGCACTGTAGCCGAATTTAATTATAATTTATGTTAGTTTGTCAAAATAAAAACTTATTCAATCATATTATAACACTATATTGTTATGCATAATATTATTACTAAGTGTTTCCTTGTGTTGAATCGTATTGGCATATTATTAGATACAGTTTCAAGGTTTATTCTGTCATGGTAATGGTAATGATGGTATAATAATGAGGCCACGATTTTAAATGGTGTGAATAACATTGTGCCTCGAATCTCTGTTATATTATACCAATGAAATCTCTAAAAGAACAATTGAATAAAATGACGTAGGTATTAATGTTCTACAGTAAAGTCTATATTTGAACACTTTTTATATCATCGTATATAGATCATTTATATATATATATATCGTATATAGACAATTTTTTCCAAATGCAGACACAAAACAAACATGTTATAATCTGAAATTGTAAGCCACTCGAGAAATGATGACAATGAAACGTGAGGGTATTAAATACAAATATAATACTACGATTACGTTATAATACCCTAGGACGGAAATATACACGAATCCTTTCATCTCGCAAATAACGTTAACCGTTTTATTCGTAATTTAGAGAGAAATCGAGCAAATAAAAGACGAATCAGGTACGTTGATACGATTCATACGTTCAGATTTATAGTCCAAGTAATTTTCATAATATGTTAACTGTGATATTTAACAGGATAATAATAATATAATCATAAAGTATAATATTTACCAGAGCAGGATCGCTGTGATCCACCGTACTGCATTTAATCGTGTTGATATAATAGTAACTATTTATTTGTGGTGGCTTGAGGACTTGGTGAGTGAGATTAAGCCAGTCTTAATATTTAGAGGTATTCGTGTTCAATTAATATTACAGTTGTTATCTCATTGAAGTTACAATTATTGAATTATTATTTTCAATATCTTATTATTATATTACAATTTGATTATTTTTTTTTAATGGTTACGAATGTATCAGGTACTTTTATAGTACTTATACAATTTTAAATATAGAAAAAATACAATAATGAAAATACCCCCATCACTGGAATTGAAGTGTAAACCATTGAGTTTGAAATATTTGGACGGTGCATGTGGGTAAAATCGAATAAATCCAAATCACTACTTTTTCGAAGAAAACGGAAAAAACCTCTCATTTCCATATTGACCGTAAGGACCTTTTCATAAATAATTAAAGATATAAAAATATACTAATTTTAAATATTTTGACAATGAAAACTTAACCCAAAAATTTTCCTAAAAATCGAAAATATATTAAATTTATAATGATTTATACTTTTACACACATTAGGTACCGTTCGTTTTCGACCAAATTCGCGTTCTGACTATAGTATCCACGTGAAGATGAGCTATGGGCACTACTGTTAAATAACGAATGCAATGATCGGATTTTACCAGTCAAGTGTAGGTACACAACAAACTGTTATCGAGTCATATATTCGGAGTACAATATGTTTTAATAATTACAATAACACTGGAAACTTAAACGTTTAACGAACTGTATGTTATTTAATTATGAACGATCATTATTATTTGAGATATATATTTACAGGAGTAGGTATGGGTTATCCAACAAATATGGCAACAATATACTATCAGGACCGTCACGGGGCCGCGGCATAGTATACCCACATACGTAATATTTCGGTGAAATGAAATTAGAAACTATATCGCCGCTATTATAATAGTACTATAAACTATATTATATTGCAGTAAACAGTAGTTCGCGGTGAAGGACATCTCGAACAGATTCACAGAGTCATCGCTGAGTATCAAAGCGCTTTGAATCTGGGTTGAAATACTATAATATAATATTATAGAGCTTTAAAAACTACGAAACCGAGTGACGAACAAACACGCTACTGCAGCGCGTAATTCCTGAGGGGTCGGGAATTTCCGTGTCGAGGATTTGTGTCGTCCCGAGGATTATACGTACAATAGTGGTCTAGTATATAGGGATGGGTTGATGGGTAGGGTGTTGGTGGGAGGTTCGTGTTGGGAGCAGGAAGGGCGATGGAGACGAATATTAAAGTAGCAGCTGAGAGTGCCGTATACAGATTGGCGTGGCGATAAAGGCGAGGCCAACGATACGTTTTTCCTCCGTTGTTCTTGGCCGGAAGGAAGAACTATCTTCTGCTTTGGGAATAAAAAAAAAAAATAAAATAAACAAGACGAGTAAAATAAAAACAACGATTTTGGAGAATCGGTAGTTTTTGTGAGTGGTATTTTTATTTTATTCGATCAACAATGCCGCCATCAAGCGGCCATCGGCATTCAGTTCTTAAGACATTTTTAATTTGAATTCGCCCTTCCACAACCACCTTCCCGTCTGTTATTTTTCCCCGACAAAATGATTATAAAATAGAAGCCGTGGATAAGTGCGGTAAAACTAATTTCCGACTTTTCCAATACATATTTTTACCCCCTTTCCATATTTTCATGACGTCACAGACAATGCCGTTTCTTCGTCGAAATCGCTTCTTTGAATTGTGAGCGCGCGCTTCAATTCAATCCTATCCGACTCCATCCGTTTGTCATTAATTTCCTATCCTCGTTTCCCTTAAATTATCAGGGGAAAAATAAAACGCTAATAAATTAAATGGACGTGAGACGTGCTGTACGCATTCGGAACAGCTCAGCGCTAAACCTAATCCAATTATATGTTTAAAGTTTCACCTAACGTATAAATTTAAATCGCTTTATTATGACAGACGTATTATTATGAACACGAGGTGGTCAGAGGACAATAATAATATTACCCCTGGTTGGTTTGTGAAATGCTATTTTCTTTACCTAGCTATTTATTCCATAAATATATTATATTATACCATACATAGAGGATAATAATATGTATTTTTTTTATAAAACTCATCATAAATTAACAATACATAAACAACAACTGAATTGTATGATTATCAATCACTTCTAATTTGAGCTTGTGTTAGAGATCGAGAATATTTATTTAAGTAAAAGAATTAAAATAATAACATCTCTAAATTAAAAAAAAAAAATTAAATCAAATAAGTTATTATCTATACATTATAAAATAATTTAATGTGATACTATAATATAATACTATAATGATACTATAATATATATAAATAATATTAAAAATTTTAATTTAAACTAATTTATTCTATGAACAACCAATTTATTTAACACTATACCTTGATATAATTAATATATTTTTTTTTTACTGATATGGCATTAAATTAAAATACAGAGGCCCTAAATAGTTCCACAAATGGCTGATCGATTTTATTTATGTTATTTTAGCAGTAATAATGTATGTGTTTTGAAAACATTATTTTTCCCATAATTTTAAGTCACACAACTGAAGGGTTTAAAAAAATATATATATATATTAGTTATTTTCTATTAGATTTTTAAATTTTTAACTTTCTTAAATGATGACATAATTTATTGAATTAACATACATTTGAATATATTATAGAACTGACAGTTAATTCGTAGTTTTGACTTACAAGGATTTAAATATTAGATGAGCGGAGCAGTGTTGCATAGGGATAGGGATACTCAGCATTATACTAGTGCCGACGCACAATTTTAAGTCACACAACTGAAGGGTTTAAAAAATATATATATATTTATATTTTCTATTCGATTTTTAAATTTATAACTTTCTGAAATGATAACGTCATAATAGTATTAACATCAATTAGAATATATTATTATCGAACTGACAGTTAGTTAGAAGTTTTGACTTACAAGGATTTAAATATTAGATGAGCGGAGTAGAGTTGCATAGCGATAGGCATACTCAGCATTACGCTAGGGCCGGCTCTGCCCGGCTCATCTAAAATTTAAATACTTGTAACTTGTAAGTTATAACTTATAACTAATAATTAATAAAACGCGTGTGCCAATGTATACTTAGAAAATAACTGTTTAGCGACATAAGAATCGTTTTGTTTTATAATACCGGATCGATGGCAGCAAAGAATACCAGTGCTCTTTAGGGTACGTGACTTACACATTTCATGTCAAATGTATGAAGAAGTGTTCATACCTTTCACGGGATCTTCTACACGCCGTTCACGTAAAACGTGCAAAAAAAAATTGTGAACCGTTCGTGTTTTTGACGATTTTGACGGCCATAGTCGGTATGTGTGTTACATTGTACCTATGCAGGATTATTCACCAATATAAAACAATACAATCGTGAAAGTATTTAAGTACATACAAATGTATTACCTAAATGTTATTTTGCGACGCATTAGAATCGTTATAAAAAATATTTAACCAACTTTATTCTGTAAAATTGTTACTTCGTATGAACAATTATTTTTTCTAATAACACGACACGAGCTGCACGCAACAGTATAATGTGGTGAAACAGATCACATTTCTATGCATTCTATGATACATATTGTTATAATGAAGAACGTCTCCAAATTAGGGTACGATAAAGATGTATTCGATATAACCATTTATTATTGATGTGTATTTCAACTGTCGAGTGCTAATGGCTATACAATACTATAATTTAGTTTCCCGCGACCATAGACCACCGAATGTTGACATCATAATATTTCTATGTAAATAGTGATAAAATCAAACATACCTAATCATTAATAATAACTAATTAGATAAATCTATGCTTACAATATGGCTTCATGCTAAAGAAATATTGAATTCAATATGTAATATGCAATTATAACGAGGTTTATATTGATATATAACTTTAATATAATTTTAATAGGTACTTATAGTTATTAATACTATTGTTTATTGTACATTAAAAACAACACGACATTTGTTATTTTTTTTTATTACTAGTGAGGCTAAAAAATACTAAGTTAATAGTTTAATAATAGTCTCAAAGAAGGGTGAACAAGGAGAAGGAGCATTTCACTCCATCACTGGTGAGTGGTGACTGCCATAGCCTTCCCACTTATACGAAAATGTACAGTTCACTTCGTTTTCTAGACACGTTGTGCAATAGTCGCAAATACAATGAGTAGATTTTAATTTTATAATTTAATCGGAGATTTCGTTCATGCAGACAATCATATAACTACACGCTCTTATCTGAGCTCCGAGACTAGCAATTTATCACTCCACAAAATCCTATATAATTTTACGTGTACCATTTACGATTTACCGAGAGACTATCCTTGAGTTATAAATATTTGGTTACACAAATTCGTTCAGTTTAGCCGAAGTGAACATCATAATAACACAATAATATGTATGCTATGTTAGATGTTATTCGGCTAATAATATTATTAGTGGTTTGTGACCAAAATGCAAATTTAAATATGAACTAATATTCATGAAGTAGGACAAGCATTATTTATTCATTTATAAAAATAATATTATGATTTTGCCAGTATTATTGTTTACTTTTGCATAATATATATTTTTATGTACGTATATTAACTTCAAATTGAATATTTATATTTGCATAACAAATTAATTTTGTCATCTAGTGAAAACTCACTATTGATTCTCATTTCACTATATATACATTCAAATTAAACGAAGATTTTAATTATTAAATACTTGCCAACTTAATGAAAATAATTGTATGTATTATAAAATGTTCTCGGAAGAAATTAAGAAACTTCATGAAAATAAGAATTTTTTTTTAATGAGCTGAACAATGTTTAAAATAAAAATTCGTATCAAGTTTTACATCTTAATTCTTAATAATTAAACGTACCAACTGTTTTATTATTTAAGTTCAAAATGTAATATCTAAATTATTATACGCTTCATTATAAATTCACCCTAACGTGTTTTCTACCGTTATGTAAGCACAGCCACCTAACAAACATTATATTATTATAAATATTTTGAATAGTTTGTATAATATATGTATATAAAATTTATAAAATTTATTTTGAACACATTTCATATAAATATTGATTAGTTTGAATACTGTTTGTATCAGTAGAGTATATATTAGAATAAGATAGGTACCAACTTATATTTTAATGTTTAAAGTGCACCTACCTATTTCATCATTTTACTAAAGTTTAGTAACTTAACACCAAAACAATTTATTCACTACAACGAATATCACGGTACGAAACTATAATTATCTTTTTTTTATATTTACCTACTAATATTATTAATTTAAGATATTCTGTAATCTGGTATTTGAATATTGTTTATTTGGAGAATAAATCAAAATCACGATGTTAATCTTTTAAATAAATCAAAGAATTAACGTGTCAAGTAATAAGCAATTGACACTTAAAAAACGTTATTTAAATGAATCAAGTGATTATTATCGTAGTATAATCTTATTGCGGATACAATATTATAAGATAGTCAACGATTAATGATGAAAAACAAATCTTCGAAAGAATTAAAAGTATAAATATATATCAAATAAGCACGAACTTATTCGAATAGAATAACCTATACAATTACTCATGTGTACAGTCGACACTGAGGTTATTCTATTTTAAGCTCATAAACCATAATTTTTTTATATTAGGTACCTATACATACAAAATGGTAAACAAATAATAATAATTGTCGTCCAAACAACATAATATACATATAGAGCGTACATTATTAATTTCGTGTTGAACTAATATTATTGTACCGCCCGTGTTGTTTTGTGATTGTAATAGTTTATAATTGTTATGATAATATCAGTCATACTTGTTAAGTACGCGTTACCGGTGATTTCATATAATTTAAATTTAATTTAAACTGTTGACGAATGACGTGCTGGGCTGAGCGTATGACCGACCGATCCACCGGTTAATGTTAACTTAACCACTACTATTATACACACACACAAAATATTATGTTGGTCGAATCGTCTCCCAATTTAAATAAAATCGTATACTCTAAGCTGGGAATGGTTCTGATAGATACAAAATGGGTAAAATATAATCAAATATTTTTCAAATTTATGATTATGTGTTTCGAACGTATTATTCCTCGAGTCATTCGTGTGCATGTGCCTTTTGGATGATACGGCGCACTGTGTATGCAATTGTGGTACACGGAGGTTGGCTTGGCACATTTCGTTGCTTCTGTTTGCACGTGACAATATTATTATTTTCAAAAAAGACAAAGATCGGAACGATACGTACTGTGTCGTTTCATTGTTGATAAAATAGGGCGGTCGGTAATTGGCCCACATTTTATATAGGTACCTGCTTAGTGTACAGTTGGTATTTGTTTACATTAAATTATCCGGGTATCCGGCGACAAATGCATAACACAAAAAATATATGAATTTATACAATTTATTAATCACAGTACCTTTTTGATTTAATTTTTTTAATATTTTTTGTTTAATGTGAAAACAAATTTCCCTATATGGTTAAACAAACATAATATTATTTTTAACGTAATTTATTCAACATTATTATTATTATTATAACAATTTTTAGTATGTATGTTTTAAATTAAAATCTCAGCTTTCAGAAATGTCAAGGAAATGTTTATGCTTTGTGTAGTTAAAATTCTTATTATGATTTTCATTATTGTCATAAATCCTTGTTATTCTTATCATGCTAAAATTATGCCAAAATAGTAATATAGCGAAAGTGTATTCATAGTAGTAGTACCTGGTAGTGTTTTCGTAGTAAGTATTAAATGCTATTTATTTCTAGATCTAACATCCCTTATACTCATCATGCGTCCAATTTATCGCACGAAAATATTCTTCTTTCATCCTCGAGGATATTATTTTTCAGTTCGTGGAAAACTGTCTGAAAGTCGAGAGGCACTGTATTATTATTATTATTATTATTATTAGCCTTTGTCTACCTATGTTTAGTAAATTGCTGTCTTCGGAACTCAAAGATTCCACAGACACATTATTTTAACCAGTGAATACTTTTTTATATCTATTTTCACAATTCACCCTCACTAGTCACTGAAGTTATAAATAAATATAGATCTATAATAAACTCGTAACAACTAAAGTTAATTATAAATTATACTAAAATAACATCTCAGTAGATCCACATTATTAAATTATTATAATATTATCAACCTGTCTATGTCCGCCCAAAATGTTCAGATTCGTTGTATAAATAGCCTAAAATTAGTCTAAATTAAATTTAGAAAGTTCTATGATCTCTATAAAATACTAATATGAATGGCGGAGGTGTAAGATGTCTGCATCATTTATTTTTAAATAACAACTAAGTAACATAACAGAATCTGCTGAAAAGCTGTTGATTCATTTCCCTTATATTTCCCCCAATATTCCCATTTTCCGTATCATTTTTTTTTTTTAGTTTTTCTTGATTATTTTGAAAGCTATTATGTATTTTCTATTTTTGCCCCCCTGGACTGATACTAAATTCAATTTTCTACCTTAAACCACCCTCAAAGCTAAAGATAACATAAAGGATCGAGATTACTCAAAAAAGTGATGACACACATAAAAAAAACGCATATTATTGTAAAATGCATTTATACATTCATCATTCGGCTCAGAGTCTAAAATGTAATAACATGTAATACAAATATATACTTAGTATCAAATGAATTCAAAGCCTGAAAATGTTTTACACATATATTAAGTCAATGACTGTTATGCTATTATTAATTCTATACTTGTAAAATATATTAGTGCGTTAGTATATAAACTAAAAACAATTCGGCATAAACATATTATTATTTAGTGATATTAACAACAATACAATGAATAATATTTTTTTTTATATGATCGAGAATCACCGCAACAAGTTAGACCTCGAAAAATACGTCTGTAGACTAATTGTAAACTCTAGCCTGATTTCGTCATTGTCGCGGTAATTTTTTTATTGAAATTTGAGGTGGATTTACAGAGGGAGCTACCACGTGCATCGGTGATCATTCTTTGATCCACGAAAGACTCTGCGTCGACGTTTATATCGCAATTATCATTACCAGCTAAATCATAATATATTATAATATACCGCTAAAATATCATATCCTAACACCACTGCATGCGGTACTTGGCCAAGGACTGGCGAGTTTCGTCTTAAAAATAACGTTTGGATTTATGTTTCATATTGTACCGATGCATAATACATCACATTGAAATGCGTGGTAATAATTTATTCACGGTTTAATCCGGTGGTAAACTATTTAAGCCGAAAAAATATTTAATATTCAAACACAAAAACACGGTTCGTGAATAATTGGTGTTTAAATCCGGTAGATTTCCATGGATTTTTTGCTTCGTGCGCGTGGAACAAAGGTGTTTTAATATTAATTACGACCCGGATAAGTGTTGACCATTTCAACTATGTCGGACAATTTTTTTTACGCGCCAAAAGAAATGTTTTTTAAACAACAATTGTTATGTTCCGTTCACGGCCATGTGAGTAAACAGATGTATATGCTGTTTTTCTCTATTAAAACGTATTCATATATTATATATAAATATAAAAAAAAAAACAGTTATTTGTTTTATATAATATTATACAATATACATAATTAAACAAAATAAATTGTAATGCCTATTATTCTTTAGTTTAACTAAACACTGTATATACCCAGGTAGAATATAAATTTGTTTTAACATAGAATATAATATGTATATGATGCGAAAATTTCAAATCAGTACCTTTTTATTTAACGCAATTCTTATGAAATATGAATACAAAATAGTATAATCAAAATACAAATAATAGTTGTCAGGCGATACCTATAATAGTGCTGAGCGCTTGCTTTGGTGTATAAAAATTGTGAATTTTTTGTAATTATGAAAAGAGTAATATAGTATAATAATTTAATTGAAAGTTATTATTTGTTTGAAATACAATATGCTAATTTTACTGAACAATAATTTCTTTATGCTTTAATCGTGGTTCGAGTCTAGCAGAAATGTCTGTCTCAATAGCTAGCGGCAGCGTTCGCACTTCTCTTGGACTTGATGTTTTAGTAATTAATTGGTTTCGTAATTAATAATTGAAATTCAAGTTACGTAGTTATATTGACGTTTAGACAATTTTATTTTTTTTTTTTCTTCACACAGTTATGAGTTGAATATTTTGATAAAATTGTCTTATAAGAGTGCATGCTTAGTAATTGAATACAAAAATTCAAATTATTTTGCGTCCATTATTTTTAAACATAACAATAAATCCCCTTTGATCCAACCTATAATATGGTTGTTTAAATAAATATGCAATTTGGTGACCAGTTTCCGTATTTTATAATTTATATAAAACTCATGTTTTGCAATGATTACCACAATCGTACTTAAGCGAGAAAAGGTAATCCTTGAAATACGCGTAATCAATATCATTCGGAATAATATAAACTATGGACGAGGGTAGGGACATATTTTAACTTTGAGTGGTTATTTGAAGCTTTTCTTTAAGTTTCATAGATTCAATTAATTAACATATTCCAAATGATCTGGACCTAATATCTAATTATTACCTTAGAACAATATTGTTGTATGGTATTAGTGTATTACCAACATGGTATTATCGTTTAGGCAGTATTTGAATAATTGGAGACCATCTGTAGTCTGTAGACAACTCTGTATATATAATATTTTCTGCAGTTAAATTAATTTAGACCAATCAGTATTTTATACAGTGATTCCGTGTATTTACGTCGTTTGTAAACAATTCATTTTTCTGATCTCGCTGACATAAACTAGGTATCATAAAATATTATAAAAATTAATATACGTTAAATAAAAAAACAATAAATTATAATACGATATTAAATAGTATTATGCGATTGAATAAATGTATAATGATACAACGACTCGAATATTTAACTTCACTGTAGAATGTATTAATATTATGTACCTTTTAATTATATATTTATATGCATGTAGAAATAAATCCCTTAGTATAGCAATATGAAGTATAGTTTAAATTGAATTACTAAACCATCCAGATATTATATTTTATTAACAATGTATACGTCATATCGTTGATAGAACAAAGTACATAATATGTATTATTATTATTATCTTATTAAGAATTTATGTAAAAAACATTTATTCAATACTTTTAAATGTTAACACAAACAATTCAATATAGGTACTTTATAGTAATTTTAATTATAATAGTTTATTTGTTCTCGAGTATCAGCATTATGTTTTGGATCAAAACAAAATATCATATACTAGTTGAATTTATTTATTTTTAAATAAATATTAATTTTATTTTGTTATTATTCCCATGCAACTTGTTTTAATATAATAGCATCTCATTACAAATGTATATTTTGTATTACTGTACATAATTTTAATTATAGAGAGAAAAACTAATTAAAATTTCTTGCAGTTGATAAATCTAATTTTGTTTATACCTAATTAGGAACCAAGATTTTAAGACCTAATTTGAACGGGTTATTTCAATTTTACTAAATTGATTTTAACCAAAATTTACATATTATTAAATTGTTTTAAAATCATTATTGTTATTTCAAAATGTATGTGAAAACTTATATTACTGAAAAGTTATGATTGAAATTTGTAATAGTTCGTGCAACATTGATGATAAATGATTCTAAAATATTATTATACGTAAAAAAACTTATTATAGTGAATTTCTTTATATTTATTTTTTTATGCGTAGACAATATTGTTAATATATCAAAATATTATGTACCTAGACACATAATCATAATATATGTACTATACAGATATTGTATGAATTTAAAGTTTTGTTAATTTACGAAACCCTTACTATACGTACCTAGTTATTATTTTATATACTCTATACGTTATGCTTATGATTATTCATTGGTCATTAAATTTATCGTTATATATAAAAGATTTATCTTAGAATTGGGTTCTATTTTATACCTAAATCAGATCAGATTTAATGGTGACTTGATATTTCTAGCCTCAGTCTACATGTATGGGCAAAGAGATCGATGACGGGTGGTCTAAACGGTGATATTATTGTACTATCTTCATAGTAATCAAAAACAAATAATAATGAATCTGTGAGATTAAAAGACAATAATTTATCCGTAGTATAAATAAATACAATTAAAAAGTATTAAAGCAGGGCTCATATTAGCTTTACAGAGAAACCCACAATGAAAGTTTATGTAAAAATTATTATACACTTACCGAAGTACCTACCTAATTATTTATGTTTATGTTTAAAACAATAATAACGTTATTAATTTTAAGTAGGTACTAAATGTCTAATAAATCAATTCATTTATTAAAATAAAAAAGATAAAAATGTAATCAAACACATACTAATATAAAAATATTTTCATTGCGTTGAGTACACTATTATAGTGAGAAAAATATAAAACGATTAGTAAAATAAGGTTTCAGCAATATTTTTAAAAACGTTTAGCATAAATTAAAAAAAATTTAAATAAATGTTTAAGTATAAATCAAATAAAATATAAACTAAATTGAGTTGTCAATGTTTTTATATATTATATTATTATATAGATATTATTACTTGACCAATTTGGCTCTTTTCAATATTTTGTGAACACACCATTATTATTTCAATAAAATAATAAGTGAAAACTTTTTAAAAGACGGAACATCAAACTGATAATATTTATATTATAGTACCTATTTCACGTTGAAAATGCATTTTCACAGAAACTATGTATGCCACATATTTTAAGTACCTACCGTGAAAACAATAATAAGATAATAATAAACAAGAATTTATTCTACGGCATCCAAACCGACAAACGTTCAACGGATTAAAAACGAACTATTTGCCATTGCCGTATTTAATCAATTCGAACATATTATTAGCCAATAAAACATAGATTAGATCGAAATAGGCTTTCTAACACAAAAATTATTATAGTTTAAGTAAACACTATACGCCCTGTTATCACATATGATACGTAAAGGTATTATACATGTGATAATACATTGTAAAATTTGCGACAGTTTGCATACTTGATATTTTATTTATTTTTATATTCTACAGGTGGTCGCTGTCATATCGGTGTTTTTTATATGTGTGTCCGTACTGTCGTTTGCACTGAAAACTCATCCTGACTTACGAGTGGCCACATTGAGGAACGTGACCGTGCCCAAGGATCGGCCACCCGCCCCGGGCGAGGACCCTCCAATGGAATGGGTACTCAGCAAGGATCGGACCGATCCTCATGAGGCTTTTTTCTACGTAGAGCTTGTTTGTAACGTTTGGTTCACATTCGAACTCCTAGCTAGATCTATCGTAAGTACTAAATACTAATATACACGCGTACCTAAGAATGACGAAAAAAAAAAATGTATATATTATCATTTTAATCCTAACCCTATTGTATAACGGTTATTACCTTTCACACAAGAATACAAGATACGGTAGAGCGTGGGTAACTTGAAGTTGAAGGGACCGGCCAGAAGATTGGTTGTTAAATTGGATGAAGTTAAATTCAAATGCTTGGCATTCGAGTTATCCGAGAATTGTACAATCATAAGAAATTCCATGGGCCGAGGAAAAAGTTCGAGTTATCGACGATTTCGAGTTAAAGAAGTTTGAGTTAACCAAGTTCGACTGTATTACAAATTGTCGTGTTATTTATCACCGAATTAAAATCTAAAACTAATTCGTTTTAAAGATATTATAAAAGTGACGCATATCTACACAATTCACGTATTTTAAAAAATGTATGGTAAATAATTTGATGATCTTTGTGTTGAATCGAATTTAGCATATTAGGTATATAATTTAAATGAACAAATTGTTTTTAGAAAATAATTAATATTAATTAAAAAAAATTACAAAATATGGTCACTACGACACTACACCTATATGAACACAATGATTGGTTGAATCGAATTGCATGAATTTGTAGTCTACAACACCGATGTTAGAATCCATACCAGCGGAAGTGGTTCAAATCCTTAAATCGTTGAAATGGCAGGCGATAATAGTGTTTTAATAAGACTGCGCTGGACTAACGTATCAATTACAACAAAAGAGGATTTTATATCAATAGTCAACTCAATAGTTCGAGGACTTAACTTGATTTTCGACAACCTTGAACTTTGAAATGGCCATAGTGTCGTTCGTTTGGTTTTTACGTTTACTTAGTACACGTCAATAATAGCCAATAACAATATTATTCCGTTCACCAATTGTATCGTAAAATAAAATATAAACAATCGTTTTATAATAAATGTATAATACCTCGAGGAAATTTAGCATGAAATAAATTCATCCCACGAATAATCGTAATAATTTACTGGCATCACGACGAATACTATATATTATTAGCTTGCGCTGCATATTTTATTATTGTGTTTTTTCCGACAAATCGTCAGCAAACCAACGAATTTGTACGCTATTATTTCACTCCGGTTTATTTCAAAACCACTATAAAGAAAAATAGAATCGAATTTGGCTTAGTTATCTATAGCTAAACTTTAATAATAATATTAGAGACTGCCGATAGGCGATAACTGAAATAATTATGAATGTTATGGTCAATACCTAATGGGTTAACTTAATCGCTTCGATATAATAAAACATGTACCTATATACTTACGCTGTACAGCATAATACTATAGAATTGAATACTATACTATGGAATGCTTATTTTTGAACTTAAGTAATTATTTTAAGATAAAAAAATTCGTTGTTTAAATACGCAGTGTTATACGTACCTACATTATGTACGTCTTTGAACTCGCGAATAGATACCGCGAACCACAAAAACCAAATACGTTGATTATATTCTAAGCTCCGAAAAACCACATTCTGTACATAGAATCTGCGAATCGATCCGTTTGATTAACGTACCCAAAATTCCACTGAAAAAACGGTGTTGTAAAATAATATGTTTTTCGAACGATGTGAACAGGGGTTTCGTGAACTCATAAAGTTCAAAACCAGTAATGGCTGTTATAGACGTGGAATAGTGTTTTTGGCTAGATTTCAACGTGGAAGTTGGACTTTGGTCACGATAAATAATACTGAAAAAAAACAAAATGACGTTAATGACCGTCCGCGACCAATTGCTCGTCCTGCATAATAAAGGTCGAAGCTTGGACACTCGTACATATTTTAATATTATTTCTCAGCCACTGCCACAGTGCCACAGCGTTTGAGGACTATTATTGCGAAGCTGTGTGGACGCGGCGGTTTAAGATCCATTTATTTTTATGGCTTATTAAACGCGCCTTTTTCCTTGTTGACCGTTTTACGATGTAGATAATATTTTTAGAGTCCCAGAGGGCTTATAATTTTGTTATTAAACAGCGTCCACGGAAAACTTCAATAAAATACGAAAATAATCCCTAAGTACACGCGATAGAGCCGTTGATAAAAGCGCGTCCTCACGTCGTTTCACACAAAATATCTTATTACTTTTAAAAGCGGAATAATATAAACAGAATAAACGGGTTTCGCGCAGTTCACGATTGTGGTTATAATACAAGTGGAGTAGGATTAGGCTAATACAATCACAAACACACTAAAGACCAACAATGTCCTTTCGTAATTTATAAAATATAATTTAATATATTTGTTTAAATATAAACTGTGTCATATAACTGTTATGACGTGTATAACATAAATAATTGAACTCAATAACATTTAAAGCTTAAAGTTAAAAAAAGATTTAATTATAAATTTAAATATTCATAAAATGTTATTAAATATTAAAGATGATATTATTTAGTATTTATTAATGATGTGTGATTTATTTATTTCAATTCACATCTTCTTTGATTTTTGATACAAAACAGTCAATATAAAATATAGAAAAATGAATGAAATATTTAATTGCTTTTAATAAGTACTGATCTATTTTTGGCGTATTATAATAAATAAATAGCATTTGTTTGATGTCGTGTTTACATTTTTTATTACTTATATTTATGTTTATTTTATATTTATTTATTTATTTTATTACGTCCAAATGACCATGACAAAATTGCTACGTATATTTATCCTAGATCGTAATAATAATATGACGTAGTACCTATATCAATGGTTTTAGAATTTATGTTCCAAAATATAAATATAAAATAAAGTATATCCACAGTTTTTGAAAACACTTATTTAGCTGTGGCCATTCGCTATCTTGCAGGTAACCCCTAACCTCGTGCACTTTGCCAAGTCTCCTGTTAACATCATCGACTTTGTGGCTACGCTCAGCTTCTACACGGACACCATGCTGCAGAGCACTCTGGCCCACCGTTTCGACAACACCGAAATTCTAGAATTTTTTTCGATCATTCGCATACTGAGGTTGTTCAAGCTTACCAGACACTCGCCCGGGCTGAAAATACTCATACACACATTCAAGGCGTCCGCAAAGGAGCTCACACTGCTCGTGTTCTTCTTGGTGTTGGGAATCGTCGTTTTCGCAAGCTTGGTGTACTACGCCGAACGATTGCAGGTAAATGTCGACTGAATCGTATTCCTAAATCATTGTTACGATATCAGGATTAGTAAAGTGCATACAATACTAATCCTCTCTTCCATCCCCTTCGGCAGGCCAATCCGCAGAACGACTTCAAGAGCATACCGGAAGGATTGTGGTGGGCGATCGTTACCATGACCACGGTCGGATACGGCGACATGGCCCCCAAGACGTACATGGGCATGTTTGTCGGTGCTCTGTGTGCGTTGGCCGGCGTGCTGACCATCGCACTCCCCGTTCCTGTCATCGTGTCGAACTTCTCCATGTTTTACTCACATACACAGGTGTGTGAACTGTTATAATATGCTGAAAATATCATAAAATTGAATAATGATAATTTTAATTTATTCTCTATAGATTATGCTATGGTGTATAGTAGGGCATGGGATTATAGTTTAAAAATACCGAGGTGTTGGAACTGAACCTTGAACGAAACCATTACATTTTATATATTGCTTATTTTTTTAGGTACCCAAATCGAAATAATTGTATTATCATTTAAAATCAAATAATGTAATAAATGTATTAATTAATACTACAGTGCGATGATTTATTATTCTATATAGACCTACACATGAGAACCATACATTAATAGGCCAAAAGTTATTATAAACAGTTCCACCTACCCCTTAACACTCATCCAAATCCACTTATTAAAAACTTAGCTACATTATCCATCCCTGGAGACCCTCATTGTCGCCTTAAGCACAAATGGTGCAGAGACCTGCTAGGTAACAATCCTTCATCAATAAATCAAATCACAAAATAAATAAAAATAAATAAATAAATAAAAGATGAAAGTATCATCAATGGATGGCTTCTTCATTTAAATTATTTATGTTTTATTTAAATATAGCTCATACTCTTATTATGCCCGATGGCACATACTGTGTTTAAATAACAATAATAAAAATATATATATATTTATGTATAATAATGTTGGCGGTAACTTCTACATAATATTTTACTTTTAACCAATTTGCTTTTATTATATTTTATACTAAATAAAAAACAATTACCAGTAAGGCACTTTTAAATATACCATTATTTATTAAAACTAGAGCCAAAATTTTTTTTTTCTGAAATTTTTTTTTGAGCACCTCCCCGGGGTGGGCCTTCCTGGTCCAATTGTGAATTCAAACTATTCAAGGGCCCACTCTATCACACACATAAAACTTCATTAAAATCGATGAAACCGTTTTGGAGGAGTTTGAATACACATTACACACGGAGAGAAATATATGTATAGACTGTTATTATTCTCGGACACCCAATTAATTTTTCCAAGACAAATAAATATACATTAAAACTTTGCCCGGGACTATGACAATCTATAAGTGAAACCCGTATTAAAATCCGTAAAGTACTTTTCGAGATACGCGAGGACATACAAAAAAGGGGCTTCTATTTTATAATATAATAGATATACAATCTGTATTATATTATTATACACCAATACACCACGAGATGAAGTGATTTTTATTTTAAAAAGATAGAGACTTAATATTGTACTTTTAATACGACCGTCCAACATATCAACAGAGCTCGGTAATCTCTTCCGGTATACCTATAGTATGTTAGAAAAGCTTTCCTTATATTGTCACAGAGATGATGTTTTTTTTTAAAAAACTCATGCTTTTAATGATTTTAAAAGCATCTCAAAACCACCCTCAAATCATTGAAAGTACCGACAGAAATAAATTGTCGAATGACGTAAGAACAGACAACAAGATACAAAATAATACAGTCTGCATAATGTTAGCTGTATTACAAATAGATTTTTTATGGACAAACGGGGAAAATATTATGATTCATTTTTATGTAGTTATTTATACTTGTAGGAAATACACTTAAAGTGTTCTTTAAGTTATGCACCCTTAAGACATGATATGTATAAATAATCTGTTCCAAACATAACTTAAGACATCTTAAAAACGTGTAAGTAAATAAGAACTGACTGGGATTTAAAAAAAAAACAAAAAGTATAACGAAAACACTCACATTAATATGGATCACGTATCATGCACACAAAGTAAAATAATATGTCAGCAATGGAACAAAATTTTGTACATCCAATGAAAAATAATAGACCTAATTTTAAATATAATTTGTGATTTGTGTAGTAAAGCAAAAGTAAAAATTGAAATTTTTTAGTTTTATATTTATTTTTATTTGGTGTCCATATTTTTAGGCCCGTTCAAAGTTACCAAAAAAAAGGAGAAGAGTGCTTCCTGTGGAGCAGCCTCGACCAAAACGTTGTGACGCCGTCTGTGCGGGTGTCATGGGTGCTGCTGGGCTGATAGGAAATCGTAGAATGGTAACCGCTCCTACCCCCGGAGCGATACTCAAAGATACTTTCGTAACTCCAAAATTAGGTAAGTTTTCATATTTCGTATTGATTTCTCGCATGAATTACGATACGTCAAATTATTTGCACTACTAATAAACACTCAGAGCGCACTCCGTGTACAAAGTGCCAACCTACTATATTTGATTATTTGTTTTGTTCAATATGATATTATTGCTTTAAAAACCAGATAATTTTATAACAAGATAACAATTTGTTTTTTACAACGGAATCGATTTAAAATAAAACATAACATACTAATAATAGTCCTTATCATTGTTTCTCATTGGGTAAATAATATAATTTAATAATTATATTAAGAATAAGATCTTAACAAAGACACACAGTACAATATTAGTGATCTCCAAATCATATTATTTCAATGTTGTTTTCTTTATTACAATTATTAAAAATAATAAATTTAAAAAAGAAGGATATAGAACCTTGATAAGGCGATGAATTCATGAATAATGCAAGATTCAATAATACGCCTTAATTTAAAAAAAAAAATTTTTAGTTGATTTGTATATAGAAATTTGATTGATCTACTAATCTCATATAATTAGAAAGTTTAGGAATATTTAGTTACTTTAAGTTAGCTTTTCATGTTGTAACAACACAAGTCATAATAGAATATAAGACGATTTGTTAATTTGTATATGCACATACACAATGGAAACATGGTAATAAAATCCAAAAAACAACAATAGTACAATACATTGTGTTTGTTCACATTTAATAACATTTTAAGCGGCAGGGTTTAATTGCTTCAATCAATTAGACAGATTATTTGCGATTTCGATCGAGCGTTTCGATTACGAATATAATGACGACTGCAATAATAATATGCTAAAACGATATTCAATTGCAATATTATAATATAACTATAGGAAATTCACATAATAGTTTTGAGAACGATCTGAAACAAAAAGGGTATTCAAATATACTACCCTACACATAAAATGCCATATTGTTATTCTCCAATTGAATTGTACAAAGTCGATTGTGGTATAGCAGTAACAGCGGATATATTATAATTGTGATCAGTATTCGCATAAATATAATAAACTGATATTAATGCATCCTGAGATGATACGATAAGAATAAAGATATACGTTTGCTCTCCCTTAATGAGATTTGAGGACATAAACTGCAAGAACAACGACGTAGTTTGACAAGGGAAGGTACTAAAATTAGAAATTTCTAATGGACTGGGTCATGTTTTACTATACGGGCTTTGTTTACATTTCTATTACCACTACCATGTACATTATCGATAACAGGAATGGGTACAGGATAATATAATTGTTATTATAATCAACGGTTACTACAATAGAATCTACCTGCATTACGACTTAACGTGTCCCAGGTAAATATTGGCAGCCAGTTGAGGGTCGATGAGACATACATTAAAATCAGATATTGGTATGCTAGTGGCTGGACGTGCCAAAATAGGCAACGTTTGCCAAAAGTAACGGTCTTGATAAATGCCTTGATATTCGCAAAAAAAAAAAGAAAATCTCAAAAACGAGAAGAGCTGTAAAAAGAACGAAAGAATGGATATTAAAACCGTTGATATTTCCAGCCGATCACTAAAATTACTGTAATACCTTGTAGTACCTATATATTATATTAATAATATATCACTTGACTAAGGACTCAAAAATACACCTGAATCATTGTTAAAAATGTATTGATAAAAATCTTAATCGATGTTTTTTTTTGGGTAAAGATATAGTTGGTTCTAAGTAGGGTAGGCACTCTCAGATATTCCCAGAGGGTTACAGGAGCGGGATCGTTAGCGGGGTTACAATAAATTGAAAAGTATATATTTTGTGATTCTTATAATAGGGATTTTGTGATTGTAAGTTAAAATTATATTTAAAAAAAAAAAATGTTTTATTTTAATAGATCAACAGTAACTACTTATCATTACAGCCCATATAAATATTAGTCAGTTAATAAGTAAATGTGAATCGTTTCAATATTAAATGATGTAACTATTATTACTCGTCCACTAGATTTCTAAGTTAATAGGTAAGAAATTCTATACAAAGCATGTATTTGATTTTTAGTATTTCGTATTTAATTTGTATTATAATAATTAATAATGATATTATGTAGCTATAACACTTTGTGCCTTTGTCACTTTATAGGTATATGTCATAACTAGGGCCATGCACTTTAATACAAAGTGCATCTTTTTTTGAGTGATCCAATTACATAGTTTGTTTCATAAAACAGATACTTCAACGGTGAAGAATGATTTTTAAAAGTTCTGCCTAAAGATGTTGTTCATATTTTACTTACATCATAAAATAGTAGATAATTTAAATTAACCTTATTATGTGTGCGCATTAGGTACTTAGTCGTGTAGGGAGTATATTTTGACATCCTGAAATATAATGGCATAGTTGATTAATTAGTCATTTTTATAGTTCATATTTAATTTAAAAATTTCAGTTTTTCATCATTAACAATTTTACATTATAATACACATTCCAACAAAAATGCTATATGCACAGACAAAAAAACTCATTTTATTCATTTATGATCGATTAAAAAAAAAAAATAATAATTTTATTATTTTTCACGTATAATTTATATATATTATTGTGTTTGATCAGACAATTTAAATATCTAATTGAAATACGCCATTAGTTAACATAATGATTAATATTTAATAAATAGTATTTGTTTATCGTATTTTTTTTTGGCATTTCCAGTCATATACTCATATCCAAGCATTCCCGAGAATTCCCATAAATTAAATAGAAAATTATTAATACCTGCAGTTCTTATATTCCAAAACGGCAAAACATACATTTTGGATTCTGAAGGTCCATAATATAAACTGAATCGTAAGAGGATATCAGATGACTATTTTGCTTTTCCTCTCCGACCCACTCGCAACGATTTGAGTTTAGCATAACGAATCTTGTGTAGGTATTGAACTTGAATATTAGAGTGAATTGACCTATAATCAATCTGAAAGGAAATAATATTATCTCGATGCTAGAGCACATTTATAGCCTTTTATTGATATTGATATTTCAAAGCGAGCTATGATCATTTTTAATTTGGAATATTTTACATACTTATAACTCTCGCGGTGTATTGGCATCCTCATAATTCGTTACTATAATATTGCGCAGCACATTTGAATTTACGCCAATCGGTGTATCGTACAGTCGTTAGGTAGTGTTGTTATAAATTATTTTATTGAGCAAATTACAATAGATTTACAATCAAATAATATGTCTTAAACGCAATCGCAGTAATAAAATGTTGATTATTTCATATCAATGAAGCATAATAGATCGATAAATTAAAAAATACTAGGTTGTATCTTACTGTCACTGGCCTCTACGGTCGTTTGCGGTTTCTCACCCTTGACGACTTCTGATATTATGATCGACCGATCCATGAAACCTATGGTCACAAGTCGTTGGCAACCGCGATTTGAACGAAAAACATTTAAACACACGTACCACTTGATCGAATAACGAGCCCAGTGGCGTGATAAATCTTAGCGGGCTTTATAAGATATCGTTGAAAATATCTGACGTTTTATTTCAGAGACGATATTTCATTTCATCAAACACACATTATATTATATTCCTGTTCAATGAATTTACAATTTAACAAACACAGTATGTCAGTATAGTAACGTAAATCTCTTTCTCTCTGTCACTCTCTCTCTCCCTCTCTCTTTCACTATGTATCTATGTCTTTCTTTCTTTCTCTTTCTTTATCCTCTCTCTTTTACTATGTATCTCTGTCCCTCTCACTATATAAATATAATATATATAACATTTTTCTATTTCTATCAATACGCACAGGCGCGCGTAGCCATATCTGTCTCGTGTCGATTATTTTTCCAATTTTCTATCCCTTTATTTTCGCAATAATGTAATATTATTATTAATACGCAGTACTGGTCTAAAGGTTGTTTTAGATTCTGAGCGAAGCGATGAATGTATTGATTTTACAATAATGTAAACAATTTCTCAGTAGTTTTCAAACGAGACGTGAAAAACAAAAGAAAAATTAAGAAAAAACGGGAATTTTTACGCAAAATCTGTTTTCGAGAAAATCGATTCTGGTTTTTGGTGCAACTCTAAAACAAATGACCGTAGGTACATAACCTTTTGACTGAATGTTTATATTAGCATTTTCTATACACCATTACATTTTCCAAATATTTTGACTTATTTTGAGCTGTTTACGGTCATTTTCAGTTTTAATTTTTTTTAGTTTTTTTTTCTATAAATATCAATAAAATTTTATTTGTTGGGTAAAAAAGCTTGAAAAATTAATACAAGGCTCCTACTATATTGTTACTTTGACATTAGAAAAAAATTAAAAATCCTTAGTCTCAGTTTTTATTTATAAGCATTTAAAGTTCAAATATTGACAAAATACGAAAATTAGCAAATTATTTTGAGTTGAGAATTCATAAAAATTTTTCTTTTTCAATCTAAGATTTGAAAATGTAATACAAGATTATCCATAAGTTTGTTTACCTTTATCAAAAAAAAAAATGTCTACAAGAAAGTCAAATTAAATTTTTATGAGCGTTTGAAATTCATATTTTTTACAAAATTTGATATTCACTCGATATCTCATGTAACGATTTTCTTATTGTGTTGTAATTAAAAAACGTATGACTGTAGATACTTGAAAATTTCACTGAATGATTGTATTAGCATTTCCTATACACGATAAAATTTTGAAAATAATTTGACTCTTTTTGAGCTGTTTACGGACATTGTCAGTTTTCAATTTTTTTAGTTTTTTTTTCTATAAATATCAATAAAATTGTATTTGTTGGGTAAAAAAGTGTGAAAATTTAAAATAAGGCTCTTACGCTCCACGTAAATAGGTTATATATAAATTACTTTATTCGCAATAATATCATCAATTATACTTGGTAATATCATAGGCTGACTGTTTTCGCTCAGAATCGTTTTTCTTATACAATGATATTATATCATTGAATTCAAATTTAACACCATCCATTTCAGTGATCCACTTGTAACCTACTGTACAGCAGAGCGACATCCACTTGCCCACCTTTTTTTTGATTGTATAGACATAATAATGACTATTAGATTATTAAATTAGGTCCAATTTTATATTCACGTGGACGCATTTTTAAATACAAACTTCATTGTTATTATGTTATTCAATAGAAATGTCGAATCTGAACAATTTCAACTTTTTAATAAGAAATCTTATAAAAGTGGAGATGCTCTTTTGATATCTACGGAAGTTTCAAAACAATTTTTGCTGTTCATAAAGAGTTATTTTACTCAACTTTTATAATACAATTCAGTTGAGCTTCAAAGATTCGATTTCTCGTTTTTAATAAAAAAAAAAATATATAGGTAGGTGTATATTATTTCCGTGAACCAATTTTAGTCTTATTTTTTTAAATATTAAAAATCAAAACTATCTAATGATGTAAATAGTAATTTTTAAATAGTAATACTTATTCTAAATTAACTAATATCTGACTATCTGAGTCATTATATAGTTAGGTAGGTACTGTCTGAATAATTTTTTTTGTTAATTTCGTCGTGCCACTTGATAAATACGTAAATATAAAATTTGTCCCACGAATTCGAATTTTTAAACACACTTAAGAAACATAATCCTGTCCTGTAGTTAATAATTTTTTATACTTACATAGATCTATGGTTTGAGTGTAAAATACATACACGGAACGCCCAGAGTAATATTTTTGACATTTCGTTACACCATTAAACTATATTTTTTACTGTTGACTTCATTATAATATAATAAAGTTTTGTTCCGTACATATAGGTATGTAGAAAAACATCGATAATATTAAATATGTAATTTAAATCATTTTTATTTCATAGATTAGTTATAGGCACCGTAGTTATACAATCAACCGTATTGTGTGTATTGCATTTTACACATTTTCCACTAAATTATTATTTGCATTTTACTTTTTAGTAAACTTAGTAGGTAGGAATGATATAACTCATTCTCAATATTATTATCTTATTATGTCTATATAAAAATTACATAAAATGTGTTCTTAAATTAAAAATGACTTTTTTTATTTCTAATCACCATAATATTAAAAACAACATTTTATAGCATACCAGCTGACCCAGCAAATGTTGTATTTCCATAGATAATTTTTTTTTTTAGTGTCACTTAATCAAAACAAAAACCAATTGAACCAATCAAGTCTAATATTATGTGAACTTATATTATATGCGTCATAAAGCTTTGATATATTATTTTGTAATTTCCAAAATTACCCAGTACTAACAAGCACACAAACATTTTTATATGTGTATAGATTTGAATATACCTACCTTTATCCACTTTTATAATATTCTTCACATTTTTAATTAAACCGTAAAATACATTTTACACATTATTGTTATCTATACGAAAACAGTAACAAAAACTCAGTCAATATTTAATTTATGGTGTAGTCAAGATATAGGTACATTGTTATAATAATAATTATATAAATTGTACACGTGATATCATTTCGATCATTCACGGTCAACAGTTTATTCATAAAATGTCACCTTTTTAGATTATTATTCACGCACAACATAATAATATGAATATTCATAATCACATTTTAGTGATTTACATCATAAAACATACTTTATTATAATAGCACGTACATAATACATGAGGTTTCATTTTTTTTCCAGTCAAAAGAAAATAATAATGAATTTAAATCTACATCTATTTGACTATTTCAATCCGATTATTTGTATAAAAACTACGCGATAACCTAGGTATAAACCTTAAGACGAGGTTTGAGGTCTAAATGAGTAACAATTATAATAAATCATAATGTATTTTATATTTTGAACATCTAATATGGCGACGATTTTCCGGTCTCTTTCGTTTATATTTTTTAAGTTGCCTATAAGTATATATATAATAATGTATAAGCTTTGAAAGCCAGAACGTGTACTATAATACTTATCGATAAATTGTGAAACATAGTGTACGACCTATGACATTTCTCTTTTTCGAAACTTATTTACCATTCGGATTGCGTATTCACTGGCATATTGCGCTCGCGTTGCTGCAAAAGTTACCACTATATAATATTGTTATAAGGCTAGTAACAGTATTATATCACGACGGTATATATTTTAAACCCTTTAACATACTATAGAATACCCTCGAAACCAAACAGAGACGGTTCGAGGTTTCAGCCTATTATTATTTTAATTTGTAATAATTTAATAAAATATACCTTGGTGTAGGTACAATTTATTACATGTTTTTTCTGTATTCTTAACGTTAATATCTGCGCGTATTTTTAATAAAACAAAATAAAATAAATAAAAAATATTTCATAATAGAGGAAAATATTGAAAATACGACTGGAAAAATAAGTAGAAAATCCACCACACAGTAATTTTATATTTTGAACCAACAGATAATCGCTCAGTATAATCTTAACCTATACAGACATAAATAACAGTGAAAAAAAATTTAAATTGGTAAGTACCTACTTATAATATTAGATAAAATGGATAAACGTTGTGGTATAAAAGTAGTGAATTTAGTGTTATTTTCATTTACCAAAAAAAATGTTAATGTTTACTATTAAAATAATCGTCTTGGATCGGATGTACCTATACTCGTATATTATGTATATATGTTTATATTTATATATTTTTGAATTTTGACGATGTAAACCGAAAGTACACTATAAAAAGGAATATTATTTGCTACAATATTATGATTTATGATTCATGAGTTTATGACCGTAGACGGATGCTGTTTAATCATGGAATTTGTGACGTTAGCTCTCGAACTAAGGGTGCTCCCTCAGCGCCACTATGATTTGTGCCCATAGTCCTCAAACCGTGACAATAATAATAACAATGTACCATGTTACGGATTTCTGATCATGAATCATACGCTGTGTGATATATTTTGTATAGGAGCCGAATAAATATAAAATAGATACGTAATATCTGTAACATTGCAGTCAAAACTGCATACTATACGTTTTACGTTGGTTCATGAATAATCCGTGTGCATATTTTATACTTTGAAAACAACACACGTTTGCCACACTTTATGGGCACCGCGAAATATAATATTGACTACGCAGAATACGATTCAGTATTAAGTTTGGGAATTCGAAGTATTTATAATAAGCAGTTGACAGCCACGCGTCATCGATACTTCAATAATAATACAATAAAATTATTATTGCGCTGACCTGCATTGTACAAATTTTGTAAGGCACGTGCTGTTTCTTTAGAATATGCACAAATTATGCATTTATGCAGTGTATGCGACATCGTATCGTATATATATATTATAGGCGGCGCTGTGCTCTAAAGTTTTAACCGAGAGGGAGGGAACAATAATTGTTTTTAAAGTATCCTTTGTCCGCTCCTCCCCCATATTTTATAGTTATTAACATTGATTGAATGTTGATGATAAGATCTAAATACATAAATATTATTTTTATTGTTCTTCATATTTGAAAATGAATTTTTTTATTACCATTTAGAAATGTAGAAAAGTATTTACATGCATTTTTTATAATATTTTACTAATAATTCAGCAAAGGGAATTTCACATTATTCAATTATTATAAACATTTTCTTAGTTTCTATATGAAGAAATAGATACAAAAAATGTTTATCAATTTTAACAAAATAAATATATCTATTCGCTAATTACAGCAATAAGTGCATGAATAATAATCCAATATCAGCAATAGGTACTTGTAGAGTTATTTTAAATCATACAAAATATATTTGGCATTGCAAAATCATCATAACCCTCTTCCCACCTCGTGATTGATTAACTCCATGGCTCTATACTTCTTTCCAAAATATAAGAACACACCGGACGGCGACCGGTTTCTGACCAGCTGCGCGCATCTCCCACATTAAGGCACAGGTAGTGACCGGTGGAAGGGGAAAAAAGTGCGCAGAACCGGTGCGTTCTTATGTGGAAAGAAGTATAGGACTTGGTACTGGACTCGGTGCCACACAATATGATCGACGCGTCTTCCAAACGATAAAGCGAAACATCTACAAAACTCGTCTACATACTCCGAATTTGGAAACATGTGACGGTGAAAACAATTGCACAAATTAAGTTATTCGAATAACACGATCGTCAAAAACGACGACTAGAAGACCTTCGCAACGGCGACGATTTTTATTTCAATTTTTTTATTACACACGTCCGAGATCGTGAGACTTTGGACCTTATTTTTATTTCTCGAATTTTACCCGCACGTTTTCATCATAAACGTTTTCCTCATGGTAATGATTTTTTGGTCTCTCGTTACTACTACGAAGGACTGTAATAATAATACATACATACATGCTTATGATAATAATATGCTCAGTTATTACTCGCACTCGAAAGTATTTACTGCACGTTAAATGCAGTATGTAATATGTATACATTATATTGCGTTTTGTCAGAAATAAATAAGGGGTGAAAAAAACTTTATAATAATAATAATACATCCTTAGAATTTGGAAGTAAGTAGGAATTTTCAAATTAAACTGTCGGCTTTGTCACGTAGAGTCAAAAAAGAGTTTGTTTAATAAAATATAATAAACTAGATACACAGCAACACCATTATACATAAAATGTCACGCACTCATGTCGTACAACTTCTGCTTATCGACTTCAGTGTCCACGAAATCTTTCGATGCCTAATATTAGATTTATCATACCAATTTAAAATATCTGAAAATGATTATTAGAATTTGCCAATTGAAATTTTACTTTTGGCGAATTTTTCAAAAAATGATTTTCAGCTTTACTTCCACCACATAAGTGATGACAGATCTATAAAATATATACATTTAACATAGCACAAGAAAATAAAATTATATCTAATATATTCATTACATTTTGCACGACAAAAATGGCATGATGAGAACAATGCCAATGTTTTGTGCAGTCCTCATCAGTTTAAACTTAAATACCAAGATGAGATGGATTTATGAGTAGAGAATCAGTTAAATGTTAGAAATTAACTTTACCCACTTATTTACCCCTTTATTTCCGAGGTACAACGTGTCAATAATATTTTATATTGACTTCAAAAACCTAACCTAACCTGAACAGAATCCAATTTGTAAATTATTTTAAAATTATTACGGATCGTTTAAATATGTCACAATTTGTAATAAAAATATTCAACCAACGTGTAAATATTTTTTATTTTGTAAATGTGTGTAGGAAGCTTGATAATTATTGTTTAATTGAGTTAAGCCTAGGACTCAGGAAGTGTGTGACACGTACTAGCGCATTAGCTATATATCAGGTATATAAAGTTTTTCATACATTCTCCTATTTCTCAATGGTTATAAAAGCAGAAATATAATAGTCACTCAGCTCCTCACCCACTCCCATATTCGATACGACCTTCTTCTCACAAGTAGCTCACCCAAGCATGAAAACCCCAAGATCGAAATCGCACTGGAATTCAATATAGGTAATAAAAATATACGGAACCCGTGAACATGGTTTTCCGAAAAGGAAATGACATACTTACAAACTTCTACACCGTATTTCGCTTCCACCTTTTTTTCTGGCCTACTCAATAATATCGCATAACCCAAGAAGTCACCTGCAGCCATAACGATTAATTCTTCGATACCATAATAATGACGTATTGTAAAATACAATTTTGTTTTCATTTCAAACTTGGTAATCGTCAGTAGAAAAAAACACGTTTGGAGCAAGCAGTGTACTTACCATGAATATGTGTTCGATTATAGGATATGCTTTTTCCTCCCATATAATATAACTGTAGCTCAAATTCATTTTATATCCTTGTAAAAATAATATTTTTAACTGGACAATAATGTATTTATTATTTACACAATTACATGACATTGTCTATCCGATCGTATTTCATACTTACAGTTTACTACAATATAAGGATCACGTAGGTTGAATTATAATCGAAAAATATTATAATCATTATTTTATATTGACCGTTCACCAACATAACATAGCCCAACATCTTATATAAACTCCCTACCTATTCTTACGAAATTAACATAACAGTATTTATATAGCCTATAACTGGAATAATAATCATAAAACAGAGTTATTACACTACGTAAGGGTAACGTTTTAATTGTTATCTGCAATGTGTTGAGTACCTATATAATCGTACCATTATGTTATAATTTATAATACTTAAAAATTAAAAAAATTAAAAAAAAAAACAAGAAAACGATATATTTATACAAGAAACATGTTAAACTGACAGCAATGTAATACGATGAACACTATATAATAAAAAAGGGCAAATAAATTAGATACAATAATGCATTTATGCTTTTAAAGCATGGTACATAAATACTATTCTGATTAAAGTAGTTAGTATGACAAAATGTTAACATTAAACTTAAAATATTATGAATGTATATTAATTTGTAAACTGTATAATATTCAGTATTCATTCACTTGTTATTAAGCGTAGTAATTTCAAACTTTAAAAAAAAAAATGAAAAAGTATGACGAAAATAAATTAAAATACTGCAAGTATAAAAGTTTTTTAATATTCTTAATGTTCGCTGAAAAAAAAATATATTATATATATTTTATTTAATTACTGAAATGCATACGATAATTATTATGTAAATAAATTAAATTTAAAAATATACCCTTAAAATCTAAAGAAAACAATGTTTGTGTATATTTTACTGTATAAGCCGAACTAAGATATTTTGTTAGATTATTATTTTTATTCAACTTAATGTAAAAGGAAACCTCCTTCCGTATCATAACATAAACTATGAACATCATAGTAAGTTTATGATATTTTTATACCATCAGCAAAACACATTAATACAATATTTACGGGCTTTGTTGTAGATTATTTTAATATAATGTCATTTTAATGTGTTATCCATTTATACGTCACTAGCTGACCCGGAAAACATTGTATTACCCGTTAAGAATTTTTTTTTTTTTTTGCTGAACCTAACCGAAACAAAAACCGATGGGAGCACCTATCGAACCTAACTGATATGTGAATATTGCTTCCATAGTTTTTGTGGTTTCCGAGCTTACTGTGAGTACTAAATATTTTATATCTATATTTTATATGGGTCGATAAAAAAAAAACTGTAAGTATTTAGAATATTGTTATGTGTTTATGTTATTATTTATTCATAATTATAATATTTGTATCCCCCTTCCTTACACATCAAAAAGATAATCTACTTAATTTTTTTAATCCATAATTTAAATTAAAAAATTATCCATATTTATATTTTTGTGAAATGTTGATGGTCATATATTTAATGTCATAGGAGATACAGGGTAGTCATTGTTCGTTAGTTAAATTATAAGCACTTATCAGATAACTAAAAAATTGTAATATTATATACTAGACAACTAGACTTGAGAAAAAAGATTATCCAGCGATGCAGGACGGCGCTTTGAAATATTTATTATTATTGAAGAATAAATAATAGGTACTTATAATGTGTGTGTTTTCCGTTTTGTTATACTATAATAATACCTAAATTATATTGATAGAGAATGAAGTTAAAACGAACAAATGTTATCTTAATTTTCTTATTTTTTTATATACGGCTAACAAGGATAAACCTAGGTATTATTTTGTCAATAAAAGTAATCGGCAAAATATTATAAATTACATTAATAATAAATATATATTATACAATATACATATACTAATATACTGTTATAATTCAAATTAATAATAGTGTAAAATCTTCAGTTAAGCTTAACAAAACAACACAATAACAGATACTATTTTTTTTGCTCGTACCGTCAGATGACTCTAGCCACAGCACTATAATACAGATATCGTTACATTATAGTATGTAATATAATATAACAACAATGTCTATATTATATGCGTTGTTATTATTTTAATATGGTTGTGCCGGCCGCTGGCTCGTGTGGACGGACAGCTTTACTGTTGGGGGGCTGGTGGGACATTAGCATTTTTATAACCCCGCGAGTCGTAAAAACTCACCCTCCCCAGCCGACTACCCAACGCTCACGCCACTGGCAGAGACGCGTGACGTAGACGTATTTCATATAACGCACTCGCTCGCTATATTACAATAATAATTCGTCAGAAAGGTTTCCCGTGTAGCTTTCAAAATGTTATTTATATATTATTATATAGTACGTGCACGCGCGTATTGTGTGAGTATAATATTTCCCACGTGTGTGCGCTGCTGCAGCATACGCATGCGCAAAAATAACACTACTATCGTATAATGTGTATTATAATAATATACAGGTTGATTCAACAAACATTCTCACCTTGCACAGGTTTTATTTCGCACATTTTAAACAGCAACTAGCAATGAGTTCCTTCATTTCACACCCCCAACAAAGTGGTCTGTGGCCCACATTGGTGGCCGTGGGACAGTCTCGCACTTGCCTCGCCCAAGAAGACAGTGCTTAAGGGGATTCGATACCGTGATTTTCTGTTTTTGTCTAACACGTGACATAGTATTTTAGACGTGTTTTTTGCCAATCATTCCAATTGATCTATTGAAGCGATAAGAATTCTGAAAACAGATTTGAATTCGTCGTCAAGTCTACTTGAAATCGACTTTCCCACACTTTTGATATTATCCCCCAAATTCCAGAAAACGTCATATTAAAAAAGAGTATTTAAACATTTTTGTATTTCAATTTTTGGAGAAGCTAAAATCAAAAAATCAAAACTGTGGGAATGTCGATTTCAAGTAGACTTGACGTCGAATTCAAATCTGTTTTCAGAATTCTCATCACTTCATTAGATCAATTGATATGTTTGGCAAAGGATCCGTCAAAAATCCTATGTTACGCGTGTGTTAGACAAAAACAGAAAATCACGGTATGGAATCCCCTTAAGTAGATTGAGTGGATCTATTCTCTCAAATCTGTCTTTTGCGTACAGTACCGATTTGATTCCGTATCTGTATATACGTCTTTCCTCCTCGTTCTTCTTTTTACATTTGTGCGTAATGGTCTTTGGAGTCTCGACAAAACCCCTCGAGCAGTTTTGTGTAAGTCATATTTCCTTGTTTTTGGCCGGTGGGTGTATAATACATCTTGTGTCTAACTAGTCACTAGACGCACGGCTGCTATAATTTTTTCACGTACATTGGATGATCAGTATATAGAATGATTGGTTTCGGGCTGGCCAACCTCTGTCTTCTCGTCTTCTCGCGGACACATGGCGATGACCGTAGTACCCCCCCCCCCTTCTCTTCGAAGAGGATTTGGTTTTGGTTCAGGAACCACCCTCTCCGTTACCAGCCCAGGGGTGACACACCGTACACGAAAATATTGTTCTAACGATATAAATACTGCATCAGGATGATCTTAGTCTGTACAGATGTGGGTTGACCATCGTGAGATTATTCTAATATCCTTCGAATATACAATATTATATGCATTATACAAAGATACCGGAAAAACCCGCCTTATTATTATTACACCGTGATATTTTGGGGTTTTCACCTTTTTCGATAAATCACAAATTTCTTAACCAGATAGGAACCTATAAAAACCCACTACAAACAATAATGTATTGAATTAAAATGTCAACCGCATATTTTCATTTTTTTTTCATATAAATCAGCTAAACCCACACTAAGTAAATTCATGTTCATTTTTTTTTTATAAATAGAGACTATAGAGTAAACTAAACTGTTGTATAGAATATGTTTTTATACTTACCCATGATAAATATTTTTCAAAGATTTATAAAATTAAAAATGTTTATTTATATGGACATAGGTATATATAATACTATACGTCCATATTAATATTATATACCTAGTGTTTTAAATAATAATTATGTGTGTAAGTAAAGCGTTTATAAGCAGAAGGTTGATCATGTTTTTCCTTTTTTTTAATAATCTATGACTTGTAATTTTTTCTGGAAATGATTTTAAAAAAACTCAAAATATACCTGTACGATAGTTCAACTTACAAATTATGAATTAGAAAAAAATGTTGCGTTATTCCTAGAACTATAAAAATAATAAATTTAAACTAAAATGCAATTAAGTTTTTTTCTAGAAATAAAGGTTCACAAATCTTAATTAATATTATCAATAAAGCGATATTAAAAGAAGAGGTCTACTCGACGACTCTTATCAGGTTCTTTAGGTTAAATTCTTTAAAATTTAATGTTAAACGATATTTATCAATATTTATTTACACAAGCAATCATTAACAAAAAATACGTAATTTAATTCTAAAAGAATTTTAATATAAATCGCAATTAATAATTAATTTTAACAAAACAAACATAATTACCATTTAAAACATGTATAATTGTTTAACTGAATCTGCTTATAGCGTGTATTTGAATTATAAAAGCTAAACAGTAAAGATGTTTAAATGGATATTACAAATTGAATACCTACAAAATTGTCTGCTTATCGCATGTTGTTTTTATTATTAATGCACACAAATCCATTCTCCAGACATAAATCATAATATTATTATCTCACCATTTGGAAAAAGTTAAAATGACAAAACAGAGTATAATAGGTAATTTAATATCATTCTGTCGTGCTCGAGTAACAACATATTATTACATAATAGCTGATACAATACATATATTATATAGGTACCTGGTACACCCAAACGAGTCGTTCTTCGTCGAAACAAATATATTATATTATTATTGATACCTATTGTTATTATTATTGTTATTTCCATAATATTGATTTCATCGTCAGGTAAAGCTTACCAGTTATAATAATACGCAGCGTTACACCTACGTCGATTGTAATTTGTTTTTCGTATATTATGTTCGTTCGCAGGCAACATTAACGGGATGAACGTGCTGAGCCTCGCGTTCCAAGCACCACAAATACCTGGCATGTCTGCACCGTCTTTTTTGCCGTACAATTCACCCCCGAGACACTCGCAGGGTAAGTATATATCCGACGACGGAATCACACCCGTATTCGTGCGTGTTTCGATTATTTTTAGCCATCGTGTTTTGAGACATTTTCGTTTTGTTTCCAGGACCGCAAGACTCATTTCCCGGAGGCGTACTTAACGGCCGTGGAGGAATTGTGGCCCCGGCACCACTCCAACCCAGGGCGGCGACGATTGAATCCGTGTTCCTTCCGTTACAGGTGAGACGCGTTGTTATTGCTTCGATATTGTGATAAAAAAAAACCATTGGTGATATTGTTGTCCCTCCATATGATGCACGATTGCATGATAATTTCGAATCGGTTCGGTCTGTAAAACAACGAAAAATAATATTACAAACAGTTCACACATCGAGACTTGTGAGGACGCCTCCTGTATAAATAACACCGTAATATTGTATATTATTTAAATTTCGTAAAAAACCCTTATATTATTTATACGTTATATATTTAATATTATACCCTTATTTATCAATTTTTAAAAACTATATGCACCAACCGCCACCGAATATGGTTCCTCAATCCTAGGTAGTTATATACATTAATTTAGTTCCGACTAAAATCAAATGAAATGTCATCGCTATTTAACACCAACGATAATTAATACTTTTTGCTAAATCACATACTAGACGAGTTTTGGTAGGTAATTAATGATTCAATTATTACAGTAAATTTACGATGTTCGATACTTATTTTATGCATCCCGCCAGTTGAATTGTAGGCCGAAAAAACTATTGTAAAAATACGCATTTCCACACTCTTTGAACATAATTTATAATATAGTAAATTAATAATACATTGTTATTAGAACTAGAATATAATATTTTCTTCGTTATGGGTATGCATGGGCATGTATAGAATACATTTTAGACTATTAACAGTACGGTATTTTGAAGTTTTGTTTGTGTCTATAAAATGCAAATACAAATATGTTTGGTGACAATTATTTCAAGAACATAATAACATAACGATACAATTAACGTTACAATATTATTAAAATAGGTTGTATATTATTTTTGTTATATAATTAATTAAATTGATTTGTTATCCAGTTATGTAACGGGGACATTACTGTAATTAATTCACTTTTTTACGAACAATAATAAAGGAACAGAATCCATCATATCAAAAAAAAATATATAGGAACGAGAACAATGTAATTTCCTATTGCAAAAGGTTTTTATTTATGTTTAAATAATTTGAAACATTGAAAATAAATCTATTTCGATTGAAATATTCCGATATAGTTAGTTGTTCCTAGAATCAGGCGTGTGATCTTATGAACGTTTTAGACCATTATTTCATTAGGTATACATAAATAAACGACCACGTTGGTATTTATTATGTCCGGCCGTTCCAAAAACCAATATCAGTGCGAACTATATTTGCATAAATAATGTATTATTATTTGTTGTTCGGCTTATTTACACTACACCATCCGTAATCGGTACACTGCCCAAGTATGATAATATCATAGTTTATCGCAGTTTATATTATTATATCACAAACAAGTCCAGACGTGTTGAAAGTTCTATCTGATGGCAATGATGATCATAGTATTATACTATACCTAAAGTACCTACATACCTACATACATTTAGTGCATACGTATCATGTTTAGTTATAATTAGGAAATATTATATCATGAGGAGGGCGAGAAATAGCCATATATTAGTGTGACCTAGTGGTTCGTGGGTGCCTATTATGGCACGATACAGAATAACTCGGATAAATATGTACATCGTAAATTTAATTAAAATTTGACTACATGGATAAAATACAACTATAAAGTATATGAAAACAGAATAATACAAAGTAAACTTAAACAGTTCAAGCTATATTATTCACGCAGTTCTCTCCACGTGTTGTTATTTTAACAGACATAGTTAAAATTTCCAATGACTCCGATATTTTTACTTTACATTATTATCTAAGTATGGACATACATATTTATGGTTAATGTTAATGATTATATAAAATATAAAATATTATGTAAATTCAAAATTTCAAAATTGAAACGGAAAAAAACAACAAACTGACAATATTTAAAATTTTATACAAGTATTAATAATTTGAATAATCAGGAATCACGTAATGACGAACACAATATACAATATTTTATGATCTGACAAAACCACTCGTTTCGTAAATGGGAACAATTTTCTAAACCTCGGCGTATAAATATTATTGGTATATTAAAATTACTAAAAAAAGATATCTGGTTGTAGTACACGTCGTTTTACAGACAAAAATGTAATTACAGAGTTGCCGAAAATAATATAGATCTTAGGTAAAGTCAAAAAGGCCCACCGGTCTCGCTTAGGTATATCAATGGAGTTTATTTGGTAACCGCAGAGTATTGGTTGCAAATACTGAATTCTGATTAGGGATATCATTATGTGATGCAAAAGTACGATACCATAAACAATGTACCTATTACCCACTCGCCCCTCCCCAAAAAAATTACGTGTATATTATTTTACTGACATTTGGTGTTGATGATTATGTTTTTTTTTGTTTTTTTTTTATCCAGCCAAGTCTGTTGGTGTCCTTGGGAGAGGACTCCAGGCCTCAGGACATTGTAATGCAGAGGACGTCTTCGTTGCCAAACTCATCCGGAAACGATTCGGTCAACCCGTCGTCCTCATGAACATTTTGCTCACGTTAGATTGTTTTTTATTTTTAGATTCGTTTGCAATGTTTGCATTGGCCCAACGCCATCTAGTGTCGGAATGACGGCGGTGATCGGCACCGGAAAACCGAATTCGTTCGCAACACAGATAGCGGATACTCATTGACTAACGCTATAATGTTATTATTACACTTCTGTTCCAAACAGGCTAAATATTTTTCGTACATCTAACTTAATTCTAAAAATAATATTTATATTGAATGAACAGGCGAAGCCCGAGGTAAATATAGTCCATCGTTACTTTTAGATGCATCGAAGTGTGTCAATCCAACTTTCGATGGTCGTAGAATGTGCGAAGTATTTTTTTGTGTACGGTAACAAATAGGTAGACCTAATCATATTTTCTGAATGACCACCACGGGACAAAAATTAATTATGCATGACGCATGTTAATCATGATTCTAAGTCTTTGAAATTAAATAAAAACAATACACGTGTGTAATTTAATTTTAGTTCATAAATCAATCGCACGTGCCAAATATTATTTAAAAAACGTATTGTACAAATATTTTTCTTCCTGTTATATTTTACGAAAAACCCATCACCGTGGTCCACTTTATGAAATTTGTTCAATCTATAATATAATTTATTAATAACATTATAATAATATAATATATTGTACGTTACCACGCTTAAATATTGTATAACAATGTCCAACACTACGTTCATTTATCCCTTTTATAAATATTATGTGTTTAATACATTTTCATTATTCTGTGATATTTTGTTATATACATATTATTATGTGTCTTTTTTTTTTAATTTTTATTTTGATAATAATTTAGTCTTAACTATATAATATTATAAAAAAATAAATGAAAATTGTGTATTTTCGATGTCAAAGTAAATCTGTTTGGAACCCACTAATACCGAATGACTGATAATTATATTATATATTATATATATTATACATATTGAGTCTTGCAAGAGATAAAAGAGTATACGGGGTCATAGATGAATAGGAAATTTACGAATATATTAAAATATTACCGTAATAATAATTTATGTTGTCAATATGCATTTGTAAATTCGTTGCACTGTTGTTTTTAATTTAAAATAAAATATATACCAATCGCGATCTTCAATAATAATTATGTAATTATTGTGATTATATTTGGTTTTTTATTTTAGTTTTTTCCGAATATTTTTACACTGAAACAAAATATACTGTTTGGATATCAATCAATTACTGCTTAAGGCAACAAAAAAAAGGAAGACTTATTTTATTACAAATAGTCTTATGTGTTCTATTATTTTCTCTCTTTATAATGTATACTCTCGTTTAGATAGAATACCTATACTTAGGTTTAATTAACTAGTGTTGAATTCGATTTGTTGTTTCTTAATTTGAATATTATATAAATGTAAATAAAATTTCATAATACATAATGATTTTTGGTTTTATACAAATTTAAATAGAAGAACAGTCACATATTACATCGAGTGTAAAATAATTTATTTAAGTGTCAGTCACTCTGATAATATAGTATGTTGCTAATGTCGACGATGCTTTATAAATTATAAAGATTACACTAACTATGTAAAAATATCTAAATATATTTTTGTACATCAACAAATGAAAGACTTGTAAGTTGTAAGTAATACTATTTTCTGAACAACGGTGCTTCTCTGATGTTAAGATACAGCTACACAACTTTGAACGTATACAACAACTACCTACTGCACTACCATAGTTTTTATTTTTTAAGAATATTTTTGAATATTACATTCCACTTTTTTTAAGCGTTTTAAAGTAAAATGTTGACGAAGATCGTTAGGATAACAAACATTTTCAAATGATTTTGTAGTTTAAAATGTATTACATTTTTGTTTTATTTTAACATGCTAAAGAACATAAAGCTTGACAATTTAACCCACATAGCATTTATAAATCATAACAGTTGTATTAAACTTTGACTGAAATTTGAATAATTAAACTTTATCCAATAAGTATTGAATAATTATTTAAGAGGACGTGATACCCGTATGCGTTATCCCCGTCTTACAAATGTACAACATAGCAAAAAACTGTTTTACGCGGGATAGAACCACCCCCTTGGTATTTATAGTAGAATTACCAAAATTCCACGACGCATAGGGAACAACTTTTTCAGTTAAAAGAATTAATGCATATTATACTAAAATTTAGAGGATCATAGTTAATGACATAGTGAACCAACATTGATAATTTTACTGTCAAAATGTTCAGAAAAAAAGTATTACCAGAATCCATCAAAAAATATGGTGGTTACCATTTGAAAAAATTAAGTCGATTTTAATATTGGTACAACTGCGTGCTTAAAAATTTTGAATATGTTATAAAAAATTGTCTATTAAAAATAGAGAAACATGTCTTTTTTTTTTAAACGAAATTCCATATCATCGATCCATAATTGTTAAAAAAAAAACCCGCGTACAATGACATAAGATACATCCTGTATATTTGTTGTATAGTAAAATATTTTACAATAATATAAAGTATTGTTAATATGTAATGATACAATTATTTTGAAGTTAAAGTTGAAAGGGGGCCCACTAAGTGCATGGTGTCCCAGGGCCCAATTGGTCCTTAATCCAGGCTTGGTGTCGTACCGTTTTTATGTTTTATTATAGCATTCACCAATAATTTTTAATAGTTAAATGAAAAAAAAACAATAAAAATCCTAATGTTCTCAAACTGATAACTTTAATTTTATTTATGTTATCCAAATAATAAAAACTCTATAACACAGATAAAGTTGTTTCTTATGCGTTGTGGAATTTTGGTAATTCTACTATAAATACCAAGGGAGTGGTTCAATCCCGCGCAAAACAGTTTTTTGGTTGATATATTGTACATTTGTAAGACGGAGACAACGCATGCGGGTATCACGTCCTCTCAATTGTTAATGTTTAACTGAAATATTTAGTAAGAATTAACTTTGGAAAAATAAATATTTAATTCTCAATTAAAGAATAAAATTGCTTATATTTTAACATTTAAAATTAATTAAACACTAGGATAAATACTAGCCACTAGAATTAATAATTTATTAATAATTTCAAATGTAATTTTTAGGGCACAAAAGTACAAAATTGATTTAATTTTAATTCAAATTAGTAAATAAATATTACATTATGTACCTACATAGATATAATATTAATATTAATTTCTTATATTTAGGAATCTATCTTACTAATAAAAAATAATCTTTTATATGAAACAATTACTCACATTGCTTATCAGGAGGTGTCCGCCAAGGTGCAATATCTTCCACCGTGCTCATTAACTACTGATCAACCAACATGACCAAGTATGTATAATGTATAATAGCTGAATTGGCTGTCGATCAAGTTATTTATTCTATCAACGGTAATCCCACCATAGTCTTAAAAATGTCTTCGACCTAATTAGGTAGGAGCGCAAAGTGTAGAGTTAAAGTCAATAACGAGTTTAATTTGTGCAAAGGTTTCTTCATTCTTTCTTAACGACAATAGCATACTGTAACACATAGGAATAGACCATGACTTACAGAGTTTGGCATATTTGTCATACGATGAATAAAATACTATCATCTTGATCTTAACTTGAAAAATCAAAACCCAACCTAAACTATTAGTTACTACTATTAAAAATCCATTGAAAAGCACTCTATCCTTTTTAAATTCTCCAAATTCAACATAAAAATAAAAATCCTACAGTACAAAACTTGACTAATACCCATCTTCACCTACGGCATACAAATCTGGGGAGTCCCAAAACCATCCAACGTAATAATCTTTCAAATCACTTAGACTCTTAGACAAGTAACAAATTCACCAAATATATCTCTTACAAATTCTTCCACTCAGACCTACACATAAACACTGTAACTCCAACTATAACTAAAACAGGATATTATACTTCTATGAATGGTTTCATTTATATCATTCCATCACAATTCACAATCCATTAATTGACCAGGAGACTTAAACGCAGATAGTGCAACAATATTTTTAATTAATCAAATAAAAAAAAATTTTATTTAAAAAGTTAAAATTAATCCCATTGTTAGGGAGTTTATCATTGAGTGGTTTCTTTATCGCAAGACTCTAAAGTAATTTTCTTCAAATGCTCTAATTGCAAAAAAAAATATTTACAGATTATGTACCTATACTAAAATAAATATTATTAGTGCCCACTTAGCATATTGTATACAGCAGTGTTGGGATACAGAATTATATTACAAAATACAGAAATAATATTAGAAAAATACATTTAACTACGAGGAGAGTCTAACTCAATTTTGGTGCCCCGGGTTTATTGAAATTACTCTGGTCATCCTAGAGTAGACTTCAGTTTGCAGCTATACATTATTATACCTAGCTTTAAGTACCTAGTATATTGATTGAAAAGCTTATAACACTAATATATAGTATAAAATTTAATATAAACTAATATAATAGTTAACAATAAAATAAATGAGATGTTTTCGGTAAAAATTAATTTAACCTACGATCTACCATAAATATATAGGTTGACATCCACTTAGAATCATTATTATTTATTCCTATGCAATCAATTTATAATTTAATTCAAATTTAACAAATTTATTACAGTGACAGACTTGACATGTCCTAATTTATGTTATAGTAAAATGCTTACTAAATTCTACTTTTTTTTCTTTCAAAAACGTGGTTTATAATAATTATTACTTCAAATTATATAAAATAATATATATATATATATCATCAACATCGTTACTAGCTTTTGATATAATAATTACCTACAGTTAAACTATTTACTCTACATTTTTACCTAAACATTTCATGGTAAATAAGTTTTTTTGCTTAACTACTAGCTGATCCCGCAATGCTTTGCACATGAACAATTAAATACCCGTGGATTTATCTCTTCTTAAACTCAACATTGTTAATGTGAACTGCACAATCTGATAACACAATTATTTGGGTAGTCTTGACCAAATATAAAATACAGTTCTAAAATGATATTCAATCATAATAACTATTTCATTTTCTGTAACCAATGGCAACAATGTATAAATGAAATATCATAAAATCATGATAGTTTTCGTGAGTCAACTTTATTCAACATATTTCATATGTGTTGAAAAGTAAAAATTAATGTATGATACAGCAGATTTTGATCTTGTCTATTGACAAACATTTTATGAAAAATTAAAATCTTTCAAAAGACCGTTTTAGGTCTTTGATTTTATATAGTAGTTGTATATATTAATTATAGGCATTTATAGCTGATCCTGGATGGCGTTTCCTATGACAAATTAAATAATGCCAGTGGATTTATTCTGTATTAAACTCCGTTAAATATAAACTAGGTACACATATTTTTAATACATTAATTTGGGTCGTTTGGAGTTTTTTGTCAACTATAAAATACAGATCTAATATAATATCCAACTATAAAAACTATTTTATATTCTGTGACCAATGGCAACCGTATAAAAACAAACAATTATTCGTTTTTCGCTAGCCACAACAAAGGTATGTGTTAGACCCCTCTTTAAAAAGCTAAATTTAAAAATTTGGCTATGAGGTGCATATCCTCGGGTATAGGATTACTTATGTTCCCAATTTCAAAACCATGATTGCAATAAACTTTGCTGTGGATCGCTTACACACACACACATACAGACTGAATTATCTGAGTACAATAGACGAACATTAATACTAAAATTATTGTTCACAGTTAAAAATACAAAGTGCTATTATAATAAATATTTACTTGAAAATTCCAGTTATCGAGAGTCAAAATGAATTTTACCCTATGGAAGAGCTATTATTAGTTTTGACAAATTATCGATTTTAACGATAGTTACATTACATTATATTATATTAGTGTAAACTAACAATTAAAATAATAAATTACTAATTTGCTCCTTCTTACTTTATTTGTATAAGTTTACTATTCCTTTAAACACAATTATATTATACCGATTTAAATAGCATTATTTTATTACAATGCAGAAAATGTTAAGCCGTTTAATTAAATAATGACTGTAATTTTTTGCAGTAGGTAGGTAGTTGTTAATTATAATCTTTTTTTTATGGTGGTATTAATGGTTTATTTTTACAATAATTAAGCTTGTAAAGTTGGGCATCTACTTTTATTTATTTTTTTATTCTTTATTATAATTGTCATATTGTTATTATTATTTTTATAATTATTACTACCATCATTAGAGCATAGCAAAAAACAGTTTCTATTTGAATAGCGTAAATTCGATTGTTATCTGAATCATGGATGGATGACCAAAGACCAAAGTGATTCAAACAAAATCAAAAAAAGTTTTAGAGTACCTACCAGCTATATCCTAAAAAGAATGAATTGTTTCATTGTTTCATTGAAAGTTTCTTGTTAATTATTTATTTTTTCTGTCGTTCATTGTTTGGAAGAATAAAATATTTGATTTTATTGATTATTATACTTATTTTCCAATAGAGTTAATAATAATTGGTTTCATGTTGGTATTATTTATTACAGTCGATAGAAAATATTCTTTCAACCAAACAAAAAAAAAATGTTAACACATATTACATACCTATATATTCAAACTTTCCAGTATATATATAGCTATAAAACTTCTGTTCGATTTACAGTATTAGCTCTTAATTTTGAAATAATCTTCATAGATACTAATTAGTACATCATAATTTTCAATAATAATATATAATTGGATAATATATTGCATAATTATTCAGAACTAGTCAATGTGGCTAGTTCCATCACTCATCATCATTCTGTGAGGAGTCATTTTATGGCTTGATTTACTCGCTCAAAATTACATTATATACGGCATTTGTTTGCATAATATGTGTAATAATAATGGACTCCATCGCATTCGCCAAACGATGTACTGTCTGAATACTGAATGTTGTGGTGTGGATTTATTTTCCTTGACATTATTTAATCCTATCAATCAGGTCATTGTTAGCTCTTAATTAAATAATAATCATTCTTAAGGTCCGTTGAGCTGTATGGAAATTATATTTTTATAGTAGTTGCAGGTTGTTTCTGATCATGATAGGTGGCAGGTGTTTTTTATCTTCTAATAAATCAAAATGTTTTGTTATAATTTCTTTGATTATTATTTTTAATTTGATTGGATATATTTAATTTGCCAAGATAGCCAAAAAGTTATATTTTTGTATAAAACTAATTGAAGTAAATATATATTATGACTAAGTCTAGGTATACCTGAGAGAATAAAAAATATTTCATTTTTATAAGAGCAAACATTTATTTTATAATAGAATTGTACGAATAGATGCTCCAACAATGCCAGATTTATGTTCCTATATTTTATACGACACACAAATTAAGTCTATGTAAATATTATATGATATTGGTGTATGTTGGCTATTAATATTATACATTTATTTCCTAAAATAATTTAATAAACACATATAAACACAGAAAAATTTAGAACGTTTATACATTTTATATTTTTTTTTGTGTCCTTTAAGTAAGTATTCTTTGAAAAAATAACATTTATAATATAAATATAACCAGAAAACCATTTATAGAGTAATGAAGACATAATTTTTTTTTAGGAATGCATTAAACACAGCAATACGCTTTTAAACATTTATATATTTTGTTAATTCGATATTTCAAATTACTCCAGGGAACCAATCTCTTATTGAAATATTGAAAAATCGACTTTACTTCGTTGAATAACACAGACATGGATTTAATGAGTCAAAATTTAACAGATAAAGGTCAAAAGATACCTACGGGTCAAAAAATATCACCTCCGGTGGCGGAAATAACTAATGCTCAAGATTTTAAAAAAGAAAGACAAGTATGCAGTAAAGTAATACTGGCGGAATCACATACAAATGGTAAAAAAGAATGTTTATGGATATCACTTAAACCTGCATCGACCTTCGAAGAATATTTTAAGTCAATACCTAAGGTCTCGTTTTTCTAAAAATTATAATATTTTAAAAATATAATACCCACAATAAAACCAGTCATCTATACTGCATATTCTTAACCTACGTATATTATAGGTAAGTATTGTATGTATTGAATAAAATACCGATCTCTCAATCATTAATAGATTACAGAAATTATATCATTTGAAGTGTAAAATTAAGAACTCTTTTCGGACTGAGACGATGATCTGCGAAACTTGCCTTTGCACATTCTGGATTAAGTTTCACTAATTTGTTTGGTTTCACCGGTTGGTCTTATTTTTTTTAAATGTTATCTTAATGTGTTCCATCCTGCTTACAACGTAGGTAATATAGTGACTATATTCTTGATTTTATTTCAGAAAAACTAAAAAGTATTCCAAGGTATAGGTACTATTAATATATTATTAGATACTAGATAGGTACACATTTATAATAAATTACAGTAAATATGATATATTAAAATGTAATATAAACTTTGATATTATTACAATTTAATGATAGTTAATCATTCAAATGTTCTCATTATATAATGTAATTTTGAATTGTTAAGATCACTCATTGGTGAAATGCATAAGAAAGAATATGGACACATACACAACATAATACATAAGGCTACGGCAATAGCTTAACTAACCTAATTTTTTATTATAGAATGTCCAGTTATATAATATTTAAGTTTGTCTAACATATTATACATATTAACAATTATTATTATTATAGTATTACATAGTACAGTATCAAAAGATAACAATGCCCAGACGAGTATCTTTAACAAGGGTCGAAATTTATAGCGCTAAAAAGTACGGGGATAACGTGAATTTGAATAAATACGTACAAACTCGTGTTGCTTGTTGCGGTCGTACTAAAACTAATTGCATACACACGATTCCAGCGGTCTTACCGGCGGGATAAACGTGTCTATTTCGTGTCGCCTCTTTACGGTGTTTTTGACGGTTCCCGGTTGTACGTGGTGGATGTTACATTAAGTAGGTATACAGGAAGGCGAAATCCGATTAATGTCGGCAAGCAGCAGGCGTACGACGTCGGAACATTGTTTTTATTATTATTATTTACGTTTAGGGTATAAAGTGGCTGAATAATTATTATATTTTTTACTATAAATTATAATACACGCCATGATATCATTTTCCAGCTTGCCTAAGTATTTCAAATTTTTCAAAATACCTTGGTCATATTATTAGGTACATAATTTACCGAGCTCACGGGTAATATAAAATTTAAATTACTATATATCCTGGTATTTCATCAGTTTTCATGTAGGATCTGCGATGTGTAGTCACTTTTAATAGAAATTAAATTAAAGTAGGTAATCCCCGCATAATGGAAAATACGTTCTGTAAAAGTTTGAAATTAATTTGATCGCTAAAATTAGCGATTAAAACTTTACACTGCATTAACACTGATTTAACATGACTCGGAGTATGCTAAACAATACATTCACTGCAGTTCATTGGTCCTTGTCTTCCACCCCCATTATGACCTAATTTAAAACTAAACCAAACACTTAAAATATACACATGTTTGTGGTTTACTAAATTGAAGTGCACATCTTCGAGTGTACGAAAAAAACTTCCACGTGGTACACCCGAGGCAACAAAATCGTCGATATCATCACTAAATGGCTTAAACTTTCACCACGGCGCACAGGTCTATCTGACTTAACATGATCAATCATCAATAACTTTATTCAACTCGATTCGTAATAAAAAATTACACGTTTCATGTCTATTACTGTATTGCTTTCAAATTATTGTACGCTTATTTTTTTCCGTATTTTGAATAATGTCTCATACTGACAGCATGCACAAAGTATAATTCATAATATTGATAAGTCACCCTAAGGTGAATAAATGGGTGTGGTGAAAATTGACAGGATATGTAACCTGTTGTAAAATTGTAATGGGAAACTCCCAAATGTAGTAAATGTATACTTTGTAATTAGAATAATAAAATTATCAACATTTTGAAAACTACAAATCTCTATATAGGTAACTATATAAATATATTTAAAACTATATTAAAACAAAATGTGTAAGACAAATTATTAATAAGTAAATTCAAATAAAAAACTTGAATCCTGATTTTAAAATGTGAATATATACTATAAAATAAAATTGAATTGTAATAATACAAATTATAGGAGCTTTTATTTTTTTTATAATAAAATTATTTACATCTATAAACTAATGATTTTTGTGTTAGCGCCTTAGCGGGTAATTATTTTTTATTAACATTTTATCTAAATCCTTCTATGATCGATTAGATTTAAATATTTTATCGTACTTAGTTTAGTAGGTAGTTATATATCCCCAACAATTTCAGAACCATGGGTTTGAATTAATAATGTTGTTATAATGGACGTGAAAAACAAGGTCCAATGAACTAAAGTGAATGCCTTGTTTAGCATATTCTAAGTCATGTTAAATCAGTGTAAATTCAATGAAAAGTTTTAATCACACATTTTCAAACCATCAAATTTTAATTTCAACTTGTATAAAACATGTCTCGGGGATTACTTCAATCAAATATCTATAAAAAATGGCTACACACAATATCCTAAATCGAAACTGATGAAACACTTTGTTATAATCGTGTTACCTAATTTCAATTTTAAACACCCTCGAACTATATACATTTATGGTCTAGATCAGCGGTTCTCAACCTGTGGTACGCGTACCACTAGTGGTACGCGGAGAACTAATAGGTGGTACGCGAAGAAAATCTTCCTTTATAAAAAAAATTGGTACGAATTATTATTAACATTAAATATTATTTGGTTTATTTAATGTTTATTTGATGGTGTGGAGGTCATTTGTAATCGTAGCAATTAAGATAACGATATTTTCTTTAATATAATATAAATCGATAAACTTTATCGGATAAGCCCGACAAAGCGTATTCTTATTTCACAATTATGTGTTTTTACCTTAGTTTCGTGAGTTCCTTCGGTTTATTCACGAGTGTCATATGCGTTGTTTGCATTAAGTGTATTTTATATTAAAATTTTATATTTTTATGTAGTTTTTTCGTACTTTTTTTTTGATATAAAATTAAGTAAAATGAAAAGATTTTTAGAAAGCGAAAGCGCAAATACTAAAAAACAGAAAACACAGGCGATTCGCAAATATGACGATAGTTACTTACAATTTGGATTCGTTGTAAAATTTAATTACAGACATTTCAGAACACCTGCAATTACTAAAATCCAATATTTTACAATATTTTCCAGAGGATAACTCAGAAATGAAATGAATCATAAACCCTTTCGAAGATGATTATATTAAAAACATTCCAGAAGCTATTTTGGCAAAAGAATTATTTATTGACTTAACCAGTCACTCTATCCTAAAAACCGCTTTCAAAACCAAAAATATCACTAATTTTTGGCTGGACGTGAAACAAGAATACTCGGCATTGTCCACACAAGCTTTACAGTTTCTAATCCCTCTTGTATCAACATATCTGTGCGAAAATACATTTTCTCACTTATTGTACACACAAAATAAATATAGAAGTAGATTAAACGTAGAAAATAATTTAAGACTTAAAGTTAGCAATTTGGAGCCCGATATTGACGTCATCGTCCGTTCAAAACAACACCAATCGTCTCATTGAAATAAAAAGTAAACCATAATAATTATAATAATTTTACATATTTAATTTTTTTTATATTTTTAAGTTTTTTTCTTTCTGTGCATTAAAATACTCAATTAAATACTTCATTTTTTATTATATATTTATATATTTTATATTATCTCATTTTGTAATTCCTAATGAAATAAAATTCTATACATACATGTAACATAAACGTATAGATTATTAATAAGCAAAAAAAAAAATTGTCAGATGGTACGTAAAAATTTTCAAATTGTGTAAGTGGTACGCGGCTATGAAAAGGTTGAGAACCGCTGGTCTAGATTCCGAAACCATAACTATAAACTATCCACCACTTTAGATACTAAAAACTGAAAAGCATAATATTATGTTGATAATAACAAAACTTTAAATTTTTTCAATTGATCCACAGAAATAAAGTATACTATGAATAATAATTTAGGTCTAATGCCCAAATATATAGTCAAGTATATGTCACATGAGACATGTTAAACTATGCTTTATGTGACACATACATTATTGATGACGCATATGGACATAAGTAACATAATATTATGTAAAAACATTAATATATAGTTAAAATATTATCATAATAAATATATTTTCCAATAATTAAATTATTTCAAAACAAACTAAATTGTTCTTACTGAAATAAAAAAATGTTGATTTTTTAACTAAATAAAATAATTATGACGTTCATTACTGTGAACATCAATAATTGAACTCAAATTACGTCAGTATTTAGTTTCTGCATCTAGCATAACAGTTATGTTCTATATTATGATATTATTGTATCATATGTGAATACTGATTTCTTGTGATATGAGGAAGAATCGAAATTTTAAATGAGGAACAAGAATAAATAAATCGATAAGACCAGAGAGGAGTTCGTTGAACAATTTTGATGTCAGAGTGGCTCTAATTTATGAGTGATAAAAAAATGTTGTGGGGAGGGAATTCTATTTTAAGGATATAGCTAGTGGAACCAAGGAATTTGTGTTGAACATGTTCAAGCTGGTATCTTTCATCTGTCATTTGCGTGCCCTTCAAAACAAAAAAGAGACGTACCTTACCTATTTAGACAAATATAATAAAAATATAACAATAATATTTCTATCAGGGGTACAAATAATTTAAACTTTTAATAACTAATAAGGATCAACATAATATTATGTTTTCATATTATTATGAACAATAGTTTCATACATTAATGATTGCAGTACACTTTGTTCAAATACTTTCATAAAATGTATACATGCATTGATATATACATAAAAACATTTTTATAAAAATAATGATAAAAATTAAATATAGATAGCATATTTTGGCATACTTGTCAAAAACTTCTTTCGGCGACAATAGTAACTCAGGATGAATATTAAATATCCTTCAGTATCTCTTTCTCCAAAGCAGATCTTAGATATATTTTTCATTATTTTATTTATATGAATAAATAAATACTTATTCTAAGCGATAAAAAAGATATCTTTAAAGTACACGTAGTTATATGAATGTATAATATGTTGTAGGATATCTGCATTATGGTTTTTTTTTATTTTTTATTAATGCTTTAAATTAAAACTCCAAGCTTTTGATCGCTTATCCTCCTACCACAATCTCGTCCAAATATAATACACACATGACAATAAGCACCATTATTTTTTTTCCTGTAACTTAGCCATATAAATTTGTTTAGCAAATCTCTTTAAATATTTCTATTTTTATTGTCTTGAACCACAATAGAATATTTAAAATTACCTGAAGAAACCCAAGGTTTTTTATTATATTATTTGGATCATTATCAGGAACACGAACATTTAAAGTCACAGACATTTCAGACGTATCCATTAGATCGTCATAGCCATTTAAATTTCTAATTTCTATGTTAATGATACATTTTTAAATCTAAAATAGGTATTAATTAAAATAATGGGTTTAATTTCATATTTTAAAACGTAATTTTACGTACTTTTGAACTATATAAATATTACTCTACCTTTAGTCATCAAATTTGTCTCAGTAACCTTATAGGCTTTTAAAATCATGACTAATTTTAATTTTGTACTTTACGTTTCACTCTTTGGTTGTCCATGATTTAAAATTTAAAATCTTTAGTACAACAATATCAGAGTTGATACAGTTGAGTTTTTAAAATGTAGATTTGTCTTTTAATATTTGTGTTTTTCCATATATCTATAACCTTTATATACACAATAAAAAAAAAAATGTGTGCATTTAATTATGTTTTACATGTATGAGTTTGACAAGCTATAATATATACAGACAGGTGACAGCAAAATAAACATGGAAACAAAAGAATCATTAATAATGTAGTATTGTATAAGACATAGGATACATATTATTGTAGTGTTAAAAAATAATAATATTATAAATTTTATTACATCTATATGACGAAAAAAAAGTCACCTTCATCTCTCTTCACCATAAACACGCCTTCTAGTGAGATTTCTTATAAGAGTTAGACAGGACATTTGGGAGTTTCGAGGATTTTTGTAATAATTAAGTCTGTTGTGAAATCTGTTACCTATATTATTTGTGAGGTAGTTTTTTAAATGCAACAAAAACCTTAATAAAATATATTTAACCAACATTAGTTATATCAAAATAATGGTTATTGAAATTAAATGTTAAAAGTTTAGATACAGTATATTATGATATAATATAATGTAGGAAAATATACTATTGTACAATTTAAGATCTTTGAGTAATGTTATGGATTTGTGTCCTCTTGTTTAGACTACTACTTTTTATTAGCAACTACCATAGCAAATAATATAGTATCAGAATTGTCTATTTAATGGACACTGAACAGGTATACTAGCCTGCAAACTACCTAACAGTGATTTAAAATTATCTATACAAAATATAATCATTTACTGTTACCACAGAAAATAATAGCTTATAACAAATTTATAAACATTTTGAACAGAATTAATTATTTACCTCCTCGTAAATTAATACCATTGAACGTACCTACTGAACTTTTTTATGGGTAAGTAAATAATTAATCAATTAAATTTAAATTAAATATATAAAGATACATCATATTTCCAAATTAATTTATAGACATATTATTATATATTATATAGGTAGTTAAAATGTTAACAAAGTTGATATTTAAAGAAATAATAACGATTTTCGCTCTAATGTTTTTAGTTAATATTATATGTTGTAATTCAAAAATGAAATCACGGTAATTTGAAAATGTTTATTATGTAAATAATTATGTGTAAATATTAACAAAAATATATGACATAATCTTATAATATTTACTATGTTTTGGGATTTTAATGAAATAATTTTAGCTACCTTATAACCATTGATTATATGAACCAGGTTTGTATAATCAATGGTATCACTAGTGTCATAACTAATAACTAATATCCATATAAAGCAGTAATGAATTAATATCATTAGAAATAGAGATTGAATAGTATCTGTCAGATTTTTTTTTCGTATGAAATGTTTATTATTGAATTCAAATTCAATTATTCAACACTTATAATTTATTACAGTGCCCTACTTGGTTATGCAATACACTCAAAATATACTTTATAACAAAGCGAACGATTTGTTTTTATAATATTATAAAAAATGTATACATATAATAAGTTATATGTTTTTCAGTTTATGTGATGAAAAAGTAATGGCAATTCACTGTTTACTTGTACAATTATTATAATAATATGAAAAAATCCTGCTGATACAAAAATGTTGGTTAAAATATAATTATATGGAATGTACGGCAAATACTGAAATATCGTCTATCAGATTTTATTACATCGTTGTAAATTGTTGAGAGCAATAATTTGGTTTCCTAATATAGCACGATAGCAGCAATTAGATACAACGATAACCTTTTATTGTAATATATTCCAAATAGCAATAGTGATTCAAGTGGTTGAACGAATAGAAAGACAAAGTTACAAACACCGCAGAATAATTAAATATATGTTCTATGGACGCGAGATAAAAAATAACGTGTTCAATGTATCTATAGGTGGGTAAGGGTTTTAAATAATGTAATCTCCGTTGTTTGCAATAATCTTCACGAAGCGTTATTCGGTCGTCATAATTTTAATCTCATATAACAATATATAAATAATGCTATGACGGTGAGTGGAATAAAAAAAAGTAGAAAAAAAATGGAATAACAGCTATATAGGCATAGCTATATCATCTCCCAAACTACGACCCAATCTCGCGTCCCCGTAATGTTTTTGCGCCACTGCGAGTTACGTTCAACTAGTGCTGTGGTATACAGCGTGCGCGTATTGCAGCTATCTCATTGATATGCGAATATGCGATGGTCGTAGAGTATATTATTATATATTATACTTCATCGTGCGCCACAATATAGTGCTATACTGGGAATTTTTAAGAAGATTGAGCCACTCCAGAGTTCCTAAGAATATCGATATTTTTATCATATGTACTACCTCTTGGTAGTTCGGTGCAACCATTATGATCTGTGTAAAAGAAGGTCATGTATAAATGCACCATAAATAATAACTATTAATTACATACTTTTAATAGAGTTATGTAGATTCGTGAAATTATCTGTGTAGATGTTGAATACTCAAAATTACTTCAAAAGGTTATACTTTGAAACTGAGTCTGCCGGACAAATTCTGATTACATCATTAATCTCAATTCGATGAAATGCATAGGTTTCTGAAAAAAATTTCTGAAATTTCGAAGTAATATTATCTTAGTCATGCGTACAGCTAGCACAAGGGATTCGGGTTTGATAAATATTATTTCTATAAAATATATTATAGTACCTAATACCACGAATAATAATATTTAGAGTTAATTAAGTACTTAAATATGGTTTGCTAGTTTAAAAATAAAATACAGGTTGGGGTGGTGATGAGGGGGATAAAACAATCTAATCCCCCCGTAATTACGCCTTTGACAGTGTTACCGTTAATTGTGATCACATTGGTACTACCTATTAATAATAAATTAATATATTAAACAATAAAGTATGTATAGCTGGAAATTTGAAAATTGTTCTCTCATGAAATTGCATTTGTTAACAATTGATTGACACTTGTTATTCGATTGACGAGAAGTATAAGACGTGTTTGCAGTCTTAAGCTGAGAATATTTTTCAAGTTAATCGTATACTGAATGTCTGAATGTAATAATAAATACATTTTTGCATAGTTGATGCCTACATGTCTACACTGTTAATTTTTCTAGTTCTATGAAAACACTCGAACGATCCGTGTATGGATTAAAAAATATATGATTATTATTGGTTAACGCAAAAATATATTGTCTGTTATAAATTATAACGTTAATATACTACCCATTTTCTTTAGGTATAAAATATAGGCAATAGCCAATAGGAATAAGTTTTAAGTTAACGAGACAACTATCATAGACGGTTGATCCATTTAACTATTAACTATTGATGAAATGATTGATGAAATTATAACTGTATCCGCAGTGTAATTATACGCAATGCACTATTATACAATATGTCTAGTCTACAGTGGGTATATTATGTAAATTATTATGACATAACATTTATCGTAAAAAAACAGCAGAAAAAAGCTTGATCAGAAACGGAAACTTTAGTTAAAAACAGATCGTAAAAACTAAATATAATAATAATAAACGAATAAAATTCACTCGCGTTTACAATGTGAGACCGTGCCATTTAAACGGTATAAAACTATAAAAGTCGTTTGATAATAATTATATACTTTTGCGAAAAAAAAAAAAAAAAAAATAAAAAAAATAAAACCTTTGCGTACGCATAACAGAATGCCGCCACCTGCACCATCGGTCGGACGCGCGTGCATTTTTTTTTATATAATATTATATACATTTTTCCGCAAACTCGTATGTATACACTATGTGTGTGTGTGTGTGTGTGTGTATGTGTGTGTGTGTACATAAAAAATGCGCGACGCTATATAATATGAACCGTTGAGCACAACCACTATATACCTACCGCTACCGCGGTTACCACGGATACGTGCGTTGTGTGTGCGCTCGCCCACGGAGCCGGCGCGCGCGGACCGTGCGGAGCGCAAGTCCCATAGGAAGAAGAGCGCAGTGCCGTAACGACCGCCGCCGGACGCGTGTGCGACTTTGGCGCGAGAATTTTGTTTGGCTTTCGATTTTTTTTTTTGGTTTACGAATCGCGTCCTGCCTTTAGCAGATAATTTTGCCGGACTCAATTTGTCCGTAGACGCGTAATATACATTGAGTTGTACTCGCATTCTTCGTATTTTACGCGCCCCTGGCGATCCGACGCGGACGACCACCGGCGGCGTGTGCCCCCGCGGGGCCGGCTCGGATATCCGCAAACGGATTTCACCGGAGACGAAAGCCAACCGGAATCGTAATAGTGACAGTGGTCGAGGTTGCGGTCAAAGTAACCGGTAGCCGGCGGAGGTGGTGGTGGCGGTGGTGGTGGTGGAGGAGGAGCCATGCGAAAACCAAAGGTAAAAAAAAAAATATGAATATTATGATAACGGCATACTAGGTACCTATATTATATAATTTTTTTAAATTTTTTTATCACGTCCAACTATTATAAAATTGATGCGTTATTATTTATTCTACCGTTTTCTCCCCGCTGCCGCCGCCGAGACTGTACGAAAATAAAGAGATTTGGCGGGACAGAGGCCAAAACGCTATTACAACGCTACACGTAATACATCTGTCTACCGCGTAGCCGTCTCGTGTCCGCGGCAGGAAATTCGCACTCGGCCAATTATTATTACCGTTTTATTATTGCATCACACACGCGCCACACACATTGTCCGACAATGGCGGCGGCCACTACAGAGTAGAAATAACGTCTCTACTATTATTATTATTATCATTATTTCAATGAAATTACTTGTTTCGTATCCTGTACGATGTGCGTCCTCTCCAGAACTCTCACTGATAATTATTATAGTTATTATAATTAATATCGTCGGGGGACATAGTTGGGGCACCGCCCTTTGCTCAAATCATGATCAGTCCTGAAATTGACAAAAAACAAAATGTATTTAAAAATGCACAAATACCTGATTATTAGAAATAAAATATTAACAATATTAAAACTATTTCTAATCAGTTATGTTAACAGTAACTGGATGTATGGATAATATATCATTAGCCAAGTTCTTTTGCTGAATAATATCATAAAGTATATGATTAAGTAATGGATTAATGATGTAGGCCAGGATATAAGCCTATAGCATCAAATACAAGATAAACTACATAAACTATTGGACATAATCATGTCAGATAATATTATATATATGTAATATATTATGTTTAATGGTTGATATAATATATATTAGGTATACTAAATTAATTTTTGATATTAAAATAACTATTGTACTAAGTATATGAAACTTAATACTTAACAAAAAAATTAAAATACACAATATAGGTATTACCTATTCAAATAAAGAAAATATTAGAAAAATCAAAGAGCTGTATTTTTACTTACATATTTCATTACATAATTGGAATGGCAAGGGGTGGGGCATGCCTACCTTGGAAAATAATTTACTAAATATATTATAATATGTTAAATAACTATTTATATAAATATTATGAAAAAAAATTAAATATAAATTGAGCTTTTCAATTCTTGATTAAATGAGTACCTATATACTATAAATAGGTTTAGGAACCTCGATTAACTTGATTCCTCCCTTGAAAATTACCCTAGGGCGGCCTTGGCGGTACTATTATAGATTATATAAGCTTTATTGAATTGAATAGTACGCTTAAAGATTCAAACCTTTTGGTACCACAATTTCCGTTACAAGAACACCTTTTGTAACCTCGACCGTTACCGTTTGACATCTGGCTCGCTATTTCCTTTTACAATTTGGAATAGTGTGACATACCAACCGGAGGTACTAAAGGTAATGAACAAACACCTAACTGATTTTAGATATATTATCAATTATGGCAAAGTACCAAATTTCTGTCCAAGTCTATAGAATTATTCCTCCACATAACAAATATTATATTTCTCGGGTCTACTGGGCTTTTGTAAATAGCAGGTAGATACGTAGATTCACTTTAACGCAGTCTCTAACGTTCGCTTGAAAAAACTTATATATTAGGTTATGACTCATTATCATTTGATAACCCTACATTTGTGATAACGTAATTTCCTTAAAATTAAATAATATTATGTAGTTAGAGTATATATATACACAAAAAGGTAACAGAAATGTATGAAATTAAAAAAATTAACATAACTCAAGATATAATACTCTTAACATTTTCTGGATCATATTAAAATTATTAACTTTAAAATCATTAACCATAGTCCATAATGCATGGCTAATGTTAACATTACCTGTAGCATACTATTTTTGGTCCTGAAATTCGAAATGTAATTATTTAAGATTTTTATGTTGTATTTATATGTATTATGTATACCTGGACTGTTCGATTATTTCGATTAATCGATTATTACGATGCTTATTTTTTTCATCAATTATTTTACGGTTTTTATAAAATGTGATTAATCGCTAACTAATTTCTGATTAGTCAAATAATAATAATATAAATAGTATATTATATAAAAGTGGACATCTAAATCTACATGTCATCCTGCATATCTTGTTTAAAATTGTGTAGAAGTTAAAGAATCAATATACCATTGGTAAAAAAAATAATTGAACAGCCCTATGTATACTTACAGGTTTACGAGATTTTTTTTTTATTTAATTCAATTAATTCATTCACGGCAGCCAAGTACAATGTTAAGTTAAACAATTAAGATGTAAATTATATTTTATGGTATAAATTATAAAGTTTGAGAAATTGAATAACTTGATTGTAGCAGTAGGGTTTGGCCTGAGATTTACTTGGATATTATTACTTTTCTAATACATCATAATACCAATACCAAGTTCATTAAAATCAAACTCATTGCTCATCAATCATAATATATGTAGTGTTGTATTACTAAATTTATGGAATCTCTGATTACGACTTATTAATTTTAAACTTATTTATACTTGTTACACCATATACATACAACAGTAAAATATAAAAATACGATTTAATGTATGACTTTCTTTTTGAAATTACGTAGCACTTACTTAATATTAACCTACATAATAATAGTATAATACCAATGATAGATGGATAAAAAAACATAATTATTAATAACGTAATAAAGACAATCTTTAAATTAAAACCCTAGAATTTATCCCATGAACATAAAGTTTTGAACAATTATGATGTTTGAGCTGAATTTTAAATAATACTTTTAACATTGTAAGATTTTTGTAAGATTATGATGATTTTCATCTCGATTACTTTTCAGAATAACCTCATCCGACAGATAATTTTTATATTAAGAGGACGCTACACGGTCATTTGTTGTCTCCGTCTTACAAGTGCGTAACATAGAAAATTTACGCTCAGCAGATCACGTTTAGTTTCGTTAGTCCAACAATTAGAGTGAATTGACCTATTATGAAACTTGATGTTAATAATGATTGTATGTGGGTTTTTTACGATAGTTAAATTTTTTAGCAAGTCTTGCGTTTATAATATAGCGTAAATTAAAAATGCTCATACTCACTTAAAAACTGAGTTATCGTAAAAAAAAACCTCATAAAAACACAGATTTAATAAGATCAAGTTAATAATAGGTCAATTCACTCTAATTTTTGGAGTTAAACGTTATCTGCTGAGCGTAAATTTGCTATTTATGCACTTGTAAAACGGAAACAACAAATATTTCTGTGTAGCGTCCTCTTAAGCACAAATAGTAATTATAAATAAAACAACATTAAAAAAAATAATATAGTGAATGACATAATGATAGTAATAATAGATTAATAATAATAAATAGGTAATGATTAATGAATGAATACTTATAGTAGGTAGTTATTAATAACTATAGTATATTTGCTACAAGTTTGCTACAACATAAAACAATGTTAATGAAAACTTCATTCTCTTTAATACGGTACCCATTTTTTGAATTTGGGTATTTGTTGTCCAATTATATAAATATCGAAATAAAATAAATGATTAGTATGTTATAACTTATCTACAAAGTTACATTAGTAGCATATATTGTCAATTTATTTATTAATAACTATAAACCAAAATTATATAACCGTAGTTTATATAGGTAAATATAGGTAATCGTAGGTAGGTAATTAATATAATATTATACACTGTTTTTAGAATTAAATTTTTATAGGTGACTATTTAAATAATTTAAATGAAAAGGAATTACAATTAGATTAATATGCTTTTATTGCTTCAATAGTTAAATAACATTATTCATTTTAAATAACTTTCATGAAAAAACTTAGGTGCACTTATGTCTTATATTTTGTAAATTGATTTAACCATTTTTCATATTATCTTTATTAAATTACATTCTATGATAATATTCTTCAAAAGGTTAAGCTATAATCTCATCAAAAATTTCAAAAATAATTGTTGTTTTTTTTACCTATTACAGTATTACACACGTTCTTTTTCTAGAATGATATTTTTACTATAAGTAATTAATAAGTATCGTAGACAAAAATGTTGACCTTCTATTTTATTTATTTTAACTATCATAGCATTTCTAACTAATAAGTAATAATATTAGAAGTTAGGCAAGAGGTACCAGGTACCTACGTACAGACTTTTGAATAAAGGTCTTATCAAATTTTTTTTTGTACCATCACATTTATATAAACATAAATACATTATTAATTAAATAAATAAGAAATAATAATTCATTATAAAAACGAATTCCCAAGTTATTTACTAATAATATTTTAGTCGGTGTTTATTACTTATTGATTAAAAATAGGTATAGTCTATAGTATCAAGATTATTACAAACACTTATGTATTTTTTTTTAGGAAATATAATTTATTGTATTTAATATTTATAATCATAGTAAGGTGAAAATATTCGCTATGTACCCATTTTTACGTTATTCTCATTAAAATACAATTAAAAAAGGTGGGTAAGTGGATGTCGCTCTGCTGTACAGTATGTTACAAGTGGGTCACTCTAATAGATGGTGTTAAATTTGAATCCAATGATATAATATTAACAAAAACGATTCTGAACGAAAACGGTCCGTCAGCCTATGATATTACCAAGTATATTTGATAATATTATTGTGAATAAAGTAATTTATATATAACCTATTTACGTGGAACCTTGTTTTAAATTTTTGATCCTTAGCTACAAAAGTTAAACATTTTATAAATTTTTAACTACAAAATAATTAATAATTTATAAATTTGATAAATGTTGTCAAAATTTGAACTTTAAATGCTTATAAAAAAAAAAAATTGTGTCTATGTATTTTTAATATTTTTCAACTGCTATTAGAACAATATATCAGGAGCCTTATATTACATTTTCACGCTTTTTTACCCAACAAATAAAATTTTATTGATATTTATAGAAAAAAAAACTAAAAAAATTGAAAACTGACAATGTCCGGAAACAGCTCAAAAAGTGTCAAATTATTTTCAAAATTTTATCGTGTATAGAAAATGCTAATTTAAACATTCAGTGAAATTTTCAAGTACCTACAGTCATACGTTTTTTAATTACAACAAAATAAGAAAATCGTTACACGAGAAATCGAGTGAATATCAAATGTTGTAAAAATATGAATTTCAAACGCTCATAAAAATTTAATTTGACTTTCTTGTAGACGTTTTTTTTTTTTTATAAAGGTAGACAAACTTATGGATAATCTTGTATTACATTTTAAAATCTTAGATTTAAAAAGAAAAATTTTTATGAATTCTCAACTCAAAATAATTTGCTAATTTTCGTGATTTTTCCGTATTTTGTCAATATTTGAACTTTAAATGCTTATAAATAAAAACTGTGACTAAGGATTTTTAATTTTTTTCATCTGCCTTTGAAACAATAACGTAGGTGCCTTCTATTAAATTTTCAAGCTTTTTTACTCAGATAAAATTTTATTGATATTTATAGAAAAAAAACTAAAAAGAATGAAAATTGACAATGTCCGTAAACAGCTCAAAATAAATCAAAATATTTGGAATTAAAGTTACACTAAAAACCAAAATCGATTTTCTCGAAACAGATTTTGCGTAAAAATTCCCGTTTTTCCTTAATTTTTGTTTTGTTTTTCACGTCGCTTTTGAAAACTACTGGGAAAAGTACCAAAGTACCAACTAGATTCACTTTCCTATCAAAAAAGTTACTGTTGAAGAAAATCCAAGCACTTTTACTGTCCTAAAAGGTGATGACAGACACAAAAATAAAAAAAAAACACACATCATTGTAAAATCAATACATTCATCGCTTCGCTCAGAATCTAAAATATTTATTCGTATAGATTTGTAATAATATATTAGCTGCGCATAACTCAAATTACCGTTTATACATTAAGTAAATATATAAGATTGGAGGATAAAATCAAGAATAATGATGGATTTTATTAATTTTATTAATTTTAACAATAGATAATTAAGTAACTATATTTTTAGATAGGTATGAAGATATGTTTGGAGTTTTTGTAATTTTTATCAGTGTATATCAAAAAATATTATAATTTATCATAATTTTTTTTTAATGTTTGTACGAAGTAATAAAGCAATTGACTCATAATAATGCAATTAAAATGTAGAGACTGTATACCATAAAAAAAACTATTATCGTTTAGGCAGTAGTAAATAAATATATTGTTAAATATTAGTGCTATTGTAAAAATATGGTTATTTGAGTACAATTTGTTGTACTAATTAAGTATTCAAGAATAATTAGTTTATATTATAATTTTAAACATTAACAAGCTATAATTAAATAGTTCTTTATCAGTAGGTATTTTATTTTTCAACGATTTTGAACGTTGGTATGATCTCTTTTGATTTTTTTTTTATACTCAGAAAAGTATGTATACAGCCATATTTATAATCAATTTTTTTTTTCTTTTGCTTCCAAATGAATTTATGTATTCCTAATACACATTTCAGTCCAAAACAAAATAAATAAGTAAGTATATTTATTCATAATTTTTTTTTATATTCATTTTTTAAATAAAGGTTCTATGGAAATAATGAAATACGCTTGCACAATAATATACCATGATATATTTTGTAATAATGAAGAAAACGTCATTTTTACAAAAACGATTCAAGTTGAGTTGAGTTGAGTAAGGATCCGCTAACAGTAACACGCACCAAGTGACACTTATTATTTCGATCATTGCCAAGCAATTAATTTTGTAAAAGGTTACGTTTTATTTTCAGTTAGCGATTGGGATTTTGCGAGAGTGATTCATTGTACACGTTGTACATTATACGTCACACCGATAAACAAAAACCACGAATTATTATTATAAAATACTTGGATTAATGAATGTAGAGCTGCTTATAAAAAATGGGTACCTATAATATTATAAGTATAAAGATAAAGCTACTATTACAAGTAAAAATAACTAACAGAGTGTGCAATGTATTTATATAATAAATGATTATAAAATATTAGCTGATCCCATGCACTTCGTTACCCATTAAATGTACAAACTGTATATGACTCAAACTTTGTTCAATGCGTTATTTAATATTAGGTGTATGATTTTCTAGATTTATCTTAACTTTTCTGTTGCCCGGAATAAAAATTCTAATTCGCAGCAGTAGATCGCGGACCCCGTGCTGTTTGTACACACGTGTATGATTTAACTCTAAAGTATCAAAGTTATACCAAAGTTGTCGTTTTTACTTAATTCCACCTACGGTGGATTAATATAATCAATTAATACAAAATCCTAACCTAATCTAACCGTACTAAAATCCAATGAATAAAAAAAAACCAAATTTAATCCTTTTTAAATTAGCCTATCTTCTTCCCAGAGGTCTAATTTACACACAAACATTCTTTTTTATGTATATATTTTGACAAAAAATAATAATATAAATCAACAAACATGCCCTATTAACTAATAGCAACCAATATATAATACACTATTATTATTTTTATTTTTATTTTTTTCTGGACAACCTTTATTACTAGGGGTATGAAAAATAGATAGTAGCTGATTCTCAGACCTACTGAATATGCATATAAAATTTCATAAAAATCGGTCAAGCCGTTTCAGAGGAGTATGGTAAGTAACATTGTGACACGAGAATTTTATATATTAAATAAAATCTCTCTATTACACAACAACGTTTTGAAAAATAGTTTCGTTAAATAAATACTACGATGGCAACCAATATTAAAGTTACTTTGTAAATTTTAAGATGGATGGAAATAGACGTCAGATATCAGATGAAGAACGAGTGTTATGATAAAAAGAACACTATATAAGAAATAAATCAAAAAATAGAGAAAAGAATAAACGATAACAATCACAGGAAATCAAAGAAATACAAATTAGAGAAAGAACAAGCAGATAAGCCTTAAGGTTTAGATATCGGTATTTGCAGGTGTCATAATAGAAAATGTAATTTAAAAATGAAAATAGGAGATCTACAAACACTTGCAGCTGTTGCCACGGAAAACTCCTCTATAAACATGATACGTATCCACAAGTACCTATTGAAAGACTTATTGCATATTTATTTACATTTGTTAGATTATGGTGTAATTAATAAATATGTTAGACAAAATTTTTTTGCACTTGCTTCGTTTAATACTCAGAACTCTGGTGTGAATTTGGGTAGTGGTATTTCATCCACGATAACTGTTGGTCAAGCTACACAAAGCTTACCATCTAAATAACCAAAATTTGATCAAATTTATATTTATGACGATGGACTGATGGAGTAACAATGATGAAACTCTCAAGTCGCAAATAAAAGATTAAATGGAGGTTAGCGAGCGAAGAATTCGGTGGCCAGAACCTTCTGGTATGTAAAGCAAAAATAAACATTGGTTGTGGATATTCTTTACATTTTGTTTGATAATAACCTGAATAAAATATGTAAAATCCAAAGTCGTGTCAAACGAATATTGCATTTTCCTAGTTATGTAGCCGCCACACATCCCGGCGAAACACATTTTTTATTTAATCTCATTATCCAATCACTGTGAATACACATTTATATATAGATTATATTGCTACTTATAACATATAAGGGTAGGTATTTACCATCGTACTTAACTGTTTATTTGTATCAATACTCCCAAATTTTACAGTTTCAATTTATTATTAATTAAATATTCTATTCATATTGTTTTTGAATTTATACGTAGGTAGTAAAAACTTAGGCAAACTGCATATTATTGTTATTTAATTTATATTAATGGTGTAGTATGAAGTGTTTAAACATTTTAATTTAATTTAATCGGTATAAATATTTCATTCAGAAAGAATTAGTATGTGTACTTCGTAGTATTATAGTAAATTTACTTTTAATATTTAAAAAAAAGACCATTTTATATATAACTTATAAATTAATACCCAGAATATTAAGACTCGGCAGGTCAATACACTAAACATATTAAGTATCACTTATTAAAACAAATTTAATTAAATTCTTAACCAATTACAGTAGGTTACTAACTTAACTTCTAAAACATGTATAGGTATTATAATTATGGTGTGGAAATAGTATTAGCTGTATACGGTTGGCACTCCCAGAAATTCCCATGAACGGGAATATTCAAGGATGTTCCTGGAAATACAAAATAATTAAAACGTAAATACTATTTGTATAAGGGATTTTTTTTTTTAATTATAAGTACTTTATAAGTTTTACTCAAACTATATTTGAAAATATTATTATTTATTTTAATAGAGTACCTAACGGTATCTACGCAGAAAAAAAAATTTTAGTCAGTAAATCAAGCAAATGTGAATAGTTCCAATAATAGAATATAATTTTATTATTATTTTTGAACTGAGTAGGTCTTTTATTACACTCATATAGGTATTTATTTTATATGATCTGCACTCTGCAGTAACTAAAACACTACAACAATTATATGTGACTGTATAACCAAAGAATAAAAAAATGGGTTTTTCTGTCATATAATCATTAACCATCACTATAATTGGTGTGATAAGCACCATTTGAACGTTTTAATTTCAAAGGTAGTTATCAATAATTAGCTATGAATGTTAATCATCCCTCGTTTTTATTTTAATATTTAAAATAAAAATCTTAAGTTAGTTAATTTCAATACATGAATAAATTAAATCTTGAATTCTTATTTAGATTCTGAGCGAAGCGATGAATGTATTAATTTTACAATGATGTGTGTTTTTTTTTATTTTTGTGTCTGTCATCACCTTAAAAATGCTTGGATTTTCTTCAACAGTAACTTTTCTGATAGGACAGTGAATCTATTTGGTAAATTTCCGAGTAGTTTTTAAAAGCGACGTGTAAGACAAAAGAAAAATTAAGGAAAAACGGGAATTTTTACACAAAATCTGTTTTCAAGAAAATCGATTTTGGTTTTTGGTGCATCTCTAAAACAAATTACCGTAGGTACATGAAATTTTGACTGAATGTTTATATTAGCATTTTCTATATACTATTACATTTTCTAAATATTATGACTTATTTTGAGCTGTTTACGGACATTGTCAATTTTCATTCTTTTTAGTTTTTTTTTTCAATAAATATCATTAAAATTTTATTTGTTTTTTAAAAAAGTTTGAAAATTTAATAGAAGGCTCCTAGGTAATTGTTTCAAAGGCAGATGAAAAAAATTAAAATCCATGGTCAAATTAAATTTTTATGAGCGTTTGAAATTCATATTTTTACAACATTTGATATTCACTCGATATCTCATGTAACGATTTTCTTATTTTGTTGTAATTTAAAAAACGTATGACTGTAGATACTTGAAAATTTTACTGAATGATTGTATTAGCATTTTCTATACACGATAAAATTTTGAAAATAATTTGACTCTTTTTGAGCTGACATTGTCAGTTTTCTTTTTTTTTAGTTTTTTTTCCTATAAATATCATTTAAATTTTATTTGTTGGGTAGAAAAGCGTGAAAATTTAATATAAGGCTTCTGATATATCGTTCTAATAGCACTTGAAAAAATATTAAAAATACATTGGCATAATTTTTTTATAAGCATTTAAAGTTCAAATGTTGACAAAATTTATCAAATTTATAATTAAATAATTATTTTTTAGTTAAAAATTTATAAAATGTTCAACTTTTATAGCTAAGGATTGAACATTGAAAACAAGGCTCCACGTAAATAGGTTATATATAAATTACTTTATTTACAATAATATCATCAAATATACTTGGTAATATCATAGGCTGACTGACCGTTTTCGCTCAGAATCGTTTTTTTCTACAATGTTTATTGTATATCATATCATATTATTATATATCACTGAATTCAAATTTAACACCATCCATTACAGTGACCCACTTGTAACCTACTGAACAGCAGAGCAACATCCACTTACCCACCTTTTTTTAATTAAATTTATTTATTTCTCATACAACATTTATAAACCTAGAACAAAAATAAATTACATTAATTATACATTAGTATAGTTAAGATAGATATCTTCTTAAAGCACAAGCTTGTGGCAAGGATAGAGAGTTATAAGAAAATGAAAATGAAAACTAAAATAGAAATTAGTTCAATTTTACAATATAAATTTTAACATGCTTATAAAAAAATCTTTGTTTCCCACAGTGTAATTTATTCATTTATTATTTATATATTATATTTAAACATTAAACTTAAAAAAAAATTATTACAACTTTTTTTATTTTTTCACTTTTGAGCTAATTATGTATTTATATTTTAAAGTCAAAATTAAATATCTAATTGCGATTAGCTTATAGATAACATAGTGTTAAATAAACTGATTATTTTGAATTGTTTTATGTCCCCGGTCATTTCCAAACATTCTCAGAAATTACCACCAAGTTCTTGTATCGGAAATTGTGCAACCTTAATTAGCTTGTAAAAAAATAATATCGATCTGGCGTAACTATGTAAATACTTAATCATTAGTTATTAGAAAATAAAATATACTTGTATTTCCGATAAATAAGTGTTCTCATAAAAACAAACTCATTAAGTATTATTAACATTGTAATATTTTTTATTCAATAGTTATGAATTTATGATTTATGATTTATAATATGATAGCTTAATTTCTGTGGAAATGTTATGAACATCACAATGACGATTCAATTTAAATAAATTTAAGTAGTTATTATCACTAAAAATTATAAAAGTTTTTAAACATTTGAATGTTTTTATTAATAAAAACATAGTACATTTACAATCTGTACCTACATAATATTATATAAATATTATAATAACCAAGTCTGATATAATGCTTAAATGTGATTTAAGACACAAAAGGGAAAGTTACCCACTGGTGGCACCACAAAGTGAAATAAGTTTAAAAGATAAAATATGGTTTGCACATTACATTACGTACCTAACTACATTTGCTTTTCCTTAATCTTTGGTGAACCATGCTACCAAAAGTATTTTGTAAATAAGGCCCAGGAAATATCACATTTTGACACAGTTATTGAGACACCTCTATTAACTCATAAGTTATAATTATGTGTTAGTATACTGCATAGGGAAATTGGTGAAAAAATCACATGGGACCAATCGATCGTTAGTTATTATCTTTGCTCTAGTGCTAATTGTAACAATACTTTGAGTGTGGGGAGGGGGTGATTAAGTATATCCCCTTCTCATACTCACTCAACTAAAATACGTACAATATATGGCCAAATTAATTTAGATAATTGTAAGACAATTTAATATCAATATTTTATATCCAATTATTATGCAAAAGCAAGTTCTCGATAATATATTATAGTATAATAAAGCTTAGTAAGTTTTTATTCGTAAAATCATTTAAGTATACATAATTTAAGTTTTATATATATTTGTCTATAATATGATACACGAATCATTTTTATTAAATAACATGACCGTTCGTCAGTTAATTTGATTATTATTAATTGGATTACTGCAGCAGACGTTTTCCCGCTTGTAGCTTCAACGGAGTGCATAGAAGTTAACGACCAGTTTACTTAAGGAAATACTGTTAATTCCCCAAGCGCCTTTAAACATACAATATATAACGTTATAATTGAGAAATGCTACCTAGTAAGAAGATGGAATACAAGTAGAAGAAATTGAATTATATCTTCGTTAAACTATTTCGATAAAATTTGATGACCGTAAATTATTGTAAGTACAGCTGTTAACTGTTGCATATACCAATAACGATAGATAGTTAGTAAAAAAGTAACAATTTTTAATTTTAGCAATTCAATGTTTTACTTATTTTGCATTTCATAAACACCAATTATATAGGTTTAGATTGGATATATATTTTATTCTAAACACACAAAAAAGTTCGTATATTTATTTTATTAATTCTGTATATTAAAAAAGGTTTATGTGCTTCATTACCTAATTTATAAATAAATTTAAACGAAATACATGTTGGAATATGGAATCCATTATAATAGTAATCTAATAGAAAGTTCGATTGATATTTATAATTTTAGCTTATTATTAGACTTCTAACGTATCTGCCAAATGTCAAACAAGACCAACGGTTTCCTACCTTTTCTTTTGTCAATACCCTAAACGGCAATGGTATAATATTATTAAAACTATTAAATCTACTGTATACAAATATAACATTTATTATATAAACACTTATTTAAACTTTTTTTTTTGATAGGTTCATTCCAAACCATTAATTAATGTATTCCTTTCAAATTATTCCCTGTATTTTAGCTTTTAAATTACATTTTATAGGGCAGCCAGAATTTAATTGTGTACCCTTTAAAGCTCAGTGGTAACTTTAAGAATCATGTGCATCATAATTCATAATACTACATAATAATATTATATATTGTATAATATACAGTCTAGAATAGTTTATGTTAGCAAAAACCGGTATTCTTATTTTAGCGAATCCTTTAATATTATTTATTTGAATTAATATAATATTAAATAATACCTCGTAGCTGATCCTTATTTTGGCATTATGGCAATTAATTAATTAATTAAGTTACCTAATTTTTAACTTAAATATTACATTTTGTTTGTTTTATATTAAAATAATTAAAGTAACACTAAAAATGTTTTAATGTTAGTTTTGCATTTTATGTATTATACCTATATGACATATGATACATTATAGTATAATCAATTATTTATACTAATTTATTATATGTATTTTAGGACTACATTTTTAGTAAAATTGGTTTAGGAATGGTACATTATGTATTATATAAGCTGTAATAATGTAGGACTGTTGAGTATATTATTACATCATTATGCTATAATATATAGTACTATTATATATTATTATAACTTCTTTTATTTTATTAAGTGGTAGAAGTTAGAAATAAAGAAAGAATTAAAAAATTAATGTCAGGAGTTATATTCTAATTATGTAAGCAACTTAAAACTAACTATATCTTATCAACAGTATTAATTTACAATATTAAACAATTTTTATTTTTCATTTTGGATAGATTAAACTATGATTAAACAATATTAATAACAATGTTATAAATATTTTAATCATACAAATAATTTCAGGAAAATACCACAATAATATTAGAAAAAAAAATCTTTTTTATTTATCATATTTTCATTTTTGGATTTTGTAACATACACGAATCAAAATACATATATTTTGAATATTTTTCAATAATATATAATAAATCTAATATGGTATTAAACATTTAGTTTGCATGATCATTTACACTCAGAATATTGACAGTTGGTTTTTTTATTTAAGTTTTATATTCTAATTTAGTAACATATTACATGATATTAATTTATCATAATATGAAGAATGCTGATTTTGTAATTAAAGTTACCATATTTATTCTATAATTTCTTATTAAATAGCAATATTTACATTGATTACCATCCAAACAAAGCTTCTACCATTTTATTAACACTAATGTTTTGTTATCTTGATTAATATAAATAAAAGTATTTTCGTGGTTTAAGTGGATATAAAAAAAGTCGGGGGGGATGGAGTGGCCCAGTGGATTAAGGCGTCGGTTCGAATCCGGCCGCGAGCAGCATTTTTCTTCAGGCAAGTCACGGTGTCCGGAGAGAAGTGCCGCCATCCCCCACCTGGGCATACCAGATACCTACTGGTGCCCACTAAAAAATCTGCCAAACCAAAACACACGTGTTTACTAACCTACAGTTTCTCCCCTACAAATAAAAACAAACAGCTAATGGCCAAAGTGGCCGGGCTTCATGATCAATAAAAAAAAAAAAAAAAATAGTGGTTGAGTATCTGATAAGTCAAATAAATACAAATTTAAAAAAAAACATTCGGTAGAACACTTATATTTGTTTATAAGTGAATATTTAAATAATTCTCTCGAATTCATAAAATATTCCAATGTCAAATTGTTTATACACTTTATTTCGTTATAAAATAAAAAACCTTTTAAATATTTTTTTTTAACTCCTTCATTTATGAGATTTACGTATCAAAGTAGTTTTTAAGTTCAAAGAAGAACTAGATAAGCAGGGAATCTATTTTTAAAATATTCTGAAGCCAACCTATTTTACTTTGCACTTTATGCGATCTTTGCATTTTAACACCCGACCGAACCAAACATTGGAACTTCAAAAATTATTTCTTATAAAACTATATGCCGAATTTATCTAAATCAGTACCTATGTCAAACAAATCAGCTAGAACATTTTATCAGCGATATTAATTAAATGCGGTTATTTGATGAGATTTTATTTTATCAGCTTTTCCATGTTTATATATAATACAATTTTAGCTTTACTACACGTAATGTTTACTCTAAATAATTTAAATATATTTTTTAAATACCTTCTTAGATTAATGTCACTGCATAGACTAATACACAATATTACTGTTTAGTATGATGGATTACACTTAAGTTTAAGGACGGCAAAAAAATATACGATGTAATGGTCTTACAACTTTAGTGGTTCACGGTTGGGTTTTTGCGCTAAGTATAAACACTGTTGTCCTGTTGCCTGTAAATTATAGGAGAGGACAGTGAAGTAGAGCGCAGTGTGATGTAATAATATCCTGAGTACAATGTTTTTATCAACGAATCAAGTGTGTGTAAGACCCGGATGTCGTGTATCTATAATAGGGACGGTGTAATCTCCGGAAATCCATTATGTAGCTGCGGTACAATGGTGGTGGAACTTTTGCGGATTACGGTGGAGAGCTCAAGACAACGACTTATTCGTTAATTTGAATTTGAACTTTTCATACAAATTAAACTCTTTTAGAATTATAAAATTTAAAAGTTTATATTATTATTCTATATAATTTCATTAAAAAGTGACCAAACCATATGCCGAAACCTGGCACAACTATTAGGCGGGGAGGGGCTAACAACATGAATACCTAAACATTTTGTCACTTCACTTTAAAATAATATTATGACAATATCAAGATAAATATATTGTTATAAAATGTTTAAGTATATTTTGCTTAATACATGTTCAACATCATGAACATTTGAATATTATTTTGTTCTTAAAAATTGCATTCAATTTTCAATTTAAATAATAGTACCTAAAACTTATGAATATTTAGTCAAAAATTAATTATTTCTATTTATTTATTTTTGAGTTACAAAAATATAAAAATGTATTATTTATTATTATTTTATCAAAAACTGGTTTTGCGTAAACATTTTTGTGTATTGTTATTTTTGTATAATACTGGCAATTATTTTTAAGGCACCCCCTTAGTACTAAATAGATTCAATTTACCACTAAAATCCACCCTCAAAGTTAAACATTATTAAAAATGCGATGTCGGACAGAAAAATTAAAACCAATACCATTGTAAAATCAGTACCAACATTCATTGCACTGCTCATAATTCAATAACAATTTTTATCAAACGATATTAGTCAATTTATTGTATAATATAATTTTCTGTGCTTTATAGACAGTGAACCTAACCATATAAGATTTATTATATGAAGGCAAAGTATAAAAAAAATCCATTTATCTGATGTCACTTTTTCCACATTATATTATAATATTATACCTATTCAAGAAAGTACCTTATTTGCAAACTTAACACAAATTATGATTATTATCGATTTAATTTTTTTTAATGCATGAAGAACATAATATTATAATATAGTATTAAGTACCTCTAGCATGTACTTGAAATAATTTTTCAAATAACTACTTAGTTTGAAAATGTTTCAAGAGGAAATATAGTTATTCCGTTCTTTTTATTATTTTTTTAATTTGAAGTGAATCTGATATTTTTAAAATTATTAGTTTTTTTCTTCTTGCGATTAAACATATATTATATGTTGTTTTCTGGGTATAATAATATATGTGTGACATTAATTAACTTCATGTAACGGTGAACGTGAGAGGATAAAAACTGTAAAATCCTCGTTTGTCGAGTTGTATTATAGGAAAAGCTAGTAAAATAATAATGAAAAAAATCCTATACTGTAGACTAGATGAAATCGTAAAACTCCCTGGGCAGCTGACAGGCTATTGTGAGAATTTTCAAACGAAAATTCTCATACTTTCGGTTATATAACCCATATACTACGTATTCCTACAATCGTAAATCTAGACGTATACATATAGAGATCTTTTCTTTCTCTTTTTTTTTATGTTTTCTGTTAACATATTCGTATGCTACCCGATCGTAACACATTGATTGATGCTGCTATCAAATCCAGACATCAAACCCAGTAATACAAAGGTAGAATTGAAATTTGTGTACCTCTATAAGGGAAATGGATCATCCTGGGTACCTGAACATCGAGAGTAAATTATACTAGCAAAAGTGAATACCGATTGTACCCTATTTTGTATAAAGGAGTAATATCCATTTTACATCTATAGAAATTGCTGCGTCACTTATGATACAGTATTCACTATCACTTAAAAAAACTTTATACAGAATATCTAAAACAACTAGTCATCACTTCGTAAACTTTAAGTGCTCAGTGGAGTATTTCGGAATTAATTGCCCATAACTTTGAGTTTGAACTTTTACAGAAAGATAAATATAATTTGTATTTGACTGAAAATAAAATGTCCATTCCATGCTAAAGCTATAATACATTATTTTAATCAAACATTGAATGTTTAATTAATGAAATAATATGATTATAAATTTATTATAATGAAACATGTGTAGGCACGTAGGCACGTAGTATTGTTGAATCGTGTATAAATACTATTTTTTTTTATATTCCATCTTTTATTTACCATTTACGATAATAATATGTTTAGATATTTTTAATTTAATTGTATACAATATTATGAGTTATGACATATTGACTTACAACAGTAATTCTCAATCAGGGAATCACGGAACCCTTTCCAAAGTTAAGGAAAATATTAAGTTGAAAGTTTTATTTTTAAACAATATGATGTTTGGTTATAAACATATAACTCATAAACACAATTTAGAAACTAATAATTGTTTGATGTTTAAGTCTAGTTTTTCCATTATTTTCAAAGTTTGATATATTAATTTACGTAGAATAAGAACTATTTAAAATCAACTATTTTATGGTGCAGCTTTAAAGTTTTAAGTAAAAACCCAAGAATTCCAAGGTTAACTGAAGGTGTTGTATCACTGGATTAAATGTTTATCGTTATGATTAAAATAACCCTTTAATAAGTTATGACTTATAATGTTATATTATAGGGTTATTCTTTTAAATGGGGGTTCATAAATGGAAAAGTTTTAAGGTTTTTGAAAATACTTTTTTTTAGATAAATTTCAAATAAATTTAAAAAAAAATATATATATTTTTTACTTTTTGAATGACATGATACATTTTTTATTACATATTGCAAAGATGAATACGTGAATAATTGAGTATTTTAATATAAAAAACTCGAATTTCGAACAAGTAGTTAATTAATTATAATTTATAAGGATTTAAAGTTTAGATGAGTGGTGTTATAGTGGGCAACATTTTTCGGTGTACTCTTGTGACGCTCCACTCAGCTCATGAAAACTTAAACACTTTTAATTGAGTTATAAGGAATTAACTACTCGTTTAAAATTAAATTTTTATATATTTAAATTATTTTCAAAAATTTTGTTTTATAATGACTTCAAATTACCTAAAAAAAGTATTTTCCATAAACGTTACAAATTTTCGAAAAAATTAGTTTATCTTAAAACAATTTATTTAGTATATTATTTTAACGAATATTATAAATTATATACAATTATTTTCAAATGTTTATTTATTTGTATATGTATATATTTTGATTTGTTCATAAAATATAATTTATTATAAACCACCAGTCATAGGCACAAATATCTACTAGAGTTTCTATAGCAACCCCTCCCCCCCCCCCAAAAAAAAAACTAATGATTTCACTACTATAATTTAAAAGCATCATAAGAGTTCAAGTATAGACCTGAGCGTCAGCCCCCTCAAATTTCAAATACTATTTACGCCACTGCCACCTGTATGTACATGTAAGTAAGTAGAATTCAATGTCACTCTTTTTTAATTACATGAGTACCTAATATCAATCAACTTGCAATCGTTCAATACAATATATTAAACTATAGGTATTCAAAATTTTTCTTGCAACAAATTCTCATAATTGTATTGTTTAAAGTTTAAAAATTTATTAGTACAATTTTAAAACTATATTTTATCATTGTCCTTAGAAATCATATAAACATTTTTTTAATATATATATTTTCTGACCCTTTATCATTTTATATTTATATTAATACCTATTAGGCACTAGTTGAATTACCCGGCGTTGCCCGGAAAAATATATCCTTTTGGATGTAACATGCTGAGGAAACAATGTCTTTTTATGTGTAAATTATATTATATTATAATGTTTTAAATATAGCCATAATATGGCCCATATATTTTAATATATTGTTTTTACTGTATATAATGTATAATAATATTTATTTATTGAAGAAGTTTTGAGCCAGCAAGATTCGTTATTAAGTAGATTTATATTACACGAGATTAAAGATGACTGCGCGTGAACACGTTTATTGTTGTGTCAAAGAACCCTAACGTGGGGACAAGGGTGGTATATATTAAAGCGATTTACGCTTAAATTGAAGTGTTGTTGATGTACCTAGTACCTACTGTCATTCTGTTTACTTAAACTAATATTTTCATATTGTTCCTACCTAAAGATAATATGTTTTTATTTTTACGTATATCAAAACAAAATTACGATTTGACGTTCGTAATTTGTTCCTCACTCTTCTCTATCATGTTGATCATTTACTGTTAACATGGACAAATTTATAAAATATATATCTAGGAAGAAGGGAAAAAATAAAACATTGTAATGTAATAATCAAACACGTCAATAATGAATGTAGAGAATTCAAAAACCCAGAAGGTAATTCAAAATAAGTCATCTTATTGTAGAAATAAGCGTGGGCCCCAATCAGCTATGAATGTAATTCCTTTTAGTTTTAAAAAAAATCTAAATACTCAATAAACTATGGATACCAGTATTAGTTATTACTATTATCATTATTATTATTAAATTATATAAAATCAATGTTTTTCAAATTATGTGACTACTTATTTACTAATCGTATGTTTCTTATTATTATTTTGTTACTATTTATTTTATTTTGTATTATAACAATAACATTTTAAGAAAGGAAAGTATAATATTCAGGCAATTAGGCGTAATGCTAATAACCTAGTTGTCAAAATTGAATAATAATCAATAGGTAGGTGGGAATAAAAAAAAACAAAATTTTATAAATATAATAAAACGCACTTTACCTATATTTGTATGTTACAATTATTATAATATTAGTAAATTATTTTTTGTGAATAAAGATAATTTGATTTAATTAGTCATTTGACATTTTTTCATACATCTTTGTTATTTATTTTCTTGTCTATAATGTTTTTTAATAATTGTTATTAGAGTTTTGACTACAAATGAAAAATATTATAATTTATAATTATTATTTTTCTTTTAGGTGTACTACAACTGTATAAATAAAGTTAAAATGTAACTTAAAACAAATACCTAAAAGAATTAACAACATTATTAAGTTTAAAAATAAATTTGCTTAGAAAACGTACGATCAAAGCTATATAATAATTAACCAAATTCTTACATTTGCTACTTTATAGTTGAGTGAAAAATATTATTTCACTATTAAAATATGTTTTGTATGGTTAATAATATTATTATATTTAGTATGAACATAATGGCATCATATTGTCAACAATATTATATTAACTTAAAATATCTTTCTTAAAACAAAATGAGTTTTAACTATTTGTTTATTCAAATGTATATTATATTAATTTTAATATAAGTATTTTATTATTATTTTGTATAGTAAAATCCACATTTAAAATTACAAGTGTAGTACTGATGCATGTTCTGTTTTATTATTGGTACTCAGATATACGTACAAATAATAAATGCTTATAATTAACAATACATTAAAATAATATAACATATTATATAATACATCAGTAAATTGGGTACATCATCATAAAATTGTTTTTTCTCCAGAATACATTATGTGATTTAAAATATTAGTTAAGTGACAAAGTAACATTTATTTTAAAATGCGCATAAGTCATACATTTATTTAGGATTAAAATATCAAAAGAATCTTAGGTGGTTGGGGGCGTAGATAATATTCTTTCTTTTTTTTTTTTGATCTTAAGCCCGGCATCTATGGCCATTAGCTGTGTTGCTTTTGTACGTTTTAATGTCGGTAGAGGGGGGGGGGGGACACACGTGTGTGTTGGGTTTGGCAGAGTTTTTGATTGGGCACCCGTAGGTATCTGCCATGCCCGGGTGGGGGATGGCGGCACTTGTTCTCCGAACACCGTGACTTGCCCGAAGAAATATGCCGCCCGTGACCAAGGAATCGAGCTGGCGTCGGCTGCTTCGCAACTTAGACCACTCGGCTACTCCGTCTCCAATATTCTTTCCTTTAAATATGTAACTAAGTCAATTAATTATAATACTAAAAACAGTAGAGTATAAAACATAAAACTATTTTCCGAAATCATACATATAAGATACAACATTATAATAGTTACCTCATTTGTGTTGTAGGATCCGAGAAACAGTTACAAAAAGTTTAAATGTACTATGTCATCAAGGTTACAGAGCTTAGAAAGAAATTGATATTACAAGTCACATGAAACTACTAAGCTGCAAGTGTAGAACTATAGTACATGGTATATGGTCACAATCATAAATAATGGCCAAACTTGCAGGTAGGATGTAAAATCAGTTTATCTACCTAATGCTTGTAACTCGTTAGACGTAATTTATTCTTATTCCGTATACAATTACCTACTATGTACTAATTAGTTATAAGTAGATATTATTGCGAATAATAACTCCGTAGTTAAAATTAAAATCAATATAATAATATCGAAACGCATTTTACCATCACAATCAGTTTTCATTTTGAAATATAATATTTGGTCGATATGGTATTTATTAAAACTAAAAATCAATGTTTCGTGGATTTAAATTCTGTTTGAAGTTTAAATAAGATTTCATCTGTTTTTCTTAGAATAATAAACGTAAATAAAAACATTCGATTCGATAGAAACACGTGCGTTGTATTAGCTGTTGTTATAAAAAAGTGCGTTATCGACGTAATCTTTGCATCTATAAAGACAGAAACGGTTTTATTTTTTACATCGCCTGACAGTTGGCAATCATCCGTGGACTGTGCATGAGAGAAGAAGTAATGTTTACAGAGTGCCGATAAACCTATTTGAAATAAATATTTATTATCCACTACCCTTCTGTGTACATTTATAAGTATATAGCCCCTTCCATTTAAGATAGTGGTATATACATACCGCAATCGAATGATAGTTACGGAGGGGATGCCACTTGTTAAAATAAAAGCTTTATTTTTATTCTTCCTGTTGCGTATCTTTAAAAAAAAGATATTCGTCGTTAACCGGTGGCTGTCATCGTTCTCTTTTTTATTTTATTTTTTCCTTTACACATTTCTTGGGTCAAACACTACGGTCGTTATGTAAAATTTTAACACATTTGAGGATAAAAAAGTAAAAACAAAAACTTGATGGATGTTACAATCACGGTGAGTTACCAAAAGGTATCTCTGTTAAATTATTAATGGATTTTGGTGGGTACCCCACTTTCGACCGTATATCAAGTGACGTATTCGTAAATTCCCAATACCCTTTTTACCACTACATACTCCCCACCCACACATACACCGCTGTACACGCCCACAATTGCATTATTAACCCTAACATACGGTCACCTCTCTAACTCACGTCCCATTTATATATAGACTATTTTCTATAGACTTTCATTTTTTTCCTCATCTCACAATATGATACACTAAAATGCACTGCATTCATTCTACGCTGAAAATAACATGCCTTATACAGCAGTTTACGCAGGTTTATTATTGTTCTGCGCGAACCATATATACCATGACAAAATATGACGTCAAATCGTTCATGAATGGTCTGGTAAAAATAAAATAATAATACAAATGCATTGTTTTCACCGAATTATAACAGTGGTTCGTTCGATATTGGGTGACCCATTTATTTTATTCTTCTAAGACCATTATTTTATTGACCCCGAGCCCGATGCAATGGAAAGTGCGTGTTTTTCATGTCTAAATTATTATACAGGTAATTATTTAAATGACTTTGCCACTTTGGTCCTTGATTTGGAAAAGCAAAAATATTCTTTATTTCAGTGACTAGTTAAAATTAAAAACCCTAATTCTAAAATGTTATTTCACGAATAACAATATAATAATAAATACTTTCTATATACCCAATAAGTCTATTATTATAGCTATAAAACAGTAGTTGATTATCTTATTGAATATAATGCAATATTTAAAAGTATTTTATTATTAATAAATAATTTCATAGGCTTATGTAAATTTACCTAAACAAATATATATAAATTTACATTTTATTTTAATATAATATGTTAAATTGTACTCAGTATTTTAACGTAAGTGTCTTATAAGTAACAAATTTAGCATCAAAACTCTTTGGCATTTTCTCGTTTGGTAGATATCGTAGATATCGGTCACGGTTATACTGAATCAGAGATGATAGACAACGTTTTATATTTACGGACACTTAATAAAATATAACTACATTTTTACTGCGTTTGATGTACATATATTATTATATTATAGTACCCGTGCATTCCATTATAGTATTTTTACAATAAACAACAATAATAATAATTTACTACATTGAACTTTTATAAAAGTATTATAAATAATTAGCAAATTGTAATATTCTCAAGAAATAGCAAAATTTATTTTCTTTGATGTTTCGTTTGATGAAATCATATACATGCTAGACAAAGTATACTCTTAGAAGCTTCAAATCTATATTAAATTAAAAATTAAAAATTATTATTTAACTGTTTTAATGTGAGATTCTAAGCGAAGCGATGAATGTATTGATTTTACAAGGGTTGTGTGTTTTTTTTTTTTAAATTTTATTTTATGTCTGTCATCACCTTTTAGAACAGTAAAAATGCTTGGATTTTCTTCAACAGTAACATTTCTGATAGGAAAAAGAATCTAGTTGGTACTTTGGGGGGTCAAAAGCAAGGCTGGGTAAGATATTTTTCAACTCAGTTAAGTTAAGTTAATATGCACCAATAACAAAAAGTTAAAAGTTAACAGTTAATTTAACTCTAGGTTAACTCAGTTAAGTTAAAAGTTAATACACACTTTTTGTTAACTTTTTATTAAGTTAAAAAAAAGATAATTTGTTTGTACAACGCTAGCGTACTTAATTTTTTTCCAACCCAAAACTAAATTATAGGATATAGTGTTAATACAGTATAATATAGTATTTACATATAAGTTAGATTCGAATGATATAAATTTTTAACTTTAAACAATTTACGATACATATTTTTTGACATGAAAACGAAATAGACTGAAATAGTGAAATAATATAAAATTAAAAACAAAATAAATTAACTTAACTTCTTAAAATGAAAAATCAACTCGTTAATTTCACATTAATTAAGAAAGAAATTTAGTAAGTTAATAGTTAAGTTAATGAAAAGCCAAAAGTAACTAGTTAAGTTAAAAAGTTAAAATTAAATTAACTTTATCTTTTTAACTCGTTAATGCCCAGCATTGGTCAAAAGTAAACATTTCCCAGTAGTATTCAAAAGTGACGCGAAAAACAAAAGAAAAGTTAAGGAAAAACGGGAATTTTTACGCAAAATCTGTTTTTGAGAAAATCGATTTTGGTTTTTAGTGCAACTCTAAAACAAATTTCCGTAGGTACATGCAATTTTGACTGAATGTTTATATTAGCATTTTCTATACACCCCATACCATTTTCCAAATATTTTGATTTATTTTGAGCTGTTTACGGACATTTTCAGTTTCCATTTTTTTTAGTTTTTTTTTCTATAAATATCAATAAAATTGTATTTGTTCGTTAAAAAAGCTTGAAAATGTAACAGAAGGCTCCTAGGTTATTCTTTCAAAGGCAGATGAAAAAAATTAAAAATCCTTAGTCACAGTTTTTATTTATAAGCATTTAGAGTTGAGAATTCATAAAAATTCTTTTTAAATCTAAGATTTGAAAATGTGATACAAGATTGTCCATAAGTTTGTCTACTTTTATCAAAAAAAAAATGTCTACAAGAAAGACTAATTAAATTTTTATGAGCGTTTGAAATTGATATTTTTACAACATTTGATATTCACTCGATTTCTCATGTAACGATTTTCTTATTGTGTTGTAATTAAAAAACGTATGACTGTAGATACTTGAAAATTTCACTGAATGTTTATATTAGCATTTTCTATACACGATAAGATTTTGAAAATAATTTGACTCTTTTTTAGCTGTTTACGGACATTGTCAGTTTTCAATTTCTTTAGTTTTTTTTACTATAAATATCAATAAAATTTTATTTATTGGGTAGAAAAGCGTGAAAATTTAATATAAGGCTCCTGATATATCTTTCTAATAGCACTTGAAAAATATTAAAAATACATAGGCACAATTTTTTTTTTATAAACATTTAAAGTTCAAATTTTGACAAAATTTAATAATTGTTATGTAGTTAAAAATTTATAAAATGTTCAACTTTTATAGCTGAGGATTGAAAATTGAAAACAAGGCTCCACGTAAATAGGTTATATATAAATTACTTTATTCACAATAATATCATTAAATATACTTGGTAATATTATAGGCTGACGGACCAGAATCGTTTTTCTTATACAATGATATTATATCATTGAATTCAAATTTAACACCATCCACTACAGTGACCCACTTGTAACCTACTGTACAGCAGAGCGACTTCCACTTACCCACCTTTTTTTCTCATGCTTATATTATATTATAATACATCTTATTTTATCATTAGTTATTTTGTGTAGATCGAACTTTGTCTATGGATGTAAAAATGTATTTAAAAAAACCATTGGATATTTTCAAAAATAATTTAAATAAATACTGCTTGTTTACTTTTTTTAATAAAAACAAACAAAAGCCATAGAAAATATACAGTATTGTAATAAAAGTTTTTAGCAGGCTTTAGTTATGGGGGACAGTAGTAACCTATATGAGTATTATTATTATTTAGAGAAATTGTTGGTATTTTATGGCTTAGCAATAACTCAATTATATATCTGTAAGAATTAATGTTTTATTTTTTTTTAATTATCAAAAATGAATTTAAACTAGATAAAAAATCATACATTACACTTATTGGAGTTTTGAACAAAATATCTTCTACTCAAAAACGTGATCACTGATCTCATATACAAACAATTAAATCATGTCATTGTTTCATAATATTATATTGTCATAGCTTATGATATAGCTACATAAGTTATCGATTGTCAAATATTATACATATTATGTATATTTGTTAGTTATCATAATTAATTATGCTATTATTATTTGTCTAAAATAATTAAATCACTTTAATTGTATCGTACGTAGTCATTATACTATGGGGAGGTTAGTTTTTGAAGTTACCTATATGTTTCTTGTAGTAGTTTCAAACGGAGTAAAGTCAAAATTGCTCTTGCCCCTCTCCCCCACGGCTATTGTTTAATAAGATGTAATAGTGGGTGGGTATTAGATATTTTTTATTACCATCCTAAAAAATTAAGTCTAGTGCCACATAATTATAATACGAGTATAAGTATAAAATACTAAATTAAATCATCACGCCAATAGAAAATAATACGTAATAAAATAGTTATTTACCTAATTACGCGATGCTGTACCATTCATACAATGAAATTACGTTAAAACTCGTACTATGGTTCAGATCTAGATTAAAAAATGATTGTGTTAGTATTTTAATTTTCAACATAAGTTGTAATACGAAGTAACGTCTAGTATAATGAGTTGTTGAAAATACAATTATTTCGTTAATACTATAATAATATTAAGATTTTGAAAGATATATCGTGTTAATGTGTTTTGTGGAATTCTTGTAACACGTGAATGGTATGAAGATATATTTTATAGTAGTCCTTGTTTTTATACTTCTTTGCATATCTGCCGTATGTTCCACCACCATTATATAAACTTTCAGTTGACCTCTTGTTAAAAGCCACTGGTTTAAAGTTATCTTTTCCGATTTGATCTAATTAATGTGAAGCAAAGAATCCGAAAATTAGTCAAAACATTGTCTATTTGCGTACACAGTTAATTGTAAATTACCGTAAATCCGTCGACTTTCAATCCCCAAACATAGATCACTATATTATTATATTCTAACATGATTCTTATATATAATTCCGACAATTAAACCCATGACTTCATTGACCTTGACGTGTAGTTCCACAGTGGTACGGCCGCAGAGTATCTTCGACAATCATGGGTGTAGGTACCGAACGTAGTATCGGCAAAGGGGTTGTTTTATGGGCAGCGGGTGGATGGTCATGGCGCACAGGTAGAGGGCGGAGTCTGCGTGATGAGTACCGGCAGACCGGTTGCGGCTAGCGGTCTGTCGCGATTTCGGCGAGTCTTCGCGCGCGAATCGAATGTCACCACCGCCACTACAACCACCAAGGCCGCTGGCGCGCACGAGTATAAACGTTTCGGGCGTTGGTGGCGGTGGCGGGGTAAACGGAACGGGCGTATTATTTCCACGGACACCACCGCCACCCCGTACGTAAATATGCAATCGGGGGGGCTGGTGGGTGAGTGAAGTCGGGTAGGAAACGCGAGCGGAGGCGGATGACCGTAAAATCAATACGCGCGACGGGACGGCGGCAGTCGTGGTGGGCCGCCGCCGGCGTCTTGGGGAAACACCTCCAGCCACCCCAAGCGAACACGCACACCGACGCTGCCGACACCCGCCCGCCCGCCCGCTGCGCCACCACACTTCGGGCGAGCGCAGCCCCTTCCCCTTCGGGACCCCTAAACAGTATATACACCCCACCACAGGTCCGTCAGTTTAATATTAAAATACGAATCGGATACACACGCACACACATATACAAGTTATTTACGCACTTATATTTATATACATCACAACAAAGGTCACCTGACGACGAGGGTGGGCGCACATATCACGAGCACACTGTATATTATAAATAACAATATATGCGAACATAATATATATATATATATAATATCAAATATATGTATGTGTATAATATATATATACGCACAAAGACGGTGTGCTGTGGCCTACAAGTGACGTGTTGCGCTTCTCGTGGGGGTGGCCGTTAAAACGTTACGTGGTCCAGTATTATAAAGTGCGATGAGGGGTGACGGTTGTATTATAATATAAATATAGTCACGTACTATTGTAAGTTCTTCTTATTATTATTATTACTATTGTGACATCGTTGACTCTTTAATACGTGACCATATATCATATTATATTATTATTATTATCAAAATTGGATAAAATAATTTTTAAGTGTTTAGGAACGAATAATCCAATACTAAAAATATAATGAATATTACCAATGTACTCTGTAAACTATAAATTATTTCTCCGAATATTTTTATTAAATCTGCATTAGTTAATCAAAATATATAGTGCCTATTGGCTATCGGCTAATAGAACATTATATAGTCTGGTTAATATTAGTTAGGTATAATATTATTATATTCAATAAAGGTTTAATATTTTGAATAGCTAAGTATTAAAAATGTAAATTGTTACCACCATATATCTTTTAGGTAATATTTTCTTTATTATTATAATACCTTAAATGGAATTATAATTATTAAATTAACAATAGTTAAAATAATGAATATTTTAAGGTTTAAGTGCTCATAATTGCTCATAAATAATATAATTAAATACAAACAAAAAACAAAAATATTTGTAATTTTAAATAATATTAAATTTTCTATTATACTTATATTGATCAACTTGATTATGTGCTAATGTATACAACTTATAAGAGAATAATTTTGTTTGGTTAAAAATTGTAATACTACTATGTTAATTATAAATTTAAAAATAACAATTACGTAAACACTTGACATTTTGACCAAATATTTATATTAGCATTTTATACATTTGGTAACATTTTTGAATATTTTTGACTCTTTTTAAGCTATTTATAGCCTTGAGAAATTGTTCAAATTTTCACCTAGTTATTTAATGCAAGGTTCCTTTTTAATAGCAGATCAAAATATTAAACATACATAGGCACGATTAATTTTTATGTACATTTAAAATTAACATTTTGACAAAATTCATCGAAATTACTGAACATTTTTAAATTCTTTTCATAATTCATCTAACATCAGACATTTTAATAGTAGATTTCCCACGTTATATTGTTCTACCATTTACAAAAAAAAAGTGTACCTGAATGTTATGCTATTTATAGCCATAAGATATTTTGAATTGTTATTAATTTGGTTAATTTATTAATTGTAAATATTTATACAACGTCTCCGTTCAGAATCGGTTTTCATATCCAATGATTTATCATTGAATTCAAATTTAACACATCATCAACAACTTCTGTAAAGCAGAATGATACCCACTTGTCCTCCTTTTTTTTTAATGTTTCAAATATAATATTTTGAAAAATTGTTAAGAATACAATATCAAATATTTAAGTTAAAAAAATAGCATTCGAAAAGTATTCTGATTATTACGTAAGTATCATGATTGCATATTAATATTATAATATTATTATCACCATTGTGACGCCACTGCATGTCATCTCCATTGACATCTCCGTCTACACTCTGCAGTCCTCGATGTCCATTACCATATTTTCAATCTTGTCATCATGTTATGATTATAATATTTTGATTCTATATTGGTACTAACTACTTAAACTATGGCGTTTATATTATATCATAATAATAGAAACTATTTATTTTGCTTAGTTCAGTTAGTGATGGTAAAATGATTTTGTCTTGGGGGGGGGGGGGGTGGTTGACATGTTGCTGATTTTTTAACATGCATTATTAATTTTCATTCAAAATATAATTAGGTAATGGTTTGCCTAATATCAATTTTTAGAACCATGGTAAACACAAACTTTATTTATAATTATATTATAGTATTAACAATATTTTTATTATATTACTAAATCTATTGACAAATCTCTTATGACAAATAGCAATCGATGTTTCGACCAACTAATGACCTAGAGCTACGTAACAGTGTAAAATATACGTATCGCCCATATAAGCCATTGTTCTGGGTAAGTGTGGAGCGTGTTGTTATTGAATATTTTCGATCACCGAGTGGGGTAATTCCCGTATATTTTTGTGTAAGCAACTAAATATTATTAATAATAATATCCTATTTCCTAGATATGAGTCTAGATCACCGTTTCTTAAATTGTGTTCCGCGGGTTCCTTTCAGGGTTCACGAAACTCATTAAAATTAAAATTTAGTCCTGTTTGTCTGTTATTTAAAATTTTTTTTGTCGGGTTTATAACTGTCGAGCTGTAATAAATTATTGTTAGCTTAAATTAAGAAATCTAAAAATCTAATAAAAAGTAGGGGTTTTACGATAAAAGTGGACAAAAAAAGGGTTCCACGTATAAAAAAGTTTATGAAACAATAAAAGATAATATAGTCATGTCATATAAACATATACTGACATTGTGTGGAAATTCACCATTGTTGATTATTTGTATTTAGAAAAAAAAATTGAACAAGATTGAATGCGTATTATACAATATATTTACATAATTATAAATTGTTATAAATATTGAAAAACATGTCATGGGGAATCCATACCCCTCATCTCCCGCCCGTTTTACCGCCACTGAGTTCAGTCCAACCCGCTTATTACGCCACGTAAAAGATATTTTCCGATATTTTTTACCACCAATTTTATTTGTGAATTTTTCAAAACGCAATCAGCGCTACATTAAAATATTGAATTAAAAGAGTGTTTACTATATTTGAAAATATTTGACATTTTAACTTGCAATTGATACAAATATTTCCTTAAAAATTGCCTATTGTTATCAAAAAACAAAAATCTATAAAACATATTAACACTCTTATTAAAAGACAAATAAAATCATTATTTGTTTAGTACAATCAGTAACAAATAATAATGACCCTCTAAACAATATAGTATGCAATTTATATTTTCCCCCTTTGTATAATTCTTAAAAATGTAACCTTTTTATAATGAATGTTTTCAAACATATACATTTCGGTTGCTGTAGAAAAATAAGTAAAAATAATATATAAAATACAATATTTGAAAAATATCATACTAATAAATTAATTTACGTTATAAATCTTAAAGTATATTGATGAATGATAAATGATAGTATTATATTATTAATAAATTACTCAAGTACATAATATTTTTATTTTTTTGATTGAGAAAATTCTTTGTTTTCAATCCGTACAATGCATAATAAGCAAATATGATAATAATATAAATAGTGATACAGATAGGTGGCTTTATAGGTCTGAATAGGGACATTAAACAACAGCGCATACTGTTAAAAGCTGTATGGACTCAAGTGAGAAAATTTATTTAGTTTATTTTTTTTTGTTTTTTAGGTAAAAATATCTTGGCCAACTTTTATCTTAGGTCTTCTCGTAAATACAAAGTAAATTGAATAATAAATTATATTTCCCAATGAACGATTATAATCGTGGTTATATTTTACACATTTTTACATAATATCCTGGTACCAATTATTACATTTTTGAGAAATGTATAGTTATTTATCTCAAGTTTTATTTTAATGTTTCATGAAACTTATACGAAATGTTGTCACATATTTCCCAGTACTTGCTCATTTATGCATCAATTATTAAATTATACAGTTGCATTCTTTTTTTACATGTTTTTATGTGAACCAATCATTTTCTGTAAAATGTTTAATGTTTACAATAGGTAGGTACATACAATGTACACAATGTATGATATCAATAAATATATAATTCATTTTATCATGAAAAATCGTAACCAATCGGTTTTTATTGAACTGTGACTTTATATTACATAACAAACATTAAATGTGTACTTAAAATTAAAAATATAAAAAATTTAAATTTGAAATACATTTTTTTTTAAAATTAAATTTTGAAATACTAAGTGGGTACTTATTACTTAATATGGACTGTGGTTATTATATCAATATTTGTATAATAACATGGTAATTCTTCTTCAGGTCTTACTCGAGATCGAAATCACTGTGTAATATTCCATTAATAACAAAAGAAATATATATTTTTTTAGTATGGTAATATGGTGGATCATGGTATTTGATCACTATAATTCATCATTAGATGTTCAATGATGATAATATAATGTTTCTTTTTATTGATAAAATATTTTTAAGTTACAGATCTCTCCTGGAAATAAGTTCCTGGAATCATGCCTGGTAAATAATACTTTATTAATTTTGAAGACATAAAAATAAATAGATATCATATATTTTATAATATAATATCACAACATAAATTTTTATGTACACATATAATTTATATTTTATTATATATATATAAATATATTAAATTTAAATCACTGTACCTAGTTAAAAAATCTTATGTCAAGATATAAATTTTTTAAATTTTAAAAAAACATTTTTTATAGCTGTCATCGTAAACGGTATAGTTGTTATCGTCAAAATATACAGTTTCTTATTTTTATTATTCTTTCCTCTTGTTTTTTAGGAGCTTTAGTGAGAATTTAAACCAAAATAATTCCGTAGGTGTTCATTATTCATGATTTAAAGCGACTTTTATTTAAAATATTTTTCTCTATCTTCCTTTACTTTTTTTTCTTAATATATACGTCATCATTTATTTATTTAGATTTTTTTTAAGTTTCTCACAAAGATAATATATTTTAACCCATATAATTATACCACCACACTTATTACATTTTATATTATAATATATTTCAGGAACTAGAAAAATGTGTAATTCCTAGTTGTTTTTAATAAATACTTAGAATAGTATACCTATTGACTATTATTATTTATTAGTAGTTGAGAGATTCTAATGTTTCCCAAACAATTGTAATATTATTCAATTTATAAACATATTTCGAAAATTAGTGGTATTGTGCCTTTTACAATGTAATAAACTATTGCTTATTAGATCACGTTATGATCATTAATTTGATAACTTCTATAAAATTTGAAATAAATAGCAACTGAAAAAATTACAAGCAATAAGTACCTATTACTTGTTTAAAACATTTAAAATAAACTAGTCAGAAATAGTTTTTAAAATATAACATATTTTATCATTGTTTTCAAATTTTAAGTCACCCGACACACTGAAAAATCAAACTTTTGTAGCATATTTTTTTATATATTATTATGTAAAAACCAACCTAATAATTTTGATTATTTTCCTTCATTAGTATCCGGTTAACAATTCATCATTTTCATATATAACTATTTATTTTGTCACATAATTTAATGTAATTTAATGCCTCTATATATACATATTATATTATTATTAATGAATAATTAATTGATCTACTTATTTAATAATTAATATTAGATTATTTATGATATTATATTATAGTTTATATGTTTATATTTTTTTTTATGTACTACGATTATATGAATAAACATTTAATATTTTACAGAATATTTGTTATAGCTAAGAAACGGAACAGATAATAAAGGTAAAAAATTACCCAATGACAATATGCCCAGCGTGAGATTTTAGTTAGGAAGTCTCTTGGTAAACGTCGCTTTATTCTGTAAGTGATTATCAGGAATAATTGTGTTTGATAATAAATTACTTATATAATAAGAGGATCTTTGAGTGAAATATTTATGTTCAGTTTTTGATAGTTGGTGAGTTACAGATAGTTAGTACTTTGCAATTGTTTTCGTAATTTATTGTTAGTACTTACTCTATACCCTGGGATAAATTTGTAACTTACCAATGCGTAAATTAAAATATATTTGAACAGTTTTTATGTTTGCTGTTGTAGTAACTTTTCAAAACTACTCAACCGGAAGCTGTAGAGAGTGCTTTATAATATATTAATATTATTCTTAGTTTTCTATACTTATAGAAAATATTATGTATTTTAATTAGAAAGTAAGCATATAAGATGATATTTTAAGTCGATTGTTTTTCTTTTATAAATTAAATGGTAGTTCAACCAGTGTATTGTATTCATGTCGTCAGTCTCAAGAATTTGTTTATCATTTATGTTTCCATATTTATTTGTAAAAATATAATTGCATCGTCAAAGTAGAAATCGGACTTATAGTATACTATATAGTTGGCTTTAACATGTCTTTGTTGAAAATCGTTTACAAGAAAAGTTTTGTATTATTTCTTTGACAATTTTTCTATCCTATGATTTCTATTCCATGCATTGTCACTATTTCATACAATGGAAAATCCAGAAATGATGATTTCAAAGAGGCTTTCCATTCTAATTGAAATGTAAAAAACCAACGAATTGTTCAAATAAAATTAATTCTCAAATCTATATCAACCGTTGTACTATATTTCGTTGACTATCGTCAATAACTATCAGTGATCCTGAAATACATGCAAATTACATAACTTTTAGGTATATAAACATTTGAACTTTATGAAAACTATTTTAAATTCAATGTCCTAAGTTTAATATAGATTGTTATGGACGTGTACAATTATATCCTTTAGATTTATGGACAATGCATTTTGTATGCTCGTTCGGGATATCTTTATAAGTAATCTTTATAATATTCAGTTAGGATGTCCTATTTGAGCACGAAGAAAACAGCATTACAAATATAATATACAACGTCACTAGCTATTTTTGAGCTTTTCAGGCTTATGATCAAAATATATACCTACCAGAATTCGTTCCTTAATATTATTGACTATTATTGTGCTACGTTATATTCGTTTGCCGTATCACTAAATATTCGGTAGATGGATAACAAGCAACTGAACGGTAAGGAATACTGATTACAGTGTCTTGCAATTTTTAATTATTTTTTCTAGACCACCAATTATTAGTTATAAATCATTGTTACAACAGAATACCTAATAATGTAATTACTATAAATATATAAATATGTTTTTTTTCAATACAATCGTTTCTACCAATAGCACATGCTCTGACCTTATTTTTGAAATAATAAATAAAATATAATTGAATAACCATTATAATATTATTTAAATCACAGTGAATCGTATAATATAAACACGAATTAATTTCTAGACGGTTATTATAAAATAATAAAATTTCATCATTTGAATTGTTCGATATTATTATGCTATTGAGCTAATTCTTATATTGTTTATCAACTAAAAAAAAAGAGAGTGTATAATATAGATGCTATTGTTTTCATATTTTCACAGGAAATTACAAACAATTGGTTATACGAAAAATGTATTGAACTTTGATCAATATACATTTTTGTAATTTTGGCCAGAGAGAATTGACTAAGAAAGGAGAGTAATACAAATAATTAAAAACGGATAATAAGCATACATAAAAAGATTATTTCAAAGTTTAGAATTAATTTCTAATTACATTTCAATTTAACTAGGGTAAATAGTGTTCTTAATTTGTATCAAAAGCTTATAGTTTCACTGTTAAATAGTTAGGACTCCTGCGTAAGGTACTAAAGTGATATGGGTTTAAAGTATTCAGTTAAGTTGACATGTAATTTTTGTAATCGTAAACTAAAATTATTAAAACAAACATTTGGTTAAAGTGTTTATACTTAATATTATTATGTTTTTGTCAGAAAGAAGACATTTTTTCTACCTCAAAATAGAATAACCATAAAAAAACTAAGTATACCTACTGCAGGCGAGTTCTATTGTAATTCAAATTAAAATGACTCATAGAAGTATAAACTGATATATATATATTTTATTATATGCATTTCATAAAGTACTTTATTTTAAAATCAAACAATAGCGTACAATTTAAAACTAGCGATTAAATCAATGAAAAAATTAATTTTTTTATACATTAATTATTGTTAATAAATAACCTCAATAATTTATAAAACTGATTGGTTTATTAAAAAATGTATTTTTAAACTAAATGTCCATTAATTCATGGAAACTTTTTTAATCAAATATGATGATTATATTTGGGGGGACTTAAAGTTTTAATTTTGAACATTTATATAATAACAATTTCAGGAAATGCATAAAATTAATTATAAATATAAACAACTTAATATTATCAAGATTAAAAATTCTGTTTTTTAATATATATTTTTTTGGTGAAATGTATGTAATTAATATTTAAAAAACAATAATTTGTTTAAAAATACTGGATTTAAATAATAATTAGAGTTGTTTTGTACATTATAGTCATTAGCCCAGTTTTAATTTATTTAATATCAAATAATTTAAATAAAAGCTGTTCTTTTTAAACTAAATATATTTTTGATTGAATTAATTTATTATTGTTTAACCAGAAAACTTAAATTAATAATATTATACTTTGTATTGGTTGAATCGTTTTATCTGGTTAATTAAGTGTACAATTGATTATTATTCGGTAATTATTTCATCATTATCCACTGTTTCCTAACACAGTAACAATATAGCAATTATAATTATTTCATAAATATACCGGTTTTATTTTAATCGTATATACTTTATCACGTATATCTAATATGATAATAATCAAAAGTTGTTCTCAAAGTTTTTTGGAGCTTCCTTTATGAGACGCTTAGCACCTTGTATCTCATTAATGAATTATTAAAAACTCTTCGAACTTTTACTTTGAATTCCTCTTATTATTCACGTGAGAAAATGTTTGTTTTCTTTAAATGTTTGTATGCATATAGATTAAAATGAAGATACATTTAGAAAAATATTTCTTTAATAAACAAAAAGGTTTAATTCTAAGATTTTGATTTAAATTGTTCCATAAAATATTATACTTATCCATAAAATCATTAAACAAAAAAAAAATGGACATTCAATATAATATTTCGCACTCCTAGAACAAGACTGCCACAACTCAAAATGTATAGTTTTGAGAAAAATTAATTTGAAGTTTGGACCTAAGATATTTTAATGAGTTTTTTACTTATGCGTTTGAAATTTAACACTTAAATACTTACAATCATACTTTACAATATTAATTTTTCAAATATTTTGAAATTCACTCTTAAACCCAAAAATTTAGACTTGTGGCCATTTACAATTTTTTAAGTAAATGCAAGACTGCCATATTTTGAGATGCGACTGTATTGCATACAGAAATTGATTTTTAGATGGCCACTTATTAAAATATGGCAGTATTGAATTTAAGCCATGAAAAAATGCAATTATAAATTATAAAATGCAATACTGCCACAACTCTAAATATTGCTGTTTTGCACTCAACATCTTACACGATAATTAGTTTTTATTCAGTGCAAGAACGCCACACGTCGAAATAAGGCAGTCTTGAATTTTGACTTCAGTGATAATTTGGATAAATAAAAATAAGTATACTGCCATAAAGTAAATATGGCTCTCTTGCATTGAAAATTAACCAATATTTAAGTAATTCAATACTAACACATCTCTATAGTGGCTAAATGAAAAATGATATTGAATGTGGCGTTCTTGCATTTAATAGAGCTTATTTTTCTCTATCCGAAAGTAGTCATAACTCAAAATTCATGAATTTTGAGTTGTGACAGTCTTGTTCTAGGAGTGCGATTTGATTATTAATATTTATTTGTTGATAATTTTTAGTTTTTAATCGATTAAAAAATATAAATATGAATGTGATAGGTCTTATAATACTATATTATATTATTATATTATTATAATGTATTTATTTTTTATACACATTTTTGAGTTAGACAAATGTTATTAAATCTATTCGATGTTACGTGATAATGCAATATATGATTTCATAAAAACAATTGATACATAAATAAGTACAATATGTTAAATGTAATTTTACTCATGTAAATTTAAAAATAAAGTACACATCTAAAAAAAAGTACAATTACTGTGTATTGTTTTATTTTAATTTTAATAAAAGTAGTTTATTTTAAAAGGACTTGATATGTTTTATTTGGAAACATTTAAATACTTTAAAAATACAAAGAAGGTTTTTATGTAGGTAGTATATAATATGATAAATGGATATGCTCACTTTCAAAGGTTTAAGCTAATCGTTTAACGTGAATAAGCTTATCCCAAAATCTTTCTCCATCTGTCAGTTGTAATTTATGTTTTATACAGTTGTGCATATTTTATTTTTGCTTGTGAGAAATAATAGTAAAACATTATTATACAGTTATTTAGATCATTATAACATTATACACCCATCTATGTAGTAATTCTATTTCATACGTTTTATCTCATTTTATCATCTTATCAAAATTAATTTGATCGTCTCCTGCTAAAATTAAGATATTAAAAACTTTTTTTTTTAAATGGTTAGGTATAAAACTATAAACCTTAAATTATAGTTTTTTTTTTTTTTTTTTTTTTTTATTTAAAATATAATTACAATCTATACAATTTGGTACAATAAGTAATTTAGATAAAGGTATTTACATGTCGAGAATAACAGATAGGGGAGGGCACTCAGTAGTGCCACCCGACAAATTATAGTTAAAAAATATTTATTGAACTCATAAAAATGATTCGTATCTTTAGTATGCAGTTTAATATCCAACACAAAATCTGATCATGATTTTCTTGGTACATAATATACAATTATTATTCAGACACGATATTAAACACTAATCTTTGTATTTTATTTTTAAAATTGATATTTGAAAATTGTAAAATATGAGGTTTGTATATAATATAATAGGTACTAACCGAATATATAATATATTTAATTTTTACTGTAGTCTGTAGGTATGTCAGAAATATTTAGACATATTATTTATGGTATAGCTAATCACATATAATTACCGATGGTATCAAATAACACTTACCGTATGTAAATAAATATAGTTAGGTACTATATACATAATAATTCAAGAATAAAACCTAAAATATATCTGTGTGTATATAAGTAAACAACGTATATAGATATTAATTAATTAAGCTCGTGATTTTAAAAATATTACGTAATTTTGAATAAAAAAATTAATAAATGAATGTTAAAATATCCACTTTTTATGTTGGTAACTCTAAAGTTAACGATGTCGATGGTGTTCATAAAACAATAATTATATACATATCAAGTATCAACACAATAGCTTTGAAGTCGGTACCTATATATACTTGAAGGATCCTTATTGACGTCACTTTGTTTTTTATTCACTTTTATCAAAAGCATTTTATATTGTTATCGTATTACCATAGTTTAAAATTGTATAATGTAGGCACTAAATATTAATAATGTATATATTATCAAAGGATTAATATTATTGAGTTATTTCAATATAATGGTTGTGTTCTTAATATTATTTGTTTATCAACATATTATTACATTGTTTTTATAGTTTGGTATTACTAATGGTTTTTTTATTTAAGCTTTACGGTTGTAAAAAACAAAAGCGTTTCCATCTCTGTAAGTAGCATTTGTTTTTATAAATATCTACTAAATCGCAATATAAAAAACTATACTAGCTAGAAGATTATCTAAAAATGTTAATAAAGTGTCCGTTATTAAATTTTCTAATGTTTTTTTTCAAATTGTTAGGTACGAAAAATAATTAAAAATCAAATATTTCAAAAAATCAAAACCTAGCATTTTGTCCTAGATCAATATATAGTATAAGTATATTTTAAGTTATATATATTAAAAAATTACCGAGTATCATTATTTTAATCAAAAAAAAAAAAAAAATAAAATTCAAGTACTTACATACTTTTATAAATAACAACAAATACAGGTGGTACCCATAGTGGTACCTACTCAAAACATTGAACCCATGAAATGGGTTTTCTTACAGTTGTTTTATTGGCAATAAGGCACACAATGTTTCGTACAGGTACTTGATTGGATTGTATATTAAACACCAATTTTGATTTAAAAAAAGTTCTTAAGAAAATTGTAAAAAAAATTACAATTATAACTGGTAAAGACACAAATATAACCACAAGATTTAATTTTAATTTATATTGGGTTTGTCATTGCTTATTGAAATCTAAAATCACCCATACCTACTCTATATGCAATAATGATAATAATTCATATCAAATCTATACGAGGTCCCAAAGTGATATAAAATGCAAGTGCACATTTGAACTTTTATATACCGTTAATTAGACTACAAATGATTATGATTAGTTGTCGAAGTCCCAAAGAAGTCACGGTAAGAAATCCCTGAGAGAATACTTATGTGACTTTGTATACTATTATTACATGATTCAATTATTAATACTATTATGCCTCTGAATCTATCTGAGAATTTGTTAGTATAAGTATAACTTTAGTTATATAATGTCAAACTCCATTCCTGTATCTAATTATTTACCATTTAATATATTATATATAGTACATAGACAAATTACAATTTATTTTACTATCATTTTGCGTGTTTAAAATACATGTTTTCACGTCGTTTCATTGTTTCATTTCATATTAATTATTCTCTCAAACCACCTATTCATCTATGTGTTCATGCGCATGGAATTTATTGATTTATTTATTTTCTGTTTTTAATTTTGAATAAAAGAATTATATTAAGCTAGTTAGAAAAGAGATAACAGTTACCAAACATAAATTATATGAATCTGAATAAATTATTTCCTGTATTTTATTCTTATTCTTATTAAGTTTTAAGGATTCAATAACTATAAATTATATTCGTATTTATTAATCTATATTATTTAAACTATATGATTTATACATTTGTTATTATTCTGAAAAATGTTTAGGAATCTGAAAACCTGAATTTTTAGGGTTTTTAAGGTCAGAATATATTAGAAGCTTAAAAGTCACACACAGTTTAAGTATTTATTTAAAACATTTAACACATAATAAGCGAAACGCAAGATAATATACATTTGAATACAGACTTAAAAGCATTCGGTTTATACTCGTAATTAACTATACACAGTTTTGAACTTGTCAATTAAAGTAGCAATTGAATGTGTGGTTTTATTCGTCTATCGTCATCAAATTATCAATGTTTTTAAAATATAAGACCACGAAACGTATTATAGAGTCGTATAAAAATAATACTCTGAATCTCAGTGTCAAAATCATATCAACAACTTTAATGGACACAGCAGTTACACCCATTATAATAAGCAGAGTTGCGCAAGTTGTATCCGGGTGCGGCAGTATCAGCAAGATACATTTTGCAACCAGAATATTTATAAATAAAACTATACATTAAATTTATTCAATACTTATTAAAATTAAAATAACAATAGAAATAGTATTTTAGCTTCAATCGTGTCTTAGTTATCACATACTGTGTAGGTACCTATTGAATACAATATTACTGTTACTATTAGTGTGCGCACTTTTACCAAATATCGTTTTTCGTTATACAACAAAGTTTTTGAACAACAACGATTCGGTCGATGACGGGAAGAACGCCCCCTCTATTCACCGTTCCTCCATGTCAAGCCTCGGCGGTGGATCCGATCATTACCTTTATACATGCCTGCTACGAGACTCTTTGGTCCATGGCTGTGGTGGAGTGTGTTGATGGCGGCTGCAGTGGCGAGTGTATTGTGTACCTACACGTACACATAATATAATATTATATACAGTACTTAGCATATACTCTACTGCATAACGCTAGCGAACGGCGGAAAGACATTAATTAATGCTCTGCCGCCACCACGGGAACAAAGGCAGAAAATGCTTCGGCAACTTTAATCTCCGGCATCCGTCGAAAAACGCTGCCAGCGTCCGCTGATCGATTGCCCCGTTCATCCGAATTATTACTATATTACACCGTCATACTTCCACTCGCTCTGTTGTCGCACCCACCATCGTATTTAGTCATCGGACCCGCGGGCCGCGATGTTAAGCGATTGTCGTCGTCGACACCGTCATCGTCATCGTCCGGAGCAACAACGAATCCGACGGGATTTTATGGAAATCATCATTATATCGTTGGACACGTTTCGTCCTGCGCAGTTATATAATAATATGCTCCAATCGCACGGCCTCGATGTCGATTTCGGCATGTCGATCGGTTTTTCTTTCTGTACAGTTTTTTTTACTCGTGATTATTCCCTTCGGGCTGCTGCCGCTACGTGGCGTTAATTGTTATTCTATGCTATACACATCGTGTAATAAAACGGAAGATTGCAGCCAGATGACTTTATAGTTTGAAGTGGGTATTTTTAAGAATGGCATACATAAATACACATTCCGGTCAAATTTTTAAAATATTTACCCTTTCTGTAGTGTGTTACACGCGTAAAACTACTTTATTTTTTTTCTAATGGCAACACAACATGATTAGTGATTACCTATTGCCAAATTCAAATAACCTTATTTTCTTCAAGACGCTTTAATGAATACACTTTTCTATCACACAAATAGACCGGCTTACAGCAATTTAAAGTTTCCTGATGATCCTAGTGTTTGTAATGTAGAGAAATGTGTTCTTTTTATCATGCGAAAACGATAAAATATGACAAAATAATTAATGATTTTCATTATTTGAAAAATTAAGAAAAAACCATATTTGTTTAAATTTTTCATTATTGTAAGTCGGTCAATTATCAGTTATCATATGCAACTGCACCCATAAACGAAAATGAATCATATCTGAATAAAATAAAATTTATTTTAATAAAATCACAATCATTTATTGAGCAAATATTACCAATGTAGAAATATTTACATGAGACAATAATAATTATAATATATGGATGACCTAGCAACATAATACACGTTAATAATAACAATTTTTAATACCTAGTTAGTATTTATTATTTATTTTCCATGACATGATGATTTAGTTGTATTTTGACTTTTGAATTACATATTATAAATTATAATAGGCATTGGATGATTTACATTTGAAAATATCAATTTAAGATTAAAATAATAATATTACAGTCATTTTTGTCACAAGGCAATTTAGATTAAAATTATTACAACTAATCGTACCTACCAATGTATCAATAAACTTACAGCTCACGCGAATTTTTCAATTTTTTAATTTTTTCTAAAACTTATGTATTACAACCAGTTAAGAACGATGCTGAAAAAAATAATTGCCTGAAATCATTAGTTTTTATGGTATAATCTAACGAAGTTCACGATTTTCGGTGTCTTACACAATCTTACAACGCTTATAATTTACAGCGCTTATAACGAACTTTCAATAATTATTTTTTGAAACCTAGGTAAATCAACGTTTTAAAAATTGTGGTGCAAAAACAATTCTGACACCAACCTATGGAGGTTTTACATAACAAGTCGAGGGATGTTTTAAATTTTAATTGTCCGAGTGAGTGACCACGCTGGATGTATATGAAAATACCACCAATTTAAATTAGCTATAACTTATACTTCTCCATCGTTTTAAGCATGCTTAACTGCATAGGTATTAAGTATGTTAAAACATAAAAAAATTTATTTAAAAAATTACGGACAGAGCCCAATTACATAGTACCTATATATGGTATGATATATTAATTGCATTTTTAAAACGTAAAATGCAATAGTTATGAAATAATAATAATTCTTTTCAATAGTTTGTTCGAATTGAATTGTATCTAATATAGGTAGATATATTTAATTGTATCCACTAAATGTATAGCCTTACATTCATATTAAAAATCTTCATACATTTAAATAGGCACAGATATCAAGTACATTCAGGCAGTTATGAAGGCAAGTTAATACATAGAAACAGTAAACAATTGTTTTTCTTGGTTCTAGTTTTACTTTTAAACGGGATAATACCTTTTTTATGCAAATTAATGTGTTCGTACATATTTTTTCCATAAAGGAATAACATTTTATTAAATATTTGCATAACTACTACTGAAACTAGAAAGTAGGTATAAGTGTATAGTATAGTATTTTTTTGAATTTCAAAACTTTGGATAATCTGATGTAATTTTTTTTTAATAATGTCCAACTTTTTAAAGAATAAATGAGTAATATGTTCTCCATGGTTTATTGAAACTTATAATCTTATGTCACATTGCTATTATAACATAGTCATATTATCATTCCAATTGTAAACTAGCAAAGAAGTGAAATAGAATTGGACATTTATTTCATTTTCCCAAAATACAAAAAAATATAACTATTATAGTATAATGACATAAATCATAATATAATATTACAAGTCTATTAACTAAAAAGTAAATTGGTAGTGACATGCTGTAGATTGGTATGAATATATTCCCAGCATAAATAGCTTAAAATTAATCTACATTTAAAATAAAAAAAGGTGGATAAGTGGATGTCGCTCTGCTGTACGGTAGGTTACAAGTGGGTCACTGTAATGGATGGTGTTAAATTTGAATTCAATGATATAATATCATTGTATAAGAAAAACGATTCTGAGCGAAAACGGTCAGTCACCCTTTGATATTACCAAGTATATTTGATGATATTATTGTGAATAAAGTAATTTATATATAACCTATTAACGTGGAGCCTTGTTTTAAATTTTCAATCCTTAGCCATAAAAGTTAAACATTTTATAAATTTTTAACCACAAAATAATTAATAAATTATAAATTTGATAAATGTTGTCAAAATTTGAACTTTAAATGCTTATAAAAAAAAATTGTGCAAATGTATTTTTAATATTTTTCAACTGCTATTAAAACGATATATCAGGAGTCTAATATTAAATTTTCACGCTTTTTTACCCAACAAATAAAAAATTATTGATATTTATAGAAAAAAAAACTAAAAAAATTGAAAACTGACAATGTCCGTAAACAGCTCAAATAGAGTCAAAATATTTTCAAAATTGTATGGTGTATAGAAAATGCTAATATAAACATTCAGTGAAATTTTCAAGTATCTACAGTCATTCGTTTTTTAATTACAATAAAATAAAAAAATCGTTACATGAGAAATCGAGTAAATATCAAATGTTGTAAAAATATAAATTTCAGACGCTCATAAAAATTTAATTTAAGTTTCTTCTAGACATTTTTTTTTTGATAAAGGTAGACAAACTTATGAGTAATCTTATATTACATTTTCAAATCTTAGATTTAAAAAGAAAAATTTTTATGAATTCTCATCAAAATAATTTGCTATTTTTCGTGATTTTTCCGTATTTTGTCAAAATTTGAACTTTAAATGCTTATAATTAAAAACTGTGACTAAGGATTTTTAATTTTTTTCATCTGCCTTTGAAACAATAAACTAGGAGCCTTCTATTAAATTTTCAAGCGTTTTTACTCAATAGATAAAATTTTATTGATATTTATAGAAAAAAAAACTAAAAAAATTGAAAACTGACAATGGCTGTAAACAGCTCAAAAAGAGTCAAAATATTTGGAAAATTTTATGGTGTATAGAAAATGCTAATATAAACAACCAGTGAAAATTTCATGCATCTACGGTCATTTGTTTTAGAGTTACACCAATAACCAAAATCGATTTTGTTAAAAATCGATTTTGCGTAAAAATTCCCGTTTTTCCTTAATTTTTCTTTTGTTTTTCACATCGCTTTTGAAAACTACTGGGAAATTAAAATTTTGACCTCCCCAATGCACCAACGATATTCACTTTCCCATCGAACAAGATACTGAAGTCGAAAATTGAAGCATTATTTCGACTACTTATCGTGTACACAGACACAAAAATAAAAAATAAAAAAAAATAAAAAAAAAAACACACATCATTGTAAAATCAATACATTCATCGTTTCACTCAGAATCTAAAATATATTGTTTAGTAAATAATAGCATACGTAATGGTGAAAAGTTTACGAGTGATAATAATTTTGAATAGGTACAACAAAACCATTGAATTTGTTACATTTTTTCGAATAAATATGATGCGATAAATGAAAGCTTACCTTTCCAGCTAGACTAATAAATGCTAGGTAGTTATTTATTATTATGTAATTTTTACAATGATTGAGCTTTTTGTTGTTTCTTTTAAATTGCAATGGTAATAGAGATCATGGTTAAGAGATTATTTAATATTTTTGTTTATATAATATAGACTTCTTAGTTTTGATAAAATAATTTCAGAAAAAAATATAATACATAAATAATCTTAACAATTAAAAAAAAATATTGTAAAACAATGACGTGAATGTTTATAATTTCTATTGATGCAGTAAATTTGGAATATTAAATTAACTTTTTTAATTTAGGTATCTATATGTATACATACATAAATTAGTTATATAGGATCAGCTTAACGTTTCACCCTCGATTAAATTATTACAAAGCAAATATTTTCATCGACCCAATTATATTATTAATATCACCCTGAATTTATATACGTGTGTATTGTAATACACAGTTTTACGATAAAATCATTTTTTATGCGATTTGGAGCTTAGCCATTCTGTATTAATTTCCTGTACGATACCTACCTACTATTCGACTAAAATACCTATTGTGTGCAAAACAAAAATATATTTAAAATTTCTGTACTAAAGATTATATTAGTATACAGTATACACGCTTGAGCACCAATATTTGTGAGACTGTAAATTATAAATTGGCATCAGCACCCTTTGTACCATATTATTTTAGGGTCGTTACAGCAGTTAGTGAATGCAAATTTGGCGTATGCAGCTTTTTTACCATATGGTACCTGTATTTAGATGTTTAACAATCAAAATAAACGATTATTCAAATTGGAAGATTTAAAAATATATTTTACCACTACCAAATGAAACGATTATTACTTTCAATTTAACACACAAATGTAGATTTTAATATTATAATGCCTATAATTTCGGTCTCTTATACATTACTCGTTTTAAATATTTAAGTGTTGAATTTCAACATCGAATACCTACGTTTCATTTAAAGATTCAATCGGGACATTACTGTTTTATAAAATTTACGAATTTGTTTGTTGTAGATAATAGTATATATGTACGTTTTAATTTGCTGTGGCGTGTGTCAGTGGCGTAAAGCACGCTATAGCCCTTTCGAACTAGTAAAATAACTCGAGGGACTTGAAAATCTACTGGCCATAGACTAATGACTCAGACTTCGTTCCCGGTTAGTGTAAAATAATGTTCCAGCCAATCCTTTGCTCTTTCCTTGAAATGCGTGGTACTTTGCAATAAATGTCTTATCGACTGACGAAGACTCGCGCCAGACGTCAATATTAATAAATAATAACCAGTAAAAGTGCGAACTGTTCTAGGAATTTCGTTTTAATAATTAAATACATCTTAGTCAATTACATGAAGTATTTCGTTGAAATTTCAAAAATCAAATGTTTTCTTGAATTCTCTAAAACAATAAGAGTTATGTTACAACTATTACATGTATCTCAGTGATAAAATTCAAATTATGCTAGTTATATAATATTGTTTAGTTTATAGCTGTTCAGAATAAGTATGGTCAATTGTAATATTGTAAAGAAAAATGTTGTTAATTAAATTTAAGTATCTTTACGACTGGAACGTATTATAAATTCAGCTAAAAGTATTGATTTTAATACCGTTAATCTTAATGTTTATAATATGACTTTGAATGTCTAATTAGTAATTTAGTTGAATGAATTTAATTGAAATCGTATTATCATTTATTTACAACACTAGAATAATCAAGAAATGATCAATCAGAAAACAATGCAATTATTACCTATGTACATTGTACCTAATTACTATTAATTACTTTTATTTTTTTTTAATAATGGTATTATTATTATTATTAAAACTTATAAACTATTAAAATTCAACTTTAACAGCAACATGTAGTAGAGTTTATATAACTTGAATTAAATAGGTATTTTTAAAAATATAAACAATCGTCCGGATTAAAATGGCAATATGATGCATCTATCGTTGTTTTTAACAGTCTGCATGATAGACGCTCAATTTCCTAGTTTCATGCCAAACGGGTTGTAAATAATATTTTTGTTTTGTTTTATTTTAATCTGACGTATTTTAAAACAATGGTGCAACCAGTATTTTATAAAAATTTTTCTGCATTTAAATAACTTTTAAAATAATTTTTGTTATTACATAAACAATAATAAACGTTTGCCGTCATCGCGGCGCGGCGTACCGAAGCTACAGACAAACAACTATATGCTAATGTAATATTAATGAAAATTACCCTCCAAGTAATTTAAATAATAAAAAAAACAATAAAATAGTTTTTATAGAGTCATGTAAATCATTATACGTGGCGTGGCTAACTTTAAAACATTACAATATTATATTGTATAAGATATATGCCATCACGTGGTAGACCAACCGAAGACGTCACACACGACTATTTTCTATATTTCAAAACTTATTCAATTATGAAACCGTGACATCCACCTTTACTCGCGGCTTTTTCATAGAATTGAACGTACTCTAACTTTAAAGTGTCTATAATATACGTTATTTAATATGTCATTTGCTAGTGGCTTTATATTACATTCTCTAAATATAGTAAATAAAACTAAATGTTGTAGATATGAGAATTTTTTTCAAAACTGTGTGTTTTATACTGGGACTCGATGACATTTATATTGCAAACATTATTATAGATTTATTTTTAACAATACTATGTCAACAAAATACAATGTAAATAACCGTTTGATACGTTATAGCAAGATAATCCATTTTGTGTAATATATTGTCCGAATGCCAGTCGAGGTATCTTGCAATGTCAGGTCCCACACTCCCATGCTTATACTACAGCAGGATTAGAACGAAAATCGTAGATATCCTTTTTTACCCGAGCGGCAACGGTTGAACCATTTATTTAATGTACACTCGACGCCATCCGTCTTTGCCGTCCCGCGAAGTGCATACACGTATAATAAAGAAAAAAAAAATATTATACATCTCGTTTACAAATTGGATTGTCCATTTAACTTGTACGCACACTGATAAGATTATATTCTATAGAAACGATTTTTCGATATGGACATGGTACCGATGATCAGGAAATAATATATAAGGGGCACGATTCGTTAGCCGCAGTACAGATGATAGTGTAATAACCAAACTCTGACCAAACCTAACTTATTTACTTGATCAAAAAGTTTTAACAGGGGTAGCCAACCTTGTTTATATATTGAGCCAAATAAATATAATTAAAATAAGGAAGTGTCATATAAAATTAATACTTTTTCATAATTTACAATTATACAATTATTAATTCTTAACATAAATTGAGGTTACTACCTATAGTACTTAATAAGCTTTATTGCAGTTAATTTAAATTCAAACCGTAGGAAAGCATTAAAATATATTATATAATAACAAAATTAAATTTTAATTAATTAGGTAGGAACAGAATATTTTATAAATAAAACAATTTCATAATGACACAGGACACAGACTTAGATACTCTAATTATAATATTTTTATAACCATTTGTATTTAAAGATTTTTTTACTTCTATAAGTTATGTTAGTTAGGACGTATAAACTAAATATTAATAATATTTGATTAAAATCTATTTAAATGAGCATTGTGCGCCAAATTATTTATATTCTATCAGATGCTAATGTGATATAAATTCGATAATAATATGTAACGTGCCACTTGATTACCCCTTTAATTCGTGCAATGTATTAGGTTAGGGTATGGAAACCTATGTGGAGTTGTCTAGGAATAAAAATTAATTACCCATACTCACACAGTAAAGCCCATAAATATAACGCAATCGCACTAATACTTACAAAACGATTTCATTCAAATTAAAGATACAATTACACATTCATATGAATTATATTAATATGTACTAGTTACTGTCGTTACGATTGATACAGTAAAATTTATAATTTATATGGATAAAATATGAAAAGTTTAATTAAGATTATATCCATATACATTTTTAAAAACCAGCCAAGTGCTAGTCGGACTCGCCCACGAAGAGTTCCGTACCATCATCTATAAACATGTTGACAACACAGCTTATATTAGCCTATAATTTTTAGTATTTGTTAATATAGCGGCAACAGAAATACATAATCTGTGAAAATTTCAATTTTCTAACTTTCATGATTCATGAGATACAGCCTGGTGATAGACAGACGGACGGACGCGCGGACAGCTGAGCCTTAGTAATAGGGTCCTGTTTTACCGTACGGAACCCAAAAAATGATATTAATCCACTTACATTACATAATGGCGTTTAGTTTATTTATTAGATAATTTGCGTTCTTATAGTTATTTGATATACAAAGGCAATGTAAGAAAAAAATATATTTAGTTTATATAGTAACAATAATTGTATGGCCTATGAAAGGTCTGACAGCGGCGTTAATTTGTGTTGTAGTGGATCAGAGTCTGGTGGTGGAATTGATACGTTAATTTGTTGCTTTGATCACACGGATTTCGGCCATACCAACGTATGCAGGGGGAGGGAAACGAACCAGCTACAAATACCCTACACGGCAATAATAAACCAATATAGTAATTTTAAGGACTACCTAACGCTCAGTATTGGTGAATGGCGGAGACTGAAGGTAAACTATATTATGTCAATACCCATACGAAATAAATACATATGAAAGGTTAGTTCATTATTAACGATAATACAATATTGAAAAAATATGCAAGCTGTACAACCAAGTATAGTTTCGTATCTTCCCTACATCTGGATTAACAACTCATAAAAGCGAAATGAGTTTCCGATTATCGCGCGACGGAAGAGTAATATAAAATGTATGATATTATTAAATATATTATTATTATTATTACAGTAATTCTGTCCACCGTAGATCTTCCCAAGCATAAGCCCCTCGTCATCATACAGCCTCCTTCACCGCGACTGTATACGAATCTATCCTCGTCGTCCTAGATCGGCTAATCCACCACCCGGTTGCTCGCGCGACGAGTTAATCGAGCGCGCAGTGGTTCCACGCGGAGAGTCCTGTCGTCCCACTCCTTCTTCCACCACTGATGTCCGCTTCCGTTCGCAGATGACGCGTGGGCAAAGAAAAGGGTTGTGCGGAAACGGTCATTAATTACCCCGAGAATATACACACTCACGCGCGCGCGCACGTATGTATACTAATCCAGAACGACCTTCTTAAGCACCGACGCCGCCGCCGCTAATACCGTTAGCGTCTCATTCGAATAGTCCGTAATTTGTCCCCGAGGAGCTCGCGGGCTCGGGGCTACCCCCCACCCTTCTCAACGGTGCGCCGACACCATCGTCTCTGGCTGAGCGATATAATAATGTATGCAAATCATACATAGGTATATATATATTATATATATGTACGTGTATAATATGTTATATAAATATATATATAAGGTTGGGTGCAGGTAAGCGTACCTATATAAAGACAACAGACATTATTATGTTATTATAATGTCGTAGAAATGAGACGGCGGTGGCAGCGTGAGAGACGTCTCGAAATTCATCCGGGACAAAAGTGTACTGAATATTATACATTATGTAATACAATCTAACTTGTACAAAAGGTATACGTGTATGGGATTGTGAAACTGTAGCTCAGGTCCTCCTTTTTTTAGTTTCTGAGCGGTGCAATATTACCTACATTGATGATAACTTTTGGATCAGTAAAAATGTTTCAATCTTCAACTATCTATACAGTATGTTTTCTAACAGGAGAGTGAATTTTTTATTTTATATAAAAATATTTATGCTCACTCAAGATTATTGATAATTTAACACAAGATCCAAGAAAAGTTTTTTTCAGCAATTTAAAAATATTAGAATTACATATGCACCTTATTTTTTTATAAGTGTTTGAAGTTCAAATTTTGACGAAATTGTATAGTTTAACGAAGAATAATGATATTAATTATTATTTGTTGGAAATCGGATGGGTGACATAATATAATTTGTGGGGACTTGAAACGTTTACGTATTATATTATTATATTTCACTAAATACCCACTACGCAATGCCTTTTTTAAAATATTTGGATTAATATTAAGCTATATTGCTTATATTTACCGTATTACTTAAAGTAAAATAAATTACTACAGTCTCGAAATATAAATATATGATGAGATGAACTTGGTAATATAGGCTAACAAACGGTCTCTGTTCAGAATCATTTAAACACATAGGTACCTACTATAAATTTAACACTTTCATTACAGTCACTGACTAGGTACACTCGACTCCAACTGTACAGAAGAGCGGGTCTCTAATTGTCCGCTTTAATTTTTGGTTTACTATTGGTATATATATTATAATTATACCAAAGACTATTTAAAAAAATATTTTTTAACAATTTTAATCTAAAATTGTATTTTTCATTTTTATTACATCAAATAGATATTATAAATTATGATTTCTTTCAAAATTGCACACTAACATAGGTAATGAAGGATTTTGTCGCGTATCATGCGTAGACTTAATAATATAGTAATGGATTTTCTCGTACCTATTATCGTATATATTGTGTGTAAAATTACATTTTTAAAACTTTAACTAATTATAAATCGTAATTGCATGTTTGGCGTCATAATCGTACTCAAAATAATCACATTATGAAAGAGTATATATTAAACATTTTCAAAAAACCTACCAATATAGTTTAAATAAGTTAAAAAAAATAATGCAATTTACTAATAGTAGTTACGCATTCCTACTAATTATAGGGATAGGGTCATTATTGTTTCATATCTATATCAAAACAATAAATTTACCATGAACACGGGACACTATTTATAATATAGTAATTTATCATTAAAATAAAATTATAGTTTTGTCATGGTTAATGTTGGTTATTGTTGCTCTATGTTCATAATTAATGAATTACCTAATTATAACATATTGTTTCAAATTATTTACTCCACTAAAATAAAATAATAAATAAATATCTCTAATATTAATTAATAATTAATAATTGTAAAATATAATATTTTATTGCCTATAAAATAATTAAGCACGCAGGTATTTAGTAAGTACCTACCTATGAATTATTATTTTTAAATTGTCCCTCCATAGCAAATCAGTAATATATCATAATATAATATGTATAATATAAATTTTAATATAATTCTTACTGCATATATAATATATATATATATATATAAGTAATACCTACATAATATAACTTACTGCATTAACTATAAAGGATATGAATTATATGAAGTATATGAAGGAAACGTTATAAAATGTAAACATAAAATATCTAACCTAAAAATAGCAAAGGTATGCTTAAACATTTTAAACTAAAACTATTATCATCTTATAGAATTTGATTAAATAAATACACTTATTCATACTTCTTAACTCATACTTACATATACATCTTGACAAATATCAACTCAATAATATTATATGACAACCCTATAGGTACTTAACTCAGAATTATAATTGATTCAAATTATTAGTTACTTCTAATAATGATGTATGCACTTATCAAATATATAAGAGAACTACCTAAATTGCATATTAAAAACATATAGTATGACGTGAAAATTGAAATAAGGCTTGTATGATTAATTTTAATATTTTCACTTATTTAAAATATGTAACTGCAAATATAACAGTGAAATATTTAATTAATTGTTAATAAACAATGTATGTGAATCACTATAATAATGACCTGCAATCTCTGCCAAAGATATTTTTAAATAATAGCTAATAATGAAAAATAAATTATTTTGAAAATAAAATTATGAAGATATTTTGTTAAAAATACATTAAATTAAAAAAAGTAGTTTAGTTTGTTTCTGTTAAGCAATAATATAAAATGTACTTACATAAAAATCATAATTCATTGTACTCGCACTTAAGAAACTGTAAGTGTTTAAAACTTTAAAATGCACATTGTCGAGACTTGGTTTTTCCTAAATGAAATTGTTGTTTGAATCTGAATTATATATTGTTGTAATTTGCACAAATATTATTAATTTTAAATATTATTAGGTGTATGAAATTATAAAATAAACAAAAAACTATGCAACATTCGTTGAAGTTTTCTTGAAATCTGTTTCGTAAATTGAAAATTATATTTATTGTAGCGTTAAAGGATGGACACAATATTTTATTGATTGTCGACCATTTAATACGCTGAAGTCTGCTAGCTTAATACATTTTATTTATTTTAGTTTATGATTTAAAATGTCTAGAATTAACTTTTATAAGCTTTCTACAACGAACCTACGTAATATTTTATAATGAAATAAGAATCTATATCAATATATTGTATTCAACTTTCAAGTAACCATAAATTGGAATTTATCATATTGTTTTGATCATTAATTATGATAATAATTATTATTCACCAGTGGTTTGTTGGTATAATTTTAATAAAAATAAATAAAGAGAAGTACGCATAGGGACAATATGATTTTATTAAACAATAGGACATGTTCAATCAGAAAACAAAAAAACGAACATTACAATTGTTACTTTGCTTTGTGCTATCAATTTTCGAGACGTATTTTTCTATTTAATTATTTTAATGAGCATTTAAATAATTAAATTACGTACTTTTTTTTATTGAATTTGATTATATTAATTCTATGTATAGTTCAGAATTTTTAATTTTATTCGCATTGTTCACATTTTCTTTGTTAAAAAATGTTATTATTTCTGAAAATGTTGCCCAACTTTCTCAACTAGCACTTTAAAGCACTATAGGAATCTGGTTTTTTTCTTTTTGATTTTAACAATTTAATATAAGTTTATGAGTTTCAATTTTAGCATTATTAATTTTTATGAAACATTGACAATTGTTTAAAACGAATTTCATGTAAATAAAAATATATTTGTAACTGAAAACAAACTAATTAATAATAAAAAGTAGGTATTGTATAAACTGTATGTGCAATTGGAATATAATTTTTATTTGTACAATTTATTAATGCACTGGTAGACGAAAACTTCTTAAAATTATTTTCTCATTTCGGCCATCGTTATTTTTAGGGGCCGTATATTTTTTTTTATGATTGTTTTAAATAAACATTGTACAATTGTTGTCAACAAGCAATTATTATACAAACACACAGGTTTTCTTTTGTACACTTGTACACTCTCTGTAGTAGCTGTTGGTGATTATATTCTGAAAACAAAGCCATTCGCTTTCACGTAATTAATTTGAACATTCGCAATGTATACACGATAGTACCTAATGTATAACGTTCAACCCTTGCAATATTTAATTATATATCTAGGTAAAACGTATTTTTGGACCAATGTAGTAAAGACTGATTCTGTTTCCATTTGGTTATAGGTTCTCGGTCACATCCACAGATATATTATAATATGACTAGGATTTCCAATATCCGCATTGTAATGTTTTAACGCCGAAAAATTTGCCGGTTTTCTTTTAAAGAGTTCCATGTTTATAATGTTTTCATTGACACGATCCGAATGCACTGTAATATAGCAGTATATAAAATCAAAATGTTATTTATTTATTTTGGTTAATGCCATATCACATTTAAAATTAAAATAAACACGGGCCTATTTGATGAGAATAGTTGTCCATTTTACCGACTTCAACATTAAAGCCAAGTCAGCTATCTAGTTGTATTATATATCTGTAGTCACGTCATCATTTCCGCAGATACATGGACCGCAGCGTATCCGTTTTGCGTCCAGGTGTTAGCCGTAAATACAAAAGAGGGTATACGCGGAAATGAAAGTTATAAATTATGTTTAACCGCATCGTGATAATAATATTATTATATTCGGGAATATATAATTATTTGTTCTGTTTTTATGATATGATACGCATTTAACTAAACGTATATAATAAAATAATGAAAATGATTTTGTACAAAAAAATAAAGTTGCCCTATCATTAAAGTGTGCCTGGTGCAAAATATAATGATCGTCGAATTTATTGTGATTTATAATCAAACAAACGCGCTGTAACGTCATCACTTGCAGAATCATCAATAAATGTCCATGTTATATTTGGTTTATTTAGTAGGTACTTTTTCGATGAAAAAAGCCTTTTCGTTTTTTAAATAATGCTTGAAATTAACTCAATGTCGATTACCTACATGCAAATGAAATAATATGGGTAATATACAAGTTATATTATACATTCATACCTACTTGAAACATTTTATTTTCTAATTATAAACTCTATCATCGTTTTCAATGATATTGCATCAACAAAAACATTTCATCATCAATGAAACTATTAGGTTAGTTAATAAATTAATTTAATTGAATGCAAAAAATATATTGTGGCCTAATACATACAACCTACTTATCGGCTATCGTTCAAACTCGTTGCATTACATTCAAAAATACTTATAGTAATATATTATATAAGTAATATCTGAAATTCTACGACATAAGCCCAATAGTAAATTAGTGATTTTATTGTACGTGATGGTCTAAATTTCTCATATGTATTTCATGTTGAAAATTATTATTGTTTCATAGTATGATGAAACTGTATCATCATATTATATTTTATAATTGTTGTTGCATTTATATTTTATTCAAATGTTACTTAATTATGCTGGAATGTCATATACAATAATAATACGATTTAGATTGGTAATTGATAACCCGGGCTATTATGACTATTTGCCACGAGAAAAACAAATCTACATTTTATTAGTTGTGTACTTATAAAATATAAAAATATACAGTTTTAAGCAAACATGTTGGTCTATAACCATGTTTTTATTGACATTGTATGATTCAAACCTTTTTGTAAAATGATCTCTCATTTCTCTTCCACTTTCTATAAATTATAAGCCACTGAAATGCTAAATCAATAACAATTTATTCTTTTTATTTAAATTTCAAACAATTTTTATTCTTGCAATATTTTATTTTATTTGTTTTAAAACCTACGGGTATAAATACAGGTGGATATTATAATATATTAATAATTTTGTATAGGAATATGAAGGTAAATCATATATTTTTCCGTTTGAATGGTAGTTTAAAATATAATTGTTGATGAGATAAAATAGAATAGAAAAATTTAATTTCAGTTATTATAATAGATAATTGAATAGGTAGGTAGGTAACATTTTTAATAACAGAGACTCATTGAAAATTAATTAATTGGAAATTCTGCTATACGATTATAATAATTTTATACAATAATATGATGCACATTCTACACATTCATACTTAGTGTTTATTATGACTTGGCTTGTTGTGCTTACAGAACAGTTTGGCAGAAATCTATTGATAACATTTCATGCGAATTAACACTTTACAGATACATGCATCTATGTATAAAATTCACATAAAGTTGACATTTAAGTAAACGATAGTAAACACTCGTGGTTTAATGCATGTTTTATTTATTAATGTATAAATTCTTAATTTTTATTAAATCGCAATAACATTTAAAAAAACGTATATTATAATAATATAATAATATAATGGTTTAAATAATGGTGGCTATTATTATTACTATATAACAATTAACTTTAACCGCATTAGATAATTTTCAAGCTTGTACAATGTACCTTTATGAAGAAAATTAAAACTTAAGTATTTTACTCATATAACCAAATATTGGGTTAGTAATATCGTATTACTTATATGCTATGACTCTATGTGTTGACATATTTATATTTTTTTCATGAATAGTTACCAAAATGTTTTGAATTCAGAGAGGAATCAATGAACGTGATTTTAAAATCATGTGTTTTTGTGTGATATTCTGTGACCTGTGTGAACTTTCCATGGTAATTAAAATATTTTGATCTTAAACTAGAAAGGGGTTTCTGGTAGCAAACTGAATCTACTTGGTACTTCCAGGGGGTCAGAGGAAAAAAATTCTGAGTACTTTTTAAAATAATTGTTCTTGAAAAATAAAAATTTTACGCAGTAACTAGTTATCGACAGAATCAAATTAGTTTATTTGTTGTAATTCAACTGTGTTCAATTTGTTTTTATTTAAAATGAATAATTGTACACACTTGAAATGTTCACCAAATATTTATAATGCTCTAACTATTATGTATTAACAACTAACATAGTATAAACATTTTTGTTTATTGGTAATAAAGCTTAAAAATGTCATACAAGATACCTTATAAGTTTTTCTTCTTTAACATTTGGCAAACGGGGTAATGGCTGTGAGATGCACAAGTTTAGGATGTGGAAAGCAATAAGAAGAAATCTGCGTTGCACATACTCAACCATTTGTGAATCTGAATCAGTGTTGGGTCCCAAACAACAGCACCGTATTCAACAATTGGGTGGACTATAGATAATATAATAAATATAACCTATATAAATATATAAGGAATAATAGGAATACAATTATTAATTGTATGAATTCGTACACATCTCGAACATTTTAGATACAATTATTTAATGATCAATTACTAACATATGTTACTATCTTAATTATTGTGAGATGCTCGTTAAAAAATCACAACAAGTCTGCTTCGACCAATCACCACCGTACTTCGTTTCGTTGTGTATATTAAAAATTACAGAATTTTACGGGAATCACAATTACTATCGGAACTGAATAAAATACGATCATTAAAACATAAATATGTATAATGCCTATTATAATGGTCAATTGACTTACATCTAATATACAATATTTTCATTCACATAGCCACATGTTAACGATACTACATTACTTCCACCTACCTACTTGTAAATTGCCTAACCAGCTGATCAGAATCAAATTATTCCATTTGGGTTTTTATACTCAATTAAATATCATCATTCAATCTCTACTTATGGTTAGGTTCAAAAAAAAATATTATTTTTTATTTTCTTGCATTAGTGTATTGTAAAATAAGTATATAGATAGATATATTATTGATAACATTTTCATATTTTCAATTAATTGTTAAAGTATAAATTTGGGTATAGGTGGTCGTAATTGAAAGTTCAAACGCAAATTATAATTAAGTGTATCAATTTAACTGATCAATGGGTATAAATCGATCCATTTCCAATACTTTTGTGGTTAATTTTTTATCTGCGTAATTAATATTATCATAAACCATATTTTAATTAACCGCTCAAAAAATCGTGGGAAAAATATCGTTTGTTTTACTCTATCTGTGGAACACATATTTTTAATCTTATACATTATAAACGAGTTTAAACTAAAATCGAAAATGATGTCCTGGGTGACCAGGTGATTAATTATTTGTATTTTGTATAATTTTATTTAGATTTTAGTTACCATAAAATATTACCAAGTATAACCATTATGAACAACAATTTATTATACTATACACATACACTAAATTAAAATTAAATCATCATTGGTACAGTTCTTATACTAATATACTGCAATAACGTAACATAGCAAGATGGAACCTTTGTTTCGACTTGAAGTGTATCTTACATGTAAACCACAATAATATTATATCATGCCACATCATGCGTATTATATAAACAATGAATTACATTTTCTCAAACAACACAATATACTTTGTATTATAACAAATAAATTTGTTTTTGTCTTGTAGAAATGTCACTGTCCACGCAAAACATATGTGTGTCTATGAGCCACATCCCATGCATGTTAAGTCAACGGTGGCTGCAGTGGTAGCAGTCATAGTGTCACCAAAGAAACATCATAATTTGACTGTTCTCGTGAGGAATAAGCGGCGTAGAAAATTGTCACAGTCGCCTGAGTAAATATCGTGAGTAGAAATCAGAAAAATATTTGCTTTTTTTCGCCCTTTATAATGCTATATGGCCATATGGGCAATTTTTCCATCGTCATGTAAACCACCGACGATACTTTCCACCACCTCGTTTGACCCACTCATCACCTCGACCCCTACAGACCGCGCCACTATTGCCAATTTATTATCGAACAACATTTCGGTCCCTCCTGCGGTGGTAGTAGTGGTGACAGCGGTGGCGGACTCTTGCGGTCACTGTGTATATATATATTACGACACACTATAATATAATTTGGTTCGGTTTATTTTCCGATACAGTAGAAAGCCGTCGTATATATATACAGAAGTAACGAATTGAGGTTTAATTTTCGTTCGTCCCCAGTGCATTGAGATCAATTCCAAAGAATTTTACCACTGCTCTTTTTTTTTTTAGTTTCAGTTTTCCATACCGTAAAAAAAAAAAAACAAATTCCAAGGACTGATAGTAATAATTTATTTGAATTGTTAAAAATTGTTTACCACAGTTGTATTATAAGTCCATGCACACATTTTTGTATTATAATAACCGTAAATAAACTCATATGACGATTTATTCAACGTAATATTTGTAATATGTATTTTCCCAACAACCATAACAATTTCATATTTTTAGCTGACGTGGTAACGTGTACAGCTCGTTTAGAGTTCTTCGCTTGATAGAAAAATAGTGTGTTGTATAATCATAGTTCTTAACACAACGTTTGAATACAATATAAATAATTATATATATCGTGTCAATTTGTTGCTGAGTGAGCCAAAGTTTTGAATTTGATTCAATTAATGTAAAATTATTTAATTTGCTTGTACGCTGGAATAATGTGGAAATAGTAATTCTAGACGTAATCACTATGAAGTTGGCTCACAATAGTTTAGAATTTACATTTAATCTGAACGGCGAATATTAGGTTAAATCCATGTTGATACACTACCTATAAATAATATATGGTCTAATTATTCTTTTCGACATACAATATTATTATTTATTAAAAGAGATTATAATAATAAATTGTGGTTATTGTACGTCACATATAATATTGTAATACTTAAATTGTATCAATGAAATGTATTACCTACTTAGATATGCATTCCGATCGCCACAGTCGCAATCGGCCGAGCTTATTACATTTATTCATCTTTATAGAAATGGTTCATTTTTAAAATTTGAAGTAACAAAATCTCACCTTGTATGAGTGGACGGTGAAGAGTACAGGAATTATACATTTTATTTGCTATCAGCGTGGGAGGTAAATGGCTGTTATAGAATCCCCTTGGATAAAAAAAAAGTATGGAATCCTCAAATTGTCGGAGCCAGGGTAGGGTGACATCCATGCGTTGAAAAATAATTTATAATAAAAAAAGAAAAAGTAATTTGAGGGGTAGAATTAATAGATGGTTAGTGGACTATAGAAAATGAATATTTTAAAGATATTACTAAAATATGTATATTAATAATAATAAAAACGTGCATCGAGGTAAAAACGTTTGTTAATTTGTTAAAATATTAAAATCGAACCAGCATTTATTTTATTTATATTTTATATAAGTTTTTCTTTGTGAGGTTTCGTTAATGTACATATTGTTATACGCGATTACGGTTATTTCGGATAGTATATTATTTTTTATGTTTTAATAGTAGTAGTTTCAACTGAAATCTAGCTAAATATAATTTCAAAATTCACAAGTTTTGACGTAGTGATAATTTATTTGAAGTAAAATTGTATCTATGTTATTACGCTGAATTTAAATATAATTTTCAAAATTATAATATTATATAGTATGTTTACTTTTATTTGTATACATCTGGGAATTTAAATAATTCTGACAGTTACATAATTCATTATATAATTCATTCATCGAGTAATTAATATAGGTGGATAATGTTCATTTCAACAATACAAAATATAGTTGTTATGTGTTTTTCTATTGTTGTGTTAAACAATTATTTTGAAAATGAAAATCCAATTAAACGATTAAAATTTAATTATACCAGAATGAACACTATTAAAGGTTATAACTCAATTTATTACGAAATATTACTTATTATTTACAATTAAATATAAATATTATATATCAAGTTAGGTTTCAAATTTGAAAAATTTATGTTTATTAAGATAAAAACTAAAAATTAGTTGTACATTTTAGAAAACAAAATTAGACTTTTTTTTAACGTTCAAGGATATCATCTCATAGTTATACTTTATCAAGTTGAATACTTATTGTTAAGAATATTGAAAAAATGAATTATATATATTATGAGCAATTAGAATACATTTTTAGGTTAATTATTTTTAAACATAAAAAACATGGAAAAATTTTAATTTATATTTTGTATGGGTATGATCTATAAAGTTTATAATGGAAAAATAATCTTATATGTCCATGATACAATTCGGTTAATGTGAAAACTTTTTTCGATTATAAAATTATATTGATGGATTGATAAATGAGTGTTCGGTTATAAAAAGCTTGTGCTGTATATATATAGTATTAAGCGCATTTGTATGATGGAGTTTGATTTTTTGGTATTATATACGCAGTTTTCAAATATTCGGTTAAAAGTTCATCTGGGTGTAACCGTCATACTTTGCTCGGCATTTCCGACCAAGTGAACTTGCACAGAACTATTCGATAAAACGTTCAATATATTTTATTTGATTTATTAAAAATACCTCAACGGCCACGCCCGAATAATGTTTCCTCTTCAAAAATGGATTTCCTCCGACGCGAACGATGATGATGATAATAATAATATTTTAACCGACCATGTCGAGGAATAGCAACTTTGAAACAAAGTGAACAATTATTATTATTTCGGCGAGATATTTGTACAATAATTTATAATAATAATTACGTAGAAAACATGATTATATTCCCGTACAATAAAAACGTTCTGTCAAGTTGTCCGCAGCAGTTTAATATACCATGTTGACGGCAGTTTTGTATTGTGAATGATAGATATAATATAGTATACGCTCAGTTGTTGCACGTAAATATCGTTTACTCAAAACACTGATAACACTGCATTAGGGCCGTCGTCGTTTTAACCCCAAACGAACGCCGTTGATATGACGGAAGCACGTCACAATGTTATTGTGTACACAGGAAATGCGTATCAATTTGAAGTTCTACTAATAATAATAATGTTTCGGATCACGATTTAAATTACCTATTATTAGTTGTAGTAGTAGTTATCGCGTGGGTGACGGTATTGCAGGTGTCTGATAGATAACAATATATAGGTACCTAATATACTATTGTAATATTGTATAGGTATTGTACTATAGGTACAACTAAAATAAAGGGAGGTCTGATGCTAGCATGTATAGTAAAGTTTTTGTCTAAACAAAGGATTAGATTTTAACGATGATAATCAACTCATACCACTCACGGGTGATCATGAGTCATTTTCAATCACATGTGGTATATAGTATTATAGCCTATAATAGGTAAACAATAAAGAGCATAATATGCAGTGGCGGATCTACACACGAGGCAGCTGCCCCATGGCGCCAGGTCTAAAAAGGCACCTAATGGACCAATGGGTTGATTCTATTTTCAAACAAAATTTAAGTTTAGACTCTAGTCTGTAAGACTGAGTGAATACTTATATTGAAATTGTTGATCGCTTAACATCCGAATTAGGGAGAAGAAAAATTGCATACGATGAAATAAATAATAATTTTGGATTTTTGTTTAACTTAACTAAATTCAATTCTGGTAAACTGGCCAAGTGTGCTAATTTATTACATAAAAATTATAAAACCTACCTAGTTCATTTGCAAATTAATGTTTCCATTTTAAAGGCTATTTATTTATCAAAAACAAAAACTGAACCCATGATTATACTTGAAATGCAACAGTTGATCATTGAAAATAAAGTTCAAGAGGTTTTTCCATATATAGAAATTGCAACCAGGATGTTCTTAAGTATTCTAGCAAGTAACTGCTCTGCTGAAAGGTCATTTTCTGCATTGAAACGCATTAAAAACTATTTAAGATCTAAATTAAATAAAGAGTTGCTAAATGATTACGTCATATTACATATTGAAGCAAAGTTAGAAAAAACTTTCAAGTTTCATGAAGTGATTGACAAGTTTGCTTCAACAAAAGCCAGAAAAAAATGTATCTAGTTTAAGGTTATAATAAAATATTTGTGTATATATAAATTTATAAATGTATAATGTTTCTATCGTTCATTATAAGTTACTGATAGTCATTTTTTGAAAACATTTTTAAAAAAGATATCCATTTAGTCACAACTGCAGTCAAAATATTGGCGGTCCGTCCAGACATTCAGTTGAAATATTTTATACAAAGAGGGGGGAGGGGGGGCACCAAAAAAAAAATTGCCCTGTGTCGAAAAAATACTTAATCCGACACTGATAATATGATACACAGCTTCACTATTAAGGAATTTGAAAATTGTAGAAAATTGAATTTTAAATTATGTTGTATAAAATAAAATAAATAATACTATGCTATTTTTAATGAAACATTTGTACCTGATGGTGCTTGGGTAACTGACCGCAGTATTGATCTGTAAAAAATGTTTAAAGTATAAGTAATTACCTATATAATATCATTTTTTTTACTGCAATACATTTTTGGTCGTTTAAAATAATTCGTTTAGCTATCTAATAATCGTAATTAAATTAAAAAAATATATATTATTAATTTTTGTACTAAAAAAGAAGTAGCGTGGTCCTTTAATCCGCCCCATCCTTAACCCATCACTTAAGACAAATTATAGTCATAATCCACGTGGACACTCATTGCCCGAGACTAGATGTTTAGGGTTCGTTGTGATGTGCACAACGTACATACACCATAAACTCGTGTACCTATCTACCTACGGAACGGAACCGTCTATTTCATATTATAATAATATTATGTAATGTATAGTATTCGACTGAAAACTGAACGAAGGCATGAGGCCCGCATAAGTCTTCGTAAGTGTAGCTTAGACTAGGTTCTACCGTCATAATAATACGTATGCGAACGACTTAATATATTGTATTGTATAAATATATAGAACTACGCCAACTCTGCAGTGGAAAGCAGACTTAATATTTATATCGATATGAAAATTGTATAATGTGCAATGTGTGCTCCGCTCGAACTTTTAAGTCGATATGGTATAGGTACATAATACATAAAAATAATGCATATTACATACCTATATAATAATATATACCTATATCTATGCATCCAGACGGGTGTATAGCGTATTAGCGTATAGAAGCCATTTTCCGGCAGTGTATTAAAATATAGCTGCTACCTATTGCAATGTACATAAACGTACTTATATCCGTATGGGTACGTGACCGAACGACGCGCCCCGCGGAATGACCTCCGAATTCCTTACATAAATGAGCCGGGCGAAACATCTTCTCAGCAGACGTCCTCTACACCTTTCGCGAGCGCCAAAACCATTAATCACCCCCCCCCCCCCCCCTCCAATCTCTCTCATACACAATATGTACAATATATTTCCCGTTTATCTCCGTGGCGCTCGTAATCATTCCCCACAGCCATCGTCACCAATACGCGGCGGCCGATCAGAGGTCCAAATGCCTTAAGTAATGATAGTAATAATAATAAAAATACCAAAAATGAAAAGTCTCGACGACAGACCGCTGCCACTGCAGTAGAGTAAAAACGCATTCCTTGGTCAAACATATCGTCGGATTTGTATGTGCATAGTATGAGCCTTTTGATCATTGACATTCCACGCTCGATTATTATAATCTAAAATATATCTGCAGACAGTAATGTCAGTAATAATATACAAAATGGCCCGCCGTTTTTTTCCGTTTGATATTTTTTATTTGTTTCAACTCAACACAGAAAAATGGAAAATTGAGCAAGGCTACCCCATATATATTCATAATATTAGGTTCGACAGACTTCATAAATGATAAACACGTAATAAATTCCATACAGGTGTTTTTTTTTTACTCTAGAACAGTGGCCATGTTATGCACCACAGTAGGAATACGTTTACATTCTATACTTCTGTGATGATTATATTATTATAATTTATAACTTTATGAAGTGATTAGTTTTATCTATTTTTTTGGTAAGTAAAAAATTTAATGAGAAAATAGTAATCTGCAAAAAGTTAATTAAATGAATATACTGAGCATAAAGTTTTTTTAGGCAATCTTCAAATAGGTTTTGTTAAACTTTTTAATTTTTTAATTCCATAATTTATTCCAAACAAAGTTGTAAATTCATAGCATGCGCATAAATTTGGTAATTCTGGCATAGTATTTAAAACAACTTTCAACTTGAATACATTTATAAAATAACAAACTAAATTATGTCAACGTTTTAATGAAACATATTATATTTAAAATCATACAGATATAATTTCACCGAATAGAATTGTAATATTTTAGACAAATCTGTCCAATTTGTGTTTAATGTACGCTTAACAAACAGGTACTGCGCCAAACAAATGATTATTTAACTGTTTAATTTTAACTAAACACAACAAAAATCGTTTGATTTATAGAAATTCGAACAATGAATTGGTTTGATCGACGGTGGGTCACTTCAATTTATGTTTAAACTGCTGGTGACGCGTGTATAAGTACGAGATACAGATACAATGGAACCACTATCTGGTAATTTCCTCACAATCATATCACCAACATAATAGTATGACATTTATTATGATAAGAATTATTTAAAATCGTGTTCAAATTAGATCGAAATTGAACAAAAATAAATAACAAAACGACTGTGAACACAATATTATATTCAATGAGCATTGTGATACGATAATACAAAATATATTTTGTACCTGTTGCCCCGAGTACATAATATAAACAGTGAAATGTCCCCGAAATATTGACTTTGTATAACTCATATGCAAAATATTATAATATTACACAGACCGAAAATATTTTTCAAATCATTATTATTTTTGCTTCAGCGGCATAATATTATATATAGCTGTATACTACTCCCCAGCCACTGCAGTTGGTACTCGAGATCTGAGTGTGCATAGCAGTGGTGGCGGTGGTGGTGGTCAGCAAAACTTCAAAGTCCTCGTTATACGCCCTCACGGTCAAGTGCGATCAGAGATCTAGAGGACTCGACGACGTTTTCGGCCGTCTCCCGTGATCCACCCTCCCGGTGTCGAGGGCAATGACGGTGGTGGTAGCAGCGGTGTGTATAGACGCGTGACGGATGTGTGTGCGAGAAGTTTGGGGTACAAGTCCGTGAGCAGAATACGCTTTACGCTGCTACCGACTGAGGCGGGCAGGGTGGCACTGTGGCGGCGGGTGGGTGTGTGTACGAAGGGAGAGAGTGGCGGACGACTCGTGAATCGATATAAGGGTGGCACATACCCCTCTACCGCTATTACTACCGCCACACTACTATATTTATATACACAACCACCTCCGATGCCTCCACTCTATCGCGACCGCTACTGGTGACGTGGTGGCGATATGTACATAGGTGTACGCTAAAATCGATATCGGGCGGACACACGCCGTACGACTTAGAGGTTTTGTGGATATTTTGACATTCGTATATATATTATATTATGTATGACGTAGCGGAGTGATGGCGTAAGGGGGTCGAACGTAGGATGGAGCGGATGGGTAGGTGAGCGGGGATCGCGATTGTTATAGGATTTTTTTGGTCGGTGCGATGCGAGGGCGAGGGGTTCAAAACTTACTCTCCTGCTCTGCGTGCACAAACACACAAAATATAGGTTTTTCTAATGACCAATCGTAAGACGATATTAAAATTCACGGTTCGCGTGTTCCAAGTTAGTTTTCCCAAAAACCACGGAACAGCATAATAAAACGGCCTCAAAATGTGGTTTTTACGTTCAATTCCGTATATACATATATAATGTATATTACATATATATATATATATATATTACACATTATGTAGGTAGGTAGGTAGGTATACTGTACTAATGTTGTAAAATAAAAATAAAATTCCACGCACGTGTGGTCATAGTTACACCATAGAGTAGTATAATATTATATTATAGTATAGTGATGTGTACAGTACTACAGTGTATACGAAGCATAATAGCCGGACTTTTGGTGGCACAAAATGTTATTAAAAATTGCAAAGAGCTGTTATAATGTCAATACAACGCCAATTAAAAAGTTTTCTTTTTAATGTTTTTAATACTTTGATAAATGTATACGATTTGTGTTCAAGCCGAATTGCTTTAATAAAAATAGCTCCGACATAGAAACACTTATAATAATACTATTTTAAATATGTATGACTTAAAAACACGGGAAACCAAAATATATGTTCGATATTTTACACTCTCGATTAAATAATATTTATAAATAACATCATTCACATATGTACAAACTGATACGATTTATATTAATATATTTTCATTGAACTATGATCATGAATATATAGTGATTATAACACACGTATGTAGGAAGTTTGTTTTAAAAATAATAATGACATAGATAGGTACAAACTACAGTTTTGAACATTTTGCATACCTATAACGTTTGTAGTTTAAACTTAACTTAACCACGAGCGTATGAAAAATAGAAAAAAATAAAATATAATTTTTTAAATGTGTATTGAAATAAATTAAAACAATTTAATAAAAATAAATGTAATATGGAAAACATATAAAATATACACAAGTATAGTAGGTATCAATATGTATGACACTTGAATTATATTGTTGTGAATTATTATGATTAAATGTAGTTTATTTTATGAATTTAACATTTCATTTATTCTTAAAATATCACGATCAAAATTTTTTTTCTAATTTTCATATTTTGCTTAAATAATATATACATTTAAAAATATAAAATATAAATTTATAATTGTTAATATTTACTTATAAGTTATAACTGTACTTAACTTGTATTGCATTTTATTAAAAATCCATTTAAAATACTTTTCAGCCAAAAAACCATTAAGTCCGTTGTAAAAGTTTTTTTAAAATACCGTCAAAAATGTTATTAATAAATTATAATATAATATTTATAAACAACTCGTATTTATCTTAAGAAATCGCAATAAATATTTCAATTTGTATAGGTACGACCTTTGTAACAACATCGCCATCGCGGTCGTATGCCTCAATATTATATTTTTATTTAAAGGAAAGCATTTTTTCTTCTGTTTTATAGAGGCAATAAATGAATTGAACTATTGTAATTATTTTTAGAATATAAATATAAGAACAGTTAATTAATTTTCTTCCCGTAAATAATGAGTCGTCAACATATTATAATAACACGATGTAAAAAAGCTCACCAACAATCATTTTACTGGCTTCGACAATTGACAATAGCGGGATGATTGTATCAGCAATCAACATATTATTATAGAAGTTTTAAATAGGTAATATTTTGTCTCCCTCCCCCCTTTCACAATTGATCGTTCACATTTTCACCGTTTAATAATTGTTGGGTTTCAGCTCATTCTAGGCGTTTGTAGATCTGTTATTCAAATAATTTGTATATTTAACGTTAATCATATTTTTATAATATTTTACTATGTTCGTAGGTATATTATTTAAATCGGTATATAGACGTTTTTGAGGTATGCAGAGAGTGTATTTTAAGGTGTAACGTAGATTTACTGACAACTACTATTTTAATATTATACTGTATACTCTAGCTTAGCAGTAAATTGTGTTCTTGTAATAACATGAAAAGCTTGACTAGAGCCAAGAATAAGGGTATATAGTTCAGTGCTTATGCGCTTGAGCGTACCTACCTACATATTGTTTCATATTATTTTATATACGTGTATAGTGCACGCAGAGACCGACTTTAACTCTACAGTGTAGGTACGGACACTGCCGCCTGTAAATAATTTAATTTTCGTTACACAACTATACGAACTAAACATGAATTACTCCATAGAAACAACTACTATACATTACATACATGGTACGACTATTTCATCACGAACCCTGCAATATTTCTGGAAAATGGAGATTTTTTTGTTTTTTTCGAGCAATATACAATGTTTTTACTATTATTATTATTATAGCTTGTTTAATCATAATAAAAAAATAAATAAATTCCTCGTTAAGTACAGATTATGTATAACTTGTAAAAATATAAAAAAATGCTGGTATTTCCAAATATATTGCCCGGTTCTGCAATAAAATATCAGTCCATTTATATTATAGACACACAAAGACGTGATGAAATAGTGTATTATATAGGTACTCTCCTCTGGGCTATTGCTATCTTTCTCTCAATTATGTAGGTATGTATAAATGTTTATTGTTTACCCTGTTTATAGAAATGCAGCACCTTATTACTTCTACACGGTGACGGCGTCATTAGGGGTTAGGACGTTAGGGTCCTATCGAAACGTCCAAAACTTCAATCGTCGTTCTAAAACTAAATCTACATTGTTTATATAGATAGGTTCCTTCTCGAATTATTTCGAATAACGTTTTGCAAATTGCAATAGTTCAATATTAACGAGGCAGGCGAGGTCGTCCCGATGGGCTGTCAAAATGTATTATCTTCATTATACATCGAACAAAATAAATGATTCATTGAAATTTATACGACAGTGTAATAAAGTTTAGACTAGGTATCAATACGTATATTTTTATAGGTATTAAAATATAACCGTTTAGTAATTTAATTTTTGTTATCCCTTTTAAAATGCACATTGTTGCTTATAAATTATATAAGTTAACTATGTATAATGTCATTTGACTAAAGCAGTTTTATAATAAAAATAATAATGTGTATTATCGCGCTGAGGAATACACAATAATACTGTATGGAATCAGAAGACACACTGACAATTTTTTTCCAAATCAAACACAGCTTGTACATAAAAAATATATAAATACATACGAAATAGTAAATAAATCTTACCTCAATTTTACCTCACTTTGAGGGTAATTTCCAACAAAAATAATTTGTATCTAGTTGGTATTATTGAGGGGACAAAATTAAAAATGTTCACAGTTTATCAAAATAATAGGGGAAAAAAATAATAAGAAAAATGGGAATTTTAACAACAAAATAGTTTTTGAGAAAATCAATTTTGACGATTTTGTTGGTGTAAATAAAAAAAGAAAGTAATACCATGAATAATTAAATTTTTCAACAAAAATGTTCATATTAGCATTATATATATAAAAAAAAAAAATGTTCTTAATTAAAAATCCTTGTACATTTTATTCTAGGTTCTTCATAAGTTCATATATAAATTAAAATATATTGAAAATACAGTAACAATATGTTTTTTGAAGCAGTTAAAGCTACCTAGGTTATTGAGGTAATTCTTAAAAACCACGAAAAGTTTCAAAAATGTCTACATTTTAGATTCTGAGTGGAACGATGAATGTATTGATTTTACAATTATGTGTGTTTTTTTTTTTATTTTTGTGTCTGTCATTACCTTTCAGGACAGTAAAAGTGCTTGGATTTTCTTCAATAGTAACTTTTCTGATAGGAAAGTGAATCTAGTTGGGACTTTGGGGGGTCAAAAGCAAAAATTTCCCAGTAGTTTTCAAAAGCGACGTGAAAAACAAAAGAAAAATTAAGGAAAAACGGGAATTTTTACGTAAAATTTGTTTTTGAGAAAATCGATTTTGGTTTTTGGTGTAACTCTAAAACAAATGACCGTAGGGATATGACATTTTGACTGAATGTTTATAATTGCATTTCCTATACACCATAACATTTTCCAAATATTTTGACTTATTTTGAGCTGTTTACGGACATTGTCAATTTCCATTTTTTTTAGTTTTTTTTTTCTATAAATATCAATAAAATTTTATCTGTTGAGTTAAAAAGCTTGACATTTTAATAGAAGGCTCCTAGGTTATTGTTTTTTTATAAGCATTTAAAGTTCAAATTTTGACAACATTTATCAAATTTATAATTTATTAATTATTTTGTGGTTAAAAATTTATAAAATGTTTAACTTTTATGGCTAAGGATTGAAAATTTAAAACAAGGCTCCACGTTAATAGGTTATATATAAATTACTTTATTCACAATAATATCATCAAATATACTTGGTAATATCATAGGCTGACTGACCGTTTTCGCTCAGAATCGTTTTTCTTATACAATGATATTATATCATTGAATTCAAATTTAACACCATCCATTACAGTGACCTACTTGTAACCTACTGTACAGCAGAGCGACATCCACTTACCCACTTTTTTATTATTCATACTTGAGATTTTAAAACTTAATATAAGGTTGTTCATAAATGGCTCTTTACTGGATTTAAATAAAAAACTATCGTAATTATTCCACAAATATTTTTTATGAGCGTCAGAAATTTACATTTTGATGATATAGGATACTCATGTATAAAATTTCACCAAATATTTATATTGTTATTTTCAACATATTAGTATATCATTTTCAAAATGTTTTGAATTTTTTGAGCTGTTTATTAACATTTATTTAGTTTTTTTCTATAAATAATGAAAACATATTTTTTGGTTGGTCTTGATAACATATAATACACGATTCTTCATAAGTTAGTATTATAGCTATTTAAAAATATTAAAGTTACATTTTATTATCCACGATTTTATTTTGCGCGTTTGAAGGTAAAATGTTGCCATGTTGTTCGTTATAGTTATAAACATTTGGAAATTATTTGTAAAAATTTATAAAATGTTCAATTATTATTATATCGGAGACTTTACCATTTAATACAAAGTTTCTCATAAGTATAGCTTCAGTATTTGAAACCAGAAAATCTAAAAAATATTTTTGCAAATTGAGTTAATTTGTTGTAATTCAAAAATATTATTCGTGGGGACTTGAAACTTTTGAGTACTTAGATTATTATATTTTATATACACAATGGCATATTCAAAACATTTAGATAAATTGTAGGTATGCTATTGCCTATTAATACCACTAACTTAAACTTACACGTTTCTACGGTAAGTCAGTATTGACTGAAAAGGTAATAATAATAATATATGATGATATAAATATATGCTATTATGCCTAATAATTAAATATTAATAATATAATAAATGTTATGTTATTGTCAAAAATTAATTCAACTTACCATATCACTACTACTAATAGTGTTGTCAATTACTGTAATAGCAATTTAATTACCATAAATATATTGTAGGTAGTCCATAGATAAAATAATATTTTAGTAATATAGACTCACAGCAGTCTTCACTTAGAATCGTTTTTCGTATGCAATGATTTATTATTGAGTTCAAATTTAATATATTACTTACTGAGTAACTCTTACTCCTTAAGGACGATGTACACTCGACATCAACTGTGCAACAGAATGATTATCTATAGGTACGTGCCCCATTTTTCAATTCATTAAAAGTTATACTAATATAATATTATGTTATAAGGCTAGGTTGAATCTATGAGTAAGAAATGAAACTAAATAATCTTGAGAAACTAATTTTTCCTATTTGTGCAACTATTTACAACTGTGATATTATTACCACATGCAAGGCGATGTTGACGAAATCACTGTATTATGTACTGAAAGTTATAAAATTTACCACTATCGTAGTGGTGTGAATGGCAGACAATGTTTTGAATGTTTCCACCCTTTTTCGTTAAAAAATATCACGTACGCGTGAAGTCATGCGAGTGTGTGTATGTGTGAGAGGTGAGAGTCGTTATCGAGCGTAGTAAAGATATACCTCCCTCCCCCCTTCCCCGTTATTTGCTCCGTCACACTCGAGGGTCTGAGTTTATTTGTTTAAAAAAAAATTACTGACTGGGTCTCGGCCAATGGATACGATGATGGTTGATGATGTGGCTGCAACAACAACAAAAAAAAAAAACTACTATTAAAAACCTCTTTTGTCGCTGGAAATGTTGTTTGTACAAGCGAAACGAAACGTTTTCATCAATGACGGCCATTATAATTGGAATGAAGATTTTTCGAACGAAGAACGGAAACCTGCACCTTATTATAATAATAATCAGGAGAACAGTGTGGTATACATGTGGTATACATTGAGTATAGTTGACAAGCTACGTGGAGGGCGAATGGGAGTCTTTAAACGATGCAGCAGCGTTCGTCGCATGTTGCAGTGGCCTTTCGTCTGGCAATGTTGTGTACGCGTTTGGATATTGTGCACACGTCTCATTCGCTTCGTTAGTAATAAGCCGATCTCTTCTTTTTCATTAAACATCTAACTCGTCCTAAACGGAATAAAGGGTTCAGGAGCTATAGTATTTAATCAACTCTTTCAAAAGCGCCGTAATAACGAGCCCATTTAATCCTTTCAACGATGACTTACAGTAATAATCTGAAACGAAAATGTGATATCTCGAATAGGAATTTAATAGTAGAAAATAATCCCGATTCTCTCGAACAATATACCGAGCAAAATCGATTCATTCAATATTGACGTATACAATAATTGCAGTGGCTGCATAGTCACTGGTGTGCAGGATGGTTATTGAAACCTTCATCCTTTGTATTTTATGTCATCAGTAACCATTCGAATAATCACATACGCAGCGTGCTTCAACACATAGTCGTTTCTTTTTATCACCAAACTGTGCTCGAGACTAGTCGTTCAAGACAGTCGAGGGATGAAATCACTTTGAGAATATTTCTTATAGGTCTTTTTTTTCGTATGCTCAAAAATAATTTTTTTTATAAAGAAGACCTATATAGGTACTTATATAGGCTATAAAATATTTTTGTGATGCAAAACGATATAATATAAACACTTGGATGTATAATAATGAAACTAAATGATACAATTTAATGTAGGTACCTAAGTAATGTAATAATAAGTAGAATTATGATGGTGAATGGTCGACTCGATATTAAAATATAGATTTCTTTTGTCACAGAAAATAATATAAATTATCATGTAAGGCGAATAACACATTCACCACATCAATAAGACGGTTTTTAATATCTATAAAATATAGTGTTTTCTTAATGATAATTGTGTGTAAATCGTTATTTGTTTGATATATTTTGTTAACCTAATTTCGTCTGGTGTTTCAGAATGGGGTGGGAGATTGGCGTGTGGGTGATACGATCCACGGCCGAGGTGCATCTGGGTTCAACTGCAGACATGAGGACGCCATGTTAAGGTTTGTCGGGCGTAGTGGTACAGCCGTGGTAATCGGGGCTTGGCCCGCGAGGGTGACGTTAAATGGTGGCTGCAGTGGTTTTGTTTTGTTTAGGTTAACATGGTAGGTGGTCACCAGCCGCAGTCGACGGGAGGCGCCAACTGCACGGGCACTATGATGAACATACTGAACATAGACGCCGAGAACCGGGTGGTGCTGAACGTCGGCGGCATTAGGCACGAGACCTACAAGGCCACCCTGAAGAAAATACCCGCCACGAGATTGAGCAGGCTGACCGAGGCGTTGGCCAACTATGACCCGGTGCTAAACGAATACTTCTTCGACAGACATCCCGGCGTGTTTGCTCAGGTCCTCAACTATTACAGGTGAGTGCTATATACTATATATTACTATAATAATTACCACGGGACCTCAACTATATTCCACGGAAAATCGTGAAGTAAAACGAGTAAAGTAAAGTAAAGTAAATATAATAAAGTTTGAGAATAAAATATTGAAAAACAGAGATCATCTATGCGGGCTGTATTTCCCTCTAGCAATTAAAAAAAAAAAATTATGAAATTTAGTTGATTTTACAAGGCGGTATCGTTATTCCCGCAGAGTGTATTTTTGAGGACAAAATGGCATCGGCACCGGGTGCCTTAAAACAAATATAAGAGTTGAATGTATAGCTATTATATTGGTGCTCAAAAACTACCTAACTGAGTTAGTGAAAATTTCAAATTGTTCTTGGAGATATCAAGAGAGTTTAAAGAGTAGTTTGAACCACGTTCGATTTCTACCAAGCGCTATAACCAATCCACCACAAATTAATTGTCCATCTACGTCGATTTAATTCGCAGAGCGACATAAATTCACCCGTGACCTGAGGTAGGTAGGTACACAAAAACTAACATACATTAAACTTATAAAATATAAATTTTGTATTTTTTAATTTTATGCCCTGCAAAATTGGGTTATATAACTAAAATTGGATGTTCGGTCATCCGAAATTAGTTAATAACCTCAAAAAACGACTGGACCGTTTTCAATAAATGTTATTTCAATAGATTATTACTTGAAACTTCTAGGTGTTTAGAGCTTGATTTTTCAAACGCATATTGGCTGTAGATAGCTAAAGGTAGCTCGCCCATGGTTTTTTTCAGCTTACGAAAATGCGTAAGAAAATTGTTTTTTGTTTATCTAAAAAGTTGCAATTGGTTACATATTATATTAATACTATAATTAAAAGAAATATGGTACATACATTTTGTACATATATATTTGTTAAAAATACATAACTTAACCTATACATGATAAATAATAATTAATCAATTTTAAATACCTAGTGTTTAATATACAATTAACACTATTATGGTTAGGCGTTAGACACACGTGTCTGGAAAATTGTTAAATCAAGAAATATTAACCATTGGTTTAACTTTATTTTAAATCGTTGTACACAATATGATAGTGGTGTATACAGCGTGAAAAAATTTAAATAACATAACTTGATTTTGATTATATTCACGGTTACACAAATATTATAACCGCGTGATATACAAATCTATAAATTACATTTGTATGTAGTATTATAGTTAAATAACTGACCTTTGGCAAAAGCTAAGTTATTCACATTTTCACTTCAATTAGTTATGTTATTAATTTGGTTAAAAAAATTAACCTTCTATAGTTCTATCCAACTCAATGTTCGTATATATATGCTATATATTCCGTTATAGGTTAAAAACGGGTCCAGATTCTTATATAAAAATATGATAGGTGATAATATAATATATAATATATAATATATTATACGGATACCCGGTATCGAAATATTCACGGTCTATATTTTAAGTTGTGGATCAATAATATTTATAGCTACTCGAAGATTATATTTATTGTAGATTTCAATATACATGGATATTAGATTTATGGAATTTACATTTAAAAAATATATACTATTGTGGTCTGCGTACATATTATTACTATATGTAATCAGCTTAAGCCAAAGCGTGGTGATTCTGTTCGCAGCATTAACTCCTGATCGGGTTTAAAAGTATGAAAAAAAAAACAATAATAACGTTGAATAGTTTATAATACAGTAGGTATAGAAATTCACAATATAAATACATTTAAATTACACATATAATATACATAGTGTTTATATATATATATGTGTGTTTGTGTGTATGTGTGTGTTTTACCCCATGTTAATGCATCCGAATATCGATTCGTGCGATTTGTTGGTTTAATGAAATTAACCACCACAATAATATTATATTGTTACGGTTACCCACAAGTGTGTATTGGTTTTTTGGTTGGAAACAACAGCTATATTTTAGTCACCGGTAGTCTTTGACCATAAGTAAATCGTGGTCGTGTGTAGTGTGTATTGTATGCAGTATAACACTATAAACATACATTTTTTTTTAAATTAATGATAATTTTTTTTCTAAAAATTTTAATTCTATAGAAATAAACAATGTGTATGAATTGTAGAGTAAAAGTCGGTTTCTAAATAAAAAAACAAAAAATACTCATAAATAAGTGACATTTAACAAATTATTATTATACAATGTATACAATGTAAAATTTGTGTATAAATATTTTTAATTTTTTATCGAACATATTTTTTTGCAAGTAAAATGGAAATGGTTTTTCATTTTAACCTTATGAATATAATATCATATGTATAATATTATAATATATATTGCTCCTATAGTGTGTCATATATTATATTATGTAGTTGCGTTTTCAGAAGTTTGTATTCTTATTTTATTTATTATTGTTTGTCAGACAGTGAGCTGTCGGAACTCGGAATATTCCTTTATACTCATCCATCTTCCATAAAACTCTCACAACTCACTAAATGCCTACTTTATGTCAGTCATTGGTGTTATAACTTGGTTTGGTTTAAATTTTTTCGCTGCAGTCATAATAATAATAATAATAATAATAATATTAAAATGACTTTTCGGGGTTAATATAAAAAATAAAACCAATAGGTTTTCCACGTAGAAATCTAACGAGATAGGTTTAATTCATTATTCGTACACAACTGCTTACACAAACAAACGGACCCACCCACAAGCCACAACCCGAAAAGTCAAGCTTTTAACTTCATTCTCATAACGTTTTCCCTTAATATTTCCGATAAATATATTTTATAATTATACTATAAAATAATGTGCTTACTATTTAACACCATGGCGTGATGTGGCGTAGTTACTTTTCGTCTTTATTTTGTTACAGCACTAATGTAGCTCATGTAAAACAATAATAATGATAGAAATAACGTACCAACAGCGCGAGCAAATCGTGGATATGAGTTATACCCTCGCCGTTAAAATTGTAGAAATATCGAAAAATACAGGATGATTGTTTTAAAACATTTTTAGGATTTATAGCTACTATTTAACATTTTATGACGATTATCAGGGTAGGATTTGAACTTGATTGTACTTGTGTTTGATAGGTTATATTTTATAAACTAATTTCATAACTTATTAACGGATGAAATATCAAAAGTATTTAGGGCATATATATTTGCATAATCGGAGTTTTTTTAATATTTCAATGGCATATTTTCTGTTTTTAGGGTTCATTATTAGTACGTATTTGATGGTTACTAAAATGTTTAATAATATTATAATATTAAAAACTTTATGTATTAAAAATAAAGTCAATTATTAGTGGTATGAATTCATTTTAAGTGCCTATATTTATAAACCATGTTACGTTATAAAATATACTGACATTTGATAAAAAAAAAAAAAAAAAAATGAATTACTTGTATTTTCTAAGATATTGTTCGTTTAACGATGGAAATATAATCATACTGTATATACGTAAAAATATTAATGGCCAAATCCCTCTCCGCTGTATCAGTAAGTAAAAACTCCCGGGAGAACTGCAGTAAAGAATAATATCGTGGAATATCGTCATATTATCATATCGTAAGTGTCAAGCGCGTAAAAAGAGCCACATTTTATGCCTACGCGTGAAAACGGCGGTTTTGGTATTTTCGTTTTTATTTCATTTCCGTTTCGTAGTAGGTATGTATGTTATTAGGGACATTATGGTTAGATTAGGTTGGCGCCGAAGTTATCATTTCGATGTATTATTATTATTTTCGTTTACCAAACTGGTGGGAGGGATAACGCAGATTTTCGTGTGACCGATAAAAACCAACACCGGCGCGAAAACTGACGATAAATCGGCGAGATATTACTGTCGTTTCTGAACCGATGTAGGCAATAATTTTTCTTCTTCTTGGGAACTGACGACTGCTGCAGTCTATGCTGTACGCAATATTGATCCACCGTCTTTGCGCTTTTTGAAGAATCTAGACTTAACTTGTGAACGCGTAAATGAACGTGAAAGAGATTTATTTAATAACTGTTTCAGTGAATATTTTTCCAAAGGTAAAATTATTCACTGGACAGTTTTACTAAATCAAAATTAGGTAAACATTTGTATGTCACGATACGTTACTGAAAGATTTTTAACGTTTAGAATGTATATACCTAAACAAGAAATGCTTTCGTCGATTGTTTAAGTACATATTTTATTTTTAGTTAAAAATAAATTCTTGAGTAAACAAAATCATCTCGAACATTGAATGTTGTCCAAACGTCCGTATAATCTATATAATTTAGAAAAAAAAACGTTATTTTTTATATTTATCTATGTATACCAACGTAATTAATTATTCAGTATATTTTGTCGGTGTTATAAGACCTGATTGTATGTAACCGATGGGTGTTATTAAAATGTTGTTATTTTTTTACAGACTTTTTAAAAATAATTAACAGTGAATATATAATAATTCTAATTGAGAAATAATAGACTTAATTTCAATTATATCCATATTTTTAATCATGTCTAAAACGAAAATTCAGTTTTTAAATATTATTGCTCATAATAATAGCAATATTGCTTTATTTTATTTTATTCAGCTCATTTGTATTTCGTTTTCGATTTATTAACATACCAAATTATGTTTTTGCAAAGTTCTAAGCTTACAATAAATATAAATACCTAATCATAAATAAACGAAGAAATATCTTCTTTGTTAGTTGTCTGGTTGGACTTCTAGGAAGACTTCTAGGAATTAGCATACCAAATGTTTTCGCAAAGTTCTAAACTTACAATAAATATAAATACCTAATCATAAATATACAAAAAAATACCTTCTTTGTTAGTTGTCTGGTTGTAGGCGTGGTTTTAGCCTAGGTTTAGATGTTTTTTCACCGAACTTGGAGAGTATTCCTTCGGCTTTGTTTAGGTTAATGTTGAAGTTTTTTTTATTGGTTAATTATCTATGTTGGTAGGGAAATGCCGTGTCGTGAGCTATTGTTTGTTTCATATTAACTAAGATGCTTTGAGTGCTATTCATAGGAATTTGTATTGGAGAAATTGAAATTTTATTTCGAGGGTAAAGCGGCAGCCCTGCATATTCTGAGCATGCGTAAGATAATAGCAGTCTTATAATTGTCGTAAATTTGAGTAGACAGCATTTTATTTGAATGGTTGAAGTGTAATTTAATAGGGTATACCTATTTCGGATTTTTGTCCTTCTGTATCGTTGAAGGTTTAGTTTTTTTATTGATGTCGTCACAACTTAAATATGAATATACACGATGTCCCGTTATGTTTCAACTTAATATCTTTATTGCTTTATATATTATTGATCTTTGTGAAAACTGTCACTTGGTATGGCGGTGATATATTATATTATATCACCGCCATACCATGTGACTTTATTTCATACCATATTATGATTTTTATAAAGTGAGATATTATTTTATATGAACTGTTTTGTAGGGTAGTTCTTTTATTATATAACGCATTTTAAGTATATACATATATTGGTACCAACGACCCGAGTTTAATATACCTAATCATATCACAAATCCCTTTACCTCATCTAGTCATAAAAAATTATCTTAATATTCTGGTCGTCGTGGTCATTATCATTGGGGGAAAAATGAGCATTTGCAGATGATGACGAATGTTTTCACCTCACAAACTCTTCCGATATATTAACATTAGTGTTATGGAATTGTTCTAAAAACGTTCGTGAACCTTCTTCTCTATTACACCACAGTGTCGCTACCAATACCCCCTACCCTTCTGGAAAGCTAACCAAAATATCCCAGTTGTTTAATACGCTTTAACAGCAGCTGTCAAACATAGAAATTGACAAGTTGTCAGTCCATCGGCGAACCCGACAAACTTGGTCATATCATAAAGAATACGTATATACACATAATATATAAACGTTGCATAATATATATATTTTATATAATATGTTTGTGAGGTTTTTAACATAGTATTGATTTTTTGTCGAAAACACACACACACCCACAGATACATAATATATTATATAAATTATTATATATAATATTTATGTATGAAAATGAGAGAGATAGAAGAAAAAACAGAATAATGAAGGATTTTTTGTAACTTTGATATGTTTTACAAATAAGAAAATTTAATTTATATAAATAGAATAATATTATACAAAAAATAATAGTCGCATTGAGCTTAGAACTATTCTTCAAATTAAAATTATATAAGTAGAAAAATATAGGTACTTCCAACTAAGCAAAAATTATTTTATGATTAAATATAATATTATATGTATTTAAAAACACATTAACTAAATTATTTTTTAAACGAATTATTTAACATAAATCAAATATTATACTTTATACAAACAGCAAAAAAGTGTTATTTGAAATCGTTTAACTATTTAATGTATACGTATAAATAGTAATTATTAGTATTAAATAGAAATGATACTTAGAACTTTAAGCATCACATAAAAGTTCTACAAATATAGTTAAACGCTTATTGAGCCTCTTTTATTCTTACGACTTATACAAAATTTATCAACATTCACAAGACATATTATATGAGTGTGACATACATAACAATATTATGTTGGATGGGTAATAGTATATTTTAAAACAAATAAAATTTGTCAATGTCAAAGTTATATTAAAATTTTAAGTTGACAGTTTTATGAAATTAATTATATTATTTTTAATTGAATGATTCAATATTAGTTTTCTGAATTTACCCAAAAATGTCCATTTATCTCTGTGAAAATATTAAAACTTTTAAGTTATAATTTTGATTATTTTATTCTAGTTGTTAATTTAGCTCAGTAAATTTAAGTACATTAACTGTTTAATATTATGCCAGCTGTACGGTGATAGTATTCATTATTATTATTAAACATAGTGATAACAATGCAAACAAGCAAAGCAACTTTTCTACTACATTCTCATACAGTTATTGTTTCATCAAAGATAAACCACAAGCGTTGTTTCATATTTCCATATGGTATCGTATAAATAACCACTAGCCCATTATTATGACCTACAAAAAATGTATATTTAATGCTATTGTAACGGGATAAAACGGAGTGCCCATTTAGGTGGCGCACTCTCGTGGCCCGTTACCACACCGTCACCTGCAAATACTACCGCGCGCTCTTGCGATTGCAGAACCGGCGAAACACCGGCGAACGCCCAAACCCAACCGCACCACACAGCCACAGATAGCGCCCGTGCAGTACCCGATTTCCGGACGCCTGCCGCCCTCCGGGAAATCACTGATTAAATAAAAACCCCTCAACTTAAAACCAAAGTTGAAAGTAATCCAGAATCCAGACCAGTAGAGCTATCTCCCAGGATATTTTAAGTGGTTTTAGGTACGACCGGACCAACCAAAGAGACCAAAACCGCTACCATAACACAACCCCTATCGCGACGGCCAGACTTAACATAAGTATGGGCCAACGAGCACAGCAACAGCACCTTCGTCCCCTTCGCTGAGTGAGGCGAGTTAGTAAACCGGCCGGTACTTTGTGACCGGTAGACACGGGAACTTCCGCCAAACAATAGAACAGCGCCTTGCCTCCAGTCTGCAGAAGCCGGCCGGTATTTAATGACCGGCAGATACGGTGATGCCACAGACTGTTCCCACCAACTAGTGACGTTCATCCGTCCAGTTGGCTACCCTGTCCGCTATCGTTGTTGAAAACGCCGAGCCATCGCCGCCGTCGTCCAACCCGTTACGCCCGTTTATCCGAGAACGCCGAGCCGTCGCCGCCGCCGTCCGGACCCAGTTGTACCGCTACCGTTATTGAGGACGTCGAGCCATCGTCGCCGCCGTCTGATCCAGTTGTGCCGCTAAATTTATCCGAGAACGCCGAGCCTTTGCCGCCGCCGTCCGGACCCAGTTGTGCCGATACCGTTATTGAGAACGTCGAGCCATCGCCGCCGTCGTCCAACCCGTTACGTAAGCCTATCCGAGAACGCCGAGCCGTTGCCGCCGCCGTCCGGACCCAGTTGTGCCGATACCGTTATTGAGAACGTCGAGCCATCGCCGCCGTCGTCCAACCCGTTACGTAAGTCTATCCGAGAACGCCGAGCCGTTGCCGCCGCCGTCCGGACCCAGTTGTGCCGCTACCGTTATTGAGAACGTCAAGCCATCGCCGCCGTCGTCCAACCCGTTACGTAAGTCTATCCGAGAACGCCGAGCCGTCGCCGCCGTCGTCACCCGACTGTACCCCGTTGTACCATCACGACCGGAGCAGTACGACATCCACGAGGCTGCCCCACAGACATATACCTCATACCAATCCACAGACCCACATCGTGAGTTCAATGTATGATTCCCACCACTAAATGTATTCCCAGATAAATCATTTGTATTTTTGTAAACTCTTTGAGTATTAATATTGATCAGTAAAAGAAAATATTGTAAAAAATTGGATCAAAAATATTGTTAAAATATTAGTTGATGAAAATAAACGAATTATTCAAATATAACCTAAACGACAACCGTCTGTTTTCATTACATTGGCGCCCAACTGCAGTGCTCGATTAGGAAGAAATTCCACTTCGACCTACGAGAAGAAAACTACATCGTTTTTAGAAGAAAAACTACTTCGTGTCAATTAAGAAGAAAACTACATCTCTAACAATGGCACCGAAGAAAAACATATCCGAAGAGGCTTTCAACGCGTTCAGAGCGGAAGTGGAGAGAAACGGTCAATATTTAGCTGACCAGCTGTTGCAGAAAATTTACAAGTTAGAAGAAAAGTGCAACAACCTAGAAGACGAGAGTAACCGGAAAATCGGAGAAGTTGTGGAAAACTACGAAAGGAAAATCGATTTGATTGAAGCTCAACTCCATGATATAAAACTGAAGTATGAGAATAGCAGTAGACAACCAGTACATAATGACTGTAACAATAAAAAGGAACAAATACACAACACTGAGATATCGCGTCCGATATTCTATGGAAACAACCGCGATGGACACCCAATAGATTTTCTGTACCGACTGGAAGAATATTTTGCAGTAAAACAATCATACGTCGGTGAGAAAATAATTATTGTGGGTGATTGTTTAAAAGGAACCGCATCAAATTGGTTTTCTACCATCCGATTCCAACTCACCAATTATGATGATTTCAAGAAGGCGTTTATTGACGAATTTTGGTCCAGGGAAATACAAATCCAGGTATGGAGTCAATGTCTGAATACCAAGCACATACCGAACAACACCAACTACCGTGAACATTTTGCCACGTGGGCAACCAAACTTCGACACTTAGAAGTACCACGATTGTCTGAGAACGAAATTGTAAAGCACATAGCAAGACACTACCCAGGATACCTCAGAGCAATATTGGTGTCACTACCCGAATGTACGATACTCACAGCCATGAAGATACTAGGTGAGGAAGAGCAAAGTGATCAACCCACGGAAAACAAAGCAAATAATCAAAAAACTAACCAAAACGAATCCAACAACAACAGCCATGCTCAAAACAACAACAGTTGGAACAACCAGCGGAGTAATGGTTGGAGCAATATGCCACCACGCAATAACCGTTGGAACAACCAACCATACCGCAGCAATGACAAGCGAGGAGAGACCCAACAAAACAGCACACCGCAAACGGAAAAAATCCAACAGGTGGCAACGAATAGTGAAGAGCAAGCAGGATCTAGTGGCAATGAACAACATGCAATCAACTCATTGAATACCACTAATCAATCAGTTAGTCCGTATATTCAATGTACAATAGAAGGGGAGGAAGTCACCCTACTCATCGACACTGGAGCGACAATCAGTGTACTGACGAAGGAGGTGGTAGATATTATCACTAACAAAAATCCAAAAATCCCACAGCTTCCAGTGACCGGGATCCAAATCAGTAACGCGGTCGGAAAAAAGATATGCAAAGTATCAAAGCAGATTTTCTGTGAGTGCAAAATAGGGAACGAGTATATCCAAACCAATTTCATTCAGGTGGAGAATCTCAATGAAAAAGGGATAATTGGAGCTGATATATTGAAAAAATATGACGCTAAAATCAAATTCAAGGAACAAGTTATTCAATTCAAGATTGACCAGACCATACACAAAATACCGTTCGCCAACCAAAATCCAAGAGGGATCAGCGCCCAGGAGCACTTACTCAATGTAGAGATAAACGAAAATCCAGAAGAAGACCAAGTAGATCTTACCAGTGATGAGAAACAACAATTTATATCATTACTCGACAAATATGATGAAATATTTTCAGACAAACCAGGGAAAATTAAAACATTCCAGTGCCAGATACGAGTGAAGGCAGGGGACCCTATCCATCAAAAACAGTATCCCATACCAGTGTCCAGGATACCCAAAGTGGATGCAGAAATACAGAGAATGCTCAAATTAGAAATTATTGAAAAATCTACATCACCATGGTCATCACCGATTGTTTGCACAGAGAAGAAAAATGGCGACATCCGGCTCTGTCTTGATGCACGGAAAATCAACAAATTAGCCATATTAAACTACAGTCCAGAACTAAGGGAGAAATTCAAGGAACGGCACACAGTACAACAAGCCGACGAATATATTACCAAGCTGAGACAGCGACTAGATCGCCGAGCAGATCACAACTTAATCGAGCATAATCAATTGCTGTTCCGCAAATCCCACCAAGGGGAATATCAGGTCATTGTGCCGAAAGAACTCGTACCATCACTTGTCGTCGAGACGCACCAGATCTACGGACATTGCGGTACTTATAAAACATACAAACTGCTACAACAGAATCACCAATTCAAAAACATGTATCAAACGATCAAAAGGATCATCAAAACCTGTGATCTTTGTCAGCGGACCAAAATCAGCAACCGGATAGCCAGGGGACCGACACTGAGTCTGTTGCCAGAGAAGCCACTCGAAATGGTATCGGCAGACCTGATGGGACCACTACCCAGGGGACAAGGAGGGTGCCGATACATCCTAGCCATTTTGGACCTATTCTCTAAGTACGTTAAGCTATATCCACTAAAACGCGCAACAACGGACACTATAGTCAAGAGGATAGTGACGGATTACATACCAACGGTTGGACTATTCCAGAAGATTCTCACGGACAATGGGACGCAGTTTACAAGCCATAAGTGGAGCAGGATCATGGAAGGATTAAAAGTCAAAATTGTACATACCACTGGATACCACCCTGAAAGTAACCCGGTGGAGCGAACGAACCGAGAAATTGGTAGGTTACTACGAACATATTGTCACAAACAGCATACCAACTGGTTGCGATGGTTGAACAATATTGAATTTTGGGTTAACCACACCAATCACTCATCCACCGGCTACACGCCTCAATATGTGATGTTTGGACAAAACACCCAACTGCCCATCACCAAACTCGTCACTTTCCCACCATACAAAGATGATCAACCTGTCCCGGATGTCATTCAAATAGTGATCAAGAAGACTCAGAAACAGGCACAATTGCGAAACAGATTAAAGGACAAAGGCAAAACTTTTCCGAAATACGAAGTCGGAATGAAAGTACTAGTCAAGGAACACCGGCTATCGTCAGCTGAGGACCACGAGACGCATAAGTTATTCTTATTGTACCACGGGCCCTATCAGATCCACGAAGTACACCAAAACAATACGGTAACCATACGTACTCAGAGTGGAACCCAACGCACATACAACTTAAAAAATATCAAACTGTACCACGAAGTGGGACTGCCCGATGGGGGTACCAGTTGAACATTAACAATTATACAATAAAAAAAAAAAAAATATAAAAAAAAAAAAAAAAAAAAAAAAAAAAAAACACAAAAAAAAAAAAAAACTTATCAAGGAGCCTATAATAAACTCAAGGAGACCGTATTCACGGCAAGGAGGTTTGTGAAAGAGTTTGAAGGAATGTCCAAGACCCAGCTCAAAAGACAGATGTACAGAGAAAATACGAGACAGATAAAAGCGTTAAAACAACAGCATCGGCAATGAAGAAACAAGCCACATCTGAAGTTTTTAGTTTTACAGAATAACTCGGATCTCACTATTCCTGTAAAACTAAAAAAGGGGACTATGTAACGGGATAAAACGGAGTGCCCATTTAGGTGGCGCACTCTCGTGGCCCGTTACCACACCGTCACCTGCAAATACTACCGCGCGCTCTTGCGATTGCAGAACCGGCGAAACACCGGCGAACGCCCAAACCCAACCGCACCACACAGCCACAGATAGCGCCCGTGCAGTACCCGATTTCCGGACGCCTGCCGCCCTCCGGGAAATCACTGATTAAATAAAAACCCCTCAACTTAAAACCAAAGTTGAAAGTAATCCAGAATCCAGACCAGTAGAGCTATCTCCCAGGATATTTTAAGTGGTTTTAGGTACGACCGGACCAACCAAAGAGACCAAAACCGCTACCATAACACAACCCCTATCGCGACGGCCAGACTTAACATAAGTATGGGCCAACGAGCACAGCAACAGCACCCATCATCAGTTCACGTTCAGTTCACATCCGAGCAAGACGTCCTCTGCCAACTACTCTACAGCCAGCCGTTTTCAACGCTTCAACAGGGCAACAGCGCCCACGGTTCACACCACGAACCTTCAACCACAAAACAGCCGTTCTTACTGCTTCAACAGGGCTCCAGCGCCCACGGTTCACACCACGAACCTTCAACTCAAAACAGCCGTTTTCACCGCTACTCCGACAGGGCACCAGCGCCCAAGGTAAGCCGTCGCGAAAGCGACGGGTATCCACCTCCCACCGTTTATCTGTCGAGGGGCCGCGCCCTCTCATTGCCGCAGAATCCCATCCCTGACCAAACCAAACCCCCAAAAACCGCCCGTCACACCACCAGAAAATCGCTCTTTTCAGAGCTACAGTGTTAAAACCCTGAGTTTGTTACGGTCTTGCCATGGGCAAGACAGCTAACAAGCGGAAGGGCCCCGCGCAAACACCCGGGAGTTCCAAGAAGGGACGTCCACGTGCCTCGCCATCCCCACCGTCCACCTTCCTAAAAGGTCCACAGAGGGATTCCCCACCCTCTCCAACTCCGTCGACCGACTCATCAATATCAATGTCGTCAAACTGCTCCACTTCCGACACCGAGTCAAACAAATCCGCCCAACACTCCGCCCCGACTATGAAACCTCCACCAGCCAAAACATCCGAACAAACCCCGACATCAGCCAAACCCAAGCAAATCAGGCCACCCCCCTTAATCTTAAACTCTGCGTCCTGGCGAAAAATCGCACCAACCATTTACAAACTTCCGAACTTCACTCCATCGGCAATTACAGCCAAAACCACATCCAATGGACAAATAACCGTCCAAACTACCGACCCCACCCACTTCCGACAAATTCAGAAAGTCCTAGTTGACAGCAAAACTGAATTCCATACCTTCAGCCTCCCTGAAGATCGTTCCCTTAAGGTCGTTCTAAAGGGCATACCGATCGACATCACCACTGACGATCTAAAATCCGAACTAGAAACCCTAAACTTCCAAACAAAATACATCCGCCGTTTCGGTACTCCCGAAAAACCGATGCCCATGTGCCTCGTACACATTGCGGCAACCCCGAACGCCAAGGATATCTTCCTTCTCAACTCCCTATTTTATCTAACGATTTCGGTAGAAGCCCTTAAACCTTCCGGCCCGGCACAATGTTTTTCGTGCCAACGTTTTGGACACGGTTCCCGTAACTGTGGCCACCCACCCAGATGCGTCAAGTGCGCAGGAAATCACTTGGCATCTGAATGCCAAAAAACTCCCGACCAAACCCCGACATGCTGCAATTGCGGCGGGCCTCATACGGCTAATTTCCGCGGATGCCCACATCTCTTGACGATAAAACCCAAAATCGCACCACCAACAACCAAACCCCAAACCCTGCCACCGACAACTCAATCTTTTACACCACCCCTGCCCCCCCCAACAACTACAATAAAACCCCAAACCCGCTCGTACGCTGCAGCCACCACCGGCCAAGCGCCCCCACCACCACCACCACCAAAACCGACCAGTCCCGAAGCCCCACAAATTAACCTGTCCCTCATTTTAAACCTCCTGACCAACCTCTTAACAGCCATAGTTAACAACCAGGACCCCAAAACCCTGATACAAACAGCGATACAATCATTCTTAACCATACTATCCCCCCAAAATGGATAACTTAAAAATTCTATTTTGGAACTCAAACGGCATTAACCACAAACTTGACGAACTGCGCTCTTTAGCACTAAAACTGAAAACCGACATAATCCTACTTAACGAAACCCACCTAAAACCCTCGGCCAGACTTCACATTCCTAACTTTTTTACGTACAGGAACGACCTGCCGCCCGTGCGGGGCTCGCCCGCCCACGGAGGCACGGCCGTTCTCGTCAACCGACGTATCGTTCACCAACCAGTTACCCTAAACACAACCATCCAAACCTCTTCCATCCTCGTACAACTCAACGGCCACGAAGTACTTATTTCAGCCGTATACAAACCACCCGGAACCCTACTAACGACAAACGACCTCGACCTTTTGACAAAGAGTGCCGAATGGCAAATTTCGGCAGGCGACTTCAACGCCAAACATCCGCTGTGGTATAGCCACACGACTAACGCTGCCGGCCGTGTCCTCTTTGACCACGCACAACAATCGGACTACTCTGTAACTGCTCCCTCTTCTCCCACACATTTCCCGACATGCACACGATACAGACCTGACATACTCGACATCGCCCTCGTACGACTACCCTATCAAACCCAAATCACTAACCTCAACGAACTATCTTCCGACCACAACCCCATTCTTCTAGATACACTCTGCACTCCGATCTCTTCTTCTCCACCGGTTACGAATCGGTTTATTAACTGGAAAAAATACACGACAACTCTCGCGAACTTACCGAACTCAACCACTCAACCGACCAACGACCGTGAGTCTATCGACCTGGCAATCGAAAACCTCACAAAACATATCCAACAAGCGGTTGAATCCAGCGTATACGTACCGACACGCAAACACCCGTCCACTGTAGTACCAGACTACATTAAACTGGAAATACAAGACAAAAACCGTATACGCCGCGAATGGCAAATAAACCGCGACCCGACAATTAAACGACAACTAAACGCCAAAATATCTCTCATACGTACCTTACTCGCAACGCACAACACTGACCAATGGGACATCTTTCTTAACTCACTAGACCACCAAGACGGTTCAATATACAAACTCAACAAATGTCTCTTACACAAACGTCCAGCATCTCACCCACTAACCGGCCCCGACGGCCTAGTTTTTCCGGCCAACGAACGAGCAGAGCTGATAGCTGACTCGCTCGAACGTCAATTTCAAACAAACCCCGGCCCCGACTTACCAGACGTAACCGCTCACTCCCAGTACCTACAAGGCCTTGACATCACCCGATCTAACCTCTTTACCACTCCCGGCCAGATACAAGACATAATTCGCAACCTTCGCAAAAAGAAAGCCCCAGGTGACGACCTCATCACCAACACGGCTCTTAAATTCCTACCGAACAACGTTATACTGTCCCTTACTCGGATCATCAACAGCGCCTTCAGAATCTGCTACTTTCCCCTTGCCTGGAAAAAAGCAGTCATCATCTCCATTCCCAAACCTGGCAAAGACCATAAACAACCCGAAAACTATAGACCAATCGCCCTCCTCTCCTCCCTGTCCAAAATTTACGAACGACTCATCCTCACCCACCTACAAGACAAACTCAAAAACAAAATCCGTCCCGAACAGTTCGCCTTCAGACCCGAACACTCGACCACACTGCAACTGACCAAACTCACCCACCAACTGAGCGAAAACTTTAACAACGACTTAAACACTGCTTCCGTCTTCCTCGACGTGGAGAAAGCCTTCGACCGCGTCTGGCACGAAGGCCTACTCTACAAACTCTCCAAACTCAACATCTCGTTAGAAATCGTAAAAATCATCCAATCCTTTCTCACCGACCGTACTTTTACCACTAAAATCGAACACTCCTTCTCTACTACCAGACACGTACTCGCAGGAGTCCCTCAGGGCTCCTGTCTCTCACCGACGCTATACTTGACGTACATTAACGACATTCCAACGACTCCTAAAGCCAACCTCTCACTCTTCGCTGACGACACGATGTTCTTTACTAGTAACAAAAACCCCAAACGTGCAACCATACAACTACAACACCAACTCAACCTCGCGTCCAACTGGTTCCACAGGTGGCGAATCAAAATAAACCCGACCAAAACAGTAGGCGTCCTCTTCGGGCGTTCTAATACAACCCACATTCCACCTCTAACCATCGATAACCAACCCGTTAACTGGTCAAAACAGGCCAAATACTTAGGCGTCACGATTGGACGTAAACTTACATTCAACCAACACATTCAAGACGTAACCAAAAAAGCTACCCGCGTCCGTGGTATGCTTTACCCCTTACTTAACCGTACCAGTCCCGTTCCGCTGAAAACAAAACTTAACATACTTAAACTCTACGTGACCCCTATACTTACATATGCTGGCTCTTCCTGGGCACCCTTTATCGGCCCCTCCCATTGGAGACGTATTGAATCCGTCCAAAACATCGGCATACGCACGATAACCGGTATGCCCACTATCGTTAGAAACTCGGCCCTTTTAAAATCAGCCAACTTCAAATCTATTCAAAATTCCATTTGCTCTCAATCAAAAACAATGTTCTACAAAAACTCTTTTTCCGAATACGATCATATCCGCCTCTTAGGTAAAACCCACTCCCCTCCAACCACCAAACGTTTACTCAAACCATACCCATTAATTTGGACTGACTAACATAACTGAACCTACCAATCAACCCCAAAATCCATCCACTAGTAGAGGCACAAGCCTGGAATAGTAAACGGCATAGCCACCCCTCCCAAAGCAAAGCAAAAGCAACAGCACCTTCGTCCCCTTCGCTGAGTGAGGCGAGTTAGTAAACCGGCCGGTACTTTGTGACCGGTAGACACGGGAACTTCCGCCAAACAATAGAACAGCGCCTTGCCTCCAGTCTGCAGAAGCCGGCCGGTATTTAATGACCGGCAGATACGGTGATGCCACAGACTGTTCCCACCAACTAGTGACGTTCATCCGTCCAGTTGGCTACCCTGTCCGCTATCGTTGTTGAAAACGCCGAGCCATCGCCGCCGTCGTCCAACCCGTTACGCCCGTTTATCCGAGAACGCCGAGCCGTCGCCGCCGCCGTCCGGACCCAGTTGTACCGCTACCGTTATTGAGGACGTCGAGCCATCGTCGCCGCCGTCTGATCCAGTTGTGCCGCTAAATTTATCCGAGAACGCCGAGCCTTTGCCGCCGCCGTCCGGACCCAGTTGTGCCGATACCGTTATTGAGAACGTCGAGCCATCGCCGCCGTCGTCCAACCCGTTACGTAAGCCTATCCGAGAACGCCGAGCCGTTGCCGCCGCCGTCCGGACCCAGTTGTGCCGATACCGTTATTGAGAACGTCGAGCCATCGCCGCCGTCGTCCAACCCGTTACGTAAGTCTATCCGAGAACGCCGAGCCGTTGCCGCCGCCGTCCGGACCCAGTTGTGCCGCTACCGTTATTGAGAACGTCAAGCCATCGCCGCCGTCGTCCAACCCGTTACGTAAGTCTATCCGAGAACGCCGAGCCGTCGCCGCCGTCGTCACCCGACTGTACCCCGTTGTACCATCACGACCGGAGCAGTACGACATCCACGAGGCTGCCCCACAGACATATACCTCATACCAATCCACAGACCCACATCGTGAGTTCAATGTATGATTCCCACCACTAAATGTATTCCCAGATAAATCATTTGTATTTTTGTAAACTCTTTGAGTATTAATATTGATCAGTAAAAGAAAATATTGTAAAAAATTGGATCAAAAATATTGTTAAAATATTAGTTGATGAAAATAAACGAATTATTCAAATATAACCTAAACGACAACCGTCTGTTTTCATTACACTATATAGAATCGTTTTATTCAAACTATGAAAAATTAAAACTATAAGACATAACAATATAAACTATTTATATATTATTATATAAACTAATAATAGGTACCTACTCCTGTTTTTATCTGTACTGGGGACTTGTTAATCTACAGCACAAGTATTATTACTAGGTATGCACAAACTTGCTTCTGTACATTCTAAATACACGATACATTCTAAATACAACTATTCATGTGCAAGTTGCGGTGTTAGGTTAAGCATTGTGCTTAAATTATGGTTAAGTACTGTATAATGTATATGCATATATTATATTATTGTTTTATCCGTACCAGTTATTCGAAATACACTTATTTTATACATTTTTTTTTAAATATGTCGAGAAAGTTAATTGAATTTCAAAAATACTTACATACCTAAGGTCTATTAATACAAAAACATTTTTAGTCGAAATTCGTAACGACTGTTATTATTATAATTTTTATTTACTACCTATATAATATCCTAAAGTAAAAGTATAATTAACTGTTAGTTTTTTAAATCATTTATTACACTTACAAAATATTTTTATGTACATTTAAAAATGTTTATATACAATAAATATATATATATATAATATACTTCTTAAATGCATTAAGTCGTATTGGACTTCCCCAAGTTAGAGGGTATCCACACTGGTGGGCCTCCCTCCTCACGCCATTTCATGTTATGTACATTATATTAACTATCAAATCTACTTATTGTAATATATATAAATATTACAGATTGTAAATACTAAATAAATATCTAATAAGAAAAAAAAAGTCGTATTGGACTATTGTAAATGGCTGTATGAATTAAAAACTCAAAACCATAAATATAATTGACCTTGACCTTTATACGGTGGCCCACCCTATATTATGTATCACGTTACAATATTATATAGACCATTAACTCTAATTAAAAAACAGCTTTCATTTCGAATAAATAACGCAAGGCGTTTATTTTTAAAATGAAAGAATGAAGTCTGAAAAAAGAATAAATAAATAATGAAACATTTTTATTATTATAGGGTTAAGTGTTGTTGGTTTATTACAGTGTGCTATTTCTGCTATTAAAATTGATATCCAACCATCATTTGAACAGTGATTATTCAAAAGTGTGCGTGTTGAGATAATAGAAACGAATCCCGAGATAAGAATGGACAACAGCACAGGTTGTTGACACAGTATTCTGAGCAACATCATAAAATCCCTGGTTCTCAAAAATATAGGAGGTTCATGCACTTTTTGATGCAGAGCCAGATAAATAAAATAACTAAACTTTCAGGATCTGAACATAATACGTTGTATTAACATTTCATTGGAACAGTTAAATTTTTTTTGAAATTTTCAATGATCATGACTCACGAGTTGGTGATTACCTACCATGAGTACCTAATGGTTATTTTATATTATGTATAATATAAGATATAACCCATCTTGATAAATCATCTTAGTGCTTAATATCAATGTAGTGGATGATTTTAAATCACTTTTTCACTTGCGTTATTGTTCATTTCGATCCGTAAAATCCAAGAATAACGAAATGGAATATTAACACAGAAACTTTTTGATACTCGGGCAAAAACAGAAAACTGATGATGGTGTGATGATATAAATAAAATATATCATGCTAGTGTATTGAAGTATAAATGCATAAATCACCGGTCTGTATCTCTGGTAGGTATAATATTATAATAATGGCATTTTGAATAGGTATGGCTATATGAGGAAAAATAATAAAACAAACAAATAATAGCTATTCGAGTTTCGCATATCCTCGTGCGTACACCCTATTTCTCCAGTACCAACGCAGTATAAGAAGTTTTTTATTTATTTTTTTTATATTCGTTGTGAATTTTGAACGACCCGAATACCTATCGTGACTGCTGGATTCAGCATGACTCAGCTGTGACTCATCGCGCTTAATGGCCTATGTAGATAATTATGGCTGAACAAAATGTTTACCATGGTATTAAACATAAATAAATTAACGTAAAGAATTATGGTTTTCGCCTGTGATCTGTATGTTTTTGAGTTCACTAAATCCAATTTTAGCATCGTTTTTTTGTATACAGGTTTATGTAGAGTACAATACAGTTGCTATTACACAGTTATTGTATATTTTTGATATAAAATTTGTACATCATTTTATTTAATTATGAAACATTAAATTTAAAATTATATTAAATCATATTATTAAGAATATTGTACTCGCTTAAAAATAAAAATGTATATACATAATTATTTTTTATTTAACTAGAAATAACATAATATTATGTAGGTATCTACATTATATTTTACAAGCTACGTTTAATGTACAGAGTATTTTCTGTAGCGTAGCAGATGTATTTAATATTGTTACGAAAGCCACCAGATATAAATAAGACGAATAAAAATAAAAATTTGAGAACTTGTACTACTAGGCAAAAATATTTTCTAACGGAAAATTATTAATTTGTTAAATATTTTATTTACAACATTATAACTTGCATATTGTTATGCTAAAGTTTTTATTAGCTGATAAATACTAGAATTATTAGAAACATTTAGATTGAAAACCAATGTCTAAAAAACTATAAATTAGTAGGTAAATAATAATAAACGGTTAATATTATGGCATCAAACCACAACAAAGCCAAACGTACATGAGATAAACACAGTACATATTAAAATATATGACACGGCTTTAGAAAATGTTTTGTTTCGGTATGAATATTATGTTTCGTATTAAAAAGTAAAAATTATACGTGGTAGGTATATTAATAATAATTTGTGTAGAATGAAATTTGTATTTTTATTACGTTACGTACGTGTAAGAATAAATGTTCAGCTCTAGTTTTAAGAGCAATCTGGTAACATTTTCTTCAAAATATATACATACCAAATTTCAAAATTTAGTATTTAATATTGTAATAAAATTAAGGTAGTCCCCTCTATATGCTTAGTGCCATAGTGTATATATTTGTGGGTATACCCTTCTTTCTCTTTAATCTCTCTAATCCGGGTAAAATTTATAATAATTTCCGGAATGCGGTGTGGCGTGGATAGGGGATAGGAATGCGTTGCAACGTCGTCTTATATGATATGCGCGAGTCGTATATATAATATTATACAGGCAAAGCCAGCAGCTGAGACCTGCAGTTTTGCGGTTGTGCCGTCAGAGCACCATCGCACGTGATATACAATATAATATATTATATTCACGTGCGTGCGTGCGTTGTGTGTGTGTGTGTGTGTGTGTGTGTGTGTGTTCACTGAGAAGGGAGTACGAAATGAATTTACCATCCACACCCACGGACCCTGACGACAAAGGGGACGTTAAACCGGGTAGGGTGGTGCATACGATTGTGGTGTAGAGAAGGACGGACTAGGAAAAGATCGTGGCTGCAGGCGTAGTGACGAGCGTCAAAAGAAGTAAAACGGCCATGGATAAAAGGGTGTCAGCAGTGGACGAGTGTACAGGTATATACAGCGTGATCAATTTACGTGGCTACACGAATTATGGGGGTTAAAAAGAAATTTAAAAACCTGTAAACCACTATGATTAAAAAATAAAATTTTTATTTTTAAATAAAATTTTATGAATTCTTTGAATCATACAGATTTTTTTTTTGTAAAACACAAACATTCACTTAGACAATTTTCATGACCATTTAGATGGATCATTCCGTATAGTGGTTTCAGCTGATCGTGTGGGCGATACACATAGTCGACGAGAATAATATATCATGTAATTGGTATACACATGTTGGTATGTACAGTGTACACTAATATAATATAATACTTGAGAATTCCGTACAATTGATTTTGACATAGTCGACCACTATTAGGTGGTACAGGGCATGTGTGATGATGTACCATACCTCCATATTACGAGTACTTATGTGTTCATCTATGTTCATCTATACAATACTACAAAAACTTTTTTACACTAGTTATAATTTAATATTATAGGTACAATCGCGTAAAAGTTACGAAGTTTCGTTTCTATAGATCGCTCGCCGCTGCACATTTATCCCTACCGTTCCATTTATTATATTATTATTGTACAACAGATCATGGACTATTTTTCTAGCCTAATTTATCGATTAAGTTTTTTAAGTAGGAATCTACGTTTTTTAATATTATATAATCTATTTTTTAATGCAAAGATAGGTACTTTTGTTTATCACGGAGGGTTCAAAATAAAGTAATAATTATGAGGTTTTTATATACCTAATTCATCCTTTTCGTTGTTTCCTGTTTATTTATATTCTAAATATTACACTTATATCTACTCAATATTTTTAAAAGAAAACATCTGCATTCGTACAATTCTGTTCCAAAAATACTGAAACTCCTTTGTTATTTCATCTGAAAGTTCGCCATACTTTTTTTGTTTAATGTATGCGCTATGCATTTTTTATTTCAAAGATGGAAAAATAGAAGGGTAGGGTACACTTTTTTTAACAAAACATTCACAATATTTTATGAATTCTGCACCAAATATTATTCTATAGTCTCATTTTGTCAAAAATTTAAATTTTAAGCCGATAATAATTGTATTTTTTTATTATATTTTATTACATTTTGATTATTAGTAATTACGTTTGATAAGATTTATGATTATTAAATTGTATGTAAAATCAAATACCTGAAATTATTTATAGTTTGAAATTTGATTGAGCTGGAGTAGCTATTTAATTATCATGTTGGAAAAGTCAAAATGTTAGATGGATTTATATTTATAAATTCACGGAATATCTATAGCTCTTGTTATGGAAGTTTAGCTTAAACCAATGAAAGTTAGTGATAAAATTACTTTCAGTACATATTATATTATCGAACGTTTCACTGTGATTACCTATATCCATTACAGTTCCATAAATTATTCAGCAACTCAGCATGCATTTGAAGTTTGAACTTCGTATAACAGCATTATTTTGTCTTACAGGACGGGTAAACTCCATTACCCGACGGATGTTTGCGGGCCGTTGTTCGAAGAGGAATTGGAATTTTGGGGTCTGGACGCGAACCAAGTGGAACCCTGTTGCTGGATGACCTACACCCAGGTAAGTTCTTACTCAACCGATTTGCATCCGTAAACACGCTATTTGGGGTACATTTCTATTATATAGGATAGGTAACTATATTTAATGAGCGCAAGTGTAGGTATATCTTATTATAATAATAATTACGGTCGTAAAACGTAGCCGGAATTTGATTACATGTTAAATTATAAATCCTTCGAGCTCGGCATCGTTCGACACCATTTTATTGTTGTTATTTTAGGTTGTGTTATTGTAGCGTCACACCGAAGTTTTGAAATTTATGTCCTCCGTTTGGTTAAATGCTGCGGTAAATTAAAGTCTTTGGGGATCTCATTTGGACGTACTTTAAAATATAGGTATATAAATTAAAGGGGTAAGAACGAATGGGTTTATAGGCTTAAATATTAAGGTTTAATTTTTACCGATCCCTGGATTCTTTATTTGTTTTCGTTCCTATAAAGTTTAAACCATTCAATATTTTGACACTGATTCTTACTAACATTTTTTAATTAAACTTAATTGCATCCTCATGGTTGTCATTAACCTCTGTGTCGCCAATCCTAACCTGACCTAACTCAAAAGTCCTGTCAATAATTATTTTTTTACCGATGTTATCCTTTAATAATTAGTTATTTATATTTTTTGTCTGAACAATAATAATCTAACACAAATAACAAACATAAAATACATTTTAACGAAATTAAAAGTATATTGGCTGTTGTAATTATTTTCTGAGTCAATGATGTAATGCAAAAACACTGTTCAAAACTCAGACAAATTTACATAAAGCATTGTCTGATTCATAAATAAAATAATTACAGATTGCATACCGTTATATTTAAAAAAACTTATTTGTATGTTTATAAAATGCTTACTAAGAATTTAATGAAAACAAAGTTGAAATAAGTGCCTATGAACAAAGGGTATTTTTAATATTTAATTTTAACATTTGCCTCCGATTTAGAAGTGTTCTAAATTTAATTCACTACTGTTATTTTTTTAAATATTCTTTATGACACTATATAAGTGTATATAATGCTAAGGGTAATCGAGCACCTAAAATTATTATGTTGAGTTCAAGATCATTTCAATAACACTTAAATTTAAATGTCGTCGGAATTAGATTTAAAAAAAGGGTGAATGCTAAACAGTAGGTTATAATGGATGGTGTTAAATTTGAAAACAATGATATAATATAATTGTACTTATACGAAAAACAATTCTGAGCGGAGACGGCCTGTCTGCAGTTAGCCTATATTATAGTAATATTTTTAAATTACAACAATATAACTGCGACTTCGTTATTCTTCGTTTAAATATCAAATTTCGTCCAAATTTCAACTTAAAATAGCAATAAAAAAACTGTTAATATATTTTTTTTAGACTTTTTAGTGATTGTTTTGAATTTTCAATACTTACTAATAAGAACTAAACGAATGAAATGTTTAGGAACTTTGTCAAATTGTACACTTTGAATCCTTATTAAAAAAAAAAATCGTGCTAATGTATCTTTAATCTTTTTTATCTATTACTATAACAACTTATGAGGAATCTTGAATTACACTTTAAAGTATTTTTACCTAGTGAAACATTTTTAACGACAGTAATATAAAAAAAAAAATTATAAAAATTTAAATTTTCTTATACCTATAAAAAGTTTAAGAAAAAAAATTCAAAACATTTAATGTTGTATATAAAATGATAATTTAACTATCCGATGAAAACTAAATCAGTAAAGACATTATTATTTATTGTTATTATACTATTAAAACAAATAATATGAGGTGTGTATGTTACAGATTATAGTAAGAATATCGTATATATCTCGTAGCCCCCAAAACCCGGGGCCTATGTGAATTTCACACCCAATAGTCCCGATAATGTCACCACTGAACTAGATCTACTTCACCATTAGAAAATATGCTTTGTTGAAAATCAAAGCATTTTTCACTAGAAAAAATGTTTACATACAGAAATAAAAACCCACACATTATTGTAAAATCAATACATTCATTGCTACGCTCAGAATCTAATATATTATACTGATGGAAAATTCCGTATTTATGTACACATTTATAAATGTTTACACTGTTCATATTCATACGAACAATATAAGTTCAAATTGTTATTATTAAAACCAATATTGAATTTAAATTTATAATATACAGTTATGTGTATCGAATTCATTGTTATATATTTATATATAGAAAAATAAATCAAGTGATATGAGTTATAATGTTTCATATTATTCTATTTTTCCATAATTTTGTTTAAGAGGACGTGATACCAGCATGTATTGTCTCCGTCTTACAAGTGCGTACCATACCAAATTTTATGCTCAGCAAAATATGTGTAGCTCTGTTAATTTGAAAATTAGAGTGAATTGACATCTTATAAAATCTAAAGGTAGGATTATTATTATCTAGGCAACCTTTTTATTATATTTTAATTTTAAAGCGAGTTATGAGTATTTTAAAATTGTAAACTGTTTGTACATCTTAAAAATCCATGAGGTTGCCTGGATAATAATCTTACGTTTAGAATTTAGAGGAGGTGAATTCACTATAATTTTTAAATTAACAGAGCTACACGTGTTGTGCTGAGAGTAAAATTTGCTATGTTACACACTTGTAAGACGGAGACAACATATGTAGGTATCACGTCCTATTAATAGCATTACTGCATATTTTAATATGTAAGTACAAGCGACTAACAAAATTCAATATAATTTTACGTTTTGGGTACAATATACTAAAAAAAACCCCTAACATTTAACTAGATGACATTTTTGCAAAATTCCAATAACAATAAATTTTCATTTTTAAAAGTACGGCTTGACTATTGTAAATATTTTATTTATATAATGAATTAAAGTAGATATTTTAAATAATAAAAATATTAAATACCTACTTATATTTTATTGGTGTGTGCATTGGAAAATCCAGCATATTATCATTGTTGAGCTATATAAATTAATAAACACGCCATTCATTACAAAATGGTAATTTTTCAAATGAAATTGTCAATTTTCTTGGCCAATACCAAGTATTCACGAAAATGTCTTGGTCAATAATAATTGTGTATGTGTATTGCTTTCTAGCACATTTGTAATATTTGAAGAATTAGAATTAATCGATTTTAAATATATTGAAATAATAAGGGAAACATTTTATACGATATTGTATAGTAAGACTATCGTTCTTAGAATTCTATCTATGTGGATAACGAATAGTATTGGAGTTTAATGTCATATGAGATTATGTTAATTGCCCATGTTTTCTCTTATAAATCGTTCAGTGTAGAGATGTCAATTGGATTTTGAAACTTGAGTAATTCCGATTAACGTCAAATTTTTGTTTCTCGGATATTTGATTCCTTTCTTCAATCTGGTGAAAATTAGGTCATAATAAATACAATTATACAAAAATCTTTTATATAATTCACACACAAAATGCATACTTACCTAATATTTATAATAATAAATGACTGACAAAGTAATTATTTACTTTTATCCTGTTGTGTAACAATGCAACATATTAACAATCGTATATTCGCTTCGGAAAAGTCGATAAAATTTTAATTATTTTATACAAATTAATCATATAATTTTACCACTGCAAAAAAAATAAAAAAATACGTAAAACAATTTTTAACAAATATTTTTAAAACATTTTATAGGTACGTTAATTGCAATTGTAGTAATGTATTTACTCCCAAAGTAATAAAGGCTTATAGTTTGATTCTAATATTCAACTATAAATAAATGCACCTGAAGAATATTATAAGTTTTTTCTTATGTCTTGTGTACTATATTATAATATGCTATATAGGTATAGTATAATATATGATATAATATAGTTAAATTAAAATAATTGAACATTAACTCTGCTGTTAGTTCAGTGGAGAGACGTTTAGATTTTTAAGTTCCATTCTTCGGTTTTACAATATGTTATATGATTATATTTGAATAAAAGTAGTTTTGACATAATATGGTGAATGGAAACAAGTAGGTAACTAATAAAACAAAATAAAAATAACATAACAAATAATATTTATTGAATTATGTAGGTACCTATTTAAAAGATTTTGTAGGATTAAAATAATATTAATTGGAACATTGCGAGGATTATCACAAACAGTTGACACGGTACTTTCTACCTACCACCGCCACAGGGCACCTAAGACGTGACACAGTGAACGGTCCCACCGAGCCGCAAAGGCGCTAAGTGGGACGGGAAGGCAAGTTGCGTCAGACGAGTGTTTGTCAGAAAGTTAACACGAATCCATATTATTATGTTTATTAACATTAACATTTTTAACTATTTGGCATTATTCAGAAATTTTTAATATCACTTAAAATCTATGTACTTTTAGTACAATACACCATAATACTATTTCTTGCGTGTAACGATAAAAAAAACTATCACGACGTCGGTTTTTTGGAAGAAAATAATATAATGTATAGACTTATATGTGCGAACGCTCTCGCTAGTATACATGTATTCACTAAAGCGTTTTCCTATGGAAATTTTTCTTGTCCATTAGCTTTGCTCGAAATACTACATTTATCATCAAGGGAAACATGTTGGCCCCGAGGATTTGGAATAAGGAATACTACCGTTGTACAATTTTTCTTCTAAGACTGGACGTAAGGATTATATTATTTCATCGTGCCTTCCTATCGGTTTTTCGACGAAAATCGATTAAATCTAGTGGAAGCGTGCCTGTAAAAGAAGCAAACTAGCTATTATGGTTTTGTATAGAACACTTTTTGTAGGTTTTGAATAAAAATATTACTCCTCGTCACTATACTAATATTGGCCCGCTCCTAATCTAATGGTTTTTACGGACTCGTGTTTCACGCTATTATATCAGTTAGCTTTGTTTGTACAACGGCACAGGATGAAATTATATTTTTTACGAACCATAAAAATAAAATATTGCTTAGTAAACATGCATTTACTAAGTTAAATGTTCACTGTTTCTTTCCATATTGTTATCGTTGTTTTCCACTTGATCCAAAATGTTATACATGCATAATATCATGACCAATAATGTAATATTATTTACGAACTTTGCCAAGTTAATTTTGACGAACTATTTTTTACTATTATATTTCATGTCTAGAAAACTGTTATCCCTTCGATCATGTTTAAATTTAATATAGCCACGTTTTCGGCGTAGTTATTTCAATTATATATGAACTCTTCTAAAGGTAGTCATTTCAACGACACGACAGTGACATCGTACAATATTCACACCGTTTTTATTCAATAATCCATAAATTTGAATAGCTTTTATTATTTTATTTTTTTTTTATAACAATACTATGCATTCGCCGTTTACTGTAATTAATTGTTACTAAAAAAAAATCTATTGTCATATTATCGTTGTGACGTAGCGCACATTCGTAGTTGATTGCACGTGTCGACATACATCATGGATACCTACTGTAACGGTTGAATGGTGACCCATTGTACACAAAACCTTATGACGTATAATATTACATAATATATCACGCACTTAATATATTACACCCATTTCCTAGTAGAAATATTGTGATATTATGTCTCATGAATCCAAAATGCTTTTTTCGGTAAACGTTTTCACATCTGGAATCTTATTGATTGTATTGCCCTTAAAATTGTTCTGCGGATATTCTATAATCAGATACGGATTAATAAAGGGCGTAAGAACCATAAACTAAAATCATTATTATAACTTGAAGAACAAATTTATATATCTAAAAAATGATCTTTTAACAGTAATATTATTGTATTTATGTAAACAATTATAAAACAGTATAACATAAATATTAATTAATTAATTAATACATTTTAATTTATTATGTATTGAGATTATAAGTACCTATGTGGGTCATTTATATAATTAATTTTTTTTAACCATTTAATATAAAAAAGTAACAAAAAACATGTTAGTCTATATATTATATGATTTTACCTTTATTAATTATTAAATTTTAACCATATATTAAATTTGTATTGTTTTTAAAAATGAGTAAATTTATTAGAATAAATTATTATTTATATAATTTTTTACATTTCTTATTTATTAGAGAAGATTGATTCCGTTGGCATTTTCAGTTATACACAATTTACCATTATTACCTACAACATATTATGCATTTCAATTAGTGGTGTTGCAATTAGTGATGCGTGAACACTGGGCATTTAAAAAATACTGGCATACCTATAATTACCTATATGCATAATACGTACTGATAATAGATTAAAATATTTATAAGTGACCCGAAAAGCTCTACTACTGGATTTTATCGAAAAATAATGGTGAATTAAAAAAAAAAAAGTAAGTACTAATAGCTAAATTATTATACATTACATATTTAATCGGTTTGGTTGAGTCAGAGTACCTATATTGCATGAAATAATACGATTTAATTCTAAAATGCTAACATGGTATAGGTATACACATCAGAATTATTATTAGCGTTGATTATGTCCCAAGTTAATAACGTCACAATAGGAGTGCTTAAAATACGAACAAAAGATAAAGATAATGGTTTGTAAAAGTATAGATAATAATATGATTGGTTTAAGTATTATAGAAAATATTATAAAAATATTTTTGAATAGGTACATTTTATATTTATAATTTTTGGCAAGGATTTTTAATATATCGTACACAATTTCCTATTTTTACATTCCGTTGATCCACCTCTGTCCATCACATATACCTTCTGTGACGATAAAATGTTATGTACGTCGTGAAATATAAAATCGTTATAACTAAATAGTAAATATCATAATATATGCATTAATTTTTTTTTATTCCTAGTAACGTATTAATTTTCCCATTCGTCGGGTTGCGACATAGAATGGGATGACAGACACACAACGTCTGGCTTAAGCACTGTTATGATTGGTCCGTTGTTACAAAAGGATTATAGTGAAATTCCCATTTGCCGTTACACATATCCGTCCGTCGCACTGCACATCCAAAAACCCTATACAGTATACACCCGGACACCTATCATATCTATTACTGGTAAAAACTAAACTCAAATAATAACCAAATACATTACGGAGTGTGTACATAATACTATAATCAATAATAATTATTAATAAGTACCACGTTTGTTCGTAGTACAATGTTACCTAAACATCATATACCACCCCTATGGTTATAATTTATAAATCAATCAAAATTATAAATTCAATGATTTGCTTAGGACTATTTTAATAAAGTCGGAAACCATTTATTATTAGTCTTTTTTATACAAATGAATCATTAATAACAATAAATTATACTATTTACTATACAGGGAGATTTGCCAAGCATGCCTATTTTTTCCTCTAATAATGAATTTATTAAAATTATAATTTTTGGAATTATTAAATATACTCAAAGACAATTTTTCAAATACTTGAATTTTTTTACTATTTAAAAAATTCCGTTTTTCAAATGAGAACCCCTCCTTTTACTGTAAATTATTCAGTGGTTAATTTTTTTGAAAAATTTTTAAGTATCAGAACTAGAATTCAATTGAGTGGTTTTTGAGATATTTAACTAAGTTAACTTAGTACAACCGTTTTAATAAGTAATAAGTAAGAAACTCATTCGAATTTTCTCCACTAAATAATTTACTGTAAAAAAAGGGGGGGGGGGGTTATCATTTGAAAAATAGAAGTTTGTGTCGCCACAAGACATTCTTTAAGTAATAAAAATAAAAATGTTTGAATGGTTTAAAAAAAAATGTGTTTGAGTATATATAATAAATTCCACAAATTAGAATTTGAATACATTTATTATTAAAGGAAAAATAGGGGTAAAGCATACTAGGTGAATCACCCTGTAAAGTGTAAATTATGATTAGAACACAAATAAAACTATTGGCTTTTAAAAATAATTTCTATAGTTACAGTTTGGAACATTACTGATATTGATAATAATATATAAACTACATAAATAAATTTGACACGAAAGTGTACGTAAAACGTGGTATGCATTTAATTGTATTTACTTTCTCCTTTATGATTAATATTGAACCCGAAAACTAATTTCAAAAATGATTTAAATCCATTGTCATCTTTTAATGCGTACAAATATAATATATAAATTATGTTATATCAATATTATATGGGCCATTTATCATTAATATTTTAAGTTATATGTACCTATTACCTAACCATAAATTGAACCTATTAACTGAAAAAAAATACCTTTTTATTTATCAGCTTTTATTATAAATTATATTTTTGTTTTTTTTTGTTTTTTTTTAACTTGTGATTATTTATCTTTAAAAAACTTGGAAAAAGTTTAACATTAATATATTTAAGTCTATACTTCAGTCATAAAAACAAATATGAACTATTGTATGTAGAATACATTTAATATTTTATACAAGCAATGCCATAATAATAATAATATGCTGAAAGTTATTAATTCGATTGTTTCGAATCCGTTTAAAGTTTCTTAACTATGGGCAATGTCTAACAAATTAGGTGCGTGAATTTTCATGCTCAAATTACTATATTCGCCAAATAATTATAATTAATTTGTCTTAACTCTTAAGTAATTTTACTGTATGTAGAATAATATTATTCTGTAAAGTTTATTATCATAATATGGTTTTCATAGATTTATTTTTTTATTATGTAGGTACCTAATGTTAATGTGGTCGTTTCATATTCTTGAGTACGGATTTCCATCGTTTTACTGTTTATTTAATAATATTTTTGAAAAGATATATTAATGGATGTATGTGTTGTATAAAATCGATTATAATAATATATAGGTACGAATACGAACTCTCAATATATATTTTCGATATCTGGTTTTATGGGTCATAAACTCATATCATTTCAATGTGTTATTAGTATATTATTGCACATTGGCAGAGACATTTCGTTGGCAGTTTGGGATTTTATATAGACGGCTACATAATATTATACCTCCTAAACACTTAACACATCTAATGTGTGTTAGAGTACCCCCGTTGTAGACTTGGAAATAATGTTATTATACTATCACCGTTGTGGAACAACAAAATCACTACAGATATCTCTTATTTAGGGCGATGGCGTTTAATCTACCAGCCTTCTAGCGAATGTGGTGGGGGCGTATATTATATCCTATACATATATGTATATATATATATCGTACCATATACATATAAAATAATGTGGTTTGTTTGCCAATCGTCTCTGATACCATCACACATTCAGTTGTTGTTTCCTGTAGATTGTAGAAGGTGGGGGCTACCATGTCGTTTTCCTTTTTTTCCCATGAGGTCAACACAGGAAAACCGGAAAACACGGTCGTCCACATAGTATATAGCGTTTTCGGCAGGCGATGCCAATATGTTCTTTGGGACCAGTACGTCACCTCCATGTTTAAAATGCTAATCGCCATCTTCTTGGCCGTTTTATTATATACATTTCATATCATATATACTTCCATTGAAATTTAATTGAGTGTGAGTCTTTTAGTAAGTATATGGCTATAGCTTCCTCACTTTAGTTTTTGTTTCTATACATCGATAGTATAATAGGTTAGGTTAGGTACCTAAGAGACCTAGATAAGATAGTCTTAAAACGGCAGTCCATACGCAGTGTACCGACTATCTGCAATGATGTTGCTAATCTTACCTATGTGGTTATAATTGTTACTCAGTATATTACATACATAATATCATACTTAGCGTTATTTTATGTATAATCATTTAAATTTTAAATGGTACCATGGAAAAGGGAAGTTATACCTACCTCACTAAGGTGCGATGGTACACTTATATGTTCCTCTAAACTTTGAATGATTATTGATAGAATGAAAACTATTACTATATTATTGTTTAATATTAAATTTAAAAAAAATTAATACATACCTAGGTAAATATATGATACCTAAACCTTTTTATTATTTTTTTAAAAATGACGTTAGTTGTAAAAATATAGTGTTTTAAATTTACGAATAGGTACTAAAACTTAATATTTGTTTTTATTACCATGAAAATCAACTTGGAAAATTAGTGTAGGCCAGTAAAACTCATCCATCGCATATTATTATGGCATAACGTAAAAATATAACTAATATTCTGTGACATAAGTAATATTTGCATAGGTAATTATTATTATGTTTAGAAATTTATCCTCTTTAGGAAAAATGTAGGTACTTTTTGAAACAGATCCGATTATTTCGGTTTAAGAACAACTTCAGCATTTTGTTATCTCTCTCTAGCTGTCAAAGTTATAGTATTAATATTGTAAAATATGTTAGTAATACATATATATATATATATATATGTTATGATTTATGAGACTCAGAATCGATAAACCGCTCTATTATAATTGTTTGTTATATTATTCCGAATATTATTATTATGCACAACTATGAAAACAGAGACAACAGTCAAACTTCGCTTTCGTATGTTATGATGTTCAGTATATTATGTATTGTAATTTGACCTAGAAGAGAAGAAACCCATTAATCAAGTAGGTTTCCTCGTGCGTTACTTAGAACATATTATTATTATGGCTACCTATCGTATATTTGGCCAGCAATATCATGCAGCACTATTTCAATCATCTTCCCATATTAATAAAAGTAACTTTAATACGTGCACGAACGAAACATGAAGTAGGCTTACTTAGGTGTATTCCTATTATACTATTATATAATCATAAATATGATATTTCATTTACTTATATTTTTAATTTTTAATTGGTTTGACAATACAAATGAATGTCAATAAAATAAATAAATATTCAATGCAAATGTAAATTGTTTTTATTGTTACAAAATAGATTTTTTTTATATATATATATGAACAAGTGATTTACATCATTATGTCAAATTAAATAATTTGGAAATAATTTATGATGATAGAATTTATTCAATTTATAATGAAAAAAATCGCTGGGTAACTACTTAAGTGCGTTTAGTGAGAATCAACTGTTTTTATAATCTCAATCGTTTTCATGAATATTAAAAGCCTACATTGTCTTAACGACATTATTTTTACTGATCGTAAAACTGATGTTCCTAAATTTGTTGAGTTGAAAACTGGGACCGAAAAAAAATCAGTTAGACAACTGTACCCTGATTTCTATATTATATGGAGGATTTGTATCTGTAGCTTACAAATCCCATAAAACGGAGCTTAAACAAAGAAACTTTCACAGAACATTTACTTTAAAGTACTTCAAAGCCAGTCTTAAAAAAAAAACATTTGAGTATAAAAGTTTTTGGTACAATATCGATTTCCTTTAGATTCAATTTTGAAACTGACTTTTATGTTACTCGTGCTTATTTAGCTTGGCGATTTATTACTTCATGTTTATTAGACCTATCTATTTCATATATTTTGTATAGCAGGTATATACCTATACTGAAATTAATCTACTGTTCATTTGTATACGAACTTTTTAATTCCAAGTATAGTGTACTTTTTGCAAGGGGCATCGCATGATTCGCATCAGACCAAAGCTACTATTAATCATTGGCCACTTTTGGTATGCACTCGTATGACTTTTCGTTAGCAGTATTTTGCACGTTTTTATTACCCATACCATCATTACTATAGCTTAGTTTGACGAAACTTATTAAACTTAATCGGTGTTATAAATGTGGATTTTTTGACCTATAGCATAAAATATGATTTAGTTCCGAAGTGTGTAGTAAAAAAAAATATATTTATAAAATAATCCTACAGTATTTTCATTATTTTGTTTAAATTGGTTGAAATAACACCATGCAACATGAACAATTATTTAAGGCATCGACTACGTGGTTATTAGCCATTGTTTACACGGTTTACATTTATCCATTTACATATTTTGTCATATTTATATTTAAACATTGATTTACTTATGTAAGTAGTTTTGTAAATTAGTTGATGAAATCCGGCTTCGTTTATGAAATTTATTAGATTTCTGGATGCCTCCGGTATATGTGTGAGGACCTCGTATAGTGTATCGGGCAATTAATTACACAGTTTTTTATGTCGTATAAATATTAAATAACAAATAAATAAATAATATTTTATAATTACTAAGTAGTTATTATCGATCTTACGTACAGGATAGCTAATCTGCTAATAGTTATGATTTCATAATTCATAACAAGTATAAAGGTATTAATATAATAATAGCCTAATAAATAAGTCATTGTAGCTTTAGGTACGCATAATATAGAAAACAATTCTATCAATCATTATTTTATATGACTTTTGCATTAGTCTACATATTTAACTGTCTGACAGAAGTTGATTAAGTAACTTTAAATGTTATATAGATGTTAATTTGGTTTATTCTTAATATGATGGAAACATTACGTGTAATTGACACGTGATTGATTGTTATCAATTCACTATTGCATGAAAAATGATGCAAATAATATTTTTACAAGTGAAAATATAACAATGATTTATATCACTATTTATTCAACCACTATACATTTGAAAACATTATTTATTGATCAGTTGTTTATCCATGTACAATTTACATACGTATACAACAATGTTTTTAATAAACATCGACAAGTGTATTATCGTTCTTATTGTCGCGTTTACATATCTTTAACGTCGACCTGATGAACTACACTTAAAAAATGTATAAGACATGTATGACATAATATTCACTATATTTTTTTTAGCAGCTAAAAATTAATATGATTCAATATCAATAATAGAATGTGAGTACCGGAAAATCAACAACCTATGTTATTAAGTTTTTATTTAATATTTTAGTTTTAGTATTTTGAGAATTTATGATAGGTTATAATAACAGCTATAATATAATAAGTGTATACATACTTTAAATCATCTCAGAGTCTTTAAAAACCTTCACTGCTGAAATGCTATTACTATATAATGTTCACATGAATCGATTAAATTACAAACGAGTAGACAAGTTTGCGGCAGTATGACATTCATTAGTCCTGAATAAACTGCAGTTACAACAATTTCATCCACTATGTACAGTTATATTTTTACGTCATTGCATTACGATGAACGTAGTGAACGGATGAGTAAGTAAAATAAAGGGCCCGAATTATTTTAATATCATTATAAAGCTCGCTTCGCTAAAAAAATATACATTTTTTGGTTTAGATGAAAAAAAATAATGTAATTCCTTTCTTTTTTCCCTCTCTGCAATTCTGCATAATAACAAATATATTCTTTGAAAAAACAATGCATTTTTTTTGTTAAATAAAAAAATGATGTATGGATAGTATATTATTATATAATTATATATATTATATAGGATGTCGTTCTGTCTTATACTAGACACTACGTGCACACAATGTATTATTTTACTTTTAGTTTTTACTAAATTAGATATTTATATAGATTAAATAAAATAAAATTGTATTATATTGTATATACTTTATACAAGTTAAATATTTCCAAATTCGATTAATAACCGTTGAAATTATTAATATTACAATCGTACATAACATAGAAAAATCATATACAAATATAATTTAAATTTACTATAGATCTAGTGCTATGATTGTAGTGCTGTAGGTAATATTATAGAACTAATATCACTAAAAAATTGTTTTAACATATTTGTATTTAAGGTAAAATATCGGTATAATAAAAAAAAAAACGCATGTGTATACTTTTTAAATAAATAACAAAAATAAGTGTCAAAATCAACAATATTTTTAGTGAAATATAAAAATGTAAAACCATGTAAGCTACTCGAAAACAACGATGCGCAAGCACAAAAATGAATAAATTATGCGAGAGACACTGAAAGCGCATTGTCATGGATTCTAGAGTCTTTCCTCTTTACTAAAAATTCAATATCATGAATTTTAACATGATATCACTTTCTTTTTCCGAGGAAAACATATAATAATATTATGATTTTTAATATTTAAAACTGCACTTGTAGGCTGACAACGTAATTCGTCGTAAAATATTAAGTATTGTTACAAAATAATCACAAATCAAAATCGCATTATCATATTGTTTCGAATAACGGGCTATAGTGGGACAAATATTAACAAACTATTTATTTCGTATCAAAGTATTATTTGTAAAATTTAAGTTGATAAAAAAACCAATTAAAATAGTATGAAAAAATATCACATTTCTAACATTAAAATTATTATAACAATCAAGCCAAAATATTAATATTAATATGTATATCTCCAACCAATCTGCATAATGGAAAATCTTGAAACTAAAAATTGGTTTATACATTTATGTAGGTACCAACATAATATTATAGCAAAATCTAGAAAATAACATTTCCTTAATACTATTAAGTTAGAAAAATTAAAAACATGTTTATAAAATATGTTTAAAAACAATTAATTTATTAATATATATTTGGAAAATAAATAACAAATCATTTGGTTGGATAAATTATCCAATCAAGAGAAAATTCTTCGGACAGTGTCCGTGTGTTTCATGATTTTTTTTATGATGAAAAATTAATGTTATCTAATTAAAATAATATAGCCACGGCAAATTGTGTATGAAATTATAGGGACCTGTTTGGGTGGGTCCCTACAGTTTCACTTTTACTTGGTCAAACGGTATTCGACCAAAAGGCTGCCAGGAAATTAGCTTTCCATATAGGTGAAATTCGAGCGGATTACGCGATGTGTAACGGTATACCTACTATATGTATAAACCACGGCTATATAACTGGTATTATTATTATTTAACGAAACGTGGCTAATCGGCTCGCGTTCGGATCCTATATAATAATAATATATAGGTACGCGGAGGAGGCACTTTTGTTCTTGCTCGGCGCGGCGTCGACGATTTGTCATCGAGTTATTAATGGATGCCGTGTCCGGTCACTGCTGCTGCAGGTCGACGTGTGTGTGTTACAGTTGCGTTGTCGGCATACCGAAACTCCGTCCAGAGGCGGCTCTATCGGCGTTCTATAATCGTTTTTTTTTTTTTTTTTTGTCGAATACCGTACGTGCGTACAGGTGCGGAAGAATTGGTGAAGTGTGCGCGGGATTACTGCAGAAGGGTTTTTTTCCTCTGAGATTACGGTACCTACTGCACGGTGGTAGAACTGATCGAAGCACCGTGTAACAAGTATACGAGTAGGTATACGACAACAGATTTTGAAGCTGAATTAGGACATTTTAGCGATGGAGTTTCACGCAAAGCGCGCAAAACTATGCTTTAGAGATGATGAGCCGGTCCAAAATATTACCGGTGGGTACATAATATAATATAGGTTATCGATTTATTATTAAAACCAATATGATACTGTACGTCACAAAAATATTGAATATACCACAAAAATTCCTTTATTATCTTCAACTGGATATTAATTATATTCTGTTTATCACCACGAGATATTCACTATAATGATATTGCTTTTATACTAATATGAGTTTGGAATTCTTATAGGGTTTTGCCGATTTAATACCTACTCCACGAATAGCCAGAACTGTGTCGCTTTAATTGATTTTAATGTAATATATTGTTATTGTGGTTCCAAGTTTCAAAGTTTGTACATTTGTTTGTATAAAGTGTATTTTACTCACAATTGATGACGCCACAGTTCACTATAGTATTCAGTTAGAATTATCATCTGGTCTTAAGTAAAACATGTAAAATATCTGTCTACGGTGGTTGAGTTTTTGACTGAATGTCGGCTAATTCATTTAACAATATTGAGATATCGATTCGGGTACGGGTCAGTTAATCAGTATTCAGCACCTAAAGTGCGCAGATTTTTGTCAATTTATATACTTAAGCACATCGCTCCTATGCATACATAGATACTATTATTATTATTATTGTTATTAAATAAGAAAAAACAACTGTATTTCAGCACGCGGCCGCGTCTGCCGCTGTCTCCGCTGCATACTTTATTATTATACTGCAGTCGTCGTCGGTTATCCTACATGCATGACCGATATTTATTGCTCCTGTCCTGAGATATAAGAACGCGTATATTATGTACCCGCAATACATATAACTATCTGCGTAGGTATACGCTTTTGGCAGACACGTGAGATATCGTAGTGTTGTATCGCGTTGACGGTGTACGCATACATGTGCCACGGGCGCGGTTAGGGATAATTCACTTTAGTGTCGTGGGCGGCAGCCCTTATTTCCACCTCCCCACGCTGTTTGATCGTGTGTCACGGAAAAATATATTATGGCTACAACTGTCGTCAGATGACACGATATAATATGACGTATATTATATACGTATACCGAATATTATAGCTAGGTGCGATTTCGGTTGGTAAAAATAATATTATTTTACCTATATCCCTTAAAGATGACCTATTGTTTTCGTGCATGTTTTTCCTCTCACAATCATAACATATTGTATGGAAAGCCAAGAAGACGACTGCTGGGAAACGGCGGGGGTTAACTCGGTCAAAATTCATTTTTTCAAAAGCCGAAAATCCCACCTAACCCCGCAATCCGCAGTAAATAATAAATAACGAGTCGTCATGACCTATCACTCTTTCTCATAAAATATTATAGTATAGCCGTAACTTATTCAATCTTTGACGGGAGAGTGAGAGCTCAGAGAGGGAGAAATAAAAATAAATTTTGATCACAAATCTAAATGTTATGTATTATAGTATTATATATTTATATCTAAAAAGCTACAGAAGAATGAAACACTAAATTATTTGCAAAATTGTATCGCATATTATTAATTATCTATTATAGCTGTAATAGAAGTGTAAAACTTAAGTTAAAAGACAAATTAATATTATTTATTAATTTTAATCTGAGTAATGGAATGGAGATAATAGTGGATTTAAAATTATATTTGTTATTTTATTTTATTTATTTTTTACAACTTTTTACTAAAAAAGTGATTCAATTGGGATTCCAGTTCCAGTAGAAATGACATACAATCGGTACCCGCTTTTTAGAGAGAATTCTTAGATATTGAGACATTATATTTGTGTAAAATGTATGTAAAGAAAAACTAACAAAACACGACGGAAAAATGGTATAAACGCAATTTTATCCAAATCGAGTATTGTGTATTTATTATGTGCTTGAATAATTTTTTTTTTAATATAACTATATAAGCTCACAATAAATCATATATATTCCTACATTTTCTCTTATGATTTACCTGATGCTCAATAGACTGATATATTATTATAACCAACATTAAGTTACCTATTTAGTTACCTATGGACATTACCCAAAATTTCCACTCAGAATCATTTGATTGAATGCAATACATCCATTACTCCATTACCATCCACGCAATGACTGCATATCAGATCGAGTTTCTTTGTTGTCTTTTTTTTTATCAATTATTACAATGAAAACAAAAAAATACTGATTAAATTGAACGGAAAGTTTTTTTTTAAATTTATTTCAACTGAAAGTATAACAATTCCTTAAGATTATTTCAATGCATTTATTTGTTTTGTTTTTTTTTATTACCGTTCATAGTGGGTCGTAGGAAGTAGCGACTGCGAAATAAAAAACTAAAAACCAATAAGGATTGGTAATTTGTTAATAAAACCTTTTTGCGATCAACCAGAGTGTAATCAATATAAAAAGAGGAATTTTCACGGTAGTTTAACGTATTTGGACAGACGTTTAAAATGTACATGTCTGCAATAAAGATAATAATATATTATAAGGATCGATATGAACCGTAATCAGAGCGGCCCCGTTTGTGTAGAACCTATATATAATACACGACGTCGAACCGAGTTTGTTATTTCCGTTGCTATTGGATATGTGTGCTGTAAAAAACAAAAATAGAAAACTTTTCGCACACATTAGAACGACATAGACGACCTGGATTATTATTATCGATAATAACTTACAACAAACAATAATAATTTAAATATGTTATTTGAAATACATACTCGTTTATACGTGAACATGATCGCATTGGAATTTTGGAAATAACCTATACAAATTGTTTTGGTAAAATCAAAATATTCATATTATTCAAGATTTACATAACACATTGTATATTAAGCGTTAGTGAATACGACCAGCCGTTCTTGTGATCGAGTTCGATATATATAGTTATTGCAAACACCGGCTGTACCTTGTCATTGGCAGCTATTATTATTATTATTATTTATGATAATGTAATTTTTCAAACACCGATAGCTATAGCTATACGATATTGTCATATCATAGGCAACTTATAAATCGATAACCGTTTCAAATGATCGACGATCAGAAAACTACAGTCATTTATGACAATGCCTATACTATCTGTGATATCTGTTTCGATGCTGCTATCTGGACGCAATGCCACCAGATTACACTGCCAAACCTACTACGGATTATCTACCTAAGTAATTGTCACATTATTTTACTGTTGAACAGTTTTTATAAACAGTAATATTTTGGACAAAAAACGGGTCCCCGAATTACAAAACGACAGACATTCACACTGACTTGTGTCATATTTTGTGAAAATTAACCACTATTATTTTTTTATAATGAAATGATTTATTTACTTACTAAACGTGCTTTTTATACTTATAAAAATATTGCGCGAATAATACCTACTAATTGACAAATAAAAAAAAATAAAAAATACAGGAAATTGATGATCCAAAATATTATATTATGTACAATAATAAACCATGGATAATTTGTTTAAGACAAACTGCATATTTATACTTTCCTAATTTTCAAACTAATGCAAAAGAATCCTTTAAATTATAATATAATTAGTATACAATTATAGCTAATGTAAGAATTCAAATAGCAAAATGTACCTCCGATACATAGTTATTGAAGCTAAAAAATAAATGTACTCTTGTGAAAATAAATAATAATAGCTCATTATAATACATATATTATATATAATACGGTTTTAAATTATCAGAGGATGGAAATGACAATAGCTATTGAGGAAATTAATAAGTAAAAAATGTTTAAGCTACTATTTGTTATGACCATTAGATGGAATAAAGTCGACAATAATTTAAATCTTTTGTTTTGAAATAAATGTCAACTACCGTTTCGTCGATTGTATTGTATGAAATTTTGTTATTTTTATTCAAGTAATCTGAAAGAAGATTTATAGGTACGTTTTCCAGTAAGGCCGGTATAATGGGAATGAATATAATATTTTGTTTAAAGTTCTAAAACCGCTTTTTAAAAATATAATTTCAGAAATCTTTACACAACTACTATTAATAATAATACTTTTTTTTAAAAAGACTTAAAGATGGTACTTCCTGGGTACAATAATGTTTTACTTAAAATGAACACAAATCATATTTTATAACCTGTAGTGATTCTGGGTGAAAACTTAAAGCTAATCAATTTACCTCGTCTTTATTATTATTGCGTTGAATGTTCTGTACGAATTAATATCATTATAGACAGTCGATATAAACGACTGGCGTAATTTTATTCAGACGACTGACAAGTGACTGTGTCATAACGAAAAGATCTGAATAAATAAATTTCACTGTGGTGTTTTTATAAAACGCCCAAATCGATGTTATATCATTGCTGCCGTCGTTGCTATAGTCAGTCAACTTTCGTTTTCACTTGAACTGTCTCCGCTCGAATACTGGAACACTGTCTCCGCGTTCACATCTGTATTCTGGAACTTTCCACTCTACCCAGGGGATCCAGATGATGCGAATCACAACTTTTCCTCGGACCGAAAATCCACACGCCTCGTTTCCCGCGAAGCCTTTATTTTCCAACGGTTGAATTTCTCAAGTGTCGAACGCGCATTAGTATGGTTATCCAAACTATGAAATAGCCCAGATAAAATAATAACTGTCTTGTATATTTATATCAAAATAAATAATAGAATTACATGAAAGCCGCGTGTAAGTATTGTATACACATATTGTACTACAGTACTACACACGTAATGTTCAAGATGGCCGGGTAACTGTATACAGAAGAGTGAAGTGTTACGTGATGGGTGAATTATTGTGGGTGTATAATATGTATTTTTAGGACAAAAAGGTTTTTTTTCATATAGATAAAAATACATATTGTCATATTCATCCATAGGTATTTTAAATTCATAGTCGGTAAATTGTGTCCCTAAAATAAGGCCACAGTTATATATTATTACGTAAATTGTTACCCGGGTATTTGTGAACCGTACGTAAATTGCATCACGAGATACTCTGTTTATCCAGTCGGAAAAACAATTCAAAGATAAGTAATAATCTACGATGTAGATAATAATATGTTCACTAATACAATACTATAGTAGCAGCCAGTGTGCATTTTATCGTAGCTCGTGTTCAGTGTACAGTAATCATATCATATTATACAGAAATTTCAAAATAACAAATAAATCGACAGCAACTTAACAATAATTTAAAATAAAAGCGGTTGGCCGTTGGCGATATGTTCACTAAGCTATCTAAAAGTATCTATTCTGAATTACAAAATGCTGATATTGAACTTTAACTTCTCAGAACGTAAACTTAATTTAAAGAAATTTACTAAAGGATCGAGTTTCTATCCTACCAATATTTCCTGCTATTTTTTTGTAATTTTTTTAAATTATTATTATTAGTAGTACACAATCTGTACCAGCAAGCACAATAAGACTAAGAGATATATAAACTAAAAGAAAACTTGAACACTTGATTGAAGAAGCCACCCGTTGATGACACTTTGGTCATTTATTTATTTATTTTGATTTTAAAGGATTGTTATCTAGCAGGTCTGTACCATTTGCGCTTAAGGCGACGAGGAGGGTTTCCAGAGATGACAAATATAGCTAAGGTTTTAATAAGTAAATTCCGGTGAGTGTTAAGGAGTAGGATGTATTGTTCATAGTAACTTTTTGCCTCTTCGTGTATGGTTTTCATGTGTAGGTCTTCATATAGGGTGTGATGGGGAATTGGTAATTTTCCTCAGTGTAATATTTTGAAGTCTCAGAATTTTATTATTCTTAGGTTGGAGATTTTTGCATTGCATTATAATTGTAGGACGTATGACCAAATTTACTTTAGTAGAATTTATAGAGAAGTAATTCAATGTTTAATTTTGAGTGTTTTTATTGTTGACGATTAGAGTTTTTAACATTCATAATCGGGAGTTTAATCGTAGTCTTTTGGCTTGGATATGGTGAGTACAGGAAAGACGGCGATCTAAGGTCAGCCTAAGATATTTTATAGTTGGAGATGGAGAAATGTGGCTACCATTTTTTATGTAATCAAACAAAATTGTCTTCAATATGGAATTTAAATCATATAAAATATTAAATTTGTTTATTACTAATTGTTCACAAACAACAAACCCAATATTATAATCAAAAAAATATTGATAAAATCATATTGCTGGCCAAAGTCTGAAACATTGGAAGAAAAATATAGATTTTGTAAAAATATTACAAGAACTAACATACCTACGTATGAATAAAAAAATATTTAGGCCACAATTTACATATGATGTATAAAATATAACAGGGCCGCAATTTACATAACATTTTTAAAATAGTGTAAAATTTACAGCAACACTTAAAATTGTCTATACAAATATCCTTATCGTATATAAATATTTATTTTTGTTAACTGAGCTGAACACGGGTTACGAAAAATCAAAATAAGTCTATATTCAATATTGCATTAATATTATTCATCTGCGTGTTGATTAATAGTATTAAAATTCAGAATACAAATACATATTTACTATTACGAATTGCAATATTTATTGATAGGTTAGTACATTGAAATGTAGGTTTTGTGTAAAGTTTTTTTAAATTAAATATTTTAAGAACGGTTTGTTTATTTTTTATTATTTAATATAGGTACCTACGCGCATTCAGATTTTCAACATTTTTGTTTTGTCATCAGTTCAACTGTTTAATTTTTTTAAGTAACTACGTAAATAATATTTGTAATTAAAAAAAAAAAAAAACAATTCAAAATCTTAATTTAAAAATGTTCAATTAAAAATAAATCATAATATACCTACTGAACAAAGAAAAAAATAATTAATAAAACACGATTATAAAAAAATAAACACACTTTAGGTCTTTATAATGCTTTGGAATTATAAACAAATATGAAGGAATTTATTTATCTTACGAAAAATTTCATATTTTATGACCATGGCAAAAAGTTAAATTATGTCAACGATGTGATTTGAATTAATTATATAATATAAAGCACCGCTCACTCAAAAGTTTTTCTTTTCAATTAAAATGTAATTGAAAAATCGTTTTATTTATTTAATGATTATTCAATTTATATTTTGTATAATTTGAACAGTTTTGAACAACCAGTGGATATAAATTATATTTAAACAATTATATTTGGTCATAACCAAATGTGATTTGAATTCAATATAAGTAACTATTGGACTTTCAAACCATTCTAATTATTTTCGAGCACATACCTGTACAATACAAAAAGATAGAGATATTTTAAATATATGATACCTTATTATTACAGTTATAAATTATCATTCTAATGTGATGGTGTATACTATAATAAGTAATAACCTAATTATTTTCGAAATATCAACAGACGTAAAAAAAGGCAGATAAAATAGCTAAATATATACAGTAAAAATGGTTTAGTATAATTACGTTTTTTCATATTTTTTTTTGTTTTATCATTATGCGTTCTTTGTTTCATAAATTATACAAAAAAAGGATAAATAAAATATTCAGTTTTAAGATATTTCAGTTGACCTGATTTTTAGTTTATGTTTACATTATTTTATTTCTTTGACGTTGCTCAGACAGTACAATTTTTTTTAATAAGCACTGTTGGCAACTACAAAATTATAAATATGTTTCGAAAACTGTTTGCGTGTTAGTATATAATATACAATTTCCAAAATATATATGAATCAATAACGAACCTATAAATTATTATTTGTTATTATTTTCAACTATATTAATCGTAAAATTTGTTCCCTTAAAAATTGTATGTTATAATATTATTCACAATTTATTATTTTAACACCCAACTGAATAAAATGGCTCGAAAATAACGGCGTTCAAGTGCTGCAATAATATTACTAATACTATCAGTACATTATATTTGTGTCCGATAGAAATACGTTCCTAATTCAATTTTTTTCTCCGCTCCTAGACCCACATACCTATTATATTATATCCGTGTTGTTTTATATTGAATTTACAAAAAAACAAAAAATTCAAAATAAAATGATTCAATTTACTAGCTTCGGGCTTATCCTGGGTAATATGGCAATTTTGAGTGTTCATCCCCCAGAGGATAGACGGTGCCTGGAAGAAATAGATAATTTATTTTCACCATCAACGCGCAAAGAATTTATTCTGGATGCGCAACACTAATAATTATTGTATACACGAGTTATATATATATATATAGGAAGGTATCGCTGAACATTTTTGGGTTTTCGTTTTAATGGAAAAGGACAGTCTAGCATAAATGTATCCCGGAGCTTTTCTCTAAAATACGAGTGAATTCTTTGAATGTTGTGAAAAAATACCTTTAGGCAAATATAATATGTACTTCGGAAATTGCCGTTTTCCCGTGAACAATGCACTCCAATCCAATTTTGGAAGTGATATGAGATATATATATATAAATATAAATAATATATATGAGTGTATATACTTTATTTATTCAATAGATATAATATTATAGTTATAGTAAATATATTATAATGTATAATGTATATAATGCGTATACATTAGGTATAGGTAGGTAGTAGGTACTGAGTGCTGATTTTGTTTGTCATAGAATTTCAATTACGTTATGACATATGCGTTATTATAATATAAAAAAAATTATTTACCTAGGTGTACTTATATTAGAAGTCTAGGTTTGGTTATAGACTTAATTATAACTATTACATATTATTGTCCGCACCTATTGGATGAATCAGAGTCATAAACATACGTTTTAAAGTAAAATATTAGGTGTTTAGCTATTTTAAAATATATTATTTTTTATGTTCACTTTTTTCAGTATTATTTGGGAATAGTTGTCAAAAATTAAAAAAATTGATATTTTATTGACTGCTTAGTTAAGTTTAAAAGTCTAAAAATTTTAATTTGGTTTGATCATTAAAAAAACATTTTTTTTTTTTAACTTTTGAATTAATTTTATTATTAAAACATGTTTCTAATGAAAAAAATTAATATTTTCAATTAAATTATCTATAAATAATAATTATTATCATATTTTCTTCATTGATATGCTATAATAAGTAATAACTATAAACTATCATGTATTTTTATATTTTTTATTTTTTTTTTATTCGATGTTTTTAAAAATGTATTTGTTTTAAAAATGTTTTTTCTTATTTACCTTTAAGTGGCTTAAATTACTTTTTTCGTGGACATGTGCAATTGCATATTTTAACGTTTTATAGTGATCCTAAACTAAGTAAGTCCCAAACCCTGCATTTATAATACTTTGGCTGAGGTAACATGACCACGATTGTATTTTCTTATTTTGTGGTTCATAATACTTTGTATATTATACTTTAATATTACAATTCTACTACAAATTAAAACGTATACTTAATATGCCTATCTTTATATCAATAACAAAAGTAATACTAAGTACTAATAAAAATACATGTAAAATTATATATGAATTGTGAGATTTTACCAAATTGATATTTAATTAAAATGTTAGTCTGTTTCAACAGATTTCGTGACAGTCAGCCATAATATGCGGCATAAAAGTTTAAAATTACAATAACCCATAAAATGCACTCTAGGTTGAAATATTAAATCCCCTTGACTGTATTTAGATATATTTGAAATAGGGTTTTCGTTTGGTAATCTACTTTATCAAAAAAAATCGGTTACTAAAGATTATCTGTAAGTCCCTGATTACATTTAATATTTAGTAGATACCTACCTGTCCATGTGAATTTTGTATCTTTGTTCACTCAAAAATATTCAGGTGCGTCTCTCTGCCCATGAGACATTTTTATCATTATTTTTGAGTAATCAAATAACAAGGATGGTGACACGTGAACGAGCGTCACAGAATAATAATATTATAATATTATAATATTTCTTAGTTATTCGAGATATCTCAGTACGAGCGATTAGCATTTTAATTATTGTAATTTCTGTATATGCCATCTTTATCCCTCGGTTGCTTTCGGATAGGTTCAAAAAAGGTCATAGGTAATTTGCACCCCAGCATAACTTATTGTTCTAACCTATTTGAGTCCCTAACTATATAGTATATATTATATACATAAGTATCGATAACTAGGTATCGATATAATAATTATTTAACAAACACAACAAACACAACAATATTAAACATAATTTATACCAGAGCCTTGAACCCGAATGAACCGGCACTCCTAACATCCCTAAAAACCCTTAAAAAATCAAACACTCAAAACCCATATACAACCCAAATGATTCTGTTTTCAAAACACTCAAATTAACCAAAAATTTGAACATTTTAGTTTTAATGTTTTTTTTCTTAACTTAATTATTTGTTGAAGTATACTGAAGTAAAAATACAACATTTTTAATAAAAATGCATATTTATTACCGGGATAAAAATCACAATGTTAGGATAAGTCAAAACTGAAATTGATGAACTCCAATATTAGATCCCTGGGGTCCACGCAACATATACTATAATAGTGGATTGTACAAAATATTGTAAAATGTTGATTACGATTGACACTTGACACGCCAAGTATTATAAATATCCATAAATATTCAAATGTGTATTGATGTAAATATACATATTATAATAATAGTATACTGTTATTGCTGGTACAGCGCAAAATTATAATATATATATAATATATGATTTCATATTTGAATATCTTAAAAAAGTAAAATTGATAATAATTGCACCGTCTCGTCAACCATACTCTAGTGTTGTGATAATATATTATATACTTAATTAGACGAACAGCGATGGTGGAAGGGTGATAAAAATATGAAAGAACCCGCGCGAGTAGATTTGACAAGGAATTTTGAGACCTGAGGGACGCACACGCGTCAGTCGCACGGAAATTATAACATCCCGAAGCTAAAGCGCTCATGGATGGTGGCGACGAGCAGTGAATACCGTTATATTATAATGTTCCACATATTTTTGCACATTGTATACCACACAGACACACACATACATCTAGACGCGTGTAAACGTCATATTATCATAGCACATAAAATATAATATTGAAAATATATTATAATATAATATAGCATATCAGAGCCGGTACAGAGGGTATACGCACCATTATTATTTTTATTATTATCATGACGATGATGAAGATGATAATAATATGTTCTTAAAATGTTGTAATTTTTGTACGTCGGTTTGTGTAGGAGTGAGTGATATAAAAGTTATCGAAATGTCTAGTACTATCGAATGGTATTAACTGTTGTGGTCGAAAATTTTCATATATTACTGAATTATTAAACGAAAATTAAATTTTTGAAAAAAAGTGCAAAAATACATTTATTTCAATAAAACTTGCGGCGACATAGTAAATTGTGTATTTTATTTCCCCCCACATGATACTTTTTGACAGCCATATTTCAAGTTTTTTCATTATTACATATATATTATTCTATAATACAAAGTCATACGGTTAACTAAGTGCAAGAATGGTTCTTGATTGACTCAGCTAATTATGACTTGCTACATCACATAATTTAATACATTAAGCCTATTTTAATCACATTTTGTTTGTACTAAATTATATAATAATTATATATCTTGCGACAACTAATGTGATGTATGTAACAATAGTCAATACTTTTTTTTTTACTTATTTAAAGTTTTTTCTTTTCATATTATATTAATGAATATAATATCCATACAACATATTAATCACTTCATCTTTGTTCGTTGACCACAATATGATTTTAACCATTTTAGTCCCATCCAGCTTAGAATTACAATAAAACATATTACTGTCGTATTTGTTTTGACAATACGATTTCTGTGTACATAAAACCATATACCTACGCGCTTTTCAAAATCGCAGAATTTTCCCCCGAAAAACATAATACTATTTGTATATGCTCGACTGCGCCATTTACTCCGAGTATTAGTATATAGGTATATAATATAATATCGTATATTTTTATTCTCGTGTGTTATATACATGGTATGATACGTGTGCGTTTGCGTGTGTTATATATATATATACATAGATATACCATAATATCGCGGTTGCCGACTATCGTTCAGTCGTGTAGTATATATATATATACCAATATATACATATTATTATATACACGCGTGCATCGTGACTGTGGTATATTATATATTATTTTCGTTCCTCCGATCGCAGTTTTCCACGGCGATGTTACTTTTTTTTTTTCGACTTTTCCCTTTATAATGTTATATATATGTTACAAATCGATAGCGAATACAAAAACTTTGGTTTTATTTTTTTGATTTTAATTTTCTATTTGTGTCTCGTCGGCCGACCGTATTATTAACGCCGTTGTAGCTATATTATTTCGTTGCGTCGAGCGTCGGGTTCTTATAAAACAATAACAATATTCATTATTGTGATTTTATTTTTAATCAAAGAACATTACTAACATGACCTCCCAAGAATCGTAAACTTTTTTAATTATTCACTTTTAACGCGAGATCGTCTTCAGAGTTTATATTATTAAAAAAGAATTTAAAATAAAATTGTTGGTCTTGCCAATATTTGTTTATTTTTACGATCCATAATTTTTATAACAGATGAACATTATGTGAATAATTCATCCCGAAAAAGCATTTCAACCATATCAGAATGATGAGGCGTAAAATAATTTATGTATTATTATCATTATAGCATTATTCTCATTATTAAAACAAATTATTCATGATAATATTAAAAACAAACGTGACGTGCCAAAAAATTTCACTTTATTCTTTTATATTATATTGGTTTAATAACGATGTGTTGTTTTTGTATGTTTGTCAACACTTTTTTAGGCCTACGTAATTTTTGTGAACCTCGTTTAATTTATTAACATAATTAATAATATACAGTCTTATTTTCGTCTTAAAATACTTTAAATTTAAATTTCCATATCATCTCAAAATGTCATACTAGCTAAGTAATAATAATAATAATAATAATCTATAATTGTATTATTATAATATGTTAGCAAGTATTCAGAAATCCAAAGATCAGCTGAGGAAATTTATTGTAGAAAATCAAACACTAAAGAAAATTAAATATTATTTAAACGAGTTGTATAAAATGGATTAACTATATTACGTGTTATTAGGATAACGTTATAAATATAGTTTACACTATTAGTTCAGATGTTTGCTTTTATATCACTCTATTTTTTACCAGTATATTATTTTAAGATGGATTCTTGCGGAATATTTCAACAGCAAAATTAAGGTTACACGGCGTATTGGATAGGCAATATAGGTACATAGCTGTTGAGATTGATATAATAATGTAAAATACCATTCACACATCACAGACAAGAGTAAGAATTTTCACACAATCATACAATCCTAGTGTGACTATGAAATATGATTCTGAATATTATAACACATCCATCGTGTTTGACCTAGTTTGTAGAAAGTTTTAAGTTAGAGACACCACAATCTTGCGCGTTTCAGTGCAACTCCAGAAATATATACCAGATGACATGCGAATTATAATGCGTGGAAAAATACATCGTGGATGAACTGTGGTGATATTATTATTAATATTTTTATTTTAATCAATTATTGTGGCAATCTGAAATAGGTCAAAAAAGTTTTCGAGATCATTAAGGGAAATTATTAGTATTTTGATACTTTTTATTACATAACATTAAACACATTTTTAGGTAGTTTTTCTCCGGTAGTTGGTTTTGTGTCTAATATATTATAGCCTACAAGAAATGCATTTTTGTGATATTTTATAAAACTTATCGGTTATAATAACATGTGAACTGGTTTTTCTATGTTATATGCTATAGAACTATAAACATGATTTATGTATAATACTATATATTTTGACCTTATCTAGTAATGTTACATCATAAATGATTTTTTTTTAAATCTCCAAAATGTGTATAGATTTAAGTTAATATACTCCAGGACAGTGTAATAGCTTTCTTAATGTGCACGTTTGCACTTCAATCACGTTTGATAAAATGTATTGTAACCATTTGTTTGACCGTCGTTCGTTAAATTTTTTTTTTATCTTGATGCCTGAATCGTTTCAAATACAAATATATTGTTCAAAATCATAAATTAAATGTCAACTGCAGTTTACCAGCTATTAGAATCTAATATCTAATTCATATTGGTATTAAATACGGCAATTTCGTATTTTTTTTCATTTTTACAAGTATAAATAAACAATTGTACTGTATATTAATATTCATGTCCTAAATATGTAGTTTTCTTTTAAATTTAAAATAATAATAACAACTTGAGCGAATTAAAACGAATGCCTGATATTCAGTTTCCGTATTTTAGCTATGTACTTTTTTTCATTTTGGTAATTGAATCTTTTATAACGTTGTTTCAAAATATAAACTTAAACAGTTTTTATGAATGTAAAGTTTCAAGTTTTTAACCGAGAATAACGAAAAAGTTTTGAAATATGATTATAAATAATAAATGTACGTAAATATTATGAATATAATATAATATTATGAATATAAATATGGTTATACAATTAAAAATTAAATTTCCTTGTAAAAATAAATAATATTATGGACTAGTTAACTACAGTAATTGGAATTAAATCCTAGTAAAAAATCACCAGGCAAAATCTTTAAAAAATTATAATACCCAAAATAATTATACCTGACAAGTATTTTATGCACTTTGTGTAGAGCAATATAATTTGGAATTGGGAAAATCCCAAACATAAAAGTGTTTATATGATATTAACACATTATTAGGTATTATACAGTTGGAGTTCCTCATGTTGTTTCAAAATATAATCCGTACTTACTTAACCTAACAATCAAATTACCAACATCCGTCTAAAAGAATTGGTTAAAAGACTAAATTAAAATAATAATCCAATTCAATAGGACCATTTTTGACAGCTGTGTCCAGCAACATACGCAAGCGAGTTGACCAAATTTTTTTTTATTACTCACTAATTATCATGAAGTGTGCATAATGGTAATGGATAAACTCGAATAAAAATATGTTATTTATAAAATATAAATAATATCTAAATATCACGTACCCATTACTTGTCATGAAGATTTAAAACATTATAGTATTATACTTTCAATAATGTGTGTATATAATTAGCTACCCATAGATACTGTATTATAATTCTAATGCACTGACTAGTATAAAGTAAATACTATATTACTATGTAATGTCAATAGTTTTAATGATATACATTTTCATGCACATATATTAAGTAGTTGCGCTGGGGAACTTTTTTTTCAAGAAATATTTTTTGCTGGCGATTTTTTCTGGGTATTATGTTTCCTATATTCGTTTTCTACGAACGAATTATTGGTTGTTACGTCCATGAAATATCATTATATGTCATGCTAGCAGAGTTTTTATCAAATAAACGTTTTTCCTTTGCTTTTGTGTGATGTAATAAACCGTGTATTATTTATCAAACGGCGAGCAATACAACGGGTGAAAAATAAATTATTTCTCTGGAAAACACTTTGACTCAATTGTTATTAATTTCGAAGAGTGTACGATCAAGACCAGGAGTCCGACTCTGCGCGCAATTCCACGATTTCGGGTCGTGTGTATTCCACATCCGCTTAAGTATTCTGGTCGCGCGACCTACTGCCGTAAGAAGGTGGTGGAGGTAGATGGTACATTGCTACCGCCACGCGCGGTTTCCAAACGGATACCGAGAAAACGCATGCAATTTAGTTTTTTCTTTCCAGGTCGGGTTTACACTAACGCAAAACTAGAACGTAATAAAACGAAAACAGTTTTTTTATCCACTATACGTGGACGATCACAGTACGAGGATACTAGGACGTCTGCGTATAGGTACGTGTAGTACAATAAAAAAAAAGCTGCTGCGTTCGGAAACGATATAGAAAATTCATTCAAAATTGTCGTGGTTGAATGCTTACCGGATGATTGTTTTATCACCTTAACAGTATTTTTCCCAATACATTTTGGTTTTTTAAAATATATTCATTTTACTATATTCATTTACCTCCTAACCAGTTATATTATAACCAATATCAATATTTTCAAATTGAAAAGATACATTTTTATTTCATATTCCTGTCTTCAGACGTTGTCCTGTATGATGGTCATTAGGAAAAGCATGATTAGGTTAGACTCATCACTAATTGGTGATTACTCCAAAGTGTACATTACAGGTGTACTATGGTTATTAAAATAATATCAACACAGTATTAATATTATTACAAGTTTTTGTGGTAAATCAAACATTTAAAATACACATTAAGGTAGTAACTTTCAATATAAAAAGAACATAGTATCATTAACTATAACAACCATACAAAGCAGAATAAAAAGGCATACATCTAATTCAACTGGTTTAAACAGACGCTATTTAGAAGTTTTTCAAATACGTCCATTTATGATAGGTACCTATCTAGCGTCGACCTAATTTGGCCCATCCTGAACCACGGTTTTTACAACGTATATTATTATGAAGGTATTTCGTTCGTTTGAAACCAACTCCACTGATGCCGCATAATAACACAAACATTCCACGCGGCTGGTGAAATTAAATTAAAATCTATTTGGGTTAGGCATGTCACTTGTTATTTTACAATGCGGGTCCCTCTAAAAGGTTATGCTTTTGATGAGGTTTATTTACCTGTGTTCAACGGGCAGGTGTAGGTCTCCGGAGACAACGTTTCAAGTTTACATTTTCTTAATTATGACCTTTTTTGCCAAATTACTGCACCAGCTAGTTCCTCCAGTGTATTTGAGACGTATCAAGCACCGTTTTTCACTCACATATTGACATTATAACGTTAAAAGTTTTAATTTCTCCTGTATTACGATAGTGTTATATTACCATTAGTTAAACAAAAAATATTGTTGTGAGTGTCAATTGGCCTTTCCAGGGTAAATATTGCGAATAAAAACAATTTGAACTTATCATAAATCTATTTTCGTCATAGAAAATATAATATTACAAATGTAAATGTACTTACTAACTACTTACTTACTAACTACTTACTACTTACTAAAAGTATTAAAAGAAATTGTAAAATTAAAAATAGCTCTCTTATGTGTACAAATGTTGGCATCTTGAGAAAAATCCATGTTCACATAATATATGCACACGTGAATGAAGGATTTAAACCACTGGGTTTAACCGAGAAAATATAAATATTCGCTAAGTGGGTTCTTGCCTGTGTAGTTCCTAGGTTCCTAACAGATTTTTAACTATATTAACAAAGGAACGGAAAATAATTTGATCTAATTATTTCAGGAATGTGTGTATGGTGCATCGACTGTTGACTGTTTTAATAACTAATAACTACAACTATAAAAATTGAGTTTATTCTATACTCAAAAACTACAAGACCTATTTTGACGAAAATGTCAGAGATTGTTCTTAGAGATATTAGAAAATTGTAGAGAGTAGTTTTAACAAAGTTTAAATATAAAAGTGTTACATCTAATTCACATAGCGAGAAACACTGACTCAGATTTGCCCATGAACACTATAGTAAATTTGGGGCAGCTGCACTAAAGTTGAGATATACCAACATAGCGCCGAGGCCGAATGTTATATTTCTTCTTTTTTCACGAACGAAGTCAACCTGACTTATACTGTTAGTTTTTATATAATTTAACTTAAAATATTAATTAACAAACAAAAATGTTGCCCTAACCCTGAATAATAATTTTTTTGTTCTTTTTGTTGTGTTTGGGGACTTTTTTTCTAAAATCCACTACCTGGGTAACATAATTTGATCGATGTGTGTATCGTTTAACCTTTATTTTATGTTGACTATTGTAAGGAGGTTAATATAATATTATTATTTATTATGTTAATCCCATTATCATTGTTCTAACTATTAGACTCGTTGTACTCATGTTTTTGGTCTTTCTGTTTATAGCACAGGGATACGCAAGAAACGCTCGCGGTTTTGGACCGGCTGGACTTGGATACGGAGAAGCCTAGTGACGAAGAAATGGCTCGGAAATTTGGTTTCGAGGAAGCGTTCTTTCAGGGTAGACTCACCTGGTGGCAGCGGTTCAAGCCCCAGCTGTGGTCCATGTTCGACGAACCGTACTCGTCGAACGCTGCCAAGGTACGTAGTTTCAATAATTTTAAGACACAGTTTCTATATATTTTGATAACGATTTTTACCTGTCCACTCGGGATGATTCACAACCGGTGGTCTGTTGGTTTGTTTGTATTTGTACATTTTTCAGCGTTTACGGTAAACATTGCAGGTGTATTGATTGTATATGAATAAATTAAAAAAATAAAACGTAGGAAATATTTATTTAAGCTTAACTAAATTTTCAGATTTATAATATCGGGATGACGTTGACTGATTCTCAAACATAATAATTTATTGTATATAGATCATATTTTATTTTATTACAATAATGATATTATCATATTATTTCTAATTGATACTAATAGTATAAACATTTACCCAAGGTTTAAATAAAACAAATTACTCCTTACGTCTGAGATCACAATCTATTTATATATTTTTGGTTTTCATTGAAATTTGTTTAAATGTGTTATTATTTATATAATTAGGTTTGACAAGTATTAATTCGACATTTAGGTTCGATATTCCTTCACATAAGTTAACACGTTTTTGCCGATGTGTTCATAGGTATTCGATAATAAATTAGTTCAATATTATACTGAAAGGGTGTGCGCCCTCTGTTATGGTAGGTAACCATATTGTTGTCAACATCGAAATATGTTACAACATAGTAATACTGATAAAACTAGAATCGAAAGGGTGCAACCGTTTCCGTGGTTGTTTGTGTATTATGATATTATATACGAGCTATTATGTCCCGGTACGAAAAACAGTCTTATAATAAAATCGTTTAAGGCATACACCAAAATAATATTATAATAATATAATATCCTTTCATCTGTTCTCAGTGGGTAGTGATGAGGGAATAATATTTCTGGTTAGAAAAATGGAATTCGATTTAAATATTGTTAACTCTCCAATGATGGCGTACTATGTTGATTGTCAGTATTCATGTGAAAAAAATAATAAATCATATTAACAATGCGTAAATAAATGTGCACAAGACACGGTGATGCCATGATACTAATATGTAAATTCAGATTCGTCAAAGTAAGAATATGTGCTCGCGTATTTATATCACTCAATGATTTCTATGTACGCATTAGATTTTGGGATTAGGTTAAAAATTATTTTAGGAAATAAACAGAGCTTATGAGCATATAGTATAATAAAGCCATATTGTCTACAAAAAATATTTCAAATGAGCTAACGTTTTAAATATAATCTAATTCGTTAAGTGTGTTGGTGCTAGTTTTTCTAATTTTCCGAAATTCTATCAAATTTTAAAATTATATTTTAGTTATTACCTTAATTATCCAATTATCCACTTCTCCATCTTGATACGACGATATCTATTTATGGGGCGTCGATATGATATATAATATCAAAAGAAATGACTTCACAGGACAAACTCTCACGCCCAGTAAAGTAGTCGGATTTCGTAAATTTTTTTTATTTAAAAGAAGCGAACAATTTTCAGGTCAGATTAGACCGAATTCTCATTTTACTATAAATAGTGGTAGAAAAATACGTTTGAAAAAGAACAAATACTGTGCATTAGTAAAATGCATATTCTAGCTTCTATAGTTAAAATTTTTTAAATCAAGCTTTGATCTGACCTGCACACGTTGTAAAAGGTTTATGATGAGATGTATCGTGAAAATGTTGTATGGTCATTATAATTTGAAAATTAAATTATATCGATATTATATATTATATATTGTTCAATATATAAACTAATGTGTAAGTTGATAATAAATGATCAGCCTGAAAGAAGCTATCCAGCGAAGATATTTTTTTGAAACCCCTTTATTTACAATTGTTTTATTAACAATTGTGTTAAATGTATAATTTGTATATTATATGAAATTCTGAAATAGAACAAACCGTTCCTCATATTTTATATATTGTGAATACTGACTACTTGAAATAATACAAACTGTTTATGGTTTTGATTTTTGCTATGTAATCATACAAAATATTCTACACTCCTACAACTTTTTCGACCCATTTATAAATTACTCCAATAGACGAATTTTGTCCAGTTTTATCATTTAATTTTATATATATTTTAATCGAAACTAAGTTCTCAATCAGCATGTACATATAAATGTATATCATGTAATAACATTTGTTATAATATTGTATAATGTATATATTTATGAGCTTACAAATTTAAATTGTGTTTTTGTTCTAGTTTTATGATTTTAAAACAATGTTTGTTATACTTCTCCCGTACAATATTATAACGATTGTTCTAAATGATTGTTTCAATAAAATATATAATAATCATTAATTTCCCTTTCAATTAAACATTATACAACCAAGTTAAAATTAGAATTGTTGCAACCACACAGGGTCATAATAAGTTTAATGTGGATTTTACACCAACGAAACGTCCATTAAACAACCACTTCCAGGTCTTATTCGTATCAAACTTTAAACTTGATAATCTTCTAACATTATATCTTTGCTATTTCTGAATAGTGTATTCAACTGTTGAATAAATTACGAATAATTTTTATCTTGAGAATTATTTTGGTAATTCAATTCCGAGTGGAAACATAAGGGTGGAACAAAAATTTGACGTCTACCCATCTGTTTTGTGTCTCTCATTCGTGGTTATACGAGTATCTGACAATAAAATAAAATAAAATAAAATGAAACATATTGTAGTCGAGACATTTGTTTCCTCTCATCTCCAACAAAATCTCGTAATCACACACAGAATCATAAACATTTGTACTTGTTTCTTAAAGACCAATTTCTAAAAAAAGAAATGACAAAATTACATTATACTATATATTTCGTTTGGTTAACGAATTCATTCAGTCAACTTGTTTGAAATCCTCGTTCTTGTAATAAAAACCAACAAACATTTGAATAAAATGGGAATAATAATATATTGTTATTAAATAATTTTACTAAATTATACTTTTACAAGCGCAGACAAATCCAATTCGAAAACAATCATAAATAATAATTGTGAGACAACCACGAATAAGAGAAAAAAACTCTTGGCCTTTTAAATGACTTATTATATTCAGTTATTTTTATCTACCTAAATAGAATTTATACAAAATTATGTTTTCAATTCATTATAAGAGAACCGTAGCGTTTAAAAGTCATTATTATTTCTGGAACGGCAACGTATACTATTTTCATGTACGACGATTAACAAACAAACGATTTGTAGTATAAAATACATAAATTCGTATATTATAGTATAATATTATTTAAAATGTATTACCAAGGACATTCAAACCATTTTTAGGGGTGTGATTGAATAGCTGTCGTGGTTCTATAGTCTCGTGGTTTGTTTAACATCATTATGCCAATTTGTATACGTCCGTTTAACGTATGATAAGTAGCAGTTTGTCAGAACTAACTGAATTGTATCGATTGAAATATTATTCTGTATAGGGTGTGTCAGTGGAACACTTCATAAAAACATACCTACTTAACCGTTCAAGCAGATATAAATTACATCCAACGAAAAGTAAAAATTGTAAATAGCGCTCCATAAATCACAATTAATAAAAATAGTATATTACATTTGTGATAAATTTATATCGCACGTAAGCACGTTATCATTTCTGAGCAAGTACAACAACATTATTTTAGTTAAGAGTATTCGAATTATAGTGTATTTACTGTAAACTTTGAGTGGTGAAAAACTTTAACTATGAATCTTGAACATAATATACATATTTTCATGCAAATTATGAAAGCCATTTAACCATTATTATGCAAAGGATACCTTTTTCACTTTTATCCAAAAAGTGTTAAGTTTTTTTTTTTTTTTATTAATTATAATGAATAAATAAATAAGTGAGTGTATAAAGAAACAATTATTAAAATAACAAAATAGACTTGAATAATTATCGTTATGTACGTCTACACAACTAAATAAATGAAACACGCAGTGAGGTAGTTAACCACTATACTTTATTTGAACAATATGTTAATACAAAAATACACGGATTTGTGGAGGCTCTGTTGGACTGACAACGACTGAGTCGCCTTGGGGACGAGTGCGGTCGGGCGGCACCGCTGTGGCTCACAAGTGCCCATGCAGCGGAATATACGCCGGCCGTGCTCGTTCCTACGGCGGATACATGGTTACATATATATGTCAAAGAAATGCTTATATTACTAATGAAATGGGTTTATAACATTATGCTAAAATATAAAATTATATATTATATAAAAATTCATTTTTTTTATTCCTATATTCTTATATTCATCATGCGATATAATTTGTTTTATCAATTAATTTAATATTTTATAAGTTTTCAACTCATACTTCAGGATTTTAATAGAATCCCGAATATGATATACGCTATTTACCACACCATTTTTACGACCTGTAATTTATTGGGTTTAGTTATTATACTATCAACATACCGACGGTCATTCATTTGCACGCGTATAGTGATCGGGTCTGGCAGTAGGCTACAAAAACGTTAATGGATCAAAGTTATAACTCATGAAACATCTGCTCTAATAGGCCAAAATAATACTTACGTTGCTTTAAACGAATCTATTAACTTTCTATGGCACGTAGTTTCGACAAAATATTAAATGCAATATTACATTGTCACGTATATCGATAGGCTGTAGTTAAGTTGTATTAATTTGTGTAATTCGGTCAAGGGGCGCACGGAATGGATTTAGTACGTACGTGACACGCGTGTTACAGAAATAACGTTTATTATTAATAAATACGTATAGGTATCAAGTTAAAACTATGTATAAAACTAAATATATGTACCCCATGCGCACGTGTAAAGTCTTTGACAATAATTCCTCATTACAATGAATTGAAACATATTATGTAACACGATGACGATATCGATTTTAACGTATCCTATATTTGCTAAAATCGGTTAAAAACACTGCATTTTCAACTCTCACGAGATTTTACTGTTGACAAGTGGTATATAAACTCTACCTACGTCACCGCACCGTCTTTTTTTAATATCTTATCTTTTATTCATTATATTATACCAGCTGAAAATGGTTTTTTTCCTTAGACCTTATAATATTATGTATTATAAGATTCTGTCATAATACCAATAATATCTATACTGATATAATATACCACAATATTTATTACCTAATACGTATAGTTGCACCTATAATATTATGGATCAATGGTTTAACTTCAGACTACGACACGTAGAAAATTCAAGTAGTAATGCCACACTTACTACTGTGATACTATTTAGTTTATAATATAATGTGAAAACTTTTTTTCTATTCGATATAATTGGAAAAGTTGTATTTTTTTTTATTTACAAGGAACAGCTCAATTGTATTGTGCTGGAATCATCTTGCTCACCATCGAACACATTGCATAATATAACACACAATAATAATAGTTATATAGATTGGAATTTGGATTATTATAATGTATGTTATAACGAGAAATAAGTTATTCACTGTTCGATAACCACTTTGATACTTTTTAATCTCGATGGTATCGTCTTTTTACGAGATTTCGCTTTTGTGGCTCGTGCGCGAAACTTTTACTCGAAGAATATTTTTTGTTATACAATACCATTTTGGTGTACGTTGCCGAAGTGTACCACTGTTGTTGTCCACGCTCCACTGCGCACTGACAAACTATACGGATCGTGTAGATAACTTATGTCTGTTTATATACATGGGTTTTTGTTTATCGAGAACTATTGTAGTCAACGCGCGACGTCGATCCGTCCAAAGCCGCATATACAATAACTGCGACGATTTATAATATTATAAGTACCAAAAACCGGACACAATGGCGATGTGATCGAATGAATCACGTTCATTGTGGATCCAGAAAGAATATTTTGATATAAAGTATCATTTTGTATCGGTTCTTATTATCCATCTATTACAACGATATCAATATGCGATTATAACATACACAATGTGGTATGTTATTTATTCGTTTTGAATTCAAATCCCATGTTTGGAATAACTTTTTGAAGTTCTATAAACTATAATACAAAAATATTAACCGATCGGCCGAACAATATTCTATATTTCAATCACGTAATTTGAACCATCTGTCGATTATATTTTTTAATTTACAAACCGATGGTTTTCAAAATATATATATATATATAATTTAGCATCAAAGTTTCTACAGTATAAAATAAATTACATAATTACATATTACCTAACTATTAGTTATTAGTTTTTTTTAAAGTAAAAGCTTCAACATCATGGGTTGTTAGCCTACATTTAAAACACAGAGATAAAAACAGGTTAAGATAAACAGGATTGAAATATTTATAATTTAAGTACAGTTTTTTGCTTAAATGTTTGGTGTGGGGAAAATAGGTATGTATGTTCGGTGGTGTTTTCTTCGTTTATATTTTATCGATCTCTGATTTTGTATTTTATTTCAAAGAATTATATTAAAAAATTTGTAAAAAAATGCTTTTTATCTTGTATTTTTTTAGACATATTATAAAGTTTGAGAATATAATAACGAAAAACAGAGATCAATTCGGGCTGTAGAATATTTCCCTCTAGCAATTTAAAAAAAAATTATGAAATTTGGTTGATTCTACAAGGTGGTATCATTATTCGAGCGCCTTAATACTTCTATCAGCCAATATGGGTCTTCTTTTTCTGCCATTTTTAGAACATCAGTTACATTAGATCCAATACTGCTGCATAGTGATACAGCTATAGTGAAGAAAATCGTAACTATTATTAGTGTATACTCACGTGAGGGACGTTAAATTAAAAGATGAAAACAAAGACGATGATACAAAAGGTATAAAGGATGTGCTGTACTGGTCTTGTTATGTTTACTTTGAGTACCTATTAAACTTTTGACAACAAACCACTATTATTATTTTAAATATATAGGTATAAATAGTATATTATGTAGGTACTACAGATATAATATTTAATAATATAATACACATTTACTACATATTTTCTACTAATATGTATTTTTATCATATATTCATAAAACTATTAATATACCTACAAAAGGTATATTAATTTTTAATAAAAAATTGTACGGAAAAACTTTTAACAAGCTGGTATTACAAATAACTTTTTTTTATTATTATTAATCTTAAGGTCATTAGCTTTATTTTTATTCAATTTTACATGATTATACAAGGGAGATTAAATAATAAATAGGTATTAAATAAAATGTGCTTTAAAACTGAAATAAAAACAACATAATTATTTGTATTAAATATATTTCGCTAGTTCACACGTTTTCGTGTTGGCAATCAAGGCCGATTTTTTCATAGAGATTCTTTGGTAAATTGTGTTCTTTTCTTTATTTCTTCGTTGGATATGCAATAAAAATATGGCACAAATAAGTTTACCATTTGATTCAAGATGATGGAAAAAATAATACGGTATTTCACCTGAACCAGAGTTTATGCTTTTGTACTTGGATAGGGTGTATAACAGTTCATTGATTGGAATTTCTTCGTTAAGTTAAATTTGTTGTGTATTGTTTGATTTTCTTTTTAACTGAATTGGTAAGTTTTTGGCATTGAGTTTTTATTTCTGAATTTGGTGCTATAATTTAAATTGTTCTGTTTTTTTTTCTCCGAGCTATTCGCCTAATTGTTTTGCTGCTTCTTGTTGCGGGACGGTATTGTTAGTTTCATTATTTAATATATTTATTTGGTTGTTGCACTTGAGTCCTTTCAATGATTTTATTTTATTCCAGACTCTCGGTGGATCCATTTTCAAGTTTAAACTTTACGTGATTTCGTGCCAAGAATTTATTTTTCAATTTTTACTATTTGTTTTGAAAAACAACGAAATCGTTGAGTTTTTTCGTTAGTGTACAGTGCTCTATTTGAATTATACCTATTGCCATTGTGATCTTGTCATCCCACCATTAGTTTATAGTTATTTAAACATTTGCTGATTATTTATTTTCGGCTGTAATTAAAATTAAATTTGTGAACAACTTGGCTAGAGATTTTCATTTATATTTATTTTTCTATTATATCAACATATAGGTGCCAATTAGGGTTTTTTAGATTATTTTTGTGTCGGGGTTATGTTTAGTGTACATACAATTCTTGATAAAATTAAAAAAAAAATTGTAAGGTGATCTCTGCAATACATTTCAGTATCAATTGTCCAAGGACGACGCTGAGTTGAGACTGAATTAGAAAATGATGAATAAACTCCTCAAGAATTTCCATTGTGAGGATTAGTCGTGTATTGTAGCCTGTACTTAGAATTGTTATACTATCGTTCTTAGTATTCTACCTATTATCTTTCCTAAATTATCAATCATTCAACAGCCACATATCTTGTTGTGAATATTGAAATCATCTGTGATTATAATGTATGATAAAGATATAGAGTGTTAATTATTTAGACAAGATAATTTTTATAAAAATAAGTTTGATTTGGTAAATATATATTTCAAACAGTAAAATTGTTGTTGTACGTGGATTTTCATTACGATTGTTTCTTAATTATTGCGATTAAGTTGACTCATGTAGTCGTGTACATTAGATAGTGTGCGTGTATATTTCATGTATCTACAGTTATTTATTTTAGAGTTACACCAAAAACCAAAACTGATTTTGCTTAAAAATATACCGTTTTTTTAAATTTTTGTTTTGTTTTTCTCTGCACTTTTGAGAACTATTGAGAATTTCAAATTTTGACCTCCCAGATTTACCAACTAGTTTGTATTTCCCATCGAACAAGATACTGTTGAAAAAAATCTAAGTAGGGTTACTGCCCCGAATGGTAATGACAGACACAAAAAAAATAAATAAATAAAAAACACACAATATCATTGTAAAATCAATACATTTATCGCTCCTTTCAGGACTTAAAGTACTTAAGGTACTTATTATCTTCGTCAGTACCCATATGGTATGGTTATATTATAACTCAAGTTCCAAATCCTATATTTTGCGTACCTGAACGTTTATGAGTACCGACTTATGAAATATGTTGTAATAAATGTACAGTTACCATTCACTATATAATCGGAAGATTGACATGAGGCCGCTGGCGTTATCGTAGCAACCTTTTTTTCAGTGGTTCTAAAACTCGTACACAACATAATAATATAACATTTGTATTAGTTAATTATATCTACATCAAATATTTAAAAATGCGCGAGCTTTATTTTGCGACACCGTCACAAAAATTTACCACCAGAACCAAACGCATCAGCGGCCATTTTTCATTCTCCCAACTATATAATGCGATAGAATACTGCTGAAAAACGCTACCTCTAATTTATTGTAACGCTGAATTATTGCTAATTTTTCTTCTTGTTTGATTGGCTTGCAGATAATCGGCATCGTGTCCGTGTTCTTCATATGCGTGTCGATCCTGTCGTTTTGCCTGAAAACGCACCCGAACATGCGGGTGCCGATCATTAAAAACATCACGGTGAACACTTCGTTCAACACGACCGCCTGGGTGCTGGACAAGACGCAGACGAATGCGCACGAGGCGTTCTTCTACATCGAGTGCGTGTGCAACGCATGGTTCACGTTCGAGATCCTAGTGCGATTCATCGCCTCGCCGAACAAGTGTGAGTTCGTCAAGGCGTCAGTGAACATCATCGACTACATAGCCACGCTGTCGTTCTACATCGACCTGATACTACAGAAGTTCGCGTCACACCTGGAAAACGCCGACATACTCGAGTTCTTCTCAATCATCCGGATCATGCGGCTGTTCAAGCTCACCCGACACTCGTCCGGGCTGAAGATACTGATGCAGACGTTCCGGGCGTCCGCCAAGGAGCTGACGTTGCTGGTGTTCTTCCTGGTGCTGGGAATCGTGATATTCGCCAGCTTGGTGTACTACGCTGAGCGCATCCAGGCCAACCCGCACAACGACTTCAACAGCATACCGCTAGGCCTGTGGTGGGCCCTGGTCACGATGACCACTGTCGGTTACGGTGACATGGCACCGAAAACTTACGTGGGCATGTTCGTCGGGGCCCTGTGCGCGTTGGCCGGTGTGCTCACCATCGCCCTGCCCGTTCCCGTCATCGTCTCCAACTTTGCCATGTACTACTCGCACACGCAGGCTCGGGCCAAGCTGCCCAAGAAGCGGCGCCGAGTGCTGCCCGTCGAACAGCCCCGTGGGCCCCGGCTACCTGGCCAGGGCCCGCCGCCCCAGCAACAGATGAACCAGCCTGGATGCGGCATGGGCGGTATAGGCGTCGGTGGCGGTGGCGGTGGTCACGGGCCGTGCGCCGGCGTCGGCGGTCTGCCGCCAAACGTGGCCGGAGCGCCGGTCAACACGACGGGCGTGCCGGCCGTCAACCGGCGGATGAACGCCATCAAGAGCAATCATCCCAAAGATGGGGCGGGACCCAAAGTCGGTGAGATACCAAACACGTGGCGATGGCCAAACTCGTGCGACCTTTGACACGACCTTTTAGTCGTCGTTGTCGTCGCCTTGTTATGTTATTTTTAATACCATACCTGTAATTTAGGTATTATAATATATTGTTTTCCTCGCTGTTCCCGGCTAGGGCGCTTTGGCTTTTGCGCAAAGCTTCTGTATGTCTTTTTAGTTTTCTTGACGTTATAACGTTATTTACGCGTGGTCTGGCAGAAAAATGGTAGGAAACACTTTATTGAACTACATACGGTTTATAAATTATTTTAATTTCTCGAAAAACAAAAATTTTAATTAAATATGATCATCAATTTAAATGTAAATAAAGGTTTTAGTAGGTATTTTGTTATTATTAAATTGAAATTAGTTTTCTTTTTCCAAAAAAATTGTAAAAAAAATCATTCATAAATTCCGTCAGAGGTAACGTAAGTATATCCATTTGAACTAGCAAAATCATTTAATTTAAGTTAGTTGCGTTCGTGACGTTATAATATATCCATTTAAATCAAATTAATTATTCACAAATACCCGACCAAAGTTCTTATGTAAGAGACGTTAAGATCTGTGGTGGCACTCCTAATCAAAATGTCTATTTGCCATTATTGTACTTAAAGTCTCTGAATACAGAATAATGGTTCTTAAACCCGTGTTTCACAACTCCGTGATTTTAAATCACTGTGATGATTAATGAAGACTTGTAAGACGTTAGATCTGCCAGTGCCATTGCTTTTCGCATTAATTATTGAACGGGCTTTGCGAGTTTAAAAACACTTTTCGTCCTAACTGTAGATCATTAGAGTACTATTATATATAGTTATTTATGACGCATACGATTTGAAATTAAAAATATTTATAAAAATAAAATCGTTTAATATTAATCTAATTAATGAACACTATCATTCCATTTACGATCTATGGAAACGGACGAAGAGTGTGCTTTTAAAGAAGCAGCGCTGGATCAAACATATCTATTGCTAATCATGCGCTTATAAATTGTGTGTAATGCTTACAGAAACTGAACCCGCCACGAGATACTAATCGATAATACACTCTGAACATAGTAAAAACCAAACAAATCAACAACGGTATACATAATACAAACACTATAAAATTACACACATAATTAAATTATTTTTTCTATTCGCACCACGGTGTTTTATTTGGTATTGTTGAATCCAATTATAACATTGATAAGTATAATAATATGATAGTATTAGTTTCGATTGCAATGTAGGAATCCTATAAAAAGTCGTGTGTCCATCACAGTACTATAATTTTATTGAATTGATTTCATTCGTGATTATTTAAATAATATTATACTTGATTTGATAATTAATTTTATCACCTATAATCTTTTTGGTAAAAACTATAATAAATATGTGTTTTTAAGTGTGATTATTGATTATATATTATTAAACCAATTAGATAGGTAAAAACGATTAATATAATATAACATATAATATTTTAGTTCAAAGACAATATGGCTTAATATATTTTATCTAAGATATTATTTTGAAGATATTTTGACCCTTAACCTAACTCTACAGCCATCATAATATTTGGATTCGTGTCAGACAGTTATTATTATTATTATTAATTTTACTTCAAAGAAATGTTATCGGATTGAACCATATCGGGCGTGTAACAAAATGATTTGACGTGGAGAAAATATATATTTTCGATTTTTTCAGACATATCTCTGACTTAATAATATGACGTCTTGTACTGCTATATACGGTTTGACGACGAAATCTTATTCTACTCCAATTGGTCGACGGGACCGAAATCATAAAACGACATGTCATCTAATTTCGAAAATGTTAATGGAAGCTCCGGGATGTGTGATCGAAATGATGATCGCCACATCAACCGCTACGTCTTAACGTGGATAGTCGTCCCGGGGGATATTAATACCAAGGATATTATTTTATTTTATTTCTCGTACACGAGAATTCGACAATAATATATAGAGACTATTACAATGTACTATCGCGTACTGTAATAATAATAATAACAATATTATTCGTATAACCAGTATAGCTATGATGTCTTAGGCTATTAATCGGTTACCTAATAGCAACATGTTATATATTATACGAAACTGATAAAACGACGACAAAATAAAACGGTTTTGTATTATATACGTAATCATATTATTCTAAGTATAAATAAAAAACAAGTTAATTCCTAACTAAAAAAATACAATATTGGACAATACCTGAATAACTTTATTTAATAACTTTATTTTAATAACTTTTTTTGTAGCGTCGAACTTGGTTTAGTGGTTAGTAGTGCAATAATATGTATTTAGGTACATCAGAATTTGTTGTTGTTTTTTGGTTTTGTCTGTGGGGTAATATTATACTTACATTGTATACAATATATACCTATTAAGTTTCGTCATGACCTGCTAGTCATTCCATCGTTGTTTATAAAATCACAGTCACCCTTTAGAAATGCACCTATATAATATAATTGTATGTCCCACCTAACGAAAAGTAATAGTAACGCACACTAAGAGATAAATTCAAAGTTCAAAGGTATCGTAGTTAGAGCGAGTGATGCACGCTACCGAGAACACACGCCTCTGCCGTAGATCTTCTCACTGGAAGTCATGTTGCATGTGTACATTCATGAAGTTTTGAGTATCTATCGGAGGCGCTGTGACTTTTAACATTAAATATCAGTTATTGCTGATATCGTGTACCCATGTGACATAACATGATTTTACTATGTCACGGGCAAAGATATGAAATCCAGGGCTTGTATAATAGTGAATTATATATTATTCATTATTGTCCAACCATTATGTCCTGATAATAGATTTCAAATGAGAAAAGAAGAAAAACGGTTTAATAAAAACTCTATAATATAACTACAATAAGGAACCGAAATTATTATCATTTGAAAATTTGAAAAAATTACTAGAAATATTATAGCGGAGTGAACTAATCATTTATTTGTTTTTTTTTATACGTACTATATATTATTATAAGCAATATTTTCCATATTTTAAGAGTTTATAAAGTATTATGTTTTGTTTTACAATTGTGAATTATTTGTAAACATTATTATTTTCATAATTATTGGGTATTATGTGTCAATCGTGGAAATTCCATGAAAATGTTCAACACGCGTGTCTCTCACCTCTCCCGTAAGAAATTGACTTTTGTGGATTTACCGATGTGGTACAAACTCATGTGAATATGTATTTGTATGGAAAGATTTACAAAATTTGAAATGGTGGGGACTGAAGAAACGTACGTAAAAATAGCATTATTGGATTGACGGATACACACTTTTGCGTAACGTAATATTTCAATACGACATAATATTATATTATTATCGCCGCTGAGGAATACTTTGGAGATTTCGCGAGCTTTTTAATTAACTAAAATTGTTATTTTTGTCATCGACGGTTCGGGAACAGAAAATGAGACTAAGGTCAATAATTCATTATGATATTATATTATTATAATGTATGAAGACACCACGGAACCAGTTGTACAATAATATATTCTATAAAAGGATAGAACACGTCAAGTGAATAAAGTCATGGGGTGGGGTCGACTTTCTTTTCTAAACTAGATTACATACCGCTCCCGCCATCAGCCATGTAACTTTATCGGCAGCGGAGTGAACATATTACATAAATGGAAAAGTGTATAAGGAACGCGTAAACCGACGACGTGTCTGGTGGTGTTTTTCATTTGCAAAAAGGGATATTGCACAGATAATATGCGTCTCACTGCCGCCGTGTGCCACAGTCGATTGAAAGTCGCCGTTTTAAAATAATTGAAAACAGAACGTATGCGCACAAGTGCGTACAGTATAAGGTGCAAGACAAAACGCAATATTATAGGTATAAATATGTGTGTATAAAAAGTAAAAACCACCGACAGTCCAAATCAACTTTTGCACGTACAACGCACGTCTGCACCACCGATGACGGCAGTGGAATTACGTGCGCTATAATTAGGGTATGCTATGTAAAATGAATCTTGTCGTGCATGCCCATTTATTATACATTATCAATTGAAACGGCAGCGTCACGGAGCTATACTTAATAAATGTAAGTTCATGTTTAAAAAAATAATAATTACCTACGTATTGCTGTGTTCATTAAATCAAAAAACATTTTTTTTTGTTTTCATTAGATTTCTGATAATATATTATGTATAGTGAAATAGTTTTTGGAAATTATTATTGATAGTCGATAGGTATAATTTAAGATAATTTGTATTGAGTCTTCAACAAGTTCATTATAGGAAACCAATTCTTTTTAAATCCAACGTAGTTTTTTGAGCTTTAATCAATAACTTCCACATTACATACTTCAGGCCACAGTGTGATAGCTATTACTGTGGTGTAGTTGTCAAAATAATATATAACCAATATTATACGTTTATGCACTCTGCGATCGACGGTAATCCGTAAAATCATTACCTATATTGTCATTGTCGTATTAATTCGTCATGCGTTATTACTTATTAGGTACCTATTGTCATTATTATTATTTATACACATATTTTATATTTATGTATAAGTACCTACTTACTTCCCCATTTAGATATTTTAAAATTTGATCGAAATACATTTTTCCCGCACAGTAGTATAATACTTAATCTCTATGTAATCGTTTTAACAAGTTCCTATTATGTAATGATGTAAGGTACATCTCCAGGTTTCACTACTTAAAATACGTAATTACATTTTAAAATTATAACTACAAATACGTACCTATGCAAACAGGATTATATTTTATATACTCTTCATAGATATTAAACCAGACAATCATCCCTATAAAGAAAATACATTATTATTCAAAAAAAAACGACAGAGATCGTCGTTAATTGTTCAACGTTAAAGTTAAATCCATACAATGCTATATTACCGTTTAGAAACCGTTTAGAAAAATGGTGCTGCTCTTTTAACCGCCATTTTCATAAAACACATAAAAAAAATTGGTTGGGGTGGAGGGATCAGAGGAAAGTCATTGTTGGCCTGAAAAGTTTTTCTGAAAGTTTTCTCCGAGAAAAATCGCTCTTTACTTCCCAGGCCAACAACGATATTCATCCACGCGTTTAGTGACGTTTACCGGCGTGTGTAATTTATTTATCATTATAACGCAAATATTGTTGGCTATTATAATATAGATTATTATGAAGGAGGATATTGTTTTGATGCAGCGCAAAAGGATTTCGGGGCGTGCAAGTTATCGAGATATTTATAATTCAACGATTTTTGAGCGCACGTATAACGTTCTGTTTAAACAACGCCATTTATCGCGATCAGGTAATTGACGAGATTTAATCAAATATTTATGTAAGCAATCTTGGAAATTAATGATTTATGTGTAAACGTTTGACATTATTATGTACGTAACTATTGTAATTGTCTTGCGACCAAAAACACGAGGAAAGTTCGGTAGTATGTCCCATAGCGCGCACATAATACGCCCAATATTTGTACTTTCTTTTTCTCTACTACGAAAAGCTCGCAGAAAAGAAAAAAAAGTATTATTTAATTGACTTTTCTTTTGTTAGGAATGGAGTGTTTAGTTTGAACTCAATTTCATGTTCAACTCGTAACTCTGTAATTTCTTTTTTCATTTATTCGAAACGCAATAGTAATAATAATAATAATAATATAATCAACTCGGCGTGCGTGTAAATGTGTAATAATGTGATGTGTAATAATGTGACCTACCCTTAAACGAGTCACAATTATACGTTTAAAACTTTAAAATAAATATTTTTAAAACATTCCTAGTCACATAAAAATAATGTGTTGCATATTGTACATGACGAATTTGTGTACATTTGGGCATTTGGCTCGTGAAACACTATATATGGCATGGGGCTATAATCGTTTCGCCGTGTATTGCGATCGATATTGCATGCAGCTGTTTGCTCTGAAAAATATATTTAATATCGTTAAAAAAAAAACTGCTGGGGCTGAGTTGATATACGGCCATTAAGGTTGTAACCATCTATCTTTTGTTCCAGTAAGATGTGAAATAACAGAATTTATGATATAAAATGCAGATACGTATAATACATTGATACACATATTATACATACATGGAACTTATTAAACTTTCACTCGCTCCCGTTCAGTTTGTTTTCGCTCTCGTCATTGACGGATTTTCGTACTCATCGCGAGCCACTCTATCTTCTAATGTTGTTTTTGAATATTTCGCAAGCATTTGTTATCCCTATTGAACTTCATGTTTATTTTTTTTTTTTTAAATTTCTCAAACTTTCAATTTGTTGCGTTGTTTTGTGAAACTGGTATTCAACGATTTTGATTTTGGTTTTAATCAGCGTGGCTGGTTGAATAGAGTCATCTGACACGAAATATATCATTTCAGATATCCCATGAAATCTTAACAAATGTTTCGTTCTCATTCGTTTTACTCGGAACTCGGAATTGACATATCCATACAAAAAGTTTGGATAAACGAAACGGTTCTCGTGAAATTCAACCATGGCTAAAATTTAAAGAAAAAAATATCCGATACTGGCATCGTAGATCTTACATTTTTGGACGTCGGTAACTAAACTGTAAATCATCCCCGAACTATTTGAGTGCTAATATAATCGAAATTAGTGATTCAACTTTTAAAATTTATTGACTGGTACAAACGTGGTGATAAATCACTATGACTGTTACCGACATCGCAGCACCTGCAACCGGGATTTCGTGGAATCGGTATACGATATTACGATGATATACGACAGTGGTGAAACTCAGCGGAAGTCCATTGTTTTCGGTTAAAAGTGCGTTTCGTCAAAAAGCGGTGACGGGACAGCGCGGTTTGCAAATGTGAGAGGGGTCATGAAATCATGGAATCCGCCGGCAGAATACAAAAGCAAAGCCATTTTCTGACTTCAAAAACAAGGCCTCCACCCATTACCAAAACCACAATAACCGCGACCGCGATAATGATATTATATTATTGTAATATAATATAAAATTAATTAATTAACTTTCACATGTATGCTCGCACGCACACACACACACACACACACACACACACACACACACACACACACACACACACACACACACACACTAAACAGTGCACGCGCACGCGTGAAGTTAAGTACGCGATTTCGGGCCGTGAACTATACAATGTGCTGTTGATTACTGTGTTTTTGAACGCGGTCGATGTGAAGAGTGTGTACGTATATGTATATGTGCACACGCGTATACTATTATTATTATTTTGTGAAGTGTCCCGGAGACTTTTGAAAAGATACTACTGCTGCCATTGTCTCGAATAAACGTTGTGTCACCGGGCGCCGAGTCGCCAAATGAACCGTCAAAAGCACTACAAAGACTGCATACGTACGTTCTGCACCCCATCCACGGAGATTTATTATCCGCCAACTGACGTCCAGACAACTCCATTTTTTTTGGTTACGAGGAGGGGTGAAAAAAATTTTAAGCTTTTGGCGTGCGGGCGACTGAAGATGAAGCAAAAACTCGATGGTATCCCAACGAAAAAAACCTAACCAAGAACAGACGGCCGGCAGTGACTTTATTTGCGGGTCGGTTGATTACTGCTGAGGCGCGTCGCTCATCCACTACGCTGAAAAATTCCTGTTCAGCTAACATCAATCTGTGTCCCCCAAAAAAGTTGTGTTTTCGAGAAAAAAAATGTTTTTGTCATCATCGCACCAACAGATTTAATTCCAACTCTCACAGAGAATTTTCATAAAAATAATCTTAATTTTTCATTGGAATAGTAGATTAAAAATACAAGCTACGGTTTGGACAAGGATTGAAAGCTAAAAACATATAAAAGTAAGTAATTTTGATGTCTTTAGTACAGTCTAATGGTATCGTTAAATCTTAAATACTACTGTCTACTACCTACTACAAATTGTAGTATGACAATTCACTGACTTACTTAATTTATTCACTGGAAATAAATCTAACTTAAAAAAATGTAGCTACACATACATAATATTTCACTCATTAAGTCATAATACATATCTGCAGGATAAGCGTAAATATTATTTCGTGTTCATTCTTTAAAATTTTTGTTAAAATTTGAATATTTGCGATAAAATCCTAATCATATTTTTTCTACATAGTACCAGGAATCTGTTCAATGTACATTATATTACGTGATTCAAGAAATCATCGTGAAATAGTCTTCTATGGGAAGTAGGTATTCAATGTTTGCGCGAGTTCGAATAATTATAATATGATTAAATATATTTTTAAATGAATGTCCTGTTACACTAACAATATGACACGGAGTCTGCTTGTACATCACTCGGTTTTATAATATAATATAAGAAAAGTTTGCGTTGAACAAACATTATACGAGGAATAGGGTCTTAAAGATAATTAAATGTTAGCAAAACTACGAGTAACTAAAGTTCTGAACAGAAAACTGACAAAAATACGTCTTTTGAAGTTATATACATTTCTTCGTTACGTCACCGCTGCTGGAGTAGGTATAATATATTATATAACACTCGTCGGAGATTATATTAAATATCTTAAAACTACTGAAAATTGTATAAAAAGTTGATACATTTTTTTGGGTGTGAAACAATGTTCCAATAAGTACCTACTCAGTTGATTGATTTCAATATTTTATTGTTGACTAAGAAACGAAAAGTTTTATGTCATACAATTTTACAAAAAAACAGGTTTAGACTAATCTTTATAAGATTTTAACTCATGTCATTTTTTTTTTTTATCGTAACTGGTTGGTTTGATTTTAAAACATAATACGGATTAATTAGTCAATTAGTTAATAAGCTAAAGTAATACATTTAAAGATATTTTAAAGTTCTTTTTTTTTGTAATTTAAATAGACTAGTGATTTGGGGACATTTTGTCTTTTAGTGAACGTAATACGAGATTTTACAAATATTATAAAATGTTCATAGTTATTTTTATAAAATTCAGGAGTATATACAAGATTATGTATCATTAGACCTAATATATAAAAGAGAAAATATAAATGTAGGTCTAATAAGTATTAACAGTAGTATAATATTTTAATACAATGGACCACCTAAAATGTGTTCAAGATACGTTTACTGAGGGAATTATTAAAACAAATAACATTGTATATTTTATTTTTGAATTATAATAGTACTTGTCTTGGACCAAATATATATGATCATTTAATTCAGTAAAAAGGAGAAAATAGTGTTTTAGACTTAGAATATTTGGCAGAATAATAAAGTCGTCCATGGACAATTTTAAGAAAAATTTAAAATAAAAATGTTGGTTTCTCAGTCATCGATTTTATATGAGGCTAACGATAACGATGCATGATACGATTCGCAGTTGTGTAGCCAAGAATTTTGACAGTGAGACGGTAGATTACCATAATAAGAGATCCCCATTACTTGAATAAAATCGGATTCTATATGTCGATTGTTCGCCTTGCTCCGATCACCTAGTTTTGGGACATAATATTATAATGGCAAATTGTTGTTGATACATCATACATTTTCAAAAGATAAATCATCACGTTAGAATAACGAATTCTAGCGGAGATTACACAGTTCAAACCGCTCTTCCTTAGAATATTTGTTCAATGATTACTTTTCCCTTGTGCTTCTGGAAACTGTATACCTAGGTACCTATACTAAGGTAATCGAAGATATATTTCTTCGTAGTACTAACTGAACTCGATTTTTAATCAATATGGACTACATAGGACGTTCGTAAGAAACTTTTCGGACTTTTTCCCTACATGCCAACATGTATAAACTCTATACAGAAAGATAAACAAATAAACATATAAGTTAAACCAATACATGTGGCTATAGCTTCGCTAATTAAATTATAATGCACATTAATCCTCTTAATTTAATGTATATTAATAACATAATTTACTTACGAAAATACGGATATAATGGGAGTGGGAAATTTAGTCTAATTACCTAGCCCTCTTCCATGACTACGCCCCTGAGATGTATACAATATGTCGTGTTATACGCGTTAGATGTAGATAATGTTACTAACAATTGTTAGATATTATGCAAATAACATTAAGCCAACGGTCAGATATGTAACAACGGTGAACACATTAAACGTCGATTAACGTTAACCGGATATCGTTACGTTAGACAATACCTATTGGATAACGTTTCAATAAATGCAATATAATTAATTAATATTAAACGTCTTATAACTCACACATTCACAATGTTTCAGGTACGCCTATTTGATTGGGTAAGAATAGAAACTAGACCTCGAAAATTGGATATTTCATAATTATTTAAGTTTAAGTGGACCAAACTTTAATATATGTATACAGATAGTCGTAAGCACTAAGCCTCCCTTTCTAATCTTTTTTTTTTTAAATCCAAACAATTTTCGTTGTTCTCTAAAAATGTTCTCTAATCCATTGTTTGCGTTTGTTTGTTAATAGAAACACGCGGAATGATTTATTTTTAGGGGGGGGGGGGGGGCTGTAAATTGAATAGGTACCAATAAGTGACACCGTCAAAAAACACAATTTAGCTCAACTTTAAAAACTTAAAAACTTCAAATTGACATTAAAAAATATATATAAAATAATATATAATTTATTAATTTTCTATTATATACGCATTATAATAATATGTAATATATCAATTTTCTATTAAATATACGCATTATAATATTGAATATATTATTACATTTTTCTGTAAATTCAACATAAAATGGTCAAATTATTATCCTTTCGATACACTCTGCGGGCGCCCGGCGTGGCGACGCCCGTATTCGTGACCATATTTTAGGGAATTAAAATTATTTTCGTTCCCTATCGTTTCCACACGACTAGATTTCAATGTCCCTCGACGACTTGGGCATGCATTTGCAGACTCGTCGTCGAGGGAAACAATAGCTACAACGGACGGTCACACCGAACGGGTTTAAACTATATTACGATATAGGGCTACCGAATTTATTGCCGAGTTCGTTTAATTTTACTTTTCGTGAACAAACAACCTATGTCCATACCGTCTATATTTTACTTATAAGTACTTATGCGTGTATAAGCTATAAACAATTATATTACTGCGTGTGAATTTTGATATATTTACAGTGGGTAACGAACAAAGATTTTATTGATCAAAATATATTTTTTCACTTTTTAGAGCTAATTATATATTGTATAGGTTGGTACAATACGTACATGTACACGTGTCACCACTTAGGTTAACTTTTACCGGAAATAAACTGACAAGTAATAATGAAATTGAGTATAGGTGCTATTATGTATTTTATACATTTTTAAAGAAGCCGTGTAGACGAATTATTTTGGCAAAATTGTTTTTCTAAAATTATACCCCATTTACCAAAATATATATTTAACCAGTAAGTGTGTAATGAATATAAATAAATGGTTAACACATAAATATTTGTTTTCAATTAAATAAATAGTTTGAGGGGTAATTGTTAAATACACATGTACAGGTGTTAGGTATCTACTTTTTGTAAACGCGGTTGTAAACTTCAAACTTTGGTCGTCAGATGTTAAAATTATATTTACGATCGACCTGGAATGTAACAAAACTAAGTTTTAGAGTATTTGTAAAACACAAAAACATTAACTGGCAGTCCTCAGAAAAGACACGATACTTTTAAAAATTAATTGATGCCATGTCCTCATGATATATATATATGATATAAATATATAATATCTGTTATATTTTTATACTGCATTACGTGTATGATATAAACTTTATAGGAGAGACCGAATAGTGACTATCTGCAAAGCGCTTATACACATATTTTATATGAAGCCAGAGACGCAGAGCTCGTGAGTAGAATATATTTTGCTGTTTCCGACTAAAGAAATCGTTTTCATTAACAATTATTCCGGAAACTATCTCGGTCCACGTCTCTTATTTTCACGAACACAAACTTTGACAATTTATTACTTTTTCTCTTTTCCGACGTCCACCGGAATCCGCTCAAACCGTGTATTGTATATAATATGCTATTTTTTACAATAATTTTAAAACTCACGATGGCTTTCGATAATAATATATACAATTTTACCGATCATTCGTGAGGTGTATATGTGTATGCTACATATTAAGATGAGGATCATTCGCTATGCGGAATAGTAGATATATCAAGTGTGCTTCGTCATTGAGTAGGTCACTGTAATGGATGTTAGATTTTGACAAGTATATGTAGATTATATAACTAGGTTATTTTTTTAATCTACAGAAAATAATAATAAGTGTATGAATTTCCAATTATTTGACTGCTTGGAAGTATAATTAATCGGTAAAAAAAAAAAATAAAAATAAAAAATACAGAATAGTTTAATAATAATAATTTTAAATTATTTATACCTAGTACGTCTATAGGCAGGTTAGGTAAACGAATTTCATAACAAAATTTTTGCCTCGTTTTGTGTCATGTTTATTTTTTATATTTATAATTCAGTGACATAAATAATAAATATTAAATACTATTTCACATTAGTGCTTGGCTATTATTGATTTCTTCCACTGGTGCGTTCTATAAATAAATTATTATATAGTTTTATAAAAGATGTCTGTTGAAAATTCAGTAACATATTTTACGAATGTATCATAATGTAATATATAACGGGTCGGTTCATACCTAGGTGTAGCAGAAATATAAATAAAAAAATACTATATGGTCTTATAAGTTATGATGCATACTATTAAAAGTTCATGCGTAGAAAAGAAAAACAAGCTCGATCTAAAAAATGTTGACACATCCATAGGCGCCCGCAGAAATTTTTCTTGGAGGGGGGAACAGGATTTAAAATTGTATACCATATATACCATATATACAATAGTGAAAATAAGTGTATATCTATATAAATTGAATACCCTATGTACCTATAGGCTATAGTATATTATTAGATAGATTAAAAATCAACAATGCTGAAAAAAGTACTACAAACGTCTTGAATATTTCCAAAAATTATAAATAATTTGACCGTAAAAATTGCTATAGTATACTTGACGGTTTCAAATCGACGGTCAAATCTAGTACAAACTTTGTTCCGTGTCCGATATATCACAAGACTCGTCAGCAAAAATTACAGAATAATTTTATCTTTTTAACGTTTTTAATACCTAGTTATAGGTATAAGTTTATTATTCCAGTATTAATATAATTCCAATCGTGATAGGTAGTATCATAATTTTTTTTATTTTATTTTATTTTATTCATTTTTATTTATTCTTCAGAAGATAATGGGCCCCCACTGAACATGTTACATGTTGAACATAATACATTAATTTATGCATTTGACATAAGTAATTAAATTATTGGAGGTACCGATGAATTGATATGGAATGCATATTACTGTGAAAGAAACTAATTAATTATATCAAGGTTCAAGTCCATTACGAAATAGCTTTATTAAATTTTAGCAGTCGATGGAGCTACATGATACGTCATCGGACAAATAATTATGTATAGATACCTATTATATAATATAATACGTACAGCAAATTGATTTTACGAATTTCAGTCGTATTTCTCCACTGACGACTTTGCATGACTTCCGAGACACAAATTTTCATTTTTATGGTATTTTTTTTTTTAGAGTCACGTTTCTTACATTTTGCTCATAATTTTATTTAAATCATTTTTTTTATATTCCATTATTTTTCATCATCGAAAAATGAACTAACAATACAATACTATACTCGAGAAATAAAAATGTCCTGACTTAACCCTGCTGCACCCCTAGTCATCTACTCATCTAACACCCTTAGTAAAAAAATATCCCAATTACAATAAATATATCAAACACATCTTATAAGTTACTATCATCAGACTTTACAGGAGAGATGTTTTAAATTTCTAATTTTCTATTGTGGTACGATTTTTTTAACAATATATTTGTAAGTACTGATTTAATTATAGAATATTTTTTAATTGCATTAGTACATTAAGAGGATGCTACACGTCCAACATTTGATTGTTAAAAACCATTTCGTGAGAGAAAAAAAAACCACTCAGGTTATAATAATATTAAAGTTGTAGATAGTTCTAGTTGATAAAGCAGATTTTCGCCATTACAAGAACTTTGAATCTTTATTTAATATCACTCTTGCAAATAAAAATAAACGATGTTTCACAGACAAAGTTATCTCCTTTTAATAACAAAAATGTAGTTTCTTAACTTTTTTTGTAGCCTTATTGTTTTAACGCTTGAAACCTTTTTTCTATAATATTATGGAATCATTGTAGTTGTTTTTATTTATATTTAATATCTATTAAAACACTCTATAATTCGAATAAATCACACTAACAAAAAATCACGTTCTTCTATTAAATGTTGTATAGATTTGAATCCTTACCACTAATAATTAGCAATAATTATTATAAAACATTAATAACGAAACACATAATTCAGCAATAATAAATGGTACTATTTACAAAATTTATCAATGAGTAAAACAGAATATAAAAACTAATTACTAGGTAACAACACTAATTCGTTGAAATAGACATTACTAAACAATGAAATATAATATATTTTTGGGCACCAGCCAATTTTGGAAAAATGTTTAACGAAAACAAAATTAACAACAATATAATAAAAATTTATTAATAATACAGAAATAAGATGGACTTAAGTATATTAAACCCCCAAACCCCCCCCCCCTGTATACGGGCTTTAATGCTGGTATATATAAACTAAGTTGTCGAATGTTGTACGTAGGTAAACTAACAAAAGCAATAAACATCAATATCAGTATAAAGAACACAGCGGAATTAAACCTAAAAAATCTGAAATAAAATACAATTAATCTAAACATAAACCTCAACAATAATGGTATAAATGTCGACACTAATAAAGATCTCACCATATTAAACGAACATTCTAACGCATACATTGCCTACCACGACGTTTGAAGAATATCACAAACACAATGAAATGAAGAAAAAAAAATGTTTTAACATTATAGTACTAGTACATACACATTTTAAGAATAATAACATTATAATAATTAATAGACACTAGTCCATGATATAATTTACCTATACCAACACAATATTCTCACCAATTTCAACCAATTATTGTAATCAAACGTTCAATGCTAATTTTGTACCTACCTAATATTTTATAGTTAATCATTTGCATTTTTAATATTGTATTGTATGTTAATAATATTTAAATGTTCATATTTTTATATTTTATTTTATATTTAATTGTTAATATTAAAGTAAGCCGATGGTTACAAACAAAGTCCCAAACTAGTACATACCATTTTTATTTTTTAATTATGATACTCATAAGTCATGATACTTGAGGCTGTAACACACAATTTGTTTTCACTACTATTTCAAAATAAATTATAATGTGTGACAGAATGGACCCTGTTGGTTTATACCTAACGGGTACCTACTCAAAAACCAATTTTGAGTTATAAACGTTTGGCTTTTATTATATCAATCGAAACCTTTAGGTATAACAGCTTCGCCCTGGTATGGACGGGTTTTCCACGTACGTAACAAGAAAAAAAACGATATAACAACATTTTAATAATACACCTCTTATACCTACGAATAGTGTTCAAAATTTCCAACGTAATCCGCCGTTCGCCTCCCGCTGGTCCGTTTAGAATCTAAAACGCGCGCGTAAACGAAATCGTAATTTTCGAACAATGTAAAATTAAATTCGTACTATTCACAATCGCGTGCCGTTATATTATTAATAAATTCCATTATAAAATAATTTCGAACGTCTTGTCAGCGCGCGCTGTATAACCTGTATATTAAAGGAGAGGTATATGTACCTAAGCGAGTATATAATATATACGCATAATATCGGTGGCAGGGTGGTTACTGTAGGGTATATTGTATTACAATATAATATAGGTAGTATAACACCGGGCAAATATTATTATGTTGGTTTAATGTTATGTAGATTTCGCGGTCGGGCGAAATAAACGCAGGTCAGCTGTACACGCGTTTACTAAATGATGATAGGCAATAATAATATTGTTATATTATATTTTTTATTCAACGTAATAGGTACCAACGAACATTGATGCAGTAACACTATAGTCACCGAATAATAGTAATATGCATTCGACACTCTTCTACCGTAAATCGTTGTAAAATGCAATAACTTTATAGTGAGTTTTACAAATATAATATATATGTATAAACAGGGTGTCCAGGATATCCCCATTAGCCGTAGAGGGGGGCTCCCCACTTGGACAAAAACCAGTTTTTTGCCGATTTACCTATTAACTAAAAAATTATTAAAAATCATGAGATTATTGAAAGTAAAATGTTGAAAAGTCAACATTTTCACAAAAATAAACCCTATAAAATGAATATCTTTAATTGCTTCAAAAATAAAAAAATAACTTTTATAAATTTTTACCAAAAAATGTAATTAAATTAAAAAATATAATATGACGTGTAGTCCTTGTCTCTGCGAGTCTAATAAAAAAAAACAGATTTATGATATATTATACTATCTCAGGAGACATCGCAATAAGTAAATCCTCGCGGGACACCCTGTATATATATTTAATATATTTTGTTTTTTTTATCATAGTGATGTTATAGGTTTCTTGTTATTATTATTTTTCTTATTAATAGCAACCCTTTATTTTTAATATCATATTTCAGAATATTTCCAGACAAATATTTCGCTTTAGAATGCAAAATTCAAAATACCTAAAAATGAAAAAAAAAAATGGTCACAACGATAAAAATATTTTTGTACAACTATTTAAGTTGCTATACATTTTAATACGTGCATAAATGAAAAGGCAAAATTAAAATGTTCATAAATACAACGGTTGATTGAAAAACAGAGATGGTTATGAATTCACATCAAGTAGTTGTGCACGTCAGTCACCCTTTTATGGTCACATTCATTTTGAATATTATGCATTTCAGTGTTTGTTATATTTTGATAATATTGCAGTTAAACTATTCTAAGTACGTTTTAAATTAATGTTTGCCTGACAAAATTACGGGGAATCACTACTTTACGTAGGTATATGTTAATAATACAAGACCTACTAAATAAAACCATAAATAATTAAACGGAAAAAATGTTGTTTTCATTTATGTTTTTGTTTTTACTAACTACGCATTAAAATACTTTATATTTTTATTAAAATTTCTTTAAATCTGAAACCATACAATTATGTAGGATTGTTATAATTCATAGTTTTTAACTATTAAAATATATTATCTAAAATAATATTTATCTGTAATAGTCACTGATTCTGCTTTATTGTAGTATAATATAGTAACATATTATTATATTCAATTAAAAGAATAAAACGCAAAATAATCATGAATAAATAATGATACTTTTTCATAGATTTTTAAAAATAAAACTGTAATGCATTTTTTAGAATTTTTAGTGCTTTTAAGTGTGCATTTTTGCTTTATTTTGAGTGCTTTTGATTAGTTTTTGTATCACATAGCTTCAACCTCTTAAAAATCCAAATCAACCATCGCACCATCGATGGTTATGTACACAATATGTGCGGTGTACCCATATAAACGTACCCATAACGCATTTATGCATACAGATCCACGCACAGTGTTATTGATCAGTGCGTTGTTTGTTTTATTTCCTTCCGAATGCAGTTGGCGTTTCAATGACGTTGAACCCGAACGGCGTGGGAGTAAAAGCCGAACCTGTGATGTCCACGGGTGTTGTCGGCGTCGGCGGTCCGAGGAAACAGTCGGCCACGAAGACGTGAATGGCTACGACGGTGGATTGCGGCGACGGCCGTGGCAGCGGAACGTTTATTCTAAAATACGAGTGGAAATCGAGGATCAAAATCGTTTTATTATTTTTCGTTTTTAAGTTTCATTGTTTTTTCCGACAAGACAACAAAAAACACACTCCCGTTACGATATCATTATAATATATTGTATTACCCGTATTATGGTATTATAATTTGTATTCCGAGTATTATTATTATTATTATTACTATACGACGGCATCAGTAGGTATATTAATTATTTATAATATAGTGTTATAATATTATTATTGTTATTATTATTATTAACCTTAGATAAACTCCAGTCCTGTCATGATGTACAAATTTATCTATTAATACTATTAAACTGCACGCACACACAAAAAAACGACCAAAACACGACCAAGTAATGTGTATGCATTAATTTCCGACCAAAGATCCACGACATTCGAAGGTATCTCTACACATGGGCAGCAGCCACTATATTTAGTATAATATTATATTTGCGCCCTCTCTCATCGTCATCGTTAAAATAATAATATTATAATACAGCCTCTCGTTGCTATAATTTTATTCGCATCGAGTAACACGTGGTGTAAATATTTGATTTTTGATTTTTTTTTTTTTTACACAACATTTCGTTTTTGTTAACGGTTTCCTCATATTATTGTTAAAATTAATTTATAATATTATCGAGATTTGCAAATCTCGTCACTCCCAGAAACCATGGTCATTCGGCTGTACCTTTATAATATTATGATACGTACGGGGTAATTTTTTTTAACGTAAGACACTCATAAAACGTCACATTGTTTTTTTTAACTATATAAACGGTTATAAGTAAGTATTTATATCTACGACTTAAAAATTGAATTTTTTATCTTACCTATATTATAATATACATACCTACATAATATTATTATTTATTATATAGATTCGTTTAGATTTTGTACTTTTTTTAAAATTTAATGGTTATATCCCTCGCTACTTTTGCACTCGTCTGTAAGTTAGTATATCTAAACTGTATAAACAACCAACTATTGGTACAAGTATAGGTACCTATAATTTTGTATGTATAAATTTAAAAAAATATGTATTCTTTGTCAGGAGAATTATATTTTTCTCCAGAATATGAAATAAAAATAACAAGAACATATTGATATGATAAAAAAATAAGTTAATAAATATAGATAATAATATAAAATAACCTACTTTAAATTAAAAGCTATTTTTTACAAACAGTGTCTTGCGTAACAAAAATTTCTCCTCGTACATGTATTTATATATTGTGATATTAGATAGCTAAATATTCGTGACGAATGTGTCTTTGATTATAGTTGAAATGGACTTATATATTATATTGGCCATCATCGACGGTGGTGTGACCTGTACCCAAAGTCCCAAAACAATATTATAATATACGTATGTACTATATAATATTATGTGTATAATGTATAATATATTATGCGTGTCGTTGAATACGAAACAGCTGAACAAACCAATAATAATAGATTTTTTTTTGATTGAAAATATCCTTATTGTGGGATTTGTACGGTTTTACAGAGAAAAATTTGCTCACTTTTAAAGAATAATAATAAAATATAAAATAAATAATAGACTATAATATTATATTATATAAAAAATGTGTTGCACAGAATTATTTTGTTTCTATTCAACAACTACGTTACAACACATTATTATTATTATTATTAATATTATTCGACAAAAAAAAAATAAAAACAAAAAAAACATTGACGATTATTTATATATATATTATATATAATTTATTACATTTTTTTATGTACATAATAATTACTCTAGTAGATTATTTATGCATAGCAGTATTATCTACGACCATTTTTTGAATGCACCAAAAATAATTAGACAAAAATAATAATTTGCTTCGATAAACAATACAAATTAATATTCTCATTTATATATTATATATATAATGTCGTTCTTAAAATGTTTATGGAAAATTATATTATATGTATTAAACGTTACACTTAAACATTGTATTTAAAAACATTTTATACTCGTTTAGAACTAAATTTATTATTATCATCAAAATATGAACATGTTATTATACGATAATTCTATTATCTATTTATAATTAAATTATTATGTTTTATAGTTAAATTCTGTTTCTGTCCACGAATACTTTTTTTCTTATATTTTTTGTTCTTTATGTTAATTGTATAAGTTATTATTATGTTATTTTGTTTTGACATTCATTTTACGTTCCCTGGTTGTGATTTTTAAGGTTGTTTTTATGTTATTACTTTATAAAGTTTTATTACATCATTGTCGTTCAAACTGTGGCTGTGTATTTTTTTTTTTTTTTTTTATTATTACTCAACAAAATCCAAGCAGGAACACAACATACACACACACACACACACATACAAATATAACCTAACCCGTAGTCAGGTCTTCAGGAACGTGTTGTATGGTGTGTGGTTAATAATATTAAAGTATCTACAAAAGAGTATAATATATATTTATAGATATAAAAAGTAAGTATACAATAGTAAGTATCAATATTAAGTTTGTATTGTAATCTTTGGCGGAGTTGGCTTCGGTGAGGCGCACATGATGTCGCCAAATGTGTTCACTATCCCGGTCTTGTCACACGGTCGGCGACACCTTGTGTCGTTGTGCGAAATAAAACGAAAACAAATTTACGATGAACACTGCAGTTGTTCGTATCTGATGCACATTCCCAAGTTGTCTTCGGGATTTTCTTCCCTATTGCCTGGTCCAAACTGCACTCGCATCACGAATGGCGTGGTGCTGCCTGTGGAGAAATCAAGTTAATTAATAGGTCGGTTGCTTTAGCTTAGCAGTTACAACGAGTAGGTATGTATGATTATATTGTTATGTATGTATGTATGATATTGTATTATACAAGATGACTTTTTTAATAATTATGTTCATGTAAACAGATTATGAAACATAAAATACTGTTTGTTGTTTAAAAATGACTTAGACAACTATCACTCCAAATAGTTTTAAAATATTTCACACGAGACTTGACGGAGGGAAATTATATAAACGCCTTACGATAAAAAATGTCACTTATTATAATATAATATTATACTACACACATTGTTCTCTATTATAATAGATATTGTAGAAACTCTATAATTCACTATAGTTGAGTAATATTATATATACTCACTCTCGATCCGGCACGGCGTTTCCTTGTCTGTGCAGAAATTGTTTCCGCAATGGAGAAGATCACATATTCCAGGGCCACCTTGAGGCTGTGGAGTGTAAAATAAACAATGCATACAAAATTCACACGTGTAAAAACGACTAAACCTACTTAAATATTAAAAGTGTAGCAAACGATAAAAATACTAACCGTTATGAATTCTTCGGAATCGCAGGGCATCATGACGCGGTCGCTGCACTCACGGAATACGTCCATGGACACCACCTGGCTCCCACCTGGAACGTCATCACCTTCATCTCCTGAACCCTCGATTCCTGTATCTACGCCAATGTTAATAATAATCAGCATTTTCAATCCTCATAATATGATTATTTAACGTATAACATTTTAACTTACCGGAAAATATCGGAGGTCCGATCTTAAACGAGTTTTCATCGCACGGCTCATAAGCGATCGAACACATACCTGTAACGCCAAAACTATTTAATAGGTTCATCAATAAAATAATTATTAAGTAAGCTACAGAACTCCTCTTTTTAGTGAGGGGAAGGGTCAAGGGGTCTTTTCTTTTGCTCTCCTGTTATCTTTTTACACCGGTTTGCCTATAATTCACATTATGCTGATCTATTATAGATTTACCAACTAATGACGCTGATTTGGCACAATATTGTAGGTCAGTTAACTCTTTGACACTCCTACCTACGTGAAAGCACACTATAATGGAGACCTCAGAATGAACAAGTTTATATAACAATCCAATAAAAATAAAGAACTAAAAATATTAATATCAAAAATGTATTCTAAAAAGAACATTTTTTATAAACATTAACTTTTGAAATGCAAAGAATTAGTCAAGAGTAAAAACTACGAAATTATTTTTTTATTTTAATATTATTAAAATTATAATAATTAAGTAAGTTAAAATGTTGTAACTAGGTATTTATTATTATACGAGTTATAATACCTATATTGTTCATTTTATGTAGGTACATAAATCGAGGCAACGGAAAGGTATATAAAGGTATACATAAAAAACCCTACATAACTTAACTTAAAGAAATTGATCCAGTTCATGAACTAGGTTCTATGTTACACTTATGAACTATTTAGATTTCGTTATAATTTATAAATAAACATTCTAAGGTCTACAACTCGAATGGCACCACTGAAAATACGACGTCACTAATTATATAGGTACCTACCGTGTTCTTGTCGTATGCAAATCACGTAGTCTTGGTCGGCCAGATGTCGGCCGTTGACCGCAAAGTTCATAGTCTGCACTGTGCCCGTGACTTCGTGGAAATACTGAAGACATCCAGCTGGCGCACGCTGAGCGAACTCGATCTGTGTGATCTAAATTATAAAAATAACGCAATTATTTCGGTATATACTCACGACATGGCGACAATTAACGATATTCGAATGATGATTGATTATTACGACGACAACCTGTTGAAGTGAAGGTAAGTATAGTACCTAAATTGTATACTCACTTTAATCTCCCACATCCGGTTGTAGTTGCCTTTGGTCAGTCGAATGTTGATCGTGACATAGTCTTTCGCGTCGTCCATATCGTAGTACACTGTGAAACGACAATAATACAATTATTGTGGTAGTCCGTTTTAAACGTTGGTTAAATAAAAAATGTTACGACCAAGCTATGAACCCAGACAAAACGCGTAAGTAAACAGCAAATCTACCGTAAAAACCTGAAGGAGGAGCAGGAGTTACCCAAAATCGATATCGTATGCAAGAAATAAAAAAATAAATGACCTTTTAGATCACGTATATCTATATTATTTATAGTGGCAACCAACGAAAGTTGTTCTAAATTTCTCAGAATATTGTTATATTTATAATGAGATCGTGTAACCGCATTATAAATAATATTATATGTATATTATGTTAAATGTAGCAGTTTATGCCCCTCCTCACCTATTTCCCCTCAAGCTCGAAAGCATCGAGTACCGGCCCCCCAACCGTGCATTCGCACGCGATTATCACAATCATCACTGTTCCGGTATAACGCTTGCGCACTTCCATTCATTGTATTATTTGGGCCAACGCGTCCTGCTGGTTGCTACCACTGTCGCATTGTGTGCGTTTCCAACCACCCTTTACAATGCGGTCGTGCACACACGCAAATGGCTCGTATGGTATATGCATTGCAACGTTTGGGTTAAAACCGCATCGCTTAGTGTGGTAACACGTGGTAGGTAGGTATAATACTAAAACGCGATAAACCACAATCGCACGAATATGTTGTATTATACTCCGAGAGCTCGTGACCACGCTTTAACATTATTATTACGAAGGCGTGCAGGTAGTGAACCCGGATTTGACACGATTGCGGGTCGTCCGCCGTGGACCAAACCACTTACCGTGTTGGCCGCTGTTGAGACCGCAAATTCTCAGGTCGTTGGACGCTCCACCGGTGACGACGAACGTGTCCGTCTCGCACACTCCCGTTTTCCTGTTGGGCTGCGCCTGTATCGAATAACATTCATAAGGGATGAGACTATGAGAGTCAAAATTGTCAATTCGTTGATTATTATTAGAATTATTATAATTTGTCTATGGGGATTATCGTTTCAAACGAAACGGGTTGGGTCCATAAATTATGGTTGTTAAGCAACTCACTAGATTGAAGTTCACAAAGTCCAATCGTAGCTGGCTTATGTCTTTGGATATCTTCTTGACACGCAGCGAGCATTCACCCACGTCGTCCAACAGCCCTGGGAAATTTGGATTAACGAAGTACGTGACGTTGTTGGCCACTTCTGCGTTACAGGACGACGTGACTGTGGCAAACCATATACACGATATATAGTTATAATACATAAAATATGTATAATATCATATTATTAGAACAATCAACATAATATATCATGGCAACGAATGACAGTTCAGCTGCAAGACACACCAGTGCCGTATATATAGGATGTGTTTTTTTTATTTGGTGGGGAGTTCTGGAATACCCTAGGTTGGATATAGCTGGTCACTTCCGAACCATCTGTTGGATTATATGATTAACTTTATGATCTCGTGTCACGGTGTTATAGTGTTGTCGGCTCGACCGATTTTAATGAAATTTTTTATATATTTGGTAGGTATGAGAATAGGTCGTAAAGAATTTTTCACCCTCCTAGGTCCAACCCTGGGAGGTGGTCAACCTGGGATTTTGAGATTTACAGTGGACATTTTTGTTTTTAAATGATTGCAATTGGTTATAGGAGAAATAATATAGTAAAAATTAGAATTTATTTATTATTGGTAGCCATTGGTTATTTGGGCAGATCAGATACAAGCATGCAGTTTTGAACATTGCCTACCAAGGATGATTGGCACTTTGTCCACGATTCGACGTAGTCGGATTGCCTACCAGGGTGGCTGAGTTGCACTTACTGCAGCGAGTTACACCTAAAAGGAGTTGAACGATCATAATGTTCTTAAGAATTGCCATTTTTACAGGCAACAAAGTGTACGGGATCAGTTAGTATATAATATATATATTTCTTAAATTATTAAATATATAAACATAAGTACAATTATTACTTATATTTTGAGACATTATTTTATCAAGTGTAAAATATAAAAACAGTATTTTGTATTATTACATTTTCATTGACAAATTCTAAATACGCCACTGTGGAGCAAAAAAGAGACACCACATATACATTTTCCAAAATCATGAAAAACTGAATTCTTACACCAATGATTGAGATAATATAAGTGTAACTTGACAAGAAAAAATACAGCCTGAAGTTTTAACTCCTCAGACACCTCACCCACCAAAATAAAAATATGTCGTCACGCATATGCGTAACAATATGGTGTAACTATAATAAAAATCTATTATGATTACAATGTGCATGACACAAATAGGTAAATGATTTTATATAAAAGTTGTGTGTATATTATGGTTGTATACTTACAGACGCAACACACTCCAAAACCCAAAGCGCAAGCACCGTGAGACTCTCCGTTTTGTATTCTGCACTCATACGTGTTCAAGCACAGGCCTAGGGTGACACAATAATAATAAAAATTTTAATTTAACACTCGTATGATGGTTCGAAATAATATAAGAACAATGCGATGATAACGACATTGCGGTATAGTAAAATGTAATATTATACTTTACCCGTTCTCCGCGAATCGTCGGACAGGCACTCTTCGGTCACCGGCACCGGGAAGAAATTCAACACTGCCATCAACAAATTCCAAAACATGATTAATCACGGGCACTCATCATGTATATATATCATATTATATTATATTATGTGCATGAACGCGAAATAAAATCCTAGCGCACGCCCAAAAATCATCGCGCGGGAGTGGTGGCAACAGTAGACTCGTGCTCCGACCACTATACCTAACATGTCATATATTTATTATATTGTCATTATATTTTGATTATGATTCATCGAACGATTTTCATACACGGCGATCTGACGAGATAATTATAGATGACAGGACGTCCGGTGTGGGTGTTCGGTGGTATTTATTATATTAAAGAGACGCACTTTTACGAATTCTGTTACGACTATTTTTTTTTTCCCCGAAACGAACACATTTTTACCTTAATTACAATAATACAATATTATCGTCTGTACGCGTGTCATGCGAAAAATATGTTTAGTTATTAGATAATTTATAACACTATAAATTGTTCGGTGCGAGTTAGGAGCGGTCATTATCCCGACACACATTCTACGACGGTCGTCAACTGTCGTGGTGTTACAACCCAAAACCACTGCAGTTTTTGAAACTACGTTATATATTTTTATATACACACTATTTATTATCTATTATCATAAAAAAAAAAAATTAGATAAATAAACAATTTATGCTATTTTTACGATGAGTAATAATTTTGGCAAATACACAAAGGACACAAAGAACAAATTATGGTAGAATCTGTATGGTCATGCCTCTTTAGACGTTAATATTACTATAAGTTTTCTTAATAACATAATATTATCATAATACAATAAAAAAATATACGTTTTTTGCTGTTTTCTAAAATTTGCGACAACACGTTTATACAGTTTTATTCCTACCTTCCACGGACTACAGGGTAAAATTAAAAAAATATTAGCCATTATGTATGGTTTATCAGACATTGATAGAATGGACATATTTTGTATTAAATGGTTTATGTGGTTTTTAGATTTGTCGTTAGGTTGTTTGTTATGAACTTTACGTGGTCTTTGACGCAAGTCGTGGAAGATTTTGATTTAGAGACATAGTTTGTGTTTAACAAAGGTAACCGGTGATAATTCCTAATGTGACGAATTTAAAAAAAAAACCAGTTTAATTCCGTAGGACTTTTAAACTAGTCCGGCGATTATATTTCGATGCATTGTTAGTTAGATAGTTGAGGAGATACCCTTTAGTTTGGAAATAAATCTTTGTAGGCGAAACCAAAAGTTGGATTGTTTTTTAATTTAAATTTAGTGTGGTGGACATTGAGACCGTGTTAACATTTTGTCTACGGTTATTTAAATGAATGCAATACGTCAAATGTCAATATATGAGTACCTAAATTGGAATGTTTAGGTACGTCTAAAAGCCAAAAGGATTATGTTTTAATTCGTACACTTCCCAACCCCATGGCTGCAGCAGGTGGTAGATTAAATATTTGTGTAAGGACGGGAATCTAACTATAATAGCTTTAAACGTCACCGTGACCTCTATATCACAATTCAATAATATAATACGGTGATGAGGCGACGGGCTCGCGTTACGTGCGGGTTTTTTCATCTCCGATTTCCGGTGACATCCTCGACGTGAATTTCCAGTGATCGTCCTCATCACAATGCAATACAACAATAGTGTACCACGCGTGCTTTATATAATAATATAGGATATATGACCGAGACGACCGCATTGCATTATTAAAATGATCGATGAACGATATTAAGCCGTCATATTATTATATATAGCTCGTCAAAACGTGTAAATTGCCACTTATCGATCACCGCCTATGCACGCGTATCTATACGTTAATGTAATTTACACGAATAGATTTTTTTTATCATTATTATAAGTTATTATACCATTCTAATATAATATTATAATGCTGTCGCCGGCGAAAGAATTCAATCAGTCTCCTGACAACCATCGAGTGTATTATACTATAAGGCCAACAGATGGATTACGCGTTATCGTGTATAATAATAATATTACGAACCCTATCCATTCAAATTCTCTTTTTTCCCAATTTAATTTTAAATCAACAAACTTACCGTTGTTTACCTATACCATTTGTAACCAGTGCATACCAGTGCATCAAAACACTGAATTGAAGAAATTAGATTACATTTTAATTTAAATAATACAGTGTATTTTTGAATGCAAAAATGTGAAAAAACTTATTATTTAGTCTTTACAGAAATATTAATCATTCTTATTGACAATATCCATGTTTAAGGACAATTTATCATAGTAAACACTCGGAAAATATTGTTTTTTTTTTTAGTAAAAACCACTAATAACTGAATTTTGTTTTTCCACAGGCCTCAAAGGTCGATGATTAGATATTTTCTAACAAAAATATGTTTTGGGGCTGGGTACAGATGTTTTATTTTTCTAACCGATTTTGCAAGATAGACGTTATTGTTGTCATGGTTATTTATTAACAAAAGTATATTATTTATGATTCATAGATTTTCCTTGTAGAGTAGCGTGTTATTGTTTTTTTTCTGTCATAAAGCCGAACAATGATCTACTATTACCCATCAGTTATAACCGTTACAATTATAATATACCTACACAATATTATATTATAATGATTTCCGAATTTCTACTTGACTTTAACATCGGACTGTTTTACATCGATACAATATATTCATCATGTTAGTATTTATATATAATAAAAAAACCAAATGATTTGGCAGCATTTATTTTTTGTATGCGTTCTGGAAACTAAAATCTAAACAATAATATAATAACCTACGTATACTACGCTCATTACTTTTGCGTGTGAGTATAATATTTCTTTCAACATTTCAAAATGATCCGTTTTGCCACTTTTCTTAATAAATAAACCTTTTTTTTATTACTTTATAAATCACCAGTTAATCATGCTTATACAATAATGCTCTGTGTTGGGTTTATCAAAATTAAATTCAATCCGTGAGTAATGATTGACGATTGTAAAATTTGTAATCACATCGTGTTATATTATAATATATTACAGTATACAATACAATATAATACTGAATTATTACTGAAATTGTTATTTTTATAGAATTATATAAAGTATCTGTTATTTGAAATTTGAATTACCTATACATTTTACTACACTAGCTGTCTATCTATAGTGGGTACCTACTGTAATATTGATGTTGATACCAATGGTGAAACCCAATTTTGAATGTTCTACTATTTTTGCATCACGATTGCAAAAAATGTATCAAATACATTTTTTTAGATAACGACGTTGTCAAGTTTAGATATTGTATATTTTTCTATTTATTTAGACTTATTGTAATTTAGTACAATTTGCATTACATACTATTTATGTAATGTGTGACGTTTTGTAAATATAATAATTAAGTTACAACAGAACTCGACAATATCCCGGTCAACTTTAAAAATAATGTTTATATATAATTTTATGTTTTTTTTTTAAAAAAACCACAACGTATTGACTTAATGGTAATAATTTGTTTTGAAAGAACTACCGTTATCTCAGCGAATGTTATCGTTGTGTTATTCGAATTGAATAACTTAATTAAAAAAATAAATCCTTATTTACTTGTAAAACAACAATTTCGTACATTTAACAAATATAATAAAAACAGGTGCATTATTCATTATTTTTTTATAAAATCGTTTTGTTTCATTTAATCGAAGAGATAAACTATAATGAAATATCATGGTATGAAAAATGTGGATATTAAATCCTGAAACATGCGTGCAGTAAGTCAATGGTGAAACAGAATAATTAACATCAGTGGGCTAACTCCAAATGCAATTTCTTGACATTATATTAATAAGATATAATACAAAAATACAATATTTTTGATATCGAGACCTTTCATCGATAGGATAATATTATCTTAAGTTTTGTTTTACTGGATGTTAATTCACAATATCTACGCCCGTTTGTTGGGGTCTTCTGTTTCAATTCTTGTAGTTTGTTGTTGGCGTTTTCGCATTTGACATTTTGTAGGTGCACAACTCTAGTCACGGGTTTCGTGGGATAAATAAATCAATGGGCGACGGGCGTGTCAGAAATTCCTACGAAACCATTCATACATAAAGCGCGTGTATGGTGTAAGCTCACGTGAAAGTGCAAAAATAAAAATAGTTCCGTGTCAATAATGTGAGTAAATTTGTTACCAGGTCTATTTCGATTTTCGACTGACTAATAAATTTATTTATTTTTTTGCTACCGTGAAAAACGTCTCAATAGACACTATACTACGCAAAGTGAATGTATATTTTAATGTAACAAGAAAAATGAATACTTCATTATTTTTTAAAACGCACTCTCATTGAATATTTATCGTCAACAGCCAGATAAATATTTTAATGAACGATTTTGGCGGAAATAAAAATAATAATAACCAAAATGTACAAGTATATTATATAGGTATGGTTTTGAGTGATACGTTAAATATTTTAAACGTTAATTTATCGAAAACGATAATAAACGTGATAATACTATAATAGTAATAATAACTGTTTGACGTGCGTATATCCATGTATAATATGTGGATAGAAAAAAAACTCTCAAAAAATTCGGTCTTTTCGGAAATTAAAAACCAGCAAGGGATTTACATTTTGAAAATTATACTGACAAGTAATGTATAATAAAAAGGTCGTAGCCGTATTAATTATATTAAGTGTCCGTGCTGAATATTTTAGTCGTCGAGAAATTTATACCATTTCCCATCCATCCATCATCGTTAATTTAAACGAGCCGCGTTTTTAAATGGTTTTATATCGAGTCCGTTAGGCGTTCTTTTAAATTTTTTTTTTAATTCAATAATTCACGGTAGCGTACACGCACTTCGAACTAAATCAAAAATGTAAGTATATACAGTGAAATATATTAATTCGAATCTAGCCAGTCAATGAAAACAATTAATTGGAGTTACCTAATTGCGTTAAGCTAAACGTAAAGTTCTAAGTTAAATTGATTACGAATAAATTGTTTAACTCAAAAAGTTTAATGATAATATGGGAAAAAATATTAACTGGACTTACTAATTATTTTTAATAATCAGGCCTTCAAAGTGATACGTTGTTATTGTGTGACATTTAATTAGTTTTGTTATTGGTTTGAGAATTTCAATATGTTTGTGTCCAATAAACTATTAATTCGTGAAATATAAATTGCTTGATTGAATTTTAAAAGATTGTACTTTGGGTAGTGTAAATAGCTTGATTAAAAAAGAAAAATCTTTATTTCATTTATAATTGTAACCATGGTTATAAAATATATGATCATGATTTTAACGTTGTATATTATTTTTTAAATTATACTAAATTTTTTAATTCATTATTGGATGATGTAAAATTATTAATACAATAAATTGCCATTTGAACTAGTCGTGTTAATATACATCAACTTTTTAACTACCTATACACTATAGTTAATGTCCGCCTTTGAATATCGTAAGGACGCTGTATAGTACCGCACATGACTAAAATCCAACAAGCATTATACTAATTAGACCGAGTCAGATAATTGTACTAATCATACAATATTAACACAACCATAATGTGAACGGATAAAAAATGTCTGTATGTGATACGACTTTCGACCTAGTTTGTTTTATACGACGCGTATATCGCGAAAACTTTACAGCCGTCCGGCGAGCGAATTTATATAGCTAATTGCCCAGGGGCTGTCAACGTGATAGATTGTTATTATTAATATTTGGCGACGGGCTTTTTGCGCGATAATAACTCAATATTTCTTTTGGGCTCGCCAGAGTGTATTACGACATGACGGGTATACCGAACTAGCTCTTACGAACAAAAGACCTTCCCTATAAACAACATGTTTATAATATCAGACCGGTACCGTAGCTGGTACGCGTGTGTAATGTGTATACCCATTACCCATGCACATATAAATATATATATAATATGGTGTTATCGGTAATATTGTCGTGACCGTAAGTATATGCTTTTCGGATCGTATAATGCGCACCACAGCAGGTTATTGCCCTCCCTCCCCCCTCCCACCAATACAATTACTGATATTATAACTTATATAGGACGAAAACGTTTATGCTCTACAAAATTACTAAACCTACGACCAGTATTGTTATTACCTTAAAAATTATAACTACAGACAACAATCAATGTATATAATAGGTATAAGATGAATGCGAGATCTGATTTAATACCTACATAATATCATATAAATGTTTATCATGAATTCATACCGCAAAATTAGTATCTCAATTCAATGATTTTATTTTATCATTTTCGAAGATTTTGACGAAAAATTGTTATCCTTATTTATAGAAAAAAAACTAAACAAAATTGAATGTGACAAAATATGTGTACACATTGCTCAAAAAGCATCAACATTTTTTAAGAATGCGTCACATTGTATAGAAAGTGCTATTTTACCTCGTTTGTCGTTCCACAAGTACCAACTAGATTTGCTATCAGAAACAAAGTTGTAGGTCGATCCATTTTATATCATATCGTGTATACAGACACAAAAATAACACCCATTATTGTAAAATCGATTCATTCATAATTCCGCTCATGATTCTGCAGAATCTAAAATTGTATTTATCATAAAATATTCACTTATAAAATTGAAATTCATAAATACAGGATAAATTATGCCCTCAAAATAAAATTAAAAACCTCTAAATATACAGAAATATATGCACTTGAAGCACTGTCTTTTGGTAGGTATTTCATCCTTAAAGTCATGAATATAATAATATTTAAAGCTTACCTATAACGTTAAATCTAAAAAGCCAGTAAAAATAAACATGGTAACGTGCTTAATTTTGAAGCTGAGAATGTATCATCGTCAATTTATCGATTAAACTATATTACATTAATCTATATATATATTATAATTATAGTGAAAATATGCGATACTCATTTCTAAAATAATACGCCATCGTCCGATCATTTATATATTGACAGTAATAATAATAAAAATAATAATAACAGCCTGCCGTCTTGCTCGTCAAACCGTTTCGCATCAGTTCCGGTCGTTTAACAATAATATCTTTCATTCGGCCATCGCGTGGGCGAGCATCTTAAACACTTGTTTGACTTTTCATATTTTTTTCTATTTATATTTTCATAAACACGTTATATTGAATTAAATGTTGACGATTACATGGTCTAAATAACATCGGATAGTCGTGGATAGTCACCCTAAGCAACGGTTGCAGTCGCCTGCCTTTGGAATCCAATACTTGGCTCAACACTTATTACATAATCCGACAATCGAATACTATAGTTTATGCAGTTATTAACATTTTTACCGCTTTATGAATGTAAGTATAACATTAAAATAATATCTGTTCAATAATATTAAATATTGTTTCAATATAGAGGCCCGTAGTCTCTTGAAAAGTTGGAACTTTTTTAAATATTTATTTTCGATAATTTTATGTTGTTACAAAATAACTTTTTTGTTAAAAAATAAATTAAATTAAATATTCGTAAATACTTGTTAGTTGTCATCATTATAATTTTTTAAATTTTTACTTTTTTGAATGATGACATACATTTTTAATTTCAATAGTTTTCGTAATGAATACCTCGATTCATAATATCAAATTTCAAACTCCCTAGTAGTTAATTAGTTATAAGTATTTAAAGCTTTGTTGATAAGCCCGTACTCAAGTATCACTAATATTTAGAAAAATTCTAAATCTTTTTTTAAAATTATGACTGTAAACACTTAAATGGATCACATTGTTATGTATAATATATTATGTATATTATCGTTGCTATTACAATAGAAACGCTATACATCGCAACCATTCGTCTCTTAAAAAGTCAAAGGCAATCGCTGCGTGTCGCAAACTCCTCCTCTGCCACACTAGCAAATCTCTGAACGGATATCGCTACTACCTATATAATATATGAGTGCACATACTGCTGAAGAACGTAGGTATTATGACACTATAAATATAACGTGCACGTATACGTTATATAATATGGTATTATATTATGACCTGACGTCGGGCTTATCCGTTTCCGATCATTTTCTCGTCTCCGAAGATATATAGGTAGGTGTTCATACTGACATCAAACTTTATAATGTTATGTTAATGTTTATTTTTTTTATCCAATAATCGATGTTCAAATATTTTACTAATATATGCCGCTCGTTTGCGTTCCGGCGAAATCGAGTCGAAAAATACAACATTGTAATAATTATTGTCTTGATATAGGTATAATACAGGTACATATTGTTATATATTATACAAAAATATAATTAAATGCATCTTCGGCATTCTTCCTAGATCCTTGGCCTTGAGATTAAAAGTTCTTGTGTTTGGTCCTTATCTAGAGCCCGAAGGGATCAATGATAAAATACAACATACTTCATATTTCCAATATACGAGTAAGAGGTATTATGTGGAGTAACTATGGAAGAAGCGAAAATATTATGTATACTACTTAATTTTAAAAATGTTATACATCATTTTATTATACCTTATACAAATACTCAAAATCGAAAATGTATACTATATTATTATTTATTATATTATATCGTAATACATAGGCAGGACCTGGTACTAAAAATATGTAAACCGGGAAATCTAATTTGGTTACTTTGGAAATTTAGAAATTGATTATTAGAATTTTTAATGTAATAATTGCTGAACCTAATAAGTTAGTTTTAAACTTTTAAATCACTAATACGTATAATTGTTGAGCTGTAATAGTATTTGACTAAAAGCTAATATAATAAAAAAAAAAAAAAAAAAAAAAATCACTAATAGTTGTATTACACAATATAATTGTATAATAATACTAGCTGATCCCGTACACTTCGTTGCCCATTGAAAATGGCAACTCTATATGAATAATATGTTTATGATAATAATAATAGCTTTAAGACCCATCAAAACCATTTATAAACAAAAATTACCATCGGAAATCTCAAAATCCCTGTTTGAGCACCTCCCGGAGTTGGTCGTCTCCCTTTTTAAATTAGCCTATCTTCTGCCCAGAGGTCTAATCTATCTCTGTACCAAATTTCATCAACATCGGTCCAGCCGTTTAGGAATGCATAAAAGACAGACAGACAGACAAACGTTCATTTTTATATATATAGGTTATATTATACGCTCTACGCACGTTAAATATTTTTATTTTTAATAAAACTAATGGTACTAAAAACAAAAATAATAATAAACACATAATAATATGAAACATATTATGGTTTAATACCCTTGGTTGTCAGAGACGCAATATCTCACAGTTTGTCTGGTGAAAAGATACGCAAAAAAAAAATAATCGAATACCCAAATGAAATATTATTACGATGTTAACTTTGTTAATTCTGTTACGCATGTGGCAATGGAGTATTACGCAGTCCTAGGTAGATATAAATACGTTTATTACATCGTATAGATACGGACTAAACCTATGTGCCTACAGCTGAGCTCCCATCATATCCACTTAATAACTATACATAAACTTTATTTTTCAGCTTTGAAAAGAAAATTGTTTTGTGTCGTACTCAGAACAAATATTAAAATACTTAATTAAAAATGTTAAAATATAAGTTATTTTTTAATGGCACGTTTGATACGCTATAAAAACCTTCATACCACAGACTCCCCTTAGAGTTACTCCTAAAAATATTTTTGTTACTTTTCGTATACAATTAAATTACTGATGAAAATCATATACGGATACACATTTAATTAATTAAGATCATGTGTATGATATACGATGATGTACTATATTGTTTAAATATATTTATAGAAATCGGAAATCCTTTGGGTACACTTTTGTTCGTAAAATGTTTTATAGCGGTATATAATATACATTCGTATGGAACAGTAACGCAGTAACATTCAAACAAGTAATAGATAAAATTATAAGTAAGAATAATGACAATACATACATAATAATATACAGAAATATGTACAAAGGCTTTATCACTCAATGGCTTTCTCTATAACTTCATTGATACCTACCATTGATACCCAACGCGAACCTTTTATTTATAACGTTATTACTTTGTTGTAAGTTATAACTAATATTATAACATCCATCAAAATATTTTTTTCGTATATTATATGGTTAAGCAACCAAAATATTAATTGGTTACTGTTAATTTATTAACATACACACAACACCTAGGAATCAAGTGTAGTTGGATCAATTTGACCTCCAAGCTCCGAGAAAAACGTGGAACGAGCAAACTCTCGCAAACAATGCATATTACATTTGAAATTATTTTCACTGGATTATAATATCTTTTTGTTTTGCTGATAATAACAGTTTTACACAGACTTCTGCAGTTATGGGTGTAAGTGTTGAAATTAAAATACATTATGTTAATGAGCATTTTTATCCATTTCTTTTATTCTTGAAAGACGAATTCTGCCACTTGAATGCCTATAGTCTATATTATAAGACGTTAGAAAATTTGTAACCGTGTAATTAAATCTGGTTTAAAAAGTAATTAGTTCTATAATATTGATGGACATTTTTAAGTCAAACCGTACAATAAGTAATTTTATAACATTGACACCTTTAGACAAAGCATTAAATATATCTTTCTACACGTAAAGAAAGAGAGAAAGAGAAAAATTCATCTCTGTATGTGCGCAATAATATAAATACGAAATTATTACTGTATTTTAATTATGAATCTGTAAAACGAGAACGCTTATTACGAATTTATATATCCTGCAGTGCCTATGTGAAACGGTTAGTGTAGGTACCTATCTCGTTTAGATAATATATTACCCCTACTCAGCAAGAAATGATAAATTATTACGAGTGTAATGACTATGATATCTCAAAAGTCATATTTATTATTATAAATTATAATGTAAACGATTCAAGCTAAACATTTATCATCGGCAGTAAAATCGATGCCCCCACCGAATAGAAACAACGTCATGCCACGCCAGTATACACATTACACATATAACTATAACTAATTAGAAATATTAAATGTATGAATTATTGTTATTAAACAATCTAAAGCCGATAGTGTGCTTAACACACTAACGAAATAATTCAGTTATAATTCTGTAAATTGTAATAATTAATTCTAATTGGGATGTATTGTTCTCTCGGTGAATAGCTCAACCAAACGCTAAGGATAATAATGTAATATTGTTAGAAACTAAAATATCACAGTAATAAGTATTATTATACTGATAAATAAATGCATAATGTATTATTTTCATTTTTATTTTTTATTAAAGCTTCAACTGCATGGTTATTAGCTGGTTTTTACTGTGGGGGAGGGTACGGTTGGTTTGGAACACGTGTATGTGGGGTGAGGATTTGTCACTAAAAACCCTGGTGGTCACCCATCCGGGATCTAGCGATGCCGGCCAATGCTTGACCTCAAAACACATTAATGACTGTGGCCAACCACCGTGCCACACCAGGCCCCATACAATATTATTATCTATATAGTATATAAAAAAACTTGTCCTGACTGACTGATTCATCATCACCTAACCGGAAGTATACAATTTGGTTAGTAGTTTCAATTTATAATTTACAAAATTCACATTTTCAACAGGTCCTCAAACAAGGATTTTGAGATTCACGATGGAAATTGAAACTTTTTTTTGTTTGTAAATTGTTACCATTGGTTACACGGGTAGATGAGTTTTTTTTTGATTGATTTTGATAGAAATCTCAAATATTGTTTTTAGAGATATCAGAAAAATGTAGAGTAGCTTAAAAAATATACCAAGTGCTAAACTTAATCCACAACTTGCGGTTGCCCATCTAGGTCGAATTATTTCACAAAGCTAGGTAAACTGACGGCGATTTGGCAGTGAACTGAAGTTCAAACTACACTCAACCCTAACCTATATAGTGTTGCATTTTATATTTGTACATTTTTTCCCGGTCGAAGTCGGCTCTTACAGCTATCCACTATAAACATCAAAGGACTATAACGGATGAACCTTATGCAAATCCACAGTTTTTGACTCATAAAATGTTCGTTTACAGATTCAGCTAGATCCACACGGGCGAAGCCGGATTATTCATCTAGTATACCTATTCATATTTTGCTCTGGATACAATGATTATCATATAATATAATATTATCCTATTATAATATTATAGTAGTAATATGAGTTTAATAAGCTGTTATTATATTTTAAGAACGTAAGAAGTTATGTACTCTATAACTTGATAGTATTACCTCACATTATTACTAGACATAATTTAGGAAGGCTAGCTAATTTTATTAATTCAAATAATTACATTCTACCGGTGTTTCTATTATTTTGATGTGTCAAATTTTGTAGAATTTAGAAAAACGATGGAATCAAGATAATGATCAAAAAAATATATTTCTATACCTAATACGAAATGTCATTCAATGGAAAATATTGAATGAAGAGAATTCATTTTATGTAACAGCTTTATTAAAAGTTATGGTTTTGATAAAAACACATTTCAACTTGAAAGCTTTCATAATAGCTTATCTAAAGTTACATTATTTTTTGATAACCTTTTAATTTTATGATGTTAATTATTTATGAATATTTAAAATGACATTTTAATTTTACGTTGTCAATTTCAATGTAAATTAGAAACATAAAACAAACTAACTTTCCAACCTGACAGAGTTTTTATGTTTTTTGCTCGTGTTCTTTATTGACATTTAACATTAACTTGGGCTGCCTGATTTTGAAGTTATAGTGGTTTTATTTAAATACCTATACGAATTGTTATATATTTTAACTAGGCTAAGTTTTATTAAGTGCACCTACAACATTCTTATATAATATATATTTAGTGGATACAATTATTTGATTGTAAATATGAACCGTAGGGGTGGACAATTTGCTACAATGGCATTTATCTGTATTATAATTTATAATATATAATGTTGTATTGCTGTGTAACGTGTATATCACTAACATCGAACTTCATGAAATTTATTTTCAAACCATGCATCATAAATCAAACTTAAAAATATAAATAAAAGTTCTTTTTTTGTGGTACAAAATAAAAATATGCCCACATACTATAAAAGCAGCTGCTGCGGCGTTCAATAGTCCATTTACATTCTACGTCCCATTGCGTTTTATATATTTCTAAAAAAATATGTATTATACACGTACTACGTAGGTATATATTTTTAAATTCTGAAACAGTGTTTTTGTCGACCTATTTTTCTGTTTGGTTGCCGCATCAGCTATAGCGTATTGCGTATCCATCTATAGAATACAATTTAATGTTATTATCTATAAAGGCCAGGCTTTATTGTGTATAATATAGACTCACGAAACAACGATAAGTCGACAATGATTCCTATTCTCGACACTATCGTCTCGCATCCACGCAAGATTGTGGAGTATATTATTATATTATTTTTTATTATTATGATGGGCGCACAAAAAACGATTTTGGGTGCTACTCAAGACTTTGTCATAAATAACGGGCGTTTACTGTTCAGCAACGTGCATCGTACACTCCAAATGAGATTTCTCGAAATAATAAAACAAACGCGCTGTGAATTAGTCTATTGCTATTTGCTAAATATAGTTTTAAATTTGAATTATTATTGTTTTATTTGTGACTAAAATTAAATGCTTCGTAAAACTTTAATCAAAATAAATTTCATAAGATTTCAAAACACTAAATACAAGTACACAACTATCTTATATCATTACGACTGCAGTTTGAAGTCTGACAAATTTTTTTCAGTGCTCTCGAAATAATTGCGTTATGATTCATTATCGGTGTGTATCTATGTCACTATTACTATTGCCCGCGTTTTTTTTTTGCTCGTCATTACTAGAGGTTCAAGAGGATAATATCAAATAGTCCGTTTGGGATTTGAAGAGATCGATATGTAATAATGTATATAGTCAATACTATCATGCTATATCAAGTGACGTGTAGTAATCGCGTTCATAACGAGAATGTTCATTAAATTCATACGGAACATGTTATTTCTCCCACCCCAAACCTTTCCCGTAAAAAATAAACTCTCGTGTAAGTAAACGAAATATGTCCATATAACAATTAAAAAATGTCAAACGCCGAAAAATCGCGTCTACTCGAAAAAAAATTGCCACGTTTAATTGTTTAATTTTATAAGTTTAGTATGATGTCCATTTTGTTATTTTTGTTTTTTTTTAAATAACGTTTGGAATGGGTTTAAGGCTTATTCATATCAAAATCTTAAAACATCATGAACTAAAAAAAAATATATGTAGTCTGCGGCTCGCATCGCAGCTCGTGTAAGTGGACATTTAGCACTATCAAACTCTATACGCGTATCTAACAGTAAAATAACTTAGATCTTACACAATTCATTATATATGATCTAAGGTCAAAACATAGATGCGGAAGCTCATACAATTAGGCCCGGCATATTATTATAATATTATACTTATGTTATAATATTCAAATGTGTGGTATTGTGCACAGTGGTAAACTAGTTTTCGATCGCCCGAGGGAAAACGTCGCTCTTGAACTTGACCGACTGCCGTACGAGCGGCCTTGTGCACACCGTTACCCATGTTACCTGGTAGCCGGTTTCGTTTTGGTCACTGCCGGAAGGACAACGACGACGGCGACGACGGTCACGGCTAATGCCGCTCTCTATTTAATAATAATGATAATAATATGTGGAACACTAGTGGTGGCGGCGGCGCATCGAAGTGACCTGTTAAACTAAAACCATGTGCCACTTTATAGGTACGTAAAATTCCGGTCGAATTTAATACACGTGGTGCACAATGAACAACATAATATTCTGTCCGTGTATAATTAATAGATGTACTAAATACATTAACGACCATATTTCGAGTTCCTATATGCCATTGAGCTTTTTTAAGCTCATGTCACGAGTCAGTTAATTCATGATTTATTGTATTTCATAGGAATACCGTTATATTATTGTTATTTGTAATAATAGCTATTTGTCACTGTACTACTTGCGTTATGCACGCATAATCTTATTCGTTGGTTAAAAGTCATTCGATATTCGTTTTTATGAGATTTAAAAGAAAAAACAACGCCAAATTAAAATATTTATGATCCGGCGAATCTCCAATCATATAAACTAGAAAGTTTTTAGCATATAAAATGATATATTAATATTATGATACAATACAAGTTTATAATTAAGGGAGTTTAAAAGTATCATTTACGAGGGTGTTAATCCATAACATTAAAAGATTTTAATTAAGATTTTTATTTTCCGCACTTTTGTTTTACTAAGTATGTGTTTACTTTTAAACCGTGGAAATTTTACCGCGTGATAATAATATTATAACCACGTGATTATACACATTACGTATTTTATGTAATATCGTTTCAGCAAAACTTCCGACCGTATATATATGGCATAACCTAGTGGAACTTACGAATTCTGATGATTTTTGAGGGTGTCATTATATAAAAATAGCGTGCACTAAAATCGTACAATGCACATAAAATACTACTTTCCACAATATTAGTATAAAAAATAATAATTCATCATCCCCGCAGGTTGTATTACATACGTACCTCTTCCAACGGCTCCGGACGGATTTCCCAACGACGGCCACGGCCAACCTATGGCTCCTCTCGTTGCAGCCAACAACAGCAAAAACTGAAGCAGCAGCCGCAGCGGCCGTGACTTTGGCGACGACGTTACCAGGTTCATGGTCGTCTACGATTGGCACCGGACGATCACCGAACGCTGTGCGGCATTCAAGATATTAAATTTTAATAAAAAAATTACTTTCGTGGCACCGCGATACCCAGCGATACCCAGCGTCCGGACGACGGTGACTTGTAGCGTTTTCCGTGTAGGACAACCGTTAGGTTATGGTGTAGGCGACGTGCGCTGAAGACCGGCCCGAACTGAACTGAAACGACGCCTCTGACGCCACTGACTCGTACCGTACTCGGTGGGAAGACCGGTTCCGCGCCGTTGCCCGCAGCCACCGACATTATTAGTTTTTTCGTAATTTTTATCCGTTCGCTTTTTTTAATAATCATTATTTCAAATAATCAGTTACCAGGGATTGAATTTGGAAATACTGAAAAAGACATCTTGAACATCTCATACAATATTCTTAATTATTGTAAAAAACATTCCTAACATAGTATAGTTATATCAATTTGAATATATCGAAAAAAACATAAGCATAACATTTTTTTACAAGTAATTTATGTCAAAATGTTGAAAAAATTCGTCAAAATCACCAAAATTGGAAATTATGTTATAGTTAAAATAATTACATACAATTGTTTATTTTAATTCCTTGGACTAATTAAATAAAAAATATACAACGAAAAATGGGAAAGTCTCTTTATTTCGTAGTTATAGGTGTATAATGTACCTCACATTGAGTGGGTATCACTGTATCAGTAAGGATGTTTTAAATTTTAAATCGTTATAATATTCTCATACAAACAATTTTAATATTACTATTTTTTTTTTTTTATTAATTCAGTAATTTTTTCTAAAGATATTATATCTATAAAATATATAATTGATTATTTTAATATCTAGTAATATAAATCATATAGTACTATTATTATAGTAAATTATCATAGTATATTGAAAATCGCAATGGTATATTATATAATATACAAAATTATATAAAAGTTTAATTTAAACTTTAAAATTCCTAAGATAAGTATTTTTTCAATAATAATAATTTTTATCATACGTTTGAATATCCAATATTGTAAAAATGCCAACTTTATTAATATCAAATAAAAATGTATGTGGGTTTAAGTTAATTTTTTTTTAAATTACAATAAAAAAGGTGGGCAAATGAGTACCACTCTGCTGTACTTACTGTAGGTGTTGTGTGTGTCACTTCGATTACATGTGTTAAATTTGAATTCAATGATATAAAATGATTGTATTCAAAATACGATTATGATCAAAGAGTCTGTCATCCTATATTATAAATTATAATCATATTTTTATGATATGATCATATAATTATGATAATTTATATTTAAATATTTTTATATTAATATTAATATCTACTAATGGTATATGTTTTCTTTTAGGTTTGACAAATGTAAAAAAAATATTTAATATTAATAATAAACATACTTATATAAATAATAAAATTAAAGTATTAAATTATCTGAAATGAGTGTTTCACATTAAATTTCTAAATAATTTTAAAATGTATTAACATTACACGGAAAAAACTAAACAATTGTTTGTACTATAAAAGTAGTAGGATTGACTGTACATTATAATTGCTATAGGGATAGCTATAAGATTAATCAGATTTACTAAAATAGTATAGACAAGTTATTATAGCTATTCGAACTGAAATATGCTGTTTTAACTTTTTGAGTTACACCAAAAAACAAGATCTATTTTGTCAATAACTTTTTTCGCGTAGAAGTTCCCAAAAACTCAAATTTTTTTTTTTTCTAACGTTTTTAAAATTATACTTAAAATTGTAAGAACTTATTTAAAATGATTAATACGAGTATACACATACGATATAATGATCATATTAATACTTAATAATAATTAATTACAGCCCCTTAAAAAACTTAAAATCCTAAATTAATTCATAAAAAAGTTGAAACTTTAAATTTACTACCTATTATAATCGTGTATTAAAACAAAAATTATAAGTCATAAAATAAGAATTAAAAATTTAAATAATGAAGGAAAATAATATAACCTATTATTATATTCCTAATTAATACTAGTATGAAAATATGAATGTCAATTGGGATTGTACAAAATTAAAATATGCACCCAGGCGATAGAAGCCGAGCTTTTGGTTGTCATAGTAGCCAAAGACTGCGGGAGATGAGATAAAATTGATGGAAACGTGATATATATTAATATTTATAATACTACTTTACGTAGAATAGTACTTAGAATCAATGACGATACGTTCTATACAAAGTAATAATATGTTTGTTATAAATTATAATACTATACATTTTAATAATATATTTATATCAGTATTATCTATAACTTATAAGTGTTGTAGGGGAGCAAATTAGTGACCTAAGTGACTAAGCAATTACTGTGGGGTAATTTGAACCACCACTACGAATTAAAAATCATTATTACAATGAAAGTATTTTGGTTCTGTTATATTTGGTACAGTTGGTGTAAGTATATAATAGCCAAATCAGCAGCTGCAGTGCTCATAATAATGAGTTACGTACGTCAATTGTGTGTATACACGTTCATAATATCTGTACTGTCGTATTCTACAGTAATAATTTACAAATCATTTATACGGCATGTGAGCATATTGAGAACAACATTTTTGTAAAGCTAGTTATTATTACAGACCATGGCAATGAGACGAATATTCTGTGACCACAAAATTATTATTTGACCATTGTCATAAAACCCCACCTTCGCGAAGAGCGCAGAGGAAGTCTCTCTCTTTTGCCACTCGGTTAGATGTGTGTGTGTGTGTGTGTGTGTGTGTGTGCGATGGCCGTACACGTGCAAGCGATGATCTGGTCACGAAACTGTGTATTTTCGTTTCGTGTTAGTTTTATTTCAACAATAGGTTTCCGTGTATATTTATTGTTTTCCTTTTAATTTGGAGTAGTAACAATACCTTGCTATTTGTTTGAATCCGATCTGAAAACGATTACCTGACTACCCACCTCCTAATCTATTAAAAAGGGAAACAATAGTATTTTGGGTATATGTATTATTCTGTACAACAAATAGGTACCTACACATTACACATACCGAAATGTCTTCATTGTAATAATGAACACCGAGCCTCGTTGTTTGAGTGATGTTCCGAAGAGTCAAGTGTCCAGATAAATTCAATACGACAATAGATAGTAATGTCGCCATTGCAGTTGTATAGTTCTGCGTGTGGTGATGGGCGCCCGTCTAGATACGGGCCAGTGGTTCATCTTTGATCATAATATTATTATACGATGTACAATATCGTCGTCGATAAAGCAGTACGACACTACGACGTATCTCCAAAATATCGAAAATAAGTTATACGATTTGATCTAATAAGGGTCTCATCGACGATCGACCAACGCCCGAGCGCCCACGCGTGGAGAATGATCGGAGCTGTTCTCTCAGCCGGCTGTCACATGTTAATGTAAACAGGTAGGTAGTTAGAGGAATCATTAAACCTCACATTATATACTAGGTTATATATTATGATCTAAGCATAAAACTGATACATTATTGATAGATACTGGACTCTTATACTTGGTCATAAAAAGAGATTATAAAATAATTTCTAATAAACAATCTCTCATAATAATCCAACATTATGTTTGTATAATATTTTATGATTCCCCATTCCTTTGACTTAGAAGTATGGATAGTTGATGACACAGGTACCCACAGACCATATTTTTAAATTTCTGATATTTTTTGTACTACTTAAGGAGCGTCCTGTGGCGATCCAAACTTTTTTTTTTCAAATGAGAACACGAGGGGTGTACTTCAAATTATTTAGTGGATGATAAAATTCTAATGAGTAACTTCTGAGTAATTAAAATGTATATACCTACTAAGAATAATCTTTAAAAATGGTTTTATAAAAATATAAAATATATGCAATATTCGGTGTAGTATTTATTATACTTGGATAATTTTTACTATTTATTTATATTAATAGACCAATAAAAATTATATTAACCTTTTTAAATCGGCTGAGACCCCATATCTACTTAACCCATTTACCATTTACGCACTACCATTTACCATAAATATATTATCCATAACATACAAACTTATATAAATAAAAACTATTTGCATGAATTTTGATTTAGATAGGTAAGTACAATAAAATTCACTAAACAAAAAATCTACTTAGGTAGTAATTAAAAATTAAAAAGGGGGGTTCCTTTATGAGAAACAGAAATTTTTATTGTCACAGGATCATTCTTAAGAGGTACAAAAAATATCAAGGATCCGAAAATATAGTCTTCAAGTGTATTTAAAAATTCCGAAAACCATAATTTGAAGACATGCATATTTTAAACATACAAATAGGATAAGCATGCTTCAAAAATCAATCTGTATATTGATCCAGCTCAGTCTAGTTTCTAGTCAGAAACTCTATGTAGTATTACATACATATTTGGAATCAATTCATATAATTACATTCATCGCTGACTAGAGTTTATGTCCTATCCATTTCTTCATTATCTATGATTTATAACGACCCATAAGCACAGAATAAGTTAACTCATTTTAGCCAGCCGTTTTATGCTTATCAGAAAGTTGCTGACATACCTGTTTACTTTACCATGGACTGTCAAATATTATTAAAAATCCCTCCTCAATCGACGCGTACCCACTACGAGTCGTGTCCTAAACACGTGTGCCTCATAAAATAAAACGCATGTGTTCAACGTAGCCACAGCTGCTATTTACAAAATTTATTTCATGACAACTATAATATTCAGAGATACTTTAAAATTGAGGTCAATACTCCTGTTTAATGGCTCCTGTAGGTATTAGTATAAGTGTGTATGACATTTTTTAAGGTGCGTCGTCTTGGCACCCATAAATCGTCAAACCCCCGCTAATACATATCTCAATGTTTTGAACCCGATTTGTATCCATACCCTCCATAAAAAAATTTGCACCCCTATCCCTTTTACACAAAACCAAATCCCTCGTCTGGGTGCTATAAAAACGTCATCCTGGCACCCGGGACCACCTGGAGTCAACCGATCAATTCCGCACCGATCTCTATTATTTGTACCCAATTTGTACCCATTTGAACCCTCCCAAAAAATGTTTGTACCCCTCTCCCTTTTATGCAAAAACAAACCACCGTCCAGGTGCTGTAATTTATATATTGGAACTTAACTTTGATTTAATTTATTTCGAACTTAACTTTAATTTTTATTGAACTTCACTTTAATTTTACTGGAACTTAACTTTGATTCAATTTATTTGGAACTTAACTTTGATTTATTTGGAACTTAACTTTGACTTAATTGGAAATTAACTTTGATTTTGATTAACTTTGATTTATTTGGAACTAACTTTGATTTAATTGGAAATTAACTTTGATTTTGATTAACTTTGATTTATTTGGAACTAACTTTGATTTATTGGGAACTAACTTTGATTTATTGGGAACTAACTTTGATTTATTCGGAAATTAACTTTGATTTATATGGAACTTAACTTTGATTTATATGGAATTAACTTTGATTTATATGGAACTTAACTTTGATTTATTTGGAAATTAACTTTAATTTATTTAGAACTTAACTTTGATTTATTTGGAACTAACTTTGATTTATTCGGAACTAACTTTGATTTATTTGTCACTAACTTTGATTTATTCGGAACTTAACTTTGATTTATATGGAACTTAACTTTGATTTATTTGGAAATTAACTTTAATTTATTTAGAACTTAACTTTGATTTATTTGTCACTAACTTTGATTTATATGGAACTTAACTTTAGTTTATTTGGAACCTAACTTTTATTTAATTTATATGGAACTTAACTTTGATTTATTTAGAACTAACTTTGAATTTATTTGGAAATTAACTTTAATTTATTTAGAACTAGCTTTGATTTTTATTGAAATTCACTTTAATTTTACTGGAACTTAACTTTGATTCAATTTATTTGGAACTTAACTTTGATTTATTTGGAACTTAACTTTGACTTAATTGGAAATTAACTTTGATTTTGATTAACTTTGATTTATTTGGAACTAACTTTGATTTAATTGGAAATTAACTTTGATTTTGATTAACTTTGATTTATTTGGAACTAACTTTGATTTATTGGGAACTAACTTTGATTTATTCGGAAATTAACTTTGACTTAATTGGAAATTAACTTTGATTTTGATTAACTTTGATTTATTTGGAACTAACTTTGATTTATTCGGAACTAACTTTGATTTATTTGTCACTAACTTTGATTTATTTGGAACTTAACTTTGACTTAATTGGAAATTAACTTTGATTTTGATTAACTTTGATTTACTTGGAACTAACTTTGATTTTGATTAACTTTGATTTATTTGGAACTAACTTTGATTTATTGGGAACTAACTTTGATTTTACTGGAACTAACTTTGATTTATATGGAACTAACTTTGATTTATTTGGAACTTAACTTTGATTTATTTAGAACTAACTTTGAATTTATTTGGATCTAACTTTGATTTTTATTGAAATTCACTTTAATTTTACTGGAACTTAACTTTGATTCAATTTATATGGAATTTAACTTTGATTTATTTGGAACTAACTTTGATTTATATGGAACTAACTTTGATTTATTCGGAACTAACTTTGATTTATATGGAACTTAACTTAAGTTAATTATTATTTATATTTATTATTATACGTTGTGTGGTGTCTATCATTTTAATACAGTCCACTTTATAAACCAATATATTTAATATAATCTTTTTTAATAATCATACCATAATATTTTCATAACATTCTTCCAACGGTTTAGAAAGTGATGGAGATAATGAATGACAGTTATTGCGATTTGCGTTCAGTAATAAAAATAACACAATAATCAATACAAAATTAAAGTATACAACTATACAAGTAAATAGGTTTGCCAGAAACAACTTCTTAATCTGAGGAGTAAAAATTTTATTATATTTTTGTATCATTACTCATAAGTAATTTATTCACAATAAATATATATAACAATTAGTTTATACTCCGAAGCTGTTATGCAGTAGGTACCATTATAAATAATAGGTACGATGAGGTATCTATCATAATATTTAAACATTGTACAATACATTATTTATACATCAAATTTATAATTTCAATATCTTATTTATTAATTTTTTTAAATAAAGATTATAATAATAATGTACCTAATATATAATATTATAAAAATATATAATTTTAATATAAAATTGGATAGAGGTAGAAATTATGACTCAGGAGTTACGGGTGGCAAGACGAATTACATGAATATGTACATGATAGCCGATAGGTAGAACAAACTATTTGGACTTTCAAATATTTTTCAGGAACCAACGAAGACTTATTTGTAAACTAAATCAATCGATCACAGATTTTTTACTAATTCTTATACTAAGGAATACTAGGTAGGTATCTAGCAAAAAATGAACCAAAATAATAAAAAACTAATTTTGTATTTTAATAACAGGTTTCTTTATGTTATGTTTCCTTTGATACATATTTTGTATCAATTAAACGGCTTTTCAAATTATTATGAAACGGAGACATTGGTGTATATTAACATGGTGTATTCGATTCCACTTACATAACCTCCATATTCATGTGTTGACGTTAATGTTAATTTTGTTGCTCTCAAAACTATGTGTATCGTTTTATTTTGCTCAAGCTCATGATAGACAAAAAATAATAAAATAACTTAAACTAATGTTCATATTTGGTCAGCAGTTTTAGATAAAGTAGTTCTATACTTCTATGGAGTTTAATAAGCGATTGATGCTATATCAAAAACGTGATTTTGTATTAAAACTTGAGAATTGAACATTTTATTCAGTAAAATATAACAAAGTAATTTTGTCAAATAACAATATACTTATATACTCGTATACAATAGGAATATAATGTGATTACTACCATCGATGAGTTATTACATTTAGGTAAACCGAAAAACAATAATTTTGAAAAACACTAAGCACTGCGTATCCAATAAAGACGCTGTGTGCCAGTACGACGTCGTTACAACACTCGGACGGGGGATTTAGTTTTGCGTAAAAGGGAGAAGGGTACAAATTTTTTATGGAGGGTACAAATGGATGCAAATCGGGTACAAAACAATGAGATATTTTAGAGGGGTTTTAACGATGTATGGGTGCCAAGACGATGCACCTCATTTTTTATTGCATTTTCCATGTTTTCGCATGGGTGAGTGTTGAACTCAAATCCAATACGAATTTACGTATCTAAATGTCCAGAAAATAACGCGGGTGTGTGTGTGTGTGATGTGTTAGAGGTTTGGCACTCAAGGCGAGGTATGTCGACGAACTCTGTCCTTTAGTCATATTTGGATACCATATGTGTCTCTGCTAATATAGTAAACAAGTTATTTGGGTGAACAATAAACTGGTTTAGTGAAACCCACAGCACCGATAAATAATTGTAATAATATGTAGGTATGTGGGTGTGTGTATTGTACTATTGTATAGGTTGAACTAAATTCTAATTTTGCAGTTTTCCGTCATCTAAATTGACTTAATAATCATGGCAATAATTACAATGATTGGTGATTACAGCCGCAATTTTTTGATTCGTTGATACCTACGGCTCTTGTGACAAAACCATTTAAGTTTATACAATAATATCTTTATATGGTTTATATGATATGTACGCCATTTCCATTGATTTAAAAAATAGGTACGTAATTTAAATGGTTTTATTTTCGATGAATACAATTTGACCTTTATAGGTATATATAAGCTAAGGTTATTTTAAATTATAATCTAATATAATTTTATTATTATTGAATTATTATTACTTAAAATGTATACAAACATTATTAACCTCGTATATTGATAACTAATAAAACACGTCCCTTCGTCACCTGTCCGTTTAAAAACAGTTAAGAATATTAAACTTTATTTGTGCACTAACTAAAGCCTAAATGTACTAAATTAATTATCAGTATACGATTTCAGTACGTTTTATAATACATTCAAACTAGGTAATGAACAACAATTTAAACACAAGTTAAACATTTTTAATAATAAAAAAAACGGTGTGTTTGTGATATCGAAATAAAATTATATTGGGATTTGACTAAACACAATTTTCTAGTACAATACAAATCAAATCGCACGTATACAAGAGAAACAAGTTGTTCCCGAAATTTCGGGGCTGGTGAAAGGTAGGTATACCATTTTGAAAGCGACCACAATATTAAATCGCATGGCACACGACCCCAGCTGAAGCGTTAATTATTATAATACATACCTAATATTCTATTGTACACAATGACTGGTAGTGTGTCGTTATTATTATATTATGGTAATATACCGCACTGCATGCGAATGTCAAACCCATATTATATCAAATTCGTATCGGATCGAAGGAAATATAGCAGTTGGACAGGATAATGATAACGGGGTTCAAAGACATTTCTAATAGTATTATAATATTTGCGACAAACAAATACAAACAGTAGATATAATACTATTATCTAATAATAATACATCATTATTGCCCCGATAATATTATATTAAATATTAATATTTAATCCGATATAATTAGGTCCGTAGCAAATTGGACAGAATTATATTGTGACGTATCTCACTGTTTAACGATTGATTAAAATTAATCAAACGGTTTCAAACAACACCACGACTGCTGAAACGATGACGATCGCACTTTCACGGCGCACCGGATATGCTATCATATTTGCGTTGCTTTAATGTTGTCAACGCCTTAAAAACACAAGATCCACAATCGTTAACCTCTGATAGTTTTGATTTTACTTCGGCAATTTGCGGCAACGCGGATGTAAGTAATTGTTATAATAATTGAGATTAAGATAAACAATACATTTACGATGATAAAACAAATGTATTATTAAACAGTGAGGTGATATTATTATTTCAATGAATTACTATAATTTGGATTTTTAATTGTCTATAAGATAATACTGATTCCTATGAATATATTAACCAAAACCATAGTATATGGGTCTTATTAAAACATTTGTTATAACTATCCCAACAAAAACACCGTGTCAACTACGTGTAAAAACCTCGCTAAGAAAAAAAACCCTTCAAGTTAGAAAAGTTGTGATATCAAAAATGGGCTAAGTAATTTCTTAAATTCATTGGTATAGAAATTGCTTAACCAAAACCATAGTGTGGGTCGGTCTTATTCAGAAATTTGCTATAGTTATTATAATTAATATATTAATATACATCTAACGCTTATTTATTATTATCTATATAAGAAAAGAGCAATGGATAAATACTAGAGAGTAGAGTTACGAAAAATATAAATATATTATTAAGGTTTGAGATTGCAAACCGAGCGTACAAAAGTATATTAATTGGACATCCAGTCAATGAAGCAATCAATTTCACTGGGTGTGACATGGGTACATTATAATTTATTATCGGCGATATGTATTCTTTCAATGTAGATACGAATGCCGATTAGTGAAATGCAGTTCCGTTATAGTGGCGTAGAGCAAACTCCATCGACTACAATTTATTTAATATGCGATATCACATGGCTGCTGCAATATCGTATGTCACATTACAGGTGCAGAACGTCGTATATCATCGTTGGAGGTCGTCTCCTGTATAAAAAGCGTAAAAACACGTAAGCCACCATTATTTTCGTATCGTAATAATGTCATATAAAATATAAAAACATTTTCAAAATAATATATTACGCTTATTTACGCGTGACCATGATATTATTATATAGTTTTAGTAATTACAATTTGACGAGTCTGTTGGTAAAACAAGAGAGGAAGACCAGAAGTGACGGATAAATTGGGAACTTGTCAGAGCCAGTGTGATGGCTGCATTAAAATAATGTGTTGTTTATACGTATAGGTCAAACCAGAGCAACAATTTTAATCCACTATATGAACACGTCATAATGATTACACAAAAATCAGAAAACAGATAGGTTTCCAACGGTGGACGTGTTCTATAGAAAGTAATCATGGTTTACTATATTTTATGCAGTCCCGACAGTCCCGTACAATATTATAATCAAGAATTAAACATCAGATGGGTAATACAAATTTTGAAAAATAGAACAATCTTTTAATATTATATTATTAAATACCTAACAAAATAATTTGTTAAAACTTTTAACCGTCTCGTCGATTGAAAATTCATTCTTTCACAATATTATATTGTCTGTAAAATTAAAACATCTACACACTGAAACGTTTGAGGTTACGTTTGACACTGACGTGTACAACATTATAATAATTGTATACGAACTGCGTATTTGCTTAGCAAAGTAAATATTGTGAACATTTTGTGTTTTTATTTAACTAAAAGCGTACTGATGTTGTAAATACAAAACATTAATATATTTATTACAATATGTCGGGCCATCTTTTGAAATGTTTATACAACATAATATTTAAAATTATATATATATATATAAGGATAACGCCTAATGTATAACACAAAATTATTATATTTTATCTACAAGCTATGGTTATTTTTGAACTTTTAGCTCATACCATTTTTTTTTTATCTTAAATCTTCAGTAATAGTACAACACTGCATCGTAATACTCATCATTATTCATTATATATAGCAACGATTACTTATCTAATGAGTTTTCCGGTTTCTGTGCAAGCTATATATCGGTTCCACATCGATTTTTATAGCCAAACTCTAAAAAAAAAACGCAGAGGTTCTAACACTCTTACTAAATATCTCCAGAGCGTAACCGTTCACTCAAAATTAAGTGTTTTTTTTTTTTTTTTTTAGACATTTATATGTGCTAAACCCTAATAGCTGCTAATCGAAAACTCAGGAAATATATCTCCACGAAGTCGATGAGTATTGTAATAAACAGTTTTGGTCTTCATCGCCTCTCTGTATGAGGTAAAGTTAATTCCACCTTATGTTGTTGTATTTGTATTTTAAAAATCAAATAAATAATTAATTATATTTTTCAATGTCAACTGAATATTTAACAACACGTGCTGGGTTTATGAATATACTTAATTAATTATTTTAAAATATAGGTAATTTAAATAATATTATCGTTCGTTGAACATATACTGTTCTTTGTTTAGGTAACGTTATATCTTTGATTCCAAAAAAAAGGGAGGGTTCAGAATTTATTTTTTTTCTTATCCTGTAATACGATAATTGGCTCTGAGATTGCAGTATTTACATCTTTTTTCGGAGAGAAAATCTTAAAACAATCTAAGGAAGGTACAAATTTGTTTACAGATTATAGATCTACAAACCATAAAAAGTTAAATTAAACTTGAAAATATTTTACGACGTTGGGACAACCAAAGACATCTAAAACTAAGTAATGCAGCCTATTTAGAGTGTATAACAAACTATAATGCGCATTTTTCCTTAAGACGTGATAACAAGATGATATAATAATAGCTTTGTTCGTAAAAAAACATTGGCCTGTGAACGTATTACATTTAAAATAAAAATGGTTTCTAAAACTACAAAGACGTTGTAGTCGTATATTATAGTTTAATGTTAAAATTAATTTGTAGGTATACAATTTTTTTAAGAGCATAATATTATTTTTTACCTCCATGAGTGGTCTTAGGTTTTGTGTAGTTGAATAGTTATATTTTTGATCCCTTTTATTTGTTCATCAGTCATCACATAGATCTATTAATATGTTTTTCACAAAGTTAGGCATTAACTTGTAAAAAGTTAAGTTAAGTTAAAAAGTTAATAACTAGTCAATAACTAGTTAATTATTTTTGTTTTTAACTTGTTAACTTATTCAGTTAAAATTTTTATTGTTGTAATTTAACTGTTTTCATTGCCAATTAAATTAATTTTCTTTTCTAGTCATGCATAATTAACTAGACTGACTGATCATATATTTTCAAATTATATAATATAATAATCTATTTTTTTACACTATTTTAAACGCCTTGGTAAATGTTTGTGTAAGTATAACAAAATACTATGGCAGTTTATGACATAAAAATATTGTACCTTCAAAAAAATTAACTTTTTTTAACTGAGTTAAGTTAGTCTTATTTTCTGTCTTAACTTTAAACTTATCTAGTTAAAATTGTTTTTGTTAACCATTAACTTAATTGAAGGCAATTTAATTGAATTAACTTCACTTGCCACAGTTAATTATTTTCATTAACTGCCCACCCCGTTAGCTCTACTCCGCAGCTTAAAAATGTAAAAAGGAGATTCACTTATATCTATCGACATGTGTTGGCTTTGTAAGGCCCTTTATTATCTACTTATTTAGCGTATGTGACATTTTTAATGAGTACCTAAATTAAGTATAATGTATTACACTGCACATTATCAACCGTGACGGTCTAATGAACCCTTTCACAAAGGTAAGTACTAAGTATTAATAGTTTCAAACCGTAATGAATCTACGATACAATTATTATTCTAAATTATGTATATTGTATATTGTTATATTCTTTCCAAATCTCTTTTCGTATACGCAGAAATAAATCAAAGCAAACACCTTGTCAAACTTAAGTAGGTACGGCTACTAATGATATTATTATGGCGTATATATGTATATTACATTAATCAGGTGGGCCTTTGTAATGGAATATAACTACCATAAGAACTCTTGTAAAGTGTCGTCATTGGTTGGCTACTTTTCTCATGCGTTTTATGTCATAAATATATATATCTGCATACATACTTATATTTAATAAATAAATAAATTATAGATTGTTTGTTTTTAAAATAAAGTTAAAAAATAAATATTTAAATTAAAATTATACACGTTTTAAAATTTTCTTTTATAACTGATAAGTTATTCGGAATAACTTATTCTTGAAAATCTTCATCAAATGTTCGTGTACTAAATTATATCGCAATATATAACATAATATAATATGATAATGATTATTATCAATGTAAATATCTTTTGAAATATTATAATTTAGACAATTTTCAGCTGTAATATAACATGAATCCGAATGGCTATGGCTGCCAAAAGTAGTTTAATAATAAAAAAAAAAATGATTTTTGTATAAAATTTGTACCCGCCATTCTTAAACCAGTTGTCGCGAAAATCTCTGTGAATTATCATCCAAAAGTATACGACTAATTTGTACCACGACCATTTTCATACGACCAAATGGCAGACCAATTTACGTTAACTCGTAAAACCAATACATTTATCGCCCCACTCAGAATCTAGAATAGTTTTTATGGCTCGCGTTGGAAGGCAATTCAGCTCTTGCAACACAACATATTACATAATATACAATTATTTGAAAACTAAATGTTTATTCGTTTAATGATTTCAAATAAAAAGATATTTCTGGTGAAACGAGAAAAAAATTGTTCTTGGAAAAATGGACTCCCCATAAAAAAAAACTCTAACCGCGTCTCTGACACTCACATTTAGCGTGATTGCAGTTTTATCCCGTGTTATATTTTAACGGTCCGAACAAATTACGAGTATAGTGTTGTATACGGTGGTGATGAGGAGTGGCGAGGATGGTGATGAAATGTTTAATTTAATGTCTGTGCCTCCACCGCATATGATTTTTATATTTTACCATGATGCATATTACAATTTACCATTTACGGGATTATTATTTGTATTCACCATTGAATAATGTATTAATAAAAAATAAATACACATTTCAGCGTGCATGCTTGCAACCGTCTCAACACCCTATTTACCTTTTTTATACGTTTAGTCGAGCTGTATGACTGAAATATTATTTTATTTGTTATTATTATATAATATTATTAACAGGTTATTGTACATAGGTAAATGTAAGGATTACTACAAGTCACCACTGGATTGTAACTCCACCCCCTCCTATTTATAACTTAGAAAACGAGATTTTATTGCATAAATAATTATTTTTCAATACAAAGTTGTGATAGTTGTGTATGTTTACTTTAATTTTCGTTATTAACATTTTGTTAAACATCATGCCCTCCTCTCGAGGGCCTATAAAAAATTAAGTAGATATAGGTACATATTAATTTCACAAGATTGCTCTTTTAAAAATATAGATGGATGTTACTATCAGATGGTTTCAAACTTATGCTTATTACCCTTCGATACATTGCTTCGCGCAATGATGATATTAGTGCATTTTTGAAAAAAGAGCTTTGCTTTTGATTTTTTTTTTCAAGTATTATTTGGTGGGGTATTAATAAATTTTTATAGTGAACACTACATTAATTATGTTAATAGAACTCGTATAAATATTATTAAATAGTTGAAAAATGTCTTTAACTACCTATTTGATATTTTGTTATGGAACAATAAATACGCGTCTTGATTATTCCTATCATATTATTTTACTGTTTCACTAACACGGTATCATATTTTGCTAGCATTACACTAAAATTCCCTTTTTATGACACGATTTATCAAATTTTTCGGCGCATCAAAGAATATAGAAATACAAAAGAAAACCTTAACGATTGAGCATAAAAAATTATACAACGTTGTAATTTGCTACAATTTTTATTTACCTACCTATTTTATACAAAAAATCGGTATTAATTAAATAATTACAATAATACATAAATGGTATTCGTTAAAAAATAACACTATTTTATGGTCCTAACTAAGCTCCATCTCAAAAGATTATTTGTTTTTCGCATGTAAAAATTTACTTTGACTCTTTCCAATAAAATAATTTGTATATTATGTATAGGTACATTCCATAAAAATAATAATAATAAAAGTAAGACACGTTTAAAACTTTTTTTTAACGCACTGACGCATGTGAAGAATCAGCCATTAAAGGTGAGCAAACATTCATTAAATAAATTGAATTATTTTTTTTAGGGAACAGTTATGTTGAGCAACTATGATGTTCTCACTCCACAATAATAATCTTAAAAAAAAAAAGTCATTGAAAATGTTATATTAGGTATTTATTAGGTTTTGTAAATAACTTTATATATTATCAATTGACAATTGTTAAATTTGCCAAAAATAAAATACTATAACAACAATAAGTTAGATGACTTCGCCAGGAAAACTTTGTAATAAAAATAAAAAGAAACAGTTACATGTCTTAAAACTTTAATGCCCATTCTAAATGTTTGCCCAGTGCTATAAATGTTTAAAACTTCGCGTTTATAACGGTCAGTATCACGGACAAGAATTAATATTTATTGCTTTATTGCGGAACTAATTTATTAATCGATAACATAGTCGATAAAGATGGGCTCAGCTCACGGCTGACGGCTCGTGTTTCGTGTAAGCTCGGCATCATAATAATTATTGATGTAATAATACGTGAAAATAATTTTGGTCGGTGAATGAGGCAACATCACATAAAATATTCCATGCTTTATATCGTGTTGCTAAAAAGGTATATCAAGGTTCAATTATGTTTTTTCGCATTCGCTAATATCCTCGAGCTATTAGATTTAACATAATATGCACATTTCACACACACATACACAAAATGTGACATGTACCAACTCAAATCAGTATGAGGTTGAAACAACGTACATATAACTGCACACGCCATTATATATTTATTCACATAAATGTGAACCTTTCAATATAACAATCCCAGACTCACGTATTGGCTGGAACGAGTAGAAAATTAGTGAGCATATTGATTTTGTATTTAAATCACAGAGTCCTTAAAACTTTTGGGGGTGAGAGGTTAGGGTCAAATTTAAGGTTTTTTGAAAAAGTTTTATTTTTAATTTCCTAGTGTACGACGATAGAGTTGTAGGTACTCAGAGTTTCATTGCATTCGACCAAGTGGTACTTACTATCTCTCTCTATTTCAGTTGAAGGGGAATAATATGAAATCGACGTCAAATTATTAACTACTTTTGCACCCTTAGAACTTTGGTCGGGATGAACGTAGAATATTATTCGTTCTTGTCTCATTGTACAGGGTTTTGCATACAAATTAGGGGTCATTGCAAATTAAAAATATCCGTAGTTATATTCCATCTATCCCACCCGCTACAAAATATGCCATACAACCTAATTTAGTACCTATAGTGATGAGTACAATAAACAGTATACGGTGGACCCGCCGGCATAATATACGTACGTGCCGATAACGTTTCGTTGTGGTGGGCACACTTTGTTTTTTTGCTCGGATCGACTATAGTCCACTTGATTATTAATTTATCATTACACTTACTAATTATTACTTAAACTGGATCATAAACATTCAATTCTCCAACATACATCAAAACCATTTTCAAATAATATCACTTTGGTGCGTTTCATTTAGTTTTTCAATTATGTCGTTTGATATATATATATATATTTTTTTTTTTTTTTGCTGAATTCTTAGTTGTCATATATTCATTATGTTATAAATTTATTATAATATATACCTAACAGAACATTCATAAAGTTCTAATGAATATAGTATTAATAAATGAGATGAGACATATTTTTTTTTCCTAATGAAAACTTTTTAATGCATTTTCAACAACATAATATTCACTTATATTTTCTTGACATAATTATAAATATACTTACATAGTTAATTTTGTGACCTAATAATCTTGAACCATATTTTGATGTTATAATAATAAATAATAATATTAAAACAGTCATAGTTTTTTATTACGTTTAAATTCTAATATTATTTTATACATGCTCAAAATATCATAATAAGAGGGTAATAATTACCCATTAATATATTATATTGGGTTGTGTTGATACACATTTTAAATTTTGTGCAAAATAAACACCAATGTCCAAAGTTAATTCTAATTACACAGGCATAGGCTAAGTAGTAGGTATAATATAATATATTCCTGAGAGAGTGTTGTTTTTTATCTTTAGCCATTAACCAAATTGGTATTTAATAAATTACGATCAATGTAACGTGGCACAAGACTTAGTAACAACTTACTATTAAGACATTTTAATTTATCTTCTTATCAATTTGCTGCAACCATGATTCAACTGTTTCCTTAGATGATAATATTATAAACTATATTAGATGATCTAAGACTATTGTATTATTATTCCTATTTATAGTGTTATCACAAAATATGACATAATCAACGATAAAATTATAAATAATTATTATCACTAATTACTGAAAAAACAATTGCCAACTATTAATTATTACTATTATTATTATTTTGTTATGTTCATTATCTTGACAAACGTGCAACATAGCGATACAAATTGCGTTTACAATTTTCAATATTTTAATCGGTCAAGGGTTAATTTCAAACGTATTAACTTGTTAAGCAATTTGAAATGAGAATCATTGTCATTGCTATGTGCTTGGTAAACCGGTAAGCTGACTCATGTAACTTATTAAGTGTCTTATAATATAGTATAATTGTTTTAATGGTATTATATTATTCAGAACTATGAACTGCATTTCTTTTCTCATAAAGTTGAATAAAAAATTATTGTTTTCTGAAATTGTAACAAAATATTTAAAAATGAGAAACGAGTAAGATGTACTTGATCGTTTTAAGACACTATTATATAATAATCATATTATGCTACCCAAAATTCGCAAAATTACAGTGATGTACCTATTATCATAATAAGTCGATATAACGAAAACGTTAAAAACCAAAAACCAGAAAAGATGCAAATAATACTTAGTACAAGTTTATTCATGATTCGTTTAATTCGTTTGAAACTTGTAAGAACAATGTGCATAAATCATGATATAAAACGATGATTACGTATTTATGTTTTTTTTTGTTTTTAACTATGAAGAAACTAGCTTGGTCTACACCAGTGGTTCCCAACCTATGGTCCGCGAGATATTGTATGGTAGTCCGTGAGACGTTATAATAAAATATATACTAATTTGATGTACATTTTTTTATAATAGTAATTTGCGTTAAATTGTTAATAGTTTTAAACTTTTCTCAATATTGATCAATTATAAACATTACTATAAGCTATAAGGAATTTCATTGTTTTTGTTAATTCATAAACTTTAAATCCTAAAATGTGTGAAATAAAATGATTCGTTTTTATAAGAAAAATAAGGTCTAAAATTGAGGCGGTCCGTGACACATTGAAAGTTCTCTTAGAGCTCCATAGTGTCTGAAAGGTTGGGAACCACTGGTTTAGAAGACATGCGCAGAAGTGTGGAACAACACGATCAACGCTACGCCACGTTGACCGCTAAGCTACCACCATGCTCCGTCTATGAGTATAAGTTATATGATAAGACGTGATATTAGGAAAGTAGTAGGTACCAATGTACTATTAAGCAATACTCTATGGTAGGTAGCAATGAATGTAGTATATAGGTATATTATATTCGCTCTCGTGACCATCTCTCGCAGTGTATTTATTTGGTTACCACTGTTGCCAATGATATACAGTTTCATTGATAACGGTTTGGACGGATTTTATTTGTCTATACTTATAATATATTGATTTTGATTGAACAATATAGTTCCTGATGCATTTGTGAATATAATAGCTACTTTTTCGGATTTTCAATTTTTGATGATAACGTACCTATTTGATGACTGAAGAGCTTGCTGAAACAACAACGTTTATAATTTAAAAAGAGAAGATCAGATACGATTTATTTAATGACAATAAATATTAAGTCATCAACTATCACTGAAATGTGTGCAATTTTGAATTATTGACCTTTCAAAATTATCTTTTTAACAATATTTTACCTATAGTCAAATTATGTGTGGTATTGAACGGTGTATAGAATGTACGGTTTTGAACGATGCTCGTAACATTAATATGTCTGATATCAATTAGTGTGTAGAATCGATACACTTTCTTTGCACTCGAATTTCCAAACTGTTCTCAATAAATCTTTTTTGCGAATCGCAGGTGGACTATATCCGGTGTGCTTTTTGTTCTACGCTATATTTGGCGTGCTACACTTTAATGGCGTATATTATTATATTACATTCAGTAGGTACCCATACAATTTATATTGCGATGTATTAGTGATACTTTACGATAAATTATGTTGAACATTTAAGTATTATAGGTACTAACGATAGTACAACACGTCAAACAATAATATTATATTATATTGATTTTGGTGGGAGGGGGGAGGGGAATTATCCGTGTGATTATTAGCGCATAGTTTTTTTGTTTTTTTTACATTCCGATCAGAGCTAATGATCCAAGTAGCAGATTATAATATTATTATGTTGTATAGTTTCACTGCAATAACTCGTTTTTTCAGGGTTGACATATTTTATGAGTAAAATAAAAGCTAAATCTTATTTCTCCATACAACACATTTCTAGGTTTTAATAATTCAACGTGAACATTTTTAAGTAAAACTAACAAAAAAAAAAAAACAATCATAACCTTGTGTCCGCCAAATATTGTGTCTCGAAAAAGTAGGTAAGTGCGCAGTTGTATAGTACCTGCAAAAGACCTTCACCCACACCTTGTTGTTATGGTCGACGGACGACAGGTTAGTATTATTGCGATAAGTCGTAATGAAATAAATAATAATAATAATATGCCATATCGTATGACGTATAATATTAATAGATAATATTATACGAATAAAATGAAGTGTTTTTCCTCTACATTTTTTGGATTAGATCTTAGTACAAAAGTCCGTATTACGTTATATTTATTATATATTATTATTTGCGCAAGTAAAATCATAATAATAATTATTATAATTATTTATAACTGTAGTCGCCCTGAGCGGTTGCTGCGCAATTCCCTTTATATACGCAAACGCACCCACAATTTATTATACCTACGTTATGATATTATATTGATATAATATGCAATAAGTAATCGATCGTATGCAACAATAATAATATTATAAATAATGTAGGTAGATACCTACGTCGATGCGGTAAATGCATTAAAAACATACTATAATAGATAATCATCTAGACACTGTAACTATTGCAGATTTTAACAGACGTTAATAATGTCTCGTAGTACCTTTCTGTAGCGTTTGAGTTATAATATGACCAATATTTATGATTAATAAAGTCGACACTGCTTATAATAGCTATCCGACGATACTATACTTGTAATCCAGTCAAAAAACTTTTGACCCAATTTTTTTCAGTACTCTCTCCTATACCCTCAACTACGCTGACTATCATTAACTGTCAATTATTATTTATTATTTTTTATCATATTTTAATATATTGTATAATGTACATACTGTGTGAACAGTGAAAACTATACTCGTCATCGACTATTAATTTCATAGTTTTTTGTCATTATTTTAGTTGATTATAATACCGCAGTTCTTGACATGGGCGTAGGCACCTGCTGGAATAATAGCCGTCCTAGAAATCGATAATAATTGTTCGTAAACGTCATGTCAAATCAGAATTGTACTCTTTGACTCATTGTTATTAATGTTACAATATATCTTGTAAAAATTAGAAACGGTTTAGGCATATTATTGTGTACCTAATGTATTCATATAACCTTCATGTTACCAATGATTTTAAGCTGGAATTATAACGACAACGGTGGGTCGAATTAAACAAATAAGTTCAATATTGTATATAAATATAATTATAAAAATAAACATAATAATTTAGTATTACACATATAAATTAACATATAAATAAACTTATAACTAAAATAGTTTATCATTAATTTAAAAAATAGAACATTTGAATAGTCTGTTGGTTAGGTTAGGTGTAAAGTGTTAGTTTCTTGGATACAAACTTAGGCGACTGAATAGGTTGTTTATTTGGTCTTGTATGTCTTTTGGCAAATCTTCATCTACCTGTTCGTACAAGAAATGTGCTACTTCTTTGGCCTGGAAAATGCGAAATAACATAGTATAGGTAATACATAAGCCAGAAAAAACGAGATGAGTAATCAACGTCACTGTAACGTGGACGACGACTTACCTCTTCCGTCCAAAAGTCGATGGGAACGGAAAAAAGTCCGTCAAAGTCCACGTTTAGTCCACGGGTGTCGAACGATTCACGGGTAGGCACATTACCGATGGGCGTTTGTTGGGCCGTACCAGGTTCGTTGTCTATCCGGCGCAAAATCCAGTCCAATACGCGACAGTTTTCACCGTATCCGGGCCACATGAATTTTCCCTGGTTGGACAAGTGTTTGGTCGTCATTAGTATATAATTGAATTAAGAATGCCGAATGGTATACGTTGGGTTATGATAGTAATGTGAACCTCGGTACACAACGTATCGTACGAGTACTTAAACGGCAAGTCTCAAGTATATAATCAAAAAACTGTAATCTCTAAATTCATATTTAAATTTAATTCATCTGTATATTTAAGATTATAGCATAAAGTCGTGTTTTTTTTTCATTGGCAGTACCGAAAGGCATAATAACATATAAAATAAAAGGTATTTGGAACTTTTTACCAGGGACTTTTAATTAACAAGGCCTCATTTCGGTTATGGTCAAAATCGACATGGTAATATTATGCCTGACTGTCAAAAATCAACATGATAGATTATGCTGGTCGTCAACTACCGATATGGGGCTGTGGATATTAGATCGGTCACTCACCTGGTCATCTTTCCGGAACCAATTGACATGGAATACTTTGGGCACCTTGACGTTGGGTGAGGCGGTCTCCATTGACAGCCAGTGCTGAAGGTAGTGTCCAAAGTTGTATCCGAAAAACGGCCTCATGGCAAACGGGTCGTGCATAATTTCCTTGCCCTTGTGCTCGGCGGCTGCGGTGGCCTCGGACTTCATGGAAGCACCGACGTAGACGCCATGCTTCCAGTCAAACGCCTCATACACCAGAGGTACGCCAGCCGGACGTCTACCACCGAACAATATGGCATCGATTGGCACTCCCTCCGGGGACTGCCAATCTGCGTCGATAATCGGACATTGTTCGGCTGGTGTGCAAAACCTATAAAGAGAGTGTGTGCCTTTGTAATACGGCAATTTATTAAGGTGGCTATTAACTAATAGGAGTTATTATTTTTAGCTTATTGTAAATAGTTATTTTTTGTAGTTAACTGAATAACATAACTAGTTCTAATGAACATTTTAATATCGTTGATTTTTCGTTAAGAATTTAAAGTTATGTTTAAAGGTAGGTATGCATCTATAATCGCGTATCGAAAATTGAAAATTAATTAAATATTTTATTTTATTATTAATAATGAATGTTTGTTCATTCAGTAATTTATTTAATAAACATATGGATTGTCTTACGTCTATAATAGAATACATGATTAACAAAATACTTTACTATTCAATTTAAAAATTGAAAGTTGTTAAATAATTATAATAGTGACCCAGTCACTTAGATTGTAATTAAATAAAATCAACAATCATTTTTTAAACTGGGTTATTGTTCTTCATATTATAAAATTCAAAATTGTATTGTTAAATATGTTATTTGCTAACTATATTAAACTTTACAACTTTATAATTTTTGGTCAATATTTCCATTTAGAGCATCTCAGTGCTAGGAAATGTATGAATTCGGAAATCAGGATATTGTGAGTATCAAGAACTATGAATAGGTAGTGTGGATATCTGAAATTTTAGAAAATCTGATTTTCACATGCACATTTGTAATTGATTTTGGCTTTCCATATGATATTTGCACTTTTGTTCGCTTTACTTTGATATAAACACTCACCTGGAGTTCGGGTGCGCAGCTGGTGTGCTGCCGGGTGTCCATGGATTGCCCTGCCAGTCTGTGACGGTGACTCCAGGCTCCAGTTTGTCCATACCCTCCCAATACACACCACCATCGCTGGTCTGTGCTACGTTGGTGAAAAGCGTATTCTTGAACACCGTGTCCATGGCCACAGGATTTGTGGACCTGGACGTGCCAGGCGCCACGCCGAAGAACCCGAATTCTGGGTTGATGGCCCTCAGCTGCCCATTCCGGTCAAATCGCATCCATACGATGTCGTCTCCCACGCACTCCACCTTGTAACCGGGTAGTGTTGGCTGCATCATCGCCATGTTGGTCTTGCCGCAGGCACTGGGGAACGCGGCCACTACGTACCGTTTCCGACCCTTCGGATTAGTCACGCCTAAGATCTACCGTGTAAAATAATATATTTCTCATAAATTCCCAGCAGTATAATAACATCCCGGATGGTTCCGAGGGGAATAGAGATGTGAAAACGAATCGAAAATAAGCTCATGCGATTTTATGATACGTGAATTGTGGTGGTCGTGATAATAGGATAGTATAATTTGTTTATCATTGAAGAATCGCATTTCTTAAATCATTAAATATAATATATTTTAATATTATAATATACCTTATATTATTATTATTTATTACTAAATACTAACCAGCATGTGTTCTGCAAGCCAACCCTCACGGCGAGCTATCGACGAACCGATTCTTAAAGCGAAACACTTCTTGCCCAGGAGTGAGTTTCCGCCGTATCCACTCCCATAACTGATGATTTCGTTCATCTCGGGCCTGCAAAAAACCATACGCGTTAACCTCACCTGACGCATATTAACCTGATCTACCACCTAACCATACAAAAATTCCAAAAACAACTAGCTAAAATTATAAGCCCGTGGAAAGTAATTTATTTTAATTTCTTGACTCAAGGTAATGAAACGTAAGTTTTATCATTTATGTTCTTAATTCTATATAATTTCTTATTTCAAAATATCTGGAAAAAATATAATTTTAATAATCCACGTCGATACTGTGAAACGGGCCCAATGGACTCTGTATTTTATATTATTTGCCATTTACATATATAATAATATCACAAAATGTCTAGGAATTGCAAACTAATAGGTAGGTATACTAATATATAAAAATAACTAGAGTGGATTCCTCTGGATACCATTAAAGGCCGTCTTAGTTTCGTTGAAACATTGATGTAAGTATGGGCTAAACGGGTACAATTTAGACAACATTCTACAGAATTTGTGTAATTTCGTTACTTTACTCAAAGTGTTTATCGTCATAATTTGTGTAATTAATTAAACATTTCTGCCTACAAACGATATCGATTCACTGAAGGAACTGAGACACGAAACAATATGATGTATACTGTATAGAGTATAATATTTCAAAGGTATGAGTGTATGGCAATGACATAATATGAGACTTCAATAAATAAACATTAAATTATTATAATATGTATCCGGTATACTGACTTGTGTAAGATAATGGTACGGTCGGGATCACAGGGCCAGTGTGGGTGTGGGACGGGACCGTCGGCAGGATGGCCAACTGAATGCAGGGCTTTAACGAAGTAACCCACACCGTTGCCACTGTCGTCAAGCGAGTCGAGTTTTTCAAGCACCTTGGTGCCGATTCTGGTCATGATGCGCATCGAGCACACGACGTATGCCGAGTCAGTAAGTTGTACACCGAGTTTTGAGTACGGCGAGTCCAGGGGGCCCATGCTGAACGGTATTACGTACATGGTCCTACCCTCCATGCATCCTGGGAACCGTTCAGCCACCGCACTGTCCGTATCCTCCAGACTCATCCAGTTTCCCAGCATCCCCTTGGCCGATCCCCTTGGCACGTTCACTGCGTCCCTCCGGTTAGTGGTGCATATGAACGTCCGGCTCTCCACCCTGGCCACGTCCCTGGGACAGCTTCTGGCCAAAAAGCTGCAAAAAAAATCGACTTGTGTTAGATCACAGTTAAGAACCTCTATGAAGTGTGTATACGTGGTATACATGGCTAATTAGAAAGTTAGCTGGTTAGGATAGGTATAGAACGGGTTTGTCCCTTTTTTCAGCATAGCATTCCGTTGCCATGACAACATTTCAACAGAAAGTATTTTGTCCTTTAACACAAAAATACATCCATTTCTTTCCAGTTTTTCTATTCGAATAAACAGGTGTGTTTTAAAACTACTAAATTCATCTCCTTTTTTTCTGATGATATTGGTGCTCTGAACTGTCTCAAATTCACAAAACGTAAAATAAGTTTTCGATATCACACACTAATACGAGATTACCACGAGTTCACTTTCTTGCACTTATTTTTCGGGTTGTAAGCCGAAATATATTGTCATATAAAACTGATTTGTGCCGTTTTCAAAACGAGTCGATTACTACAGTAAAAAATTAAATAAATAAGAGTTATTATTACTATTTGGCTCGAACACATTGTGTTTCTATCGCGCGCGCGAGGTGAAATGTCAGTGAATATTCTTTGACGCGTAATTATATAAAATCCGTCTTATTTTTCAGATTACATTTTTTAACTCGTTGTTAAATCAACATTATATTATTATTATTATCATTATTATCATTATTATAATCCACCGACCATGATAGCTTGTGTAACCTATATTATTCTCCTATCTACTTTAAGTAATTAATAATCAACGATTATAATATAATTAACTTATTTTATTGATTAATTGTATAATTTGTTTTCGATAAACACGTTAGTGATGTTATCTTTCTTACGACTCAACAGCTATAATTGCTTGAGGACATCGAATGAGATTCATAGATTGTAGACACATAATCCAAAAAACGATTATTATTCACGAAATATATTAAATTAATATATGATAATTATTTTTGAATATCAAAGAGTTGAAAAGTAAAACGAACAATATTTTAAATGTTATCGATTATTAATTAGTGATAATATTATATAATAGCAAATTGTATTGTTAGTAATGTAGAGCTAATATTTCGTTAACTTATCAAATTCTATTGAATCGTTTTAATGTTTTGAAACAGGTTTCAATAAACGTTTTTGGAGCTTAGAGTTTCGCTCGGTGAGTGTTATTTAATTGTTTCCAAACATCGTTTTAAAATCAGCTGCTATAGTCTCACTATAAAAACTATTTTGCTCTTCACGGGACTTAGCTTATTCGTTTTACAGTGGATTCTCAAAAAATTTACCGTAAAACTTCCATACACAAAATTGGATTTCAGTCGAAAATATTTTTTATTTCCACGGTGCTAAATATTGGACTTTTTATGTCACTGAATAAAATTGAAATCTAGTCCGAAACGAAAATTTGCTCGGTCCTTTGCCGTTCCATTTTATATGGATTTTACAATATTATATATTTATGTTTTATTTTTTTCTTTCCATACAATACATAATACAATATAGAACGTGAAGTACGTCGCGCTTATGTTTTAGTTAAATCGTATTTTTCTTTCACCAACTCAAAATACGCATCGCGTTCAAAACACGAAAACAAAGTACATAAAACCAATATCAGTTTTTTTTTCATCTATATACATTTTATTATGTTATTACGTTACACGAAATTAGTTTTGGAAATTTATTTGTACATTGACATCGTAAAATAACAAGTAAAATAACAACTTTCAGCGTAATAAACAGAAATTGCGATGCTGCTATATTATTATTCAACGTGCGTATTTATTTCACGGACTAATATATATAGTAATAACATTATATAACCACCCGATATACAGGTATAGTGATTAAAATGTATAAATTAAAAAAAATTAAGACATAAAAAAAAAGGTTTCTTTTATTTAAACGCAAAAAGTTTCCGTCCACCTAGTCTTTTACAATATTATATTTGAATAAAAGTTGTGGCATTTTCAGTTATTCAAAAAAAAAAAAAACGATTCGTAGTCGTAGAACAGTATAGCTACACGTGTTTGATGTACGCGTTTCGCGTGAGCAGAGAAAATGAATTCCCCACACGTCGTACGTGCAATTATTGATTATTCCTGTCCGTACGCGCAATGCACACTTATAATAGAATTGTTTGTTTTATTTAACCGTTTTCCTAATTTTCCGTCTTTCTATACGTGAGTTACCGTTTTCATCTGGAAAACTGTTGCGCACGTTTTCCGAGAAAGAGTTTATAACCGATGATCATTTTTAAAGCACTATAAACGAATTTCCGTGATCCGGACGTGTACGAATAAAATTAATCGAAATTCAAATTTACCATGCTGCAGCGATGATGGACTTTGATCAGTGGTGGCGGTATGAAGAAGACTACCGTAGGACCGTAGGATACCGGAAATACGCAGAATAAAGTGACAACGGATGTATAATATTGGTCGACATAATAATATAATATAGATACCTACTATAGATAAAGAGAAAGCCACTGTTCGTAATTGAGTCATATCGATATCAATTAGGTGAATATGGAGGTTTATATCATACATAACGATAATCATAAAGTGATATTCTGTCTTAGATGTCTGTTCGCGTATCATTAAATTCGTTGAATCAATAAAATAGGAATTCATTCGAGGACATCATTAGGAATGAGGACTTTTAAAAATTCTTACGATGCAAAGTGATCACGACAAGTAACTATTTTGATGAGATAAACGATGACACTTATTATAATAATAATGATAAAACCATAGAAGTAGACTGTCCACCGTCATCAAAAAAAGAAAAAATGGTATAACGTTTCGTCATTATTATATAGCAGACTAACCAGTTTTGGTACTTTGGCAACGGGACGATGGTGCGATTTTCCAGCAAAAGTTCAATGAGCATCGAGTTCTCAGCTTCAGATCCATCGCAAACGTACACGTTCGACGGCTTGCACAACCGCACACTGTCTTCGACGAAATTCTTTAGCTGTGTAATCATTATCATAGTATTTATTATAATATTTAGGTATAACAATTAAAAATACAATAATATAAACTAGCACATATGACTACCTAATGACCACGCATCAATAAAAATAATATTAAAAAATTTATTAATGCATTAAACAAGTACTAAATTAGTTGATCTGTAGTTCTGTAACATAGTCTATTATATAACCAAACTAGGTTGAAATAACAAAAAAAAATTGAATACTCATAAAAAGTTTTAAAAAAAATTGTAATTTAAAACAGTAGGTATTTATCTTACTGTACACTTTGGTGTTTACGACGTACAATTATTAGCGTCTTAGCAGTTCAATAATATATGTTGTGGTTAAATTACACAATTACGTCATAGTTTTATATTAATTATAGGATCAGGGTTTTCACATGATATATGTTGTTATTATAATTTGTTGTTCAGATCTTCAAATTGAATTGATTGTTACAATAATATCATTGTTCTATAGAATTTCAGATTATAGCGAGAATCTATAGATATTATACATATCCGAAATCGCCGTACAATATTGTAACAAAGACTTATAATAATTATTCAACAAAAATAGGGCAGTGGCCATACGAGGGAGACGCGTTATAATATGATTATCATTTTTGTTTGTACCTTTTGGGGCAACAACGATACAACGCTCAACTTCCTGACCGGCTGCGACCCGGAAGCCCACTGTAAATGCACCTTAGGCCGGCAGTGTGAAATGTCCCTGTGAAAAAAAAACAAAATATGAATAACGTAACCGTTACATTATTATTATTCCATGGAGTGGATAAATATATTATTATGTACTTACTCTCCGATACTGTCGAAATCAGGCATTTTAATTTTTCGTTATAACGTACAGTGATACAAGATATGAAAACAACGTCAAAAAAACAAAGTGACCGCGGATTCAAATCAGATGACGACTTCAGGTGTCACGTTTCATCGGGATTCGACGTGCTAATAAAATAATATAATATTATCATATTATGGTAAAACGAACCGGTGGTGATGGGCTGCTGACGATCGACTAAATATCAAACTGTCGGACGATCCGTTTTTAAGTGTACGCCGAGCGTAATCTGTTTACACTACGTTATCGTTTCCCACCTCCACCTCCAATTTCAACACGTGACCAGACAGACTCCTAACGAACGCTGTGTCGTATATTATACGATCTACTCGCGCGTGCCCTACACCGATATAAGCGCAAGGTGCGTGTTATTAGATTGTGGTACCGTGATAATAGGCATAATGGGTACTATAGTATAGTAAAGTGCTATTACCTATTAACTAGTTAATAGATGTATGCATAATTCACTCTTTAGACGGAGATTCTATTGTTTTCATTTTAATCACATGTCGCTGCAGACGATGTAGGTAAGTATAACAGGTATTTAATACGATATTCCAATGATAATAATAATATGATGTTGTGGACGAAATTTGCAATATAAATAAAACTAAAAAGACATTAAACGCGCTATTAGGTACCTAACCAATATATATTTTAGAATTTAAATACTGACTATTCATATCTGTGAATAGACAATCATTTTACTGCTCAAATGTTATATTGTATCCTACAGAAAAAGAACATACAATGTACATATTTAAATAGTTTTCCCTCGACGTTAACATAAGTCTGCACACTTATTATATGTCCAGGGATTGTTATGTTTGTCAACAACAAAACAAGTGAACAACCAATATTGGTTAGACTTATTATGTTAACAGTTTATAACAGCTTACACGAAATTGACTATTTTTAGTATAACCACACAAATATTGAATAAAGATAACTATGATGAAAATAAATTTGTTTTAATCATCTAGAACCTAGATTCTAGGTAAAAAAAAAAAATGATATTACCGAATTTAATATTTGTGTTTCTGAGTACTTGATTTGGAAAAATAAAGCATACTGGAATTTTTTTCCAACAAATTATGGAAAATAATAGAACTATAACTGCCCAAAGTTAATTTTGATTTACATTAAATTAACAAGCGTGTAAGATGATCATGTGTGAATCCCCCTTTAAAAATGGAATGCACGCTCTTGTTACTGTTTTTCCTAACGCGTTAACTATTACAAGTAGGTCTAATAGACTTCCAAATAAACAGTACTGAACCAAAATTTAAAAATGTGATGTTTATTCTACCTTCTGTAAATTTTAATTTTTTAGTTTTTATGAAATCGTGTAAAAAATAAGTATTATATTATGAAATAAAAGCAATTATTTACTGTGGTAGGTAATTTACTACTAAACATGGTTCAACTAATCAGGTAGGTATGTACTTTTACCATCACTTAATTACAATATTTAAATCGCATATGAATATAATAATTATAATATGAATCTATATTATATATTATGCATAATATAAAATATAAACCTAAACATAAATAAAATGTGTATAAATTATTCTCATCATCCATTAAAATTCAAACCATTTAAAATTGTGTTTAATCATGTGTCATATTACAATAATAATGAAAAAAAAAGCGACAACACATAAAACAACTTGTAAATTGTATAATAATAAGGTTATAACTGTGTTACTTTGTCATAAAATGCTACTTTTCTGCATTAGGTATTTTATATTATCAGTAATATAATCCAATGATTGTTTTTTATTAAATTTTGGTTCAGTAAATTTGTCCCGGTTAATGTACGGTTGACAGTACCCCGCTTTTATGTATTGGTGTGGTTACACGCAAGGTGCAGAATGCAGATATGGGGGACTTTTGGTATGTTTGTGTAAGCATAAGCATAATATAAGCATATAATTTTATGATAAATAGTATACGATAAGTATGAACAAAAATTTAGCTTTTGGGGAAGTAATGTAAGCATTTCCCTAACTTTTTTCAAATTAGGGTGGACTGTACATTATTATACATCATTATCATCATCAGCTATGTCTCACTCAATTCAGGGCTTAAAGCGGCACAAAATGAGTTAAGGTACTGTGATCTCTAAACTAGTTGAAGCGTGCCGTACGTATAAATTTAAATAGGTAATTATTATTACTTTAAACTTTTAATTTTATCACGTTGTTGCAATCCATGAGGGTGGAACGTTCTTAAACAGCCACATGGTTCGAAAGAACGAAGGATTGTGTTGGAATAGAACTCCTTTGAGCCGTGGACTGTGTGCATAGCTGGCTAAGACATGGAGATTAAGTGATTTAAAGACTAAAACGATAAAACTTTAGCTTTCAAGGTTTTGGTTTCCGAGATTTGATTTTTAACACATGTTTTGAGGATGGATAAACCGCGTTTTTTACAGACTGAATCTATTCTGACCGTTGCAGCTCCCATGGAATCCAAACAATAACAAAGATGAAATTAATGTTATAACGTTATAATAGTTAGCGTTATAGCAGTACCTAGGTTACACTTAACGGCCGATGCCCATATAATAACGTTACATAACCAATTTTGCGTTCCAGTACCTAGATTTGGGGTGGCCAACCTATTTTACATTGTGCCAAATTATAAAAAAAAATGGAGATGTGCCATAACAGTTGTGTATCATTTATTTCTTAACATAAATTTAGATTATAATAATGCTGATTTGCGTTTAATTTGAATTTTAATAATAATACAATTTGAGGTTAAAATATATTATTTTAATTCTAGTTTTATAACAACAAAATTGAAAATGATTTTTTTATTGTTTCGTTAAAATTAGGTACTTATTTAGAAATTTACATTGTTATTGTTAATAAATTAGAATATAAAAATAAGCATGAATATTCTAAGTTCCACGAACTATTTAAACTACCTACCTAATAAAACAAAATAATTTAACTATATATTTGAATTTATTAATACTTTTAATCTGTACGAAAATAGTTTTAAAATATATTTTATAAAAATATAAGGAGCATTAATGCTAATTTTAATAAATGACTAAGAATATAACTACTACTTATTGAAAATAATGTTAATTTTTTTTGTTCAGATATAATTGTTCTTACTGAAACTGGGCATGATTTAAATAAATGTACTTATAATTTGCCAAGTTCCCAAATATTCTACACTTATGTGAAAAGAAACAAAAATTATCGTATAATTGTCTTTAAAAAAAAAATTCTCCTTAGATTTTAATTATTAATGAATATCTATGGTAATGAAGTAGAAAATATTATTAATTTTAAAATTACTGATAAATCATGCAAAGTTCAAATTAATTTTATATTTTTATAGATCACCGTCACTTGATAATAATGCATTTTTGGATCTAAATGCGACATAATTAATAATGATAAATTGCTACAAGACCGAACATTAATAATAAGAGATGTTCAGGTGTGTATATTAATGTTATTGGTAATGAACACGTAAATAATATAATGAATATTTAGATATGCTGTCGTTAAATGGTTTTTGCTCACTTATCAATGTATATAAAAGCCTACAGTACTCCCATTAAACAAGACACACTCGCGACTAGATCATTAATTTGTTAAATGTTGCGATTAAACTTTTCTGAATAATATTCAAACAGGTGTTATTTAAATCGACATAACAGACCACTGTCCAATAATTGCATCAATCCCGCATTAGTATAATATGAACATCAAAATATTAATAAAATAATAAATATAAATTACCAAATGTTATCTGGAGAAGGAGACTTGGGACTGTATTTATATTTCATAAAGAGATTAATATTGAGGTATCAGTTAAGAATTTTTATGAAAAAATGAAGTGAAACAAAAATAATATCAAAAAACAAAAGAATTAAATAATTGATAACTTCAGGTTTGTTGTGTTCCATACGAAAAAAAAACCGTCTGTGTATAATGCATTATTTAAATATTATAAATCATATAGGAATAAACTTAATTCACTAATAAGAAAGGCCAAAATGTATTTTTTAAATACTTAAGAGGACGCCACACCTGCATGTGTTGTCTCCGTTGTCTCCGCGTGTGTTGTTCGGGCAAGTCGTTGCGTTTTTCCATTATACCCAATATAACGTCCATTATATCGTTTAGAAATAGAAAAAAATTCTACATTTTTAAAATACTTTTAACTTTTCAAAATTTAAATTTTTTTAAAAAAACGCAACGAGTTGCCCTCAGAAATACTGTCACAACTCAATTTTATAATAAGTGTTTTTACTCTAGAATCAAAATTCAGCGAGTTCTACTAAGACTGCGTAAACACGTTTTGTCTATGTCGTACGTGTGTAAGACGGAGACAACAATTTAATGTAAATAGATATCAATAAGTCAATCATTACTTCCTATGTGATCTATAAAATGGTCACCCCGAGAACTAGCGACGCCGGCTGATGCTTAACATCAGAACACGTTAGTGACTGAGGCCAACCACCGCATTACACTCAGGCCACTTTATATAATTATATCTATGTATTCATAATTAGACATAATGATGTTTTATATTTTATTTTTTCTCTCTGTTTTTTTTGTTAATTCTGTTTATTATTGTAAATTAGACGTAAATAATTTTAGTAAAATGTAACTAAATCACTATAATAACTATCTACCTCCAACTCAGCTTTGCTATAGGATGTAGATAAACCATAACAATACGTATGGTTGTATGATTATAAATACTAAATAGTGATAAATGGCTGTTTAAAATTTGCAAATTATTTTGAGTTAGAATTAGTTCAATTTGTATAGGTAAGGATTGAAAATCAAAACACGGTTTTTCATACATAATTTATACTGTCGCTAAAAATCTATAAATTCAGGTGTGGTGATCGTGTGACATAAACGTAGGACGCTACTCAATATTTTCCACTTCGAAGAGAATGTATGAATCATAAATATGTATTAATAAGGTACCTACCTAACCATTCATTGTATATAATACCTAATGGGAATTAAGTAATTTTACATTTTAATCGTTTCTATGGTGATAGACAAAGCGTTACGTAAAATCGGTTAGAAAATAAAAATATCTATACCCAGCCCAACCCAAAAACATATTTATATTAAAAAAAATATATATAATATATATTATTATAAATTATGATCCAATGTTTTTCCGTGCAGTGGAAAAAATATATAGTAGCACGTTACGTTGTTGTCTTATTTTATTGTACTTAACGTAGATAATAAATATTATAACGTTAGTATAATTACATAGGCCCCCACACGAACATTTTTAGTGGGGACCGCCACTATCTTCTTGAAGAATAAATAAAAACAATAGTACTTACATTACTATTGTCATAGTTTCAGCTATTTTAATAATATAAATTATTATTATAAGCTGCTGCCTGCTATGCAGATGATACGCACGTGAAGCCTTACGCAACACAATTACTTTATATTAAATAATATTGGTCGAGAAATTGCAATTTTCGGCCGAACCATTTGTAGTGATAATTCCGTCTTTTCAGTGGAAAACATAATAATACAATAATATCTCTTACACGGTATCCCTCATTAATATGCGATTCCATATCCGAGGCCGTGTCACGAACTCCTGCACCGAGCGTATGTAATCTGGACCCCATATTGGATGCAAAACCATTAAAAAATTATATGTAAATTTTACTGCGCATCTAAATATATATGACTAACGTATTCTGCAAATGTCTTGTACCAAATAAATTATAATGAATTATTTTATATTGTATTAGGTAACTATTTTGTAGAAAAATTTGGACTAAAAAATATGTGATGCCTCCCTTAAATACAAATAAAAGTAATACTCTGATACATTTTTTTTTTTTTAAAACCATATAAAATATAGGTATAGTTATTTTATGATATTATCATTATTACCTGTGTTATAGTATAGGAAATCTATGACTTCTATGTTTCGGATTATTTTTCATTATTAAATGCAATATTAATTACATACTATGAGTTATGCATTGTTACTAATAAATTAATTATGAATTAAGATCAAAGTATTGCTGTATTTCAGACAGAAATAACTACATATTATGACCAGCTTTCATTCTGATAATTGATGCGGCTTGTAAAAGAAATTCGATACATAAGTTATAGAATTGGTGGCGCGAGAAATAAAAAATTTGACACGTGGTACGCAAATGCACCTTATCATCGCAATGCATACTGTGCAAACCTACACCCGGTTAAGATAACGAAAATCACTATGGCGTGACTTATTTACCATAAGCCTAAAAAATAACACGTGGAATAGTCATCCGGATGAAAAGACTTGCGTAGTTGCGTGAACACATTCGGAACTAGGCACGCGTCTCTCTGGCTATAAAAATGTCAAAGTTATCGTTAATCTTATATAAATAATAATAAATTGTTTGTCTTACTCGTTTTCGTTTTTGTTGTGCCTATCTCACGCGGATATTAATCACTGAGCATATAATCACATTTTTTCAAGTTATTATTGTCTTTGAGGTCGACGTCCAATATAGACTATAGTGTAAACGAAAATTGTATAATATCCTAGTGTACTCACCACCCTTATTTTTTTATTTTTTAGATTCTGAGCGGAGCGATGAATGTGTTGATTTTACAATGATGTGTGTTTTTTTATTTGTGTGTCTACCTTCACCGTTTGGGAGAGTAACATGGCTTAGATTTTCTTTAACATCATCTTTTGTTCGATGGGAAAGTGAATCTCGTTGGTACTTATAGGAGATCAAAATTTAAATTTCTCAATAGTTTTCAAAAGCGCAGGGAAAAACAAAACAAAAATTAAGGAAAAACGGTAATTTTTACGCAAAATCGGTTTTCAACAAAAACGGTTTCGGTTTTTGGTGTAATTCAAATGAATATTTACATTAGAATTTTCTATACACCATACAATTTTCAAAATATTTTGACTTGTTTTGAGCGGTTTATGGACATTTTCAGTTTCCAATTTTTTTAGTTTTTTGATGTCAATAAAATGTTATTTGTTGGGTCAAAAAACTTGAAAATTTAATACAATACTACCCACCTGGTCATATAGGCGAAAAACAATACAATATTGCTAGGCGCTGTCTATAACAACAACAAATAATAATAATATAAGTTTATGAGCTATCTTATAATTTGCTTTCTCATATCAGTCCGTTTGTAGATGAACACTCTTTACGTTGATACACCTATCATAAGTAGTATAAGGTAACGACGATAATTCGACAGATACTCCAAAATATTATACAAGTTTGTAATATTGTGCCGTAGTTCGATTCGATAGCGTAGGTATATAACGGTACCTAATTGGTAATATACACTTGGTAGTTGGTTGTAGATATATTTGGCGAAATACAAGATCACCGACAGTTTTTAATTTTGACGTGTAAACCTTTAACCTGGTGAGTGGCGAGTGGTGTAGGTGCAGTAGCAAAACTAAAAACTAATGATTAATCTTCACACACGACCCCAGCTCAATCACGATCATTATCAAAATGCTTCATCGTGACGAGACATCGATATCCACTACTACTGACGCTCATGACGCTATACACGCTTATGATAATAATCGGTACAACATGAGTAAACAATATATACGATACAATATTAAGTTTATGAAACACCTTTAAACACATTTTTATTTCATGTATAATAATTATATAGCAAAATATTGTATTTATACACCTAGGTATAGGTTTATATATAAAGTAAATAATAAACTTATAAACAGTTTTAATATATTGTGAAGAAATAATATGGATGAACAAATAAATAATGAATAATATGAATCCTGGTCATAAACAGTTTTCTTATTTACAACTGTAACAGTTTAAAAACGTATTTACGTTACTATTTACGTATTTATGAACTTAGATTAGTATATTCTGTATATTTTATAAATATCGTAATAATATGATATAGGTAATACCATTGATTATAAATACTAGTATTATTACCTACTAAATATTTTGAATATATTTTTTATTACTTTCTTACTCGCAATTAAACTTGAAATGATAATTAAACATAATTTTTTACCTCAATAGTTTTTGTCATTGGATTCCCGATAAATTTTATAGTTAATTACAAGGTATATATTATTATAATATAACTTTTATTCAAATTTCAAAATATGGTGGTGTAAATTTATTGTACCTATGTGTCTATATACACTATACATTATACATATAAAAGTAAAAAATTAATATATAAGTACATGCAAGATGTCCGGTGAGGATTTACCCAATGCAATAACTCCTGAAATAGAGGAGATATCATGATTCTGTTTTTTTAAAAGACTCACAGGGACAAGGACTTCAAATACGACATATTTTTATTTAATTTAATGTTTTGATAAAAAAGTTTAAAAAATGTAAAGATAGCAATTTTATAGAGTTTATTTTTCTGAACATTTTGACGTTTTAATATTTTAATTTCATTAACCTCATGATTTATAGTATTTGTTTTGGTTTTAAGAACAATGTTGTAGATCAACAAATGATTAACTAAACCTTATCTGAAAGCGAGACAAGATAATATCAAGATAATATGAAATTATAAAATTATGAAAATAAAATGTGGCAACGTCAAAATTTTCAGAAAAATTATCTCTACAGAACGACTTTGTTCATTTATTTGAAAATAATTAAATAAAAAAAATATTTTTAATTTTGTTACCATAACTTTAAATTAAATTAAAATATAATGAAATATTTGTTGTCCTTGTTCAAGAGTTGCTATATTATAAGCTGTAGCTTGGGACCGACAAATTTTTCCGTTGTAAAGAGTTTTCCGTCTTATAGGGTGTCCGTTATAAGGAAGTTTTAGTGTACCTATAAAATATATTATATCATTATTATAATTTATAGCATCTGTTTTGACGTTTTCGTCAGATATTTAGAAACACAATACAAGACATTATAAGTATAATATAAATGTATATTATTAAAACTAGGTTCAATGTTAGACACATTATTGCACTTTCCGTCCCGTTTGATGACGAAATAAGATACATTTTATCATACATGAATTGTGTTTATTTACGGTAAGCATGACGTGACCAACAGATAATTCAACAATAATTGTAATAATAACTGTGTATATATTATTTTAGTGCATTAAAAATGGCAATCGTCCGAAGTGGTGAAATAGCGACAACATGTAAATAAAACCACGAACCATCTGCGTTTTAAAACGATATATAATATTATATTACATAAGTATTTATATTATGGTAGGTACCTATATATGATAATAACAATAATTTATCTATTTGTCTATATTATACTAATATTAAGTCACCGTGTACAAAACGACGAGGTTTTCGGGTGATAAGGGCTAATCATAAAAACCAACGAAATTAATTAATCGTATGATCCGTAATTAATAACTAATTTACGGTATAGTCGTGTAATTTACTAATAATACTTACTTATTATTATAATAACTGCTGAATGTTTTATAATAACGCGAGTCGGAGTCACCGTGTCACAATAACGCATACCGGAGGCCCGTCGCGGGAGAATCTGGATGTACATTGTATATTATTTAACATTCTAAGTGGTGATTAAAACACGTTCGATATTTTGTAACATACATATATTAAAATATAATATTAATTATAACTTCGGGATACGTCGCGAGGGGACTACCCTAACCCAATCTTACCTAAAAATTGGTTAAACATAATATGCTGTTAATAAAGTATACTATTATTGTTGTTGTGAACTCACTACTTGCAGTAATGCAGTAAGTACCTAGTTTGGCGCACTCAGTTTGACACACGGTTACTTGTTACTTATTAGTCATAATTAACGTGAAAGAAGTTTCTAAAAGGATAGCTGATAATAACTGCAACAATTACCACGTGTTATGAACCTCATTACAGACAAATACAACATACCTAACTATCTTATTAAACTATAAATTGGGAATCATTGAATATATTATTTTTTATGGGATCATAGCTGATTATAACTAACTATGATAATATATAGGACAAAGGTACCTACTTTTATTTTTACAAAGTTTTACCATCTGTTACATTAAATAAAACCATTTTCATTTTCACCAATTTTTGAAGTCCAGAGGTTAAAAAGCATGGCCTCGACACTGTACTGAGCTGAGTGTGTTTGTGACAAATACAATAAATTATTATTAGTTATTACCATAATGTCACCATGTATCACATCGGATGAAAATGTAAAATGTGGTTTTCGTATACACCTATCTATAGTTTCAATACAATTCATCGAAACATAGCAAGTTCACACAACTGGTATACTCGCTAAATTATTTTTGTCACGCATGTGAATACTTGCAAGTTGCAATGCTGCACTTCTGCAGGAATGGTCCACAGGTCCAATAAACGGTCAATATGCAGTTGAATATACCTACTTGTCAGACATATACCAGTCGTTGGAACACATTATTGATAAATTACTCGCAGGTACATTTGATTATTGGTGACTGGTACCTATACACTTATACACAGTTATAAATAATAGATGCAAATTATACCACAGAATAGATTAAATACGCCGATAATACTATTGTGCACAGACTTTTTCACTTATTTATAAAATATATTATATAAAATATAAATGATTCTTCATTTCTGCGTTTGTTAGTACTCGGTAATCTATATAATGAAAGTTATCGAAACCATATTTACATATTGAGTTCGATTGGTGCTCCCGTTTTTGTGATTGCAGTTATTTTTCCTCTGCATCTCGGAATCCCCATCCTTTGAATACAGATTTGAGTCGAATAAATGGTAAAAAAATCTCACAGGTCAGAAAATATTTTAATCGTATATTATAGTGGCCCGAAAAGTTAATCGAAATGTGACGATATCACGCACTATAGCGTTCGTAGTAAGACCGTTTACGTTTTGCAAAATGTCTCAAACCTTTTATATATAAAATAGCACGTGTAACGATATCTCGATAAGTTTAAACTCGTGGGCGTGGTAGGACGAGAATACGCGATTCACCGAATACGGTGGCAGTAATACGTATTTAAGCGTCGGGGAAATTTGCAGCTGTGTATTTTTCATATATACGTTTTGTGCATAACGCATATATTATTATTTATTTTATATACATATTATACCATGATATACCATTTACGGTATTACATTGCGTCCGGTTTTCGTGACGCAGCCCGCATTCATAGAATCTCATCTCACTCGACAAAATCTCCGAACCCGATGCTAAAGTCCCTCGCGGCGGCGTCGTCTATTCTACTGCGTCGTAGACTCGCAGTACTTCCGTTATAGATATAAAAAAAATTCATATTTTTTTTAAGTAGATCAACAACGTCAATTTCCCCTCCCCCTCTCCCATCCCACTGTATAGCCTTAGTCTTCACCCACTGCGATTGTTACATGTACCCAGGCGTGTTTATTTCAGATATCGTTTATTAATTATTACGTGCTATGAGCGCCGCCGTTACAGAGTTTTCGATATTTTAATATAATATTGTAATTTTATTACATATTATAGCGCATCGCTCAACCATTGCCGCGACTGATAATAATTACGCTTGTCAATTAAAAACGAGTTAATCGTGTCACACCCAAAGGTTACTACAGATATATAATAATAATATAGCTAATACGATAGTATACCTATTATATTTTCATTTTATATAATATGATATCCTCCTATTGATAACTCGTTCGTACAAATTATTATTTTTTTAAAAAAAAAAGTCTTTAAACGGAAACAACAAAATCCTTCTCTATTGAATACTACACGTGTGTTAAGTATACTTAATCAATAATTGTACACTTGTACTTTTGTACCTATATCTACAATTAATATGGTGATGTTATAATTACTGGTCTATGACTGTCAATAGTTGAAAGATCACGAAAGTCATACACACATATTGGCGTTTCAACCAAAGTCCACGGACTCGATTGATTTTTATAGAGATAATAATAATAGCACTTTTTATAGCTACCTACATTTGATTATTTTATTTTGATGGGATTAGTAAACACCGAAACTAATCTTAACGTATAGTAATTATTACGTCTACATAATACACATGTTGTATCTGATTTCGATTGATAGTTTAAATCAAATGAACAGCTATAATATAACGAGTAAACAGTATAATTAAAACGATTTTTAACATAATATTATACCTGCGTATTCGGTCTTAACCTTTGCACACTTGTTGGTAATCTGGATAAAAATCTGCTTGTAAACATTGAAATGTTTCGTAAACACCTATACCGCGTACATAATATTATAATATCTAGGCCGGTAAAAACTTGAAATAATAGTTATTATTATTATTTATTATTAATTTATAACACATATTTTCAAGTATAACTAGGTATGTATTTAACTGTAAAAGAATATAAACAATATTTTCATTTTACGTACATAGCTTTTTTCCAGCATTATTAAGAAGAATCCACGAGGGTGATAAAATATTGACAGTTAATGTTAGGGTACTTAATTGGAATAATTCAGAAATAACTCGCTCGAATTTTTAGTTAGATACGTTAACATTTTAATATTTACTTAAAAATCTAAAAAAAAAGGTTTTAAATAAATTCTAATTAAATTGAGGATAAACTTACTCGGTGAATAACTTTTTGCGTACCTAATAATATACATTATTCATATTTAATATCATACACATGCCGTACTGTGATTCGTTTTTATATGCCTATATAAAAATAAAAAACCTAGTTTTAATAGACTGCGTTTGATGTTTTGCTCACGTGTCGGTTGATATGTATTTTATTTTATTTTATATATTATATTATATTATACACGCATCGTGGAAAATTGATTTCAATTGGAAAATGGACGTCGTTCGACGCACGTGCGCAACCCTATACAAACTATAATGCTTAATTCTAGTCGATCGTTTGAAAAATAACCGACGAAAAGCCTTGCGAATAGAATATGATGCACATATTATTTGTATATATATATATTTTAATATTTATAATAAACCACCAAATATATGACAAATTATTAATGTGCACACTGCACAGGCTTGGAGTATCGAAACCACGTGCCCACGACAATCTAATTGTAATTTGTATTGACGAGAGCATGTACTGGTATATATTATGTAATATATTATACCATAATGAATTATGTTTATTATGTTTTCGTAGGCTAATACCTTAATCATAAATACATATTATGTATAGTACATTAGTACATTAGTACGATCATCGATGCCAATTCGAATTTGCGTAGGTCATAAAGTTTAGATGTTGCATGATGGCATAGCTGTCATATAACATATTAACATATTATATTGTATTTAGTAATAAGTATTGAATATATATTCATATATTATACTTATCATGAAAAATTATATACCTATTCTAGAAAAAAATATACACCTCACACACACACAGAGTGGATCCATAGGGAGGTACTAGAGTGCTAAAGAGCGTCTCTCCACTAGTACATAAGTTTAAACTTGTTGAACCAACCCCGCAGCGGCGGATCCAGGGCTTAATTTTTTTTTTTTTTTTTGGGGGGGGGCAAAAGTACAAAAAGTTCCAAAATTAGCTAAACACAGTGTAAAACAATGGAAAACTAAGGCAATCGGGGAGGGCAAATGCCCCTTTTTCCCTCCCCTTTATTCCACCACTGCACCCCCATAAAAATGCCCTGAACACACACTAATTGATACGTATACTATGTGTTTCTATAGTATCTTTGTGATATTATAGATTACTAACTGAGTAGGTCACTGTAATATGAATGTATTACATTGGAACTCATAATAATTAATAAACCATTCAATAGAAAAGTAGCCAGCCACTAGGACATCAAACATCCAACCTTCCAGCCATTTCTGTTGGTTGCTCTCTCTTTCGAGTCTGATCCACCACCTAATTTTTCAATGATTTTTTTTTAATAGTATAGAAATTAAAAAAGTAGTTTACGATATTTCGTCAACAATTTAAATTCAAACGTTTATAAAAAGAAATTTGCCATTTGCCCCCCTCCTCAATCGTCGTAGTTTCCTTTTGTTTTATGCTGTGTTTAGCCAATATTTGTACTTTTTGTCCCCCCCCCCAAAAAAAAAAAATTCAGCTTTAGATCCACCACTGACTTTCCCTCCTTTTTTTTTCTTCCAATTATTAAAAAAAATACTGTGATTTTTCATTTTAGACATCCAAAGTAGGGACTATCAAGATTTACCAGGATTACCTAGATTCCTGCCAGGAAAGATATTAGAGTTGAAAATCTAAGCATTTTTACTGTTCCGATAGATGATGACAGAAACATCATTGTAAAACCGATACAGTTTTTGATCCGCTTAAAATCTAAAATCAGGTACTTTATTTTATTTTATTTACATACTTATAATTGTACAACTGAAAGACTCTACTTTAAACTTTTGTTCATCATTGAATATTCAAGCTTAAAGTTCGCAATGCATCCATTATTTCAAATGAATACTCAAAATTACGCATGTTTTTTTAAATTTTTTTCACATTCTTTGTATTTTAAATTTTAAACTAAAACTATAGTAAGAATTTAAAAATTATTAAGACCATAAGACAAAAGTTAGTAAGTTCTTACTACTATGAAAATAAAATACCTAAAATTATGTAAAAATGAACTATAATTAATTGTTTGGATTTAGTATGGGTTTTGACAAACATCAATTTACAAAATGTTGATTTAATGTATAAGTATTTAAATGTATTTAGATAGATGTTTTGTACTAAACATCACACTTAAGATGTTTTGTAAGGCAAACCAGAAAATTGTTATTTCTGAAAAAAAAATTAATCAGAACGTAGATTTATAGGGGTTTTCATCGCCTCCCCTTATACCTATATATATAATATTCTACTATGTTGAAACTTATACACCGACGAAGTGTTTGAAGTGATTTTTTTTTTGTCAAGCGTCATATATTATTAATAGCGACGATTGTTTCTATCTACACGTTGGTAATATAATGTCTAGGACACTTACACCTAGGTGCCAGCTATATACCTATAATTAATATCTGCTGCAAGCTGAACAAATATGTGTACAGCATAATTGCGTCTGTAATTGCGTAGTTGCTGGCGCTCTTCATTTCGGGATTATACGTTACGATACATATAAATCATAAGACGCGGCCCGTTAAGTATAATCGTTTAAGTACTCGAGGAGATACGCAAACACATTTGTATGTACATATATATACCGTTTTATGTCACGGGAAATGTTGTAGGTATATATATATTATACACAAATATATGTGTGTGCACATGTTGTGTGTATAATTATATTGTCGTTTCTACGTGGGGCCAATTATAAGACCCTGGATGTTCCGGTTTTACGAAACAAAATAACAATAATAATAATACCATAATACTAAAATATCTATTATATCATGGAGGTTCTCATTTAAAAAAAAATAAATATATTTATCGCTCAGACAACATAATTAAATTTCATACAAATCTAAGTACCTATGTGTTTGAAAATATCGTATATTTCATAATTCTGATAGTTAGAATTTGAATAAAAATATGCTCAATGTTAAAGGATATGATGGGGATGAGCATGCTTAGTGAATCACCCTGTAATAATGTGTACAATATATATTGTGTAGTACATAAATAGATAATGATAATATTGCAATGTATAGCATTGTATTGCGGGTAATAAAACAATAATTCTCAATTTGTTATACTGTGTTTTTGCAATTTTTATTATTTCATAGTTGAATCAAACAAAGAATAAAGAACACAATAATCTATTCATGTCGTGATGTAAACAATAACAATACAATTATCAAAACAGTCGTTCTGATATGTATTCGATAGCTGCAGCTTGCTTGCCTTGTACGACGTACATGATACATCATAATATTAAACATAATAATATACCAATATATAGGTGTAATATAATTGTGGAGTAAAACGATTCGTCGTTTGCAGATCAATAAAAACAACAAAAAAATTCGATTATTCGTGTCAAAACACAAAAGACAATTCTTTTATACAATTTATGTAGGTAGGTAGGTAACAATCATTATTATACTGTTAATTATTATTATAATATTATCGTAATATATAATATTATAATATCTTATTTTATTATATAAATTTATACAAAATACACCGACCTACGTTTATATTCATGACGAATATGGCAGTGCTAACCTATACTCTTTTGAGTTTTGACAGACTTTTAAACTGTCTACCTATACACATATTACTTATATTTAGTATTTACCAAAAATATATAGTAATATTATAACGTCAGTCTATATGTTACGTCGTACCCGTTTCTGTTTTTATTTTATATTTATATTATTTCATTTACGCAGTATAATATCACGATATATTTTGTTTATGTGGGTTTTCGGGTCATTTTTAGTCGTAGTTCACGTCAAATTTAATTCTATTAAATATTCTGAAATATTCTAAAATATTCCAACTGCAGTACCATAGGCAATAGGCATAATATTATAATATTGTTGCAACAACGTCGTTCGATTCCGGTTTTTCGGCGTTGTATGTCATAGATAGATTTTTTATTTTTACCTTTAGGCTGCAGTGGACTTCTCGAGGTACGAAACAACTATATATACTGTTATCACGTTGGTTAATAAATCACGGTGAAACGGAATTCGAAATTATATTTTGAAAAAAATAATTTAATACTAAAACACAATATCTATGTAGGTAGGTATAGAGATTATTGAATCAATGCTTGAATCCGATACATATTTAATAGGTAATTATAAATTGGATGTCCTTTATTTGTTTATATTCAATAAACTATATACATATTATATTTTTTATATTGGATTATAAAGCAGTTTCGAAAGACCTATGTGAAAACATTAAATTTTGGTTTTTATATTTTATATAAATATACTCATCGTCTAATAATATTGCACTTTATACCAGCTGTGGTTATTGAAAAGAAAGCTATATGCTTCGAATTTCTGTTTAACTGTAGTAGTACTAACTAGTAATGACTAATGGCTACTTAGTATGTATAATGTGTGTTGTGTATTAAAATTAACAAACTTGTAACTACGACTTTATTCTGGCTAAAAATTTAAAACGGATTGTTATTAAGTTAAAAGAAATTTTGAGCTTTTGTATACTAGCAAATTGTGAAAAACGTCGGATTTCTATCATTCCGAACCAAAAATATATAATATTTAAATTAAGTGGAACAATATTATGCCTGAAACGTAATTCATATTCATTTGTACGCTCATAACACAAAAGGCTGAATTATTATTATTATTATTAGCTTGAACAGCTATTCAGAATTATAATATTATAAAAGCGCAAAACGTCGATTCATGTGGTCTTAATATTCGATTTAATTGATTCAAAAACCTCGTTTAAAAACGATTTTATTGTTCCGTTTCCACAAACAAAATAGAAAACGGATAGAAAAACACGATAGAGGTTTGGTAATAATACGTCTGTATTAAACATTTATATTTTATACTTCGTCTAACTATATATTGCATATTATACAGGGTGATTCATTTATCATAGGCTGGTCAATATATTATTATGCATGAAAAAATAACTGAACAAAAATTCTTTATAATATTTATAATTTTTTCCAAATTTTTAACTTAAAACTACTAGGTATATCAATAAAACGCTCTTTGTATATTTTTAGAGTTTTTGATTATAGTATGAACCTACTGTTATTACAGTATAAACCTATATTACCTATAAGAAACCTTTTTTTACATTTTCTATCCTTAGTAATAAAAATTGAACATTTCATAAATTTTTAACTGGGCACAGAGTCATTTGTAAATTTTTGTGAAATTTGAACTGTGAATGCTTATAAAAAATTTAATTTTCAAAATTTTCAACCCAACAATTACATATTTTATATTGACAGATTTTTTAAAAAAAAAACATGGTAGTATTATAGATATATTATAGTTCAGAAAAAATTAAATAGTTTTTAAGAACAAATATAAAATGTAAAGAGAAACACAAAGTTGTAAGTCATAGAGTCCTGAATCTACATTATTCAATTATCGTAATCAAATTGTTGTCAAAAACTAGCAAAATATAATGTATAAATATAAGCTAATGGCCTCTATCGCCTAAGCTAAAAAAAATGTATGTATTATAATGACGTCTAATAAATAGGTTTAATAATTAAGTACCTATTGACAATTTTACTATTGGATTGTCTCTATTATTGAAATTAATGATCACTTAAAATATTATGTACCTACTTACCTACCATATTTGATAAAATATTACTAAATAACATTTTTAGAAATTTTTAAATAGACAAATTAATCGTGAAAATTTACGTTTTAGATGATAATGCTGCCATTATTTAGGTCTGTTAGTATATTTTAAAGATTTATCGTCGATTTTCCTTCCGGCGACCAGCTGCTGAAGTGCCGTAATGTAAAATGTATAAATATTCTCCACCATAATAATAGCAGTATTTCGCCAATGAAAACAGACACTTCAGTCGCAGCGACGACAAGGCTTTGGTGCTTTTTTTGTTTTGCTTTCCCACAGCACGCCCGCTGTTGTAGTATATTTAAGCGGCGTATTAAAATACATAGTCCGTCCTAGTCCGCACTTAAAGCGTTGTCATGTCACGTCTATATTGCGTTGGTCGTGCCAAATGCGCGAGTCTATCGCCACTCTAACGCCAAACGCAAAACGTCAGGAAAAATAAACAAAAGATCATTTCTTTCTGAAGGAATGAAAGTAAAGGTTTGCTGTTGGAAAAAAATGCCTAACCTGATTTATATAGACATATTCCACTCCATTCGGTTTGTTACACATAGATATAAGATATAACACGCCGGGTGTGACGACAAACTATCTATCAATAATACATTGAAGTTTCCAAATGAACTCCATGTGTTGTAAGAACTAAGAAGTTATGAATTGTAAAAAGTTATGTACTGCCGTTAAGTATTCGCCAATGAACTAAAATAGAAGTATAGAACCATAAGCAGACCGAGTATCTTGAACTCTGGGAAACCCGGCGCGAAGTACAATTTTGAGGAACATTAAAAAAAGAAAGCTGGAAACTGTAGTTTATTTTAATTTATAATCCAATTAATGTAACCGAGAATGTAACTATTAAATTCATCATTGAATGATTATTCAGAGATCACTTTGGGATAAATGTAAATTAAATTAAAAATAATTAAAAAACATTTTGTGAAAGGAACAAGATTACTGCTAATATTTAAGTCTTAATAATTATTAACAAATAAATAAAAATAATAGATTTTTTAATAGCTTTTTACTATAAACATTCAGTGTAAATATAGTTTCTGATTGACTTACCAATATGTAATAAACCTATATGTAATAAACTAATTATTCATATCAAATAATCCTAACAATTTAATGCAAGGATTCACATAAATTAATCTTACAGCAGCCTTAAAACACCAAAAATACATTTGTAGATCATTTACAAAATTTTAGTTCCCTATTATGGTGTAGGTATTAATACAAACAATAAATTGCAATTCGAAAACACAATTTCGTATACTTATTATTATTTACTAAATACCTACAATTAAATTAAACTTAAAATAAACATATGATTACATACTGAGTGCCTATAATATAATATTATATATGAAAATTGAATCTTTATTACGAATACTTATCGTTTACACAGACCACAAGAAAAAATAATTAAAAATATTAAAAAAAAAACACACACATCATTGTAAAAATATAGTTGGTATTATAGTATTTGATGAATTTACTGTATACGTTTATGGCTTTGTGTTAACTCTAAAATCCAGTAATCACATTTTTATTTAATAATTCATAAAATACAATATGCTCTTATAAAAAAATTCTTGTGCTTCTGATATCTATTCACCACCTTAATCAATAATTAAATTGATAAACTAAAATAATAATTTAAATAATACCTATATCATATTATTATAATTCAAATTCAAAATTATAAACTATTTTGGTTTATTGTCTTATCAAATTTCAATGAACAAATTGGTCCTTAACACAGAACTCTTTGATATAAAAAGTTGCATTATATTATATCCGTGGATTCATCATATTGACGTACCTAGTAAAATATCTATCATTTATTTATTTAATCTATGGCAAATCTCAAAGTCGTTGCAGAAGACACAGTCGATTAAAAATTCTAAAATTTCAATAAGCAAAGAAGATATGAGCAAAAAACTTACTGCGTTTCGTATAATTTTATTTTTCATAAATCACAATATTCTAAGTTCTGGCTGTATTCTGGAGCGTTTCCTCTTGGGCGTCGCAGTTCACACACGTCACGGATTCCGCCGAAGGAGTCGATAATTAAAGTAAGTTTGTTTTTATATTCTTTTGGGGCTTAAATTTACTTTTAAGACTTAAAACAAATATTTAATGTCACGAACAATGTGCTATCCAAGTGTTGTAGGCGCATATTTTAGTTCCGGACTAGAAATGTATAAAATACGCGAGATATAACATATAAACGCCGTCGTCGTTTTTCCAGTCCCTGTTTGTAGAATAATTATAATTAATAGGTGCATACCTATTATACAGGGTACTTAATATAAATATATAAATATTTTGGTTTAATTTATAGAAATATATGTTATGACTTATAACTGATAATAGTCATAAGATACAATTTCAATTAATAACTGGTAGTTTTTTTTCCAAATACAACGTTATAAGTTATAGGTAACTATTAATTTAGTGTCACATACTTAACTTCTATTGTTCACCTAATATCTATATTCTATATCATAGGGATTAGGGATATATAACCATGTACACATAAAAGTATATTCACGGAATGGTCAACTGCCTATCCTGACGTGTGCGCACTTATGAATAATATACCTACTCATATACTCGTATAGGTATATAAATAGTGTAATACTACATACACGAATGTGTTACCTATTATGTCCCTAAAAGTTCAACAGTTATTATTATATTAATTTATTTTTTAAATATAGGTAGGTACATTACAAGACTCTAATTAAAATCATATTTTTTTTTTATTTTTTTGAACACAATGTTTTAAAAATTATTAATTAATATATAATTTATTGGTATAGTACTAAATAAATTAATGAAATAAAACAAACATAACTACTATAATTATTATTTATTAGTAATAATAATATATACATGTATAAATTATTAAAATACAAAACGAAAAACGATTCTGAGCAAAGATGTCGTTAACTAATAAATAATATTGAGATTAAAGTAATTTATTTTTTCGGTAGAAAATCGGTATAAATATAAATTATAAATATTTTTTTATTTTCATACCATGACGCGTGTGTGAAAAATTGTTTATATTAAGTGTTCAAGATGTTAGATTTCGGTTCGGCTGATTGTCCACCCCCTCACTCTTCCGCATCAATGCATCAGAAATTATTATTTATAACATTTAAATATAAACTGCATTTTCTGAATTTTCTAAAACATTGCTTTCCAAGCAAAGAATTCGTTTAATATATTATCAACGAATTGAAAAATGAAATTAGAACATTTATATGGGATAAAGTCTATTTTATAAAAACTTATTAAAAAAAAATTAAATACAATTAAATAAAGGTAATTTTTTTTCTTATATTTCTATTTTTTTACGTACCTATTATGTTCGATACTATAACTTCAGTCTTCAGTTATAGAAAACAACACTTTCCGATATGGAATTACTGTCGAAGTTTTTTATTTTAAAATATTAAATAGCATCTGATCGACTGATGTGCTATAATGAAACTCAAAATATAACGAATACACTACCTATACACTTATCTAAATTCTATTTTATATTCGTTTAAATTGGACTTTTAATTTTTCTGGCCATTTTATTAAGCTTTGTAATATAAGTGCATTAAATCGTATTTTTAAGGCATTTTTCTTATTTTTAATGCATTTAAATCCACGTCCTATTTATAACTTAACGTTATTTTGTATATACCAATCGATTAGTGTACACAATAAAAAATATAATATTATTGATGGGTTAATAGGTTGATAACTATTATGTAGGTAGATACAGTTTTGTAAGCTTCAATGTATCGTTCTTAATTCATAAAGTAGCTAAATGAGTCAAATGATTTTGTCAAGGGGTGGGGGGGGGATATGGCTGTTTTTTTGACATTTTCTATTTCAAGGGCTCTTAACCTAAGGGGCGCACCACTCTAAGGAGGAGTGACACAATTTCGTAAGGGGGGGGGGGGGGACGTGAAAATGTTTTAAAAAAAACACGAATTTATTTTGTTATTTTGGTAATACATATTAATTAATAGGTATTTCTCAATTTTTTTTTATTATTTTATTTGAAACATTATTTTTAAATATTGGGATCAATAAAATTATTTTTATATAATTACTATTTTATATAAATTAGAATTTGTTTATAATCCAAGTAATAAATAAATGGTTACCAAGTAAAAAAACCGTTATCTATATTATAAATTTGAATTCAATTTACCGCATTTGCGTCTAGTAGAAACAAATAAATGTTTTTTTGAAGATAATGTAAAAATATCCATCATCCATCGGTTAGGACCATATATAATATTATATATATATTCTATAATTAGGACGGTGAGGTTATAATTATAAATAATCTATGGCAAATGACAATCGTCTGAGACGAACAGCGATTCCAATACGTACTCACATATTTCGTTAGGTGCTATTAAGCATATTAAGCTAGGTGCCTTTTTTTATAAATGTCATTAATCTCAATACTTCCAGACTGAACTTTTGGATCGGAGATATGAAGACGCGCGCTGCATTTTGCTTGGCGGAGACGCACAGCTCTGACACTAGACAATATTATACACTCAAAGGGACCGCGTTTCGCCGGAAGAATAATTAATTACGTAAGTTTTGTCCTACTACTCTGTTGACCCGGTAGACCTAATGTAAATATTTATTGTCAGACAAACTTATATACCCGCTAGACGTAGAGTAGTTTTTAAAATCCAGTTGTTATAGGTGTACAAAAATTAGGATATTATAAAAAATACCTTAAATTATATCCAGACAGCATTACAATATTTTACATGTATGTTATCAATATTTTCTGTGAACACGAAAATATTTTAAATTTGTGTTTTAATTATGTGATTTAAGTGTTAACAATAATGAAGCAATATTGTAACAACGACTCGTGGCAGAAAATTCCATATTGTGGAATTATGTTTTTTAAGATATTTTAACAATATGTGGTACCACAGATTTCTAAGATATAGTTAAGTAATATATTTCAGAAACATGTAAATAAACATATTTTTACAATAATAATTGATTAGTGTTGTTAACATATTTTTTCTAAATGTACTCAAATATTTAATGAGACAATTCATTATTTGATGCTGTAGCTATATAATTGAGTACCTATACTACAGTTACTACTATATATTAAACTATATTCCATTTTATGTATATGCCTTAATCTTACAAACCATGGTACACTAATTAATGTATTAATATATCAGTTTATTCACCTCATAATGGAACTCAGTTCACCTTAATTTAATTTTTAGTTTTGAAGTTATTAATAAAATCCAAATACCTATTGTTCACATTATAATTAATTATTAAGTATTTGGATACAATCCAATTTAAGTTCAGGTTTTAAGATTATTTTTTTTACTGATCAACAACCATTTTAATTTCTATATCCACAATCAATTCGTATACAGTAATACTATGGTAAGACAGAACTTCTGTAAGATTGGAACACGATAAAAAGAATAATTTCTATAGTCGCAATCCAAATAAATGTGAGCCCTCTATCAAGTCAGAAACTCCGTTAAAGATGGAAAAATTGGACGGGCCTAAGCGATTCTGTCTTAGCGAGGTTTTACTGTACTACTAATTATTACTCAATAATTTAAAATCCAAATCAATCATATTTCAAAGTTTAACTATAAAATGCCATACAAATCTTCTTATTTATTTAAAAATTTTTATTTTAAAGTTTTTTTTTTTCATGTTAAAACATTACACTTTAATGTTATTTACAATTTTTCTTTAGTTTTTTTAGTAATACGATTAGTGGCTTGAGCCATCCACTTGCTTATTGTAAGTGCTATTTCCATATCAGGAACTTTTTCAAACTTTGAACAGCTTTGAACAGCTTCTAATAACATAAATAGTTAAACATAGATATAAATAAATAGTACAATCAGAAAGTAAAAAATTATCAACTCTCACCAAATATTATTTTACACGAGTGCAAAGAAGAAAATTTGTTTTTGCCTTTAAATCCAATATAGGAGTAATTGCGTAACCAATCATCGACAAATAGTTTTTGCATCATGCGTCTTATGGTTTCAGGAATAGTTTTTCCGACTGAAAGTGATAATTCTGAAACCTAAAAGATAAGCAAATAACATACAATTTTGAAATTAAGTATTAGGTTAAATTGATATCTAAATGTTGATACTTACAACTTTATCTCTATAAGCAGAAGATTCGAGTACCATTTCAAAATTGTTTATAGTTTCTTCGTTAGATATAGGAAGGTTTTCATTATTTAATACAGATACAGCAGTTAAATTAGAGTTTTTTGTCACACCCAGTTCTGAGCAGATATTATTAACATTTTCAAGCATTTTCTTAACTGATTCTGATACATATACCAAATGTTTAATATCATATTTTAAATTGGTAAATGATGTTCTAACATAATCATTGAGTCCTTGAAAAAATTAAAATTAAGTACCTACATCAATAAATGCAGTCAACTATATAACACATTGAATTATAATTAAATCATTACAATATTAAAATTCAAGTTAATAACATTATTTATTATAGTTTTAAAAAAAAAAAAATATGGTAATACAGCATTATAACATAATAGATAAATAACTCACTATTAAAATCATCCACCTTTACTACATCTGCATTGAACCAATAAGACTTTTCTTAAAACTTTCAGTATCCAATCATACAATTTTACTGTTATTACCTCCAGAGAAAAATGAACTTAAAGTTAATGGTTAAGTTTTTAATTAATGTTATAGAATATAATATAAATTCATACATTTTGTCTTACACAATGGGAATAGTAGTAATAGCAATAATATTATTATAAGCAATGTCCAATAATTCAATTTCAAAATCTATGTATAATTTTTTTTTTAAGAAGAGAACATAAAAAACTATAGTAGATAGTTTTAAAACAAATGTATGTATTATTATTATTAAGTTGTATTTAATTAATTATTAAATATATTTAAATTTAAAAATCATAGAAATTCTACTTAAATAATAATTACAAGTATGGTAAATAGTATCATCATACCAGCATTTTTCTCCAGCACATCATCATCATCACTTTGCGTTTAACTTGAACTTTTGAATCTGGAGTATCTTTTTTTTTAATGGAATTTAATGAATCATCTGCAATAGTAACTGTTGCTCCATCTAGTACTTTCCACTTTCCAACAGGACTATTGATTACTTCTAAACAATCTAAAAAATAGATAAAAAAAATAACAATAGGAAAATATGATACAATAGTTTTATAAAACTTGGTGATTTTTTTACACAACACCAACCATATTTCTTAAATAAGGCTTAAATAATGATGTATTATGTATTATTATTCAACTTTATACTTAATAAATATCAAATACATAGTCAAGGTTTGAATAACTCAAAATAATTAAGAACTGTATTAGTGAAAATATGAGAGTACAGGCACGTGAAGATCAAAATAATATATTATTAGATTATAACTTTAAACAGCAATTTAAATTTATTAACTTTTACTACCTAAGCCATATTTGTGGCATTATAATTATCTTTTTGAAAATGGTGCATTTAAGAAAATGAATATTGTATAAAAAAGTAAATATCAGTCATAGGTAGTATTTACCAATATCATAATTTTCCAAATGTTTGTAATTTAGTTGAGAGGCACATAATTGTTTTCCACACAGCAGTTCATTACAACTTACACGATCTATATAGTATAAATTCATTTTAATTTTAGGTAAATATATTACTTAAGTAAGATTAACACTTGTAAATATAACCTTTTTTTTTTTAAAATGGCTGTCATTGGGATTTAACGGAAGCACTTACAACATATCTTGATCACTATCATAAATATCTGTATTTTCACTGGAATCTATATTATGAGCCTTAGCATAAATCATAATTATAATATTTTTAGAAGAACTATAACTTTATTCAGTATAAATACTATATTTATTTAATGAATACTTAACTATCATAATTATTTGTGTACTTATTAAAAATAATTAAAAATTAAATTTATAACATTAATTAACAATGTTGATACCATAAGAAATTAATTTACTTAGAACCATAGGAAGGTACCTAAAGTTATTTGATTGATGAAATAAATGTACTGTTATTTAATTTATCATTGAAATATCATTTTTATTTACATACCTACCTATATCTAAATAGAAATTCATATTTTATTACTTACTTATACTTTTAATAGAAAAATTATTATTTTTTTATGTATGTACTGAGGGCTGAGGGTTCTGCAATATTTGTGCCATTTTAATAGGTATTGAATTTATAAATTAGGTGTACAAAGTATTAGGTTTATAATACATAGTAACATTTCAATAAACTAATAAAATATAATGATGTGGTATCTAATAAAATAGCAAAATAGGGTACTTACCGATGTGATGTATGTTGTGTACTATATTAAACTGTTATAGGTAAATACTTTTTACCGTCGCTGTAGTAAATAATAGGTATAACACTAAAATTGAAAACTAAGGGAAACTGCAAAATAGTAAGTATCAATAGTTGAACGCTGTATGAGAAAAATAATAAACATGACGTGTTCACTGCTCACTGTTACTGTGTGTCTGTGGGTGCAGGGATGGCCATTCATAACGTTTTATGTTGCGGGCCGCGGGGTTGACGGTCGGCGATCGCCGTCTACAATGGCGGTGCGTCGTCGGCTTATCTTGGGTAATTCCGAAATTCAAACATTTTTAGTGTAATAATAATAATTGAATGATATCGCGGCTGTGTAGTGTGTAAACCTACTTCGCTCTCCTGTCCGATATTCCATCTATTTTTTAATAGTAATCGCCACCGCCAGTCCGGTACTCGGCAGACGACAGGCACAATATTATACGTTGTCAAATTACGTATATTATAATAAATCATAATAATAATAAATATTATATTGTATCAATAATATAGGTATCGGAGGTAGCGATCGCCGATTGGGAAGTCTCCGTTAGTCCGTTTACAAATGTTAAATTCCAAATAATGGTTAAAATAATAATTATACTATTAAATTATTGCCATGACGCCATCAATAAATAATTGATAGATTAAAATTACGTAGGTAGGTACATTACAAATCGAAATGGGTACATATTCACATTAGTATACCTAACGACGTTTTTTTACTTTTGTTCATGTAAGAATATACCTAATTTATTGGTTCAAAATATATTAATATGATATTAATAATAACATTAACACGTTTTTACCAAGTCTGATGAAGATAATACCTATTACCTATGCAACGTAATATAAAAATTATTAATATGTCTGTGGGGTCTATACCTAAGGTATATTGTATATTATAATATATCAATTAATTTCGACTCAAATACGTACGTCCCTATAGTTAGGTAATTTACGAGTACCTATAGGTAAATATACAATTTTATACTAGGTATGTTTTATTATTTTGTTTTTATTATAAATGTATAATTTTATAATTATATGTTAGTTTTTACTTTTTTAAAGAAACTTAATTTTTAGTATCTGGGTTATAATTAAATAATTAGTTTTCTTATTTTATTACCTACTATTATAGGTTATTTTACGAAATCGGCACTACTATTAATTTATCGTATGTGCTTTCCACTCATAATAAAATAAAACACTGCAAAAACATATTAAATCTGTCTGTTTTTTAGTCACTCGAACATGACGAGAAACGATAATATTAAAACAATATTGTTTGGTAATTTACAAGTTTGAAACTATATTAATATCAATTTTAATAAACTAAAGGAATTATTATAATTACTATTAATACTTATTACCTACACATTTACACAGGGAATAAAACAAGTAATACTATAATATTTTAATGTATCAGCATTCAGCATGTGTCAACATGTATACAATTAATTATTTTAGCAATAATAGGTAGATCGTAGGTACCGACTAAAAAATAATACTAATTAAAATATAAATGCGTAGGTAGAAGCCGTCATAAATTAATTTTATTGTCATGAGATCTACCAGAACATATTTTATCAACTATATACAGAAATACGTTGTATCAATATTTTTTCTTAATGTTTCTTAATATATGTTGATGTCCATTAAATAAACTCATTGTTACAATATCTACTAGAACATATGCTCTCAACCAATGAAAATAAACATTGTTAACGTATATTTTAATTATGTTTCCTACAATATTTTGTTGTCCATTAAATAAAAACATTGTTACAATATCTACCAGAACATATGATCTCAATCAATGAAAAAAAATATTGTCAACGTATATTTTAATGATTTTTCTACAATATTTTCTTCAACACATAAAACACATACTGCTACAATATGTTCTAGATATTAATTTATATATATATTGTTGCTCATAATATAAACATATTGTCAAAATATATTTAAACAAAATATTTTCAAGAACACAAGGAAAACATATGTCTACAATATAAATATTTTCAAATTGCTGTGTGTATATAATACTTTGCCTACAACTGTTACTTTATTGTTATAGTAGAATAATTTTTAAAATTTTAAATCAATGATTAGGTAATGCTTTTATAAGTAGGAAGGTAGGTTTTTATACCTACCTAACAAAATAAGAAAATACATAATGATTAATGTTATTTAATATGATTTGTAAGTACATAGCAGATTATACCTACCACTTGGTGACGATTATTTTTGTTTTATACGTTCTTCGTAATTCAGTTCCGTCACGATAGTTTTAGTTTTCGTTAAATGTGAAACATACATTTTCTATGCATACGGGATACAGGCATTAAATATTTGGGTTTTAAGAGAACACCTCAAACGTACGTTTTATTTTGGGGGTTTTACGGGATATACCTATAGGAAATTTTCTTCAAATTTTCACATTTCACTATTTGATATTGTGATATTATTTGTACCTAAGTTAAGTTTCTGTTTTAGAATCGATCGATATGTTACCTAGGTATATCACATTCTTTAATTTAAATTCTGGTAGTCGAGTATTGGACAAGTACCTACGTAACTTATGATTCGTATCGTAATTTAATGACTAAAGAAATATAATTTCCCCAACAGTGTCTAGGGCCACCGGCAGCAGAATGCATTATAGAATGTCTATAAACTTGTGGTCTAGTATATGGTTAAAATTGGCATGTGACCAATAACTGGGGGCTTGTTCTGGAAAATTTAAATGATCTAATAAGGTTCATCTCATTATTTAAATTAAATTAATTTTTAAGCGATTGTTGTGTTAATCAATTTTTTATTTATTTCATTCAACACACTCGTCTCAGTTTTCTAGTACCTCTAGATTTCTCACAAAATTCATATTGATCATCTCACAGCTTTCATATTCAAAACCAAAAAAATATGTATTTTTATCTTATTTCAATCTTTTTCATCGAACACCATTATATATTACAGATCATAAAGATACTAGTATTGTATACTAGATAAGTTTCAATTAGAGAGAGATGGAGATGGAGCGAGATGTAGACGGATGAAGATAGCTGTTTCTTCGACGACAGCGTGTGCTGCAGTACAGCTAGGTTTCACTGGAAGAGTCGATGTTTATGCGTAAGTTTGTTTTTATATTATTTTGGTCTTACATTTCTTTTTAGACTTGAATTAAATATTTATTGTCGCGGAAAATCTGTTAACTAAGTAACGTAGAAGCATATACGTTTACTACTGCCTACCAAAGACGCAATGTATAATAATAATAAATTATACGCCAGTCCGAACAATCCAAACGCTGTCTTACTCGTAGTCGAGTTCTAGTTGATAACTGACTAGTGAATAAATGTAATTTTTGTTAGGTATAAAAATAAAACTAATAAATCCTTAAATACAACATTTAAAAATACAAACTCTGTGTAATAAAAATTAATATTAGGTATTTATTGGTAGGTTTATATAATATCTGTAGACTGTAACTAGGTCATTAGAATATTGTAGAACATTTTACTGCATAAGATGCGTGTTATTTCAGAAATGGTATTCGTCAGTGAACATTTTCAAACTGGGAATAATATATCATAAGCAGATTGAAATGTGTGAACGTTTCAGTGTTTCGAAGACTAAGTTTCGTAGCAGATTTTGATTCCGTCACGGGGTATGTATTTTCTTATTTCTCAGTAGGTTTTTTTTTATTATAGTTAATTGATCAGGGGATGTATTGCCCGAAAATTTTCAATATTTGTATTGTAATTATACTGGTATAACACTATTCGGGCTATCAATAAAGTCGTGTTCAAAATTAGAAAATTGGTGAGGTATGATATTTTTTTAAGCAATTCTTTCGAGTAGGGAATTCGCTCAATGATATTTAAATATTTTCACCGATAATCAAGTACGATGACTTGTAGGTAACTAGAGACTGAGTGAATAGGAATTAGGAAGTGTGTGATATGGCGAAGATAAGGAAATGGGTCAACAGGATTTCAGAATGTTTGGTGTATGAAAGGGAAAGATGAAAAAGAAATGTAAGGTTAGGGTAGGTAAGTGGAGTGAGAGTAGCAGATATGAGAATAATAAGTAAGGTGTTAAGGTACAAAAGAGGATAGAATAAGAAATTAATTAATTAAGGGTAGTGTAGGGTAGTGTACATATTGTAGTGAAAACAAGAGAGAATAGGTTTAGGTGGTTCCGTCACTGTATGATAAGAGATAGTGAGAGTGGCTATAGAAGTTAATTTAGGGGAGAAATGATGGACGAGAAGACTGAAGAAGAGATGGATAGACAGAATACCATTCATATGGAGGCGTGGAATGAGAGTGGCTGAACCTGTATATAGCTGTGAGAGACGGGGGAAGAAAAAGTGTAAAGGTAAAATAGTTATGTTAACAATGCCGAATACGTAGGAAAAGATCTTGAATTGCAAAAGCCCTATTGACTCTTTGGCTTAAACTAACCATAGGTTTACCTAACTAACCTTCTTATGACTCATTAGGACACTTTGAATAAAAAGATCCTGAGTTGCAGGTTGCCGAACTTAAGTGTTTGATTATCAAGTTGATCCTTTGATTGTTGACACCTTAATCCATGCTATGGATGAAGCCCATAGATAATAAAGATATGGATAGTCCACGCCTATGTTAAATACATTTGAGGCCGCGTTCCCGGATGGGAACGCAATTGAGGCTCTTTTATATTGATAGTCGATACTCGATATAAGTATACTTTATTTGGTCTCAATTTATTGTTCCCCTCGAAGACCGCTGATAAGACCATTATGTCCCATCCATATCTATGACGGAGCCATACCCAGCTCACTCGTGTAAACTTGTTGCCGGTTGGGATGTCAGCGCACTATTTGTTTTCCATCTTTGACCCACCCGTAGCATACAAATGTACAATTAAGAAAACACTAAAATTATTGGGTCAGAGAGAGAAATAAATGGTGCGCTAAAAATCTGACATCCTCTTAGTGTTATCAAGTTGAAGAAGCAGTTGATTGTTGACAATTTGACATTTAACATTAACTGTGGTAGGTATTATGATTGGAAACCCAGGACCGGATTTAGGAATGTGGGGGCCCTGGGCCCACCTTAGAAGTATATATTATTTTTCGATAACATATATTTAATATTTTAATATATTATTATAACTTTATAAGTGAATTTTATTTAATAATAGGTATATTAACATTTACCGAAAAACAATATTTAATTAGAAATAAAATTATGGTTTAAAAATATTTATATTATAATGCTAAAATAATAATAACAAAAAAAATGTAATACAATAAAAGTTGGTAGTAAATTATGTTCATTAAATATTTATATCGTATATATACCTACATATTACATAGTCTATAATAATAATATTAATATAATACTAAATAGTATATAATTAATAATAATTTTTATTATATTGCAACTTGCGAGATTTCGTCGCTGCAAATTTTTCAACTACTTGAGAAAAATCCAATGCTCTAAGTATGTTACTTTCTATACTTAATAGTGCAAGGGTTGATAGTCGACTTTGTGTCATCGAAGTTCGTAGTCGGTTTTTTATCAACTTCATTTTTGAAAACGATCGTTCCCCACTGCAGTTGGACACCATCAAAACCAATCTTTTAATCCTGACATGTCTTTTGCCTTTTCTTCGTATTCTTCATATTTATTTCGTATTTCTCGAACAAATGATAAAAGAGAATTAAGAGCATTTACAGCAGTTTGAAGAACTTTGTATATAATTTAAACTACAATCAATTTGATTTTAGGGGGGCTGGATCATGATTCATTTTTAGTCGAAAACATAGCTCACGATTTCAATAACTACGCCCAATATAATGATCCGATATTAATTTAGAAAACAGATTTGAATTTATCACTAAATTATCTATGCTTTTACAATTTTATTTTTCTGATTATTATTTTTTTTTTGCTTAGAAATTTACTAACAAAAAGAGTAAGAATAAATCATATTCATATAATTTCAAATTTAAATACATTGATATAGAATATGAATATATAATATGGCCATATAAACTGAAATATAAAATGCCTAGTTTTTACTCCTTAGAATGGATTACGCTCCAGCCCCCTTAATAATATTACATACCTACTTTTACTTTTTAGATTATATTTTAATTTATAATTTCCCAATAATAATATTAATAAATATATATTTTATACGAGCAGCGGCCCACCGGGAAATTTCCCGGTATCCCGGTCGTCCAGTCCGCCACTGAGTCCGTGGCGAACACAAAATATGTATTTTATTAATTCAACAAAAAAAATTAACGCACTATCATATAAACATGAGCCGCCACTGAAATTTAGTAGATATTCAATAATATAAAATAATTAATAACATAAAATAATAATAAATCTAAAAAATGCTCATATAATTATTCAGTGAATGTTTCAATCGGGTAGGAATATTATTTTAAAAATAACAATTGAAAAATAAAAATCAACTAATATCGTCGGAATAATAAATTTAATAGTGAGAAATAATACATTAAACTAACCTGGATACTTGGGTACTCGTGTGGATGTATGGTTGAAGACGAATAAAGAGGGTACTCACTACTCACCGTACTCGTTTATATCACATCAATATAATCTTTATCTACGTTATTGCATGTTTTTATATAAAACGTATAAAACGTATTCGGCACGTATTTATCAACAACAGCGGTCGGGCGGCTTGCTATACAAGTAATATGTGTTTATTTATAACTGATAGTCTCAAAATTTAAAACCATACCAAATTAGCAATATTATTTAGTTGTCCTTATTGCTTATCCTACTCTACGAGTCATAATAATCTATTTTAAATTACTAAAGTACCGTAAAAGTGCTAAATTTGAACTATTACTTAAAATATTTTATTCATAACAAATTATCATAGAAGGTTAGGTACTGTTATTCCACATACTTATTATAGTTTAATTTAACTACAACATTCTAGTAGAGTCTGATAAAATTTGGTTCCACGACTTTGATCATACAAACTTTAAATACTAAACTATGGGTCTGAAATTTAGTTTATATAGATCTAAATAATCCAAAACATATATTGCTTCAAAATATAAAAATAAAGTGTCTTGTATTGTAGTAGGTAGGTAACTTTCAAAAAAAAAACTAAAAAAAATCATACTTGAAATCTATGTATAATATACGTATATACTATATTGTAATAAATGTTCAAATGTTTACTATAGTACATTATAAAAAATTAACTTAAGTTCAATATAACACATTATAATAGGTGTTCAAATAAACATTTCATACCAAAAATGTTGTTAATTCACACAGTCTCTCTTCAATTTTAAATTTTTCTTCAAATCATCTACAAAATATAAATGTTTAGTAAATATTGGAAGATTTGATTAAGTCACTTGATTTAATCATTTATCTAAAAGAGACGTGCCGGGTCGCCACATCACTATATCGAGGGGCCATGGTGCAAGTGTCGTCCATAAATATCATATGTTTGAGGATTTAATTAATTTCCTAAAAGGAAATGCCTCAAGGTTGCCTCAGTAAGTTAGGGGACCGTAGTTAAAGTGCCGTCCACCAATAAATGACCCGAAAAAAAAACGATTAATTCAAATATAGAAGGTACTTATATCATATACTTTTATCAAAGTATGATTGTGTTAGCCATAGTCTTGTGTAAATTATATTGTCTTATGTTTTCCCAATCTAATAATACGAAATATGAATTTTAATGAAATCACAAATATTAGTAGGTACAATAGAGAGACTGTGCATTGATATACAAATTTGTCTTAATTTTACTTTTTTCATAGAGAATAATATGAAGGTGGGCTGGGCTTAGATGCATAGGCGCACATTCAGTCTTAAACTTGGGAGTGCTAAAATTGTTTAGCACAAAGTGACACGTGGGGGGCTTTGCCCCCCACACCCCCTAAACAGTTATAAATACCAGCAAAATATTAAATCAATTAACTACAATTTTTACTAATTAATAGGTCAGGATCATCCACATTTTCACTACTTTCATTATTTTCGTTTTTATTGTTTATTTTATTACATTCAAATATACTAAACATATTTAAGTAAGTAATTTTATATACGTACGCAAATTAAATGTAAATCACATAAACTACTTTACAAATTGTTGGTATTTATGTAGAAAAATGGAAACAACAATAAAATAAAATTAGTCAGTATCAGAACTGTAGTCATTTGTCACTGACTCGAAAACACGATTGAACAACTTAATAGGTAGAATCGACTATCTTTGATTCATAGTACCTACTACACTACTACTAAGAATAGACGGTTGAAAATGTCTATAATATTATCATTTATCAAACTAAATAATATTAATTAATAATATTTTTTTTTTTTTATTGATCTTAAGCTTCGGCCACTAGCTGTAGTGGTTTGTTTGTGGGTTGTTAGTGTTGGTAGGGGAAGGAACACGTGTGTGTTGGGTTTGGCAGAATTTTTGATTGGGTACCCGTAGGTATCTGCCATGTCCGGGTGGGGGATGGCGGGACTTGTTCTCCGGACACCGTGACTTGCACGGAGAAAAATGCCGCCCGGTGGTCGAGGATCGAACTCGGACCGGCTGTGCCGAATCCGTCGCGTTAGGTTAGGTCGCCTCGTCCCCCAATTAATAATATTATATTCATATCAATAAACCATAACACCGGTATACAAAAACAAAATCCTATTCAGTACTCCAATTTCCAGTAATAAAATAATACTAAAAATAAACTTGTGTTAAAACAGCCGATAAGATAACATGCATTAAAAATAGGGAATATACCGTCATACACTCATACCAACACAAACCCAATTACCCAATTACTGTATTTATGTATAAAATATTTACGTCCCGTTAGTGTATACCAATACAAACTGGAAACTCATTCTTATAAACGCAAAATTACAGTTTAAATAATATTTTTTGCACAATAGAAGATGGGGGTGCTAAGCACCCCCTGGCACCCCCGTATGTGCACCAATGATGCTGATAAATCATTAATAGAGACGCGTTGATCGCTTTTATGTGCTTCAAATTGTTTACACGAGTGAGCTGGGCTATGGCTCCATCATAGATAATAAAGATATAACATAATGGATAGGACATAATAGTCTTATCAGTGGTCTGATCTTCAAGGGGAACAATTGAGACCAAATCGAGTATCGACTATCAATATAAAGGAGTCTCAATTGCCTTCCGCGGGAACGCGGCCTCAAATGTATTTAACATAGGTGTGGACTATCTATATCTTTATTATCTATGGGCTTCATCCATAGCATGGCTTAAGGTGTCCAACAATCTAACGATCAACTTGACAATCACACATTTAAGTTCAGCAACCTGCAAATCAGGATATTTTTATTCAAAGTGTCCTAATAAGTCATAAGAAGGTTAGTTAGGTAAACCTATGGTTAGTTGAAGCTATGGTAATGATAGACGACTATCATCACTGGTCGTGAGCTTTGCGATGATCTTTTCCTACTAACTATCAAGGTATTCGATATTGTAAACAAAACAATGAAAGAAAATATTTAAATATTATTAATTTGGTTAGGTAGGTTAGGTTAGGATAGGGCAGGAAATTAGATGTTAACTAATTATCATAGTTTTTAACACGGACTTAAAGACTGTCAGCAAGAGTTGTATCAGTATAGTTATTAAAAACTTTAATACAGCCAACATTAAATAATGATTTTTTTACCACAACAAATTATAAAATGTATTTTAAAATATAACAAAATATTATTTTATCAGGGTTTTATAAGGTTTTCAATACTTATGAGTTTTTGTAAATATAAAATGTATAAAATCAATAGTTTTAATTTAATTTATGGTTTTGTGTTTTAATATCCTTTTGTCAAAGAATTCTCTGGGTTTCCTTTCCACATTTTTTTACATTGTACTAAATCTAATTTTTTTTCGCACATATTTACAAAGACTAAAACAGATATCTGACTATGTTTTTATTTGCATTTAGACTTTATAGTTTGTAATTTAATATTGACTGTAGACCCACCAAACACAATATTATTTTAAATTAAACATTTTATGTCCTTCATAAATTACAATCACATAGTAGAGTCCGTGCAGGAACTTTTCTCATTTAATTTCTTTGCATCCTTTATAATTTACATTCATTTTTATACATTTTCTAATACATATATTGCCGTGATACACCTCTGATCATAATAACTGTTCGCATTATTATAATGTAAACAAAACCTAGTTTTTGGATTGTAGTTAATATGTATTGCAGTATTTAGCTTCCAACGTATTCTTTTGTTTAGTGTTATTTCACCCAGATTTCTCAAACAATTTTTTTTTCACTTCATTGAACTCTAGTAGATTTTTTTGTATAAAAATTTTTCAAAATTAACCGGCTATACCTGGGAGTACACTGAGTACCTGTGTACATAATATATAATTTGAAAAGAGACTGGCTAGGTTCTCTCACGTTCCCCATTCAATTAATTTTTTTATATATTTAACTTTTTTTGATTCTTTTATATATCTCTTTTTTTAAAACATTAACAACTTTGTACCATATGATTTTTTAAAAATTTTTATCTGCTTCTTAAAATGCGTTTGCTTGCGGTAGTCCACGTTCCCCTTTCAATTTTTTTTTCATAAATTTAATTCAATTGATTTTTAATATGAATATTTTCAAATTTGTGAGTCTTCAGAGAATTTTTTTCTGTTATTTTATTCCTATCTAGAACATTCTATATAGATTTTTTAAACACTGACAAGCCGGCGCCAACCCCCTCCTTTTTTTTTTTTTAGGATTTAACCTCTAGCCAAATATTTTAAACATTGACAATCTGGTACTTCTTGAATAATCCTTGTTTAATGAACAAAATATATTAAATAGTTTTTTTTGTTTAAGAATCTGGGCGTTTTAGTTTGTACTTTGTAATGTGTAATCATACAGTTAATTTTTTCAAAATTTTTTTTTGGTCTCCTAAAATGCATTTGCCTGCGGGCGCCAACACCCTTCTTCAATTTTTTTTTTTTAGTAATGTAATTTTAGTTGAATATTTTGTATTGACTTGAAAATTGATAAGTTGGTGCCTATGAATAATCATTCTTTAATGAACTAAATAATTTGAATAGTTTTTTTGTTTAAGATTCTGGGCATATTAGTTTGTACTTTGTAATGTGTATTCCTACAGTTAATTTTTTCAAAATTTTTTTTTGGTTTCCTAAAATGCATTTGCCTGCGGGCGCCAACACCCTCCTTCAATTTTTTTTTTATGATTTTACCGCAAGCCAAATTTTTTAAACATTCACAATCGGGTACCTCTTGAATAATCTTTATCTTTAATGAACTAAATATTTTATATAGTTTTTTTTGTTTAAGTATCTGGGCATTTTAGTATGTACTTTGTTATGTGTATTCCTACAGTTAAATTTTTTCAAAATTTTTTTTTGATTTCTTAAAAAGCATTTGCCTGCGGGCACCAACACCCTTCTTCAAATTTTTTTTTTAGTAATGTAATTCTAGTTGAATATTTTGTATTGACTTGAAAATTGATAACTTGGTGCCCTATGAATAATCATTCTTTAATGAACTAAATAATTTGAATAGTTTTTTTGTTGAAGAATCTGGGCGTTTTAGTTTGTACTTTGTAATGTGTATTCCTACAGTGAATTTTTTCAACATTTTTTTTTTGTTTCCTAAAATGCATTTGCCTGCAGGCGCCAACACCCTTCTTCAATTTTTTTTTTTAGTAATGTAATTCTAGTTGAATATATTGTATTGACTTGAAAATTGATAACTTGGTGCCCTATGAATAATCATTCTTTAATGAACTAAATATTTTAAATAGTTTTTTTTGTTTAAGAATCTGGGCATTTTAGTATGTACTTTGTTATGTGTATTCCTACAGTTAAATTTTTTCAAAATTTTTTTTTGGTTTCTTAAAAAGCATTTGCCTGCGGGCGCCAAAACCCTACTTCAATTTTTTTTTTATGAGTTTACCTCTAGCCAAATTTTTTAAACATTGACAATCTGGTACCTCTTGAATAATCTTTAACTTTAATGAACTAAATATTTTAAATAGTTTTTTTTGTTTAAGAATCTGGGCGTTTTAGTTTGTACTTTGTAATGTGTAATCATACAGTTAATTTTTTCAAAATTTTTTTTTGGTTTCCTAAAATGCATTTGCCTGCGGGCGCCAACACCCTTCTTCAATTTTTTTTTTTAGTAATGTAATTCTAGTTGAATATTTTGTATTGACTTGAAAATTGATAAGTTGGTGCCCTATGAATAATCATTCTTTAATGAACTAAATAATTTGAATAGTTTTTTTGTTTAAGTTTCTGGGCATTTTAGTTTGTACTTTGTAATGTGTATTCCTACAGTTAATTTTTTCAAAATTTTTTTTTGGTTTCCTAAAATGCATTTGCCTGCGGGCGCCAACACCCTCCTTCAATTTTTTTTTTGTGATTTTACCGCAAGCCAATTTTTTTAAACATTGACAATCGGGTACCTCTTGAATAATCTTTAAAGAATGAACTAAATATTTTAAATAGTTTTTTTTGTTTAAGAATCTGGGTGTTTTAGTTTGTACTTTGTAATGTGTAATCATACAGTTAATTTTTTCAAAATTTTTTTTTGGTTTCTTAAAAAGCATTTGCCTGCGGGCGCCAAAACCCTACTTCAATTTTTTTTTTATGAGTTTACCTCTAGCCAAATTTTTTAAACATTGACAATCTGGTACCTCTTGAATAATCTTTAACTTTAATGAACTAAATATTTTAAATAGTTTTTTTTGTTTAAGAATCTGGGCGTTTTAGTTTGTACTTTGTAATGTGTAATCATACAGTTAATTTTTTCAAAATTTTTTTTTGGTTTCCTAAAATGCATTTGCCTGCGGGCGCCAACACCCTTCTTCAATTTTTTTTTTTAGTAATGTAATTCTAGTTGAATATTTTGTATTGACTTGAAAATTGATAAGTTGGTGCCCTATGAATAATCATTCTTTAATGAACTAAATAATTGGAATAGTTTTTTTGTTTAAGTTTCTGGGCATTTTAGTTTGTACTTTGTAATGTGTATTCCTACAGTGAATTTTTTCAACATTTTTTTTTGTTTCCTAGAATGCATTTGCCTGCAGGCGCCAACACCCTCCTTCAATTTTTTTTTTATGATTTAACCTCTATCCAAATATTTTAAACATTGACAATCTAGTACCTCTTGAATAATCCTTGTTTATTGAAATAAATAATTTAAATAGTTTTTTCTGTTTAATATTCTGGGCATTTTAGTTTGAACTTTGAAATGTATTTTTCTTCTGTAAAATTTTTCCAAATTTTTTTTTTGTTTCCTAAAATGCATTTGCCTGCGGGCGCCAACTCCCTCCTTTAATTTTTTTTTTAGGATTTAACCTTTAGCCAAATATTTTAAACATTGACAATCTGGTACCTTTTAAATAATCCTTGTTAAATGAAATAAATATTTTAAATATTTTTTTCTGTTTAATATTCTGGGAATTTTAGTTTGTACTTTGTAATGTGTATTCCTACAGTTAAATTTTTTCATATTTTTTTTTTTGGTTTCCTAAAAGGCAGTTGCCTTTATAAATATTGAATATTAGATATTGATTTTGTAGTTTTTTTGAATTATTCAATAATATTTGAATATGGAAATAGATATTTTTCATAGAATACCTACATAAATTAATTTTTATATTGGTATCGCCATTCGTATAATTAGTAGGGAATGTTGGTACATTTGGTTGGGTTTTTTAGTTTTTAATACATGATAAATTCAAAAATGTGTTCAAAATTTAAATTATTCAAAAATTAATTTGGCGGGAAATTTTCTTTTGTCAATGTTAATGTCGATGCTTTTTTGAGAATATAAATTTGATTTCAAGGCTTGGCTGCGTTGAATCTTGAAGACTTTAAGTCGATACGACCAATATTGAATGATTTACCTTTTCGATATAATAGGATTTTGAAAAACATATCAAACAATTTAAAAGGCTTGACTGCTTTGTATCTTAAAGACTTCAAGTCGATAAGACTAATATTGATGAAGTTAGGATTTCAAGTATTTTTAAGAAAACTATAAATCTAAAGTTCAATTTTTGGAACTCAGATCAGCTATGATAAATTCTCATTAAGTACCTACTTGAGCAAAAGTATTCAAATACTTTTTAATCACTTGAATACGCGTATTTTACATACTTTTCAAAACAGGTATCTGTATTTGAATACTCTTAAAAAGTATTTTTTCTAGTAAGTATTATATTAATTGTTAAACTAACATTCTAATAGATTATAGATTTAAATAATAATTTAACAACTGTGTTCCAGAATACAGAATATAATATATAGTGTATTATATATGGATACATTTACGACTTATGTTACACTTATAAGTTATAATATATTTACAAGACTTATATTTACTTATTTGATTTTCTTGTTTATTATAGTCAACAAATAATACCTTTTGGATAAATTAGGTATTTACATAGTTAATTTAAAATTATGTTAATAAATCATAACCAGTGTTATTACTTAATTGTTAACTGTTTTCAAAATTTACATTAACAGAAGTAATATTTAAAATAAAATTGTCAAAATTGTACTTCATTGTTAATGTAGTCGTTAAACGTCTGTGTTAAAATATTTCCTTTTTTATATGAAAAAAAAACATTTTATAGCCATATAGGTAGTATTCTTTAAACATTGTTAATTAATCAAAAGTTCATATTATATAATATCCAATGGATTTTATCCATTTATAACTTAGAATATAAATTTAAAACCATAATACGTGCAGTGCTACTCTACCTATGTTGTGTTAAAATAAATTAAATTATTTATCTAAGTAATCACTGTAGCTTATGAAAAAAACAGTCTGTTGTGGCATTGTTCATGTACAAAATGTATCTGAACCACTCAGAACACCCTGAAAAAAAATTCTTATGATGTGCCTGATAGTTATTAATTAATTTGAATGAGTCTTTTAAGATATCTTGTGACTGCAAATCTATTATTTCCATTTGAAGCTCAACATCAACATCTTCATAATCAATATTAAATGGATTGGCGAGTAGTTGAAAAACGCAACGTTTTACTTTACTGAACAGAATAGAAAATTAATATTATAATCCAAATACACTCGTCGTATCTACTCTAGGTATCTTATCGGTAACTGTCAAGGTATATCTACCATTATAAAATATGACTGATAGAAACGTTCAATTATATATTTTATACAATATGATTTTTTTGATATAATATTCGATTAAATTTCGTTGTCGTAGAATATAAAGCGGGCCACCGGTTGCCGACCACTGGTATAGTGTGTACTGAAAGAATTCAGATTTGTTTGTTTAATTAATATAGTATTAAAACAATTTTGTTAATTTAACACAAGAAATCGATAATATTTTTAATATTTTTAAAAAAAATTAACTTAAATTATAAACTTGCTGTATATTTTATTATGATAACTTCTAACAGTAATTCAAGAAAGATAATGTGTTTATTGGTGCAAATGTATGTTTTCTTGCCAATTATAAAAATATTGAGTGCTGAGTGGGTATAATATTACATATAAATAATAATGTTTATTTAGTAACAGTAAAAAACTGTATGAGGGATACATTTTCAATTCAGAATTAAATTAAAAGTGTAAAATTAAATGTTATACCCAAAATACGTATTATAAGACGTAACAACTAATAGTTATTAGGTTAAGTTGCGTTCGGTTGTATACGACTTAAGCAATTATTATATTAATTTATAACTTATTATTTTTAAGTTAGTATTGCTAACCTGTGGTTATAATTTATAAGCGGTAGTTATGTTTTTAGATATTTTAAATTAAGATTTTTGTATTTGTATTTTAGAAACGCTGGTATTTAATTTTTAAATAACCTAGGAATATTTAAAACATAATATTATTATATTATTCATATTATTATAATATAATATTTAAATATAATATATTATGAACCTACTGCCCTACTATTTCTAGACATTTACATGGCAATAGTAAAATTCTATTAAACCTATTAGGTACGTAAACAACATTTATTAATATGACAAATATTTAAAATTTCAAAAAAGGGGGACCCTCGTGTTAATACCCCTCACTTTGTTTTTTGGATAGCGCTGGGAGTCTTTGTGCACAAACGTCGGGACCTGGTGCACATTTCTGCACAAACGATGCACAAACGTTTGGCACATTAAAAATTTCAATTTTCTAAAAAGAGGGTGTCTCGTTTCAATGGTCCCCCCCCACTTTATTTTTTGGATAGCGCTGGGAGTTTTTGTGCACAAACTTCGGGACCTGGTGCACATTTCTGCACAAACGATGCACAAACGTTCGGCACATTCAAAAATCCAAATATTCAATGTGGGGGGCTACCGTTTCAATGCCCCCCCCCATTTTTTCAAAATCGCCATTTGGTATTAATCTGCAACTGATACACCGTAGTTATACAGGGATTCACAACGTTTTATAGTTACTACCACGTAAGATATTATACTAAAATATTAATGATCTAAAAATGATGTGCACGAAAATAAAGCAGCAATACTAGTCAATATTGAAATAATTAAAATCTAATAGACATTTGTATCATAATAATTTAATGAACAGATTTTGAGGTACGTACTTTGATTTATATTTTTAACGCATTATGTTTGAGTTGAATTACAATTGAGAAGTTAAAAATTCGGCGATATAAGTTAATAAAGCGTGACACTGTGACAGTTTTAATGAATATAATATTATTATTATTATGAAATGAATGACCTATTTATTTATTTTTAATTCAAATACATTTCCAAGCAATTATATTCTGAGAATTTTTCCAATCATATAATAAGCACAATTATATTAATTTGACCTTATATTTTACACCATAGAAAATATTAAAATTGTGTAATTTTAAACATTTTTTTGTTGAAATTTAATTTTTAAAAAATAATCATGAATAAACTGCAAATTAATTGAATAAAATAATTTATCTGGATAGTGTATCAACAACGTCGATAAATCTTTAAAAAAAATTTTCTGACAAATTAAAAACAGAGTATTTTCTATTTAAAAAAAAAATCAAAGTGCAATAAGAGCCCATTACTGGATGATACAATAGTATTTTCTCAAAATAACTGCAATATTATGAAAAAAAATATGCAAGCTTGAAGAGTAGAAATTATATGATTTTTATCATATGAGACAGCAAAGTCAGAACATATTAAGACTGCTCCAAAAATTAAATTATAAAGAAAAATGTCAGTCTTCATACGAGTGGATATTTATTTAATTTATAGAAACGTTATCACCATGACCCGGTACTATTGTGTATAGATAATTCCCGTAAACCATTATTTATTTTAAATAAATTGATAATTTTGAAACGTATATTTATTATTGTAATGTATTATTATAATTTTGTTAAAAAGTAATAATTGTAAGTGATTCACTGTTAATTATAGTTATTGATATTTGACTGACATGTGCCATGTAGTAATATAGCAACCGTTGAGATAGTGTTAAAAAAACAATTTCTCCAGGGTGTGCTAAAAATACGAATGTGGCTTATCGCGGCCACTTGCGAAAAGTAATAAATTATATCTTATATAGTATCTACTATCGGAGAGCAGTGCAATATAGTAAGTTTAGGTTTCACGTTAGGAAAATGCGTCATACTTATACATGGTGTTATACAGCTTAGCCTTGGAAACGCGAAGTAACAATATGACGTACATGTCCGAACCCCACAACGACATAGCAATTTTCACCATTTTTCTTTTAGTAAGTATTTACATGTTACTTTTTAAAATTTCTAATTTAATCTATGAAAACCATAGATTTAATATGCATGTATATAGACTCTGTGTTCCTCATATACCTACCTTACTATAGGTCCTAATGTCAATATTATTAATAATAATAATATTAATACGACAACAGAGTTGTAGACCATTTATGCCAATATAATGGTTTAGGTTCAGATTGTTCAGAACACTACAGTTTCGGTGGGAAATTATAGTACATACCTAGCCACCTAGATATATATTAATTCTGCTGATATCTTGGTGTACACATATAATTTAGCTAGGTACTCATCAAGGAATCATAACCTACGTTGTTTCTTATGTATCCGTGCATTTACATAGTAAACCCAATCAGATAGTGGGATTTAATTAGTTTCTCCGATGTAATGGTTTCTAAAACGATTATGTCGTTAAGAGTCATTAAGACAATAATATTGGTCTTTGAATAATTAATTTAATACCTACGATTTATTTTTTATGATTCAAAATAATGTTTTTTTTCACGATTTACATTGTAAAATGTATTTTTAGATAGGTACAATCTAAAATGTTATATCTGCATTCTGCAGTACTGCCAGTACTTACAAGTTACAAATCACTTATATAAAATAAAATTTTAAAAAATCCGAAAAATAGCATTTAAATTGGGTGGGCCATCATGCACGTTTTTGTATGGAACATTTAGTATTTTATTCCTAAGCTATTTGTAAGTTTTGTTAATTATATAAAACGAATAAAACATATGTTTAAAACAGTGTAAAATCCAAGTGAATGATGTGTTTTTTTTTATTTAAAGTGTTTTTTTTTCCTGTTCAAACCAAAAAATACACAAACTCTGCATATAACAGTTAACAGGTTAACAGAAAAATCAATATATTATTGAAAAAATACAGTGTCTCCTCTGGATTTTTAAAGATGGATGCCCTTGATAGATATACATATGTTATTTTTAAAATCCATTACAATATAAAACTTATAATATTTTAGACTTTAGTAATAAACTAATAACTGAACATTTTTGAAGATCTTATATGTACCCATTGATTCACCTTATAAGATAATATAAGTGTTAGGTACATAATATTATATGCAATTAAATAATTACAACCCGGATGATTGTAAATACGTAATGTACATAGCGTGTACCTATATGTGATTATCTGTGATGTATTTATATAATTTATGCTCAATTTGTGTAAACTGTAAATAATTACTCTATGCGGTATATTTTAGGTAATGATATTTGAATCACAGGTGGATTGAATGTATAATTATTCAGTAAATGCATTCCACTTCGTTCCCGTGTCCCAGTGTTCAACAGTAACGATAGTATGATACGCATTTTAATAACCATTTAGAATACCATTCCCGTATGCGACATATGTTGTCATTTGTCACATTGATAAATCGATTAATTAACGCTAATTAAACTGGTGTTAGACAGTGTTGACTTTTGGCTAAAAATGTTTATAATATTTATCATAATAATAATATTATATGCACTGAAAATATGAAATAAGACTTTAAAATCGTAAAATTAATAAATAATATAGGGAAATGTTCAAAAATAATATGTCACTAAAGAAATTCATATACATATTATTGGCAACATTTAAAAAATGTGTTTCCAACTGATTTGTAGATTACCTAACGATTAACCAAAAAAAAATGTGGATATACTATATATACAAATCCAAGTTCTAACTTTGACGCCTTTTATTGTCAACAAAAAAAAAAACATAATTATTACATTTCAAGAATTATCATGATGGTTATAAATATCTACGAAGATTTTATTTTATATTCTATGATTTAAGTAGGTGCTTAGGGGCGGATCTTCGATATTTTGATAGTGGTGGGAGGGGGGCACGTACAAATTGTATGATTTTAATTTTAATTAATAATACATACATATTGCATACTATTATTTGTAAACAATAATGGTTATAATAAATAATAATAATTAATATTATTCTTATTAAATTGATTTGTCATTTATATGATACTCGTCGTTACATAAAAGAATTGTCCATAGAAAATTGACAGGAGGGCAAGTGCTGTAGGTTAGACCTTAGACCTTAGTACATACTATTTACTAACACACAATATTTTTAAATCACTCAACTACTGATTAGGTCCTAACCTACCTACTAAACATACATAATATTACTTATACTATTAATCTGTATTCTGCAACCACATACATAAACACATACATAATTTTTCAAAAAATAATGAGTATAGTTTAATATTACTCTTCATTGCTTTTGATAAATAACTAAAAGTGCTAAATTTACCTGCCAGCATGGTTTAAAACATTCTGTAACTCATTTTTATACAAACATTTGTTCTCAAGTAGCAAGATTATACTTAGTCATTCAGAGATCACAGATGTTATGAATTATCGTGGTGGCATGGTAGTGGACTAGGGTTTAAATCAGATATTTTATAACTAATCTATTCTTATATTAGGGTGATTTACAACCAATAGTTTTTGAAACTACAATGCCCAAGTTAAGTCATATTTATTATTTTAAAGGTATAATTATTATAAAACATCTTTGGTAAAACCAAGGGAATTAATAATAGCTCTATAAATAAATATTGTAAAATTATAATTAAAATGCAATGTATAATACAGTATTAAAAGTTGTTCCCCGACGCGGCAACGCAGGCATGTACCTGTTTTGCCTTTATACTACGCCGTGTTACATAATATTATTTTTAATTTATTGTTAATACAAAAAATATTGACAAAAACCAATTCTATGTGAAAGTTTAGATAAATCAAGTTTGTATCCGACGTTAAAATTTGATTACCTACTGATAATTAGAAACTATTATCACATCATCAAAATCATTTTATGTACATTTATAAATTAATAATCTTAGATTTACAATCATTTTGTTAAATTTAACAACATTATTACAATAAAATATTTGTTATTAAATGGTTTGCTATAATATTATGCATTATTTTATTTGAACTGTTATCATAAACAATTAAGTTCGATTGTTATTTACAATTATTAACGTTGTTATAATTTAACAAATGTATACAAGAATACATAGGTATAAACAATATACAACAAGATTGGTCTTAATTATAAGTTATACATTTTTTCTTTAAATTTAAAATGGGGTGACCAATTTGGTTTTAAAAAAATGATATATAAAAATCTGTGGAGCAAGAGGTCCAAATAACCTCTATTCCAACCTCTTCGAACCTCCAAGTAACCCCTAGCTTTTCAAAGTTGAATTTCAGTCCAGTCCTATCCAGATTAGGGCAAGCCACCAAACAGCATAATTATGTGAAGGGACACGTTCGGCTTCAAAAGAAGTGCATAAGGGAAAAAATGCAGAACCGTTCACGATGATTGGAGAAGTAGTAAATTGTGATCAGTTCTAAGTCTACAAAATTATATAGACATATACAACAATCAAGCAACAAAAAACGTAATTTCAAAACAGATTCTTTTCTTATCCACTCAGAAATTTAAAAATCACTTATCTAACTGATAGTAATGTTTTTTTTAGTTATTAGTAGGTACTATTGTACTAATAACTATGTCATCTAATAGATTTTTTTAAATAACCTATTATTATGATAATATTAATACATTTTCCTATACATGTGAATTCACTATTTTCATACATCAACAATTTAATTGTATAGCTAAATGACTACACTACCGTAGAACAATTGCTAGAAAAACCATTAGAAGAAGAAATAGCAAGCTGTTAGCAATAAAATAATTAAAAAAAAACAATTGTTTTGAAAAAACTTTATTCAACTTAATCACAAGTTTAAGTGTTAAACAAATTAATGTGATTTTTGACATTGCTTGTCCTCCACGAGAGAGTCGATCTGGATTAAAACTGAATAGTTTTAGCCTTAAATTACTGTCAACATTCAGTTTATTTCTATATATATTTTTAAAAAAAATTCAAGTAGAAAAAGCACGTTGACACTCCACACAGATAAGTTGTCGAAAAGCCCATCAAGTTTCTCAGTGCAATTTTAGAGATTTCTGGATAGTCTTGCCGAACATTTAACCAGAATGGCACTAATGGTGTGTTTTTAAAAACCGATTTTAGAGTCTGATTAAATTAAAGTTTAATCAACGAATCTTCGTCACTTGCTTCACACCGTGTACGACAAAATGAGATAAAAATTACAAATAACAGGAACAAATTAATAATAAACTAGCTACATGGAATAAAACTACATTCAAATGTTCGCGATAGCGTTAATACATAATTGTACACTGTATAGTAGTGTAGTTAATGATTAAATATTATTATAACCAGAAATATTATTATAAAAAAAGGGCTAGGTTATAGGTATATAATAAAAATATAATATAATAATATTATATTTTAAGTATAGATAATATTTAATATTATATGGTTCACACTCCACGGCCCAGTACCACGCTGCAGCCCGCAGCCCATTGGTCGAGAACCGCTGCAGACTGTAATAAGGTATAATGAATACCTACTGTGGTTAAGTGGTTTAAATATCGTTTTCCAATGCACTTATGCACTACGCAAAGGTACCTTTAATAAATAACTATGTAGGTACCTGACTATGCTAATGCCAATTGCCAGGTTGCATAAGCAATCACTGAACATTTAATGAACCCATAGTGAGCAAATGGTCAATTTTTTATACAACCCCCGACATAACTATAGTTTATAATATAAAATGTGTCTATTTAAAAACTATCAAAGCAAGAACGCTGACCACAGATTAATCCGCGCAACGCTATCTGTACCTTAAAGAGCATTTCTAGTTAAATAAATGAAAGGTACAATTCTCAGTTCAAATAAATAGTAAACATTGTCCGCATGGAATCAAACAATGTGCAAACAGTTTGCTCTTATGTAGTGGAAAAAACCAAGGCATAAACGGAAAAGTAGTGTGCTATCTACTACTGCTACTTGATATTATTTTCTCAGCTGCATCGTATAACAAAAAACGTTCAGTATTTCAGTCATAGATATGTTTCAATGAGTCCTTGTAGTACATATTCACGATTCGATGTTTTTCCTTGCAGTGGAGAGAATGTCATGTATATAAATACCGAGTATAATATAAAGGTTGAAACTTAAAATAGGTTTATTACTGACGTTGTGAACTGTGAACTGTCTATGAAACTAAGGTATGGAATTTTGTTGGTAGAAATAAATTCATATCAGTAAATAAGAAGTGTAGTTTTCATCTTCAATCATTTAAAGAATTGGTAGACGGTACATTAGTTAGGTAGGTATACCATTAATACGTTGATTTTGGGAAAAATACGATAGGCACACCGTAGGTAATGATTTGTGGAAAAGACAGCTAGGTAGCTACCCTACCTCGTTTATACATTTTAATTTCTAAAGATGATATGTAAAGTAATGTATTACTATAGCGTAAACAAAATTCTATTAAATAAATTGAATCATATAGGTAATTAAAAAAATATGATTTAAAAAAAAAAGGGTATAAACTTAGTTGGTATGGTAACAATAACAAACGTAGGTACTAACGTAATTATATTAAGCATCAGTTTCTAGGGGGAACCTAGGTACTGTAACTAAAAATAGGTCAGAAAAAAATAACACGTACCTAGACCAAAAACATATTATCTATATTGAAAGAGTTACCTATATAAGTAAAAACATTTTATATCAAGTCATTTATCCTCCAAATAAAAAATATACCTATAGGTAGTTAAAACGGGCAAACGTAAATTGCGCCAACGAAGGGAAACAATTGTAAATTGCACCCAGTATTTTTCAGGTATAAATTTCTGTGTAGAAAATTGCGCCCAATAGAAATATTATTTTTATGATAGCGTCATTTAGCGACTCAATACACTTTGTTTCACGGTCTTAGATTGTGCTTAGCTTTGTTTCACCCGAAGACAACTCACGTTTTAATTTTGAAAATTTATACGTTTGGTAGATTATAACATCATTTTCTTTCTGGCTAAATCCTGTATGTATAATATCCATGTTTCACTGTTGCACGCAAACGGCTTACTAAAATATTACCTATACGTAAAGTCGTTGTATACGCATAAAGGCATTGATATCGTTAATATCATAATTCATAACGATTATAGCGATAAACGTTCGGCTTATCCACCAATAAATGAACAACAATATTTTTAAAATACACATAATAATTAATAGGTATCGATGAATTCAAAGTCACTTAGATACTTTAGGCGCAATTTACTATACCCATTTTAGATCCCGAAAAATCCAGGACGCAATTTACTATACCTATTTTAGAAACCAAAAAATCACGGGCTCAATTTACTACCTATAGTATTTTTACTACCTATTTAATGTGGGCGCAATTTACAAGCGCCCAGTTAAAACATCATATTATATCATATTTTAATAATTAATAAACATGAAATCAAAACTTTAGAATATATACAGAGTACTAATGACCTGCACGGGCCGGGCCGGATTCTATACAATGCAAGACGGGCCTCTTTAGGACAGAAGTTACGATCCGGGCCGGCCCAGACTTTTCTTAAATCAAATCCGGGCCGGACTATTTTTTGGATTTAGTATTTTTTATGTTCAACGTGTTGGTGCAATCTTGAATTCGACCTTTGAAAGTTATGTAAATTAAAACAGTTACTTAGTGTTGGTACCTACTACCTACTACCTAAACTATTTTATCATTTTTAAAAAAAAATTCTTTCAGATACATCCTAACTGGGCTGTTTTAGAAAAAATATGGACCAAACATTGCTGGGCTTACTCGCCTAAAACCATTGATTAAATATACATAGATAGCCCACGTCAATGGGCAAAATGGAAACTAGTTAATTAATAGAACAATATCTCAATAGATGGCGTGTAGTGTCACGATTGGAAATTAAACTATTATTATTGACATAAAATAGTAAATACTAAAAATAGATAGTAACGCCGACAATCGTCGCCAGTTCAGAGTCCACTGTTCGTTCTTGGATATTTGAGATAAGAAATAATCTAATATCGTATAGCATAATATGTGATCATGCAATTAATTTGTCATCGGTCCTAGAGATCAAAATGTTATGGATTCATAATTGTTGTAATTAAATGTATTGCTTTAATAAGTTATCATCGTATTTTTATAATTTCAATTTTAATTTGAAGGAAATAAAGTTTATTATAGATACATATTTAATATTAAATATTTTATATTATATCATATAGTTTTAAGCTGACCGTTATATATTTCATTAAGATAGGTTTCGCATTAAATTACAAAGTAAATAATTTACATAATATTTATTTCACTTATTTCGTAAAATTCCAGCTGAAGACAATTAATCATTGCACATTCATTTAAATTGATATAATATATTGTAACCTTACACATTAATTATTTAGACATTCTACTTTTTAATAAACTTATTATAAATAATATTATAACTTAATATAAATATATAAAAATTAGTAGCTAATCTTAAAAAAAAATCATTTAATTCTTATAGGTAGTATTACAATATTTGTATAACTATTTTTTTTATAGATACATTTTGTACATTCAATAACAATCCCAATATTACAGAATAAAAAAAAACTTAAGTGATGAATATGAGTTTATATATTATGGACAAAGTATATTATACAAATAATACAAGAAGTCTAAACCATGAATGTTCTTACTTACAATCATCATAATATAATTTTATTTAATATAATATTTTAAATACTATTAAGAATTTTTAATTTTTTTTTTGATTTTTCACTTCTAACATGTTTTAAATTTTTTGAACACCAATTAAAATTTCTAAAAAGTTTACAAATTATCAAATGCTTAATTAAAAATTCTAGATGTGGAATACAATCTTCTTCAATACTAAGTACTATGTAATGTGTATTCATACGTTTAATTTTTGGTATTGACTTGAAAATTGATAACTTGGTGCCCCATGAATAATCATTCTTCAATGACCTAAATATTTTAAATAGTTTATTCTGTATAAGATTTGGTAAGGACATTTTAGTTTGAACTTCGTAATGTGTGTTTTTACTGTAAATTTTTTTCTAAATTTTTTTTTTTTTTCTAAACTTGATTTGCCTTCGGGCGCCAACACCTACCTTCAATTTTTTTTTAGTACTGTAACTCTAGTTGAATATTTTGTATTGACTGGTAAATTGATAACTTGGTGCCCCATGAATAATCATTCTTTAATGAACTAAATATTTTGAATAGTTTTTTCTAATTTTTTTTCCAAATTTAATTTTGTTTTCTAAAATATATTTGCCTGCGGGCGCCAAAACCTCCCTTCAATTTTTTTTTTTTTTTTTTAACTCTAGCCAAATTATTTAAACATTGTCAATCTGGTACCCTTTGTAGAATTCTTTAATGAACTAAATATTTTGAATAGTTTTTTTTGTTTAAGATTCTGGGCATTTTAGTTTGTACTATGTAATGTGTATTCATACGTTAAATTTTTTGTATTGACTTGAAAATTGATAACTTTGGTGCCCCATGAATAATCATTCTTCAATGAACTAAATATTTTGAATAGTTTTTTCTAAATTTTTTTCTAAATTTTTTTTTTGTTTTCTAAAATCGATTACCCTTTGAATAATTCTTTAATGAACTAAATATTTTGAATAGTTTTTTCTGTTTAAGATTCTGGGCATTTTAGTTTGTACTATGTAATGTGTATTCATACGTTAAATTTTTTGTATTGACTTGAAAATTGATAACTTGGTGCCCCATGAATAATCATTCTTCAATGACCTAAATATTTTAAATAGTTTTTTATGTTTAAGATTTGGTAAGGACATTTTAGTTTGAACTTCGTAATGTGTGTTTCTACTGTAAATTTTTTTCTAAATTTTTTTTTTTTTTCTAAACTTGATTTGCCTTTGGGCGCCAACACCTACCTTCAATTTTTTTTTAGTACTGTAACTCTAGTTGAATATTTTGTATTGACTTGAAAATTGATAACTTGGTGCCCCATGAATAATAATTCTTTAATGAACTTAATATTTTGAATAGTTTTTTCTAATTTTTTTTCCAAATTTAATTTTGTTTTCTAAAATCTATTTGCCTGCGGGCGCCAAAACCTCCCTTCAATTTTTTTTTTTTTTTTTAACTCTAGCCAAATTATTTAAACATTGTCAATCTGGTACCCTTTGTAGAATTCTTTAATGAACTAAATATTTTGAATAGTTTTTTCTGTTTAATAGATTCTGGGCATTTTAGTTTGTAGTATGTAATGTGTATTCATACGTTAAATTTTTTGTATTGACTTGAAAATTGATAACATTGGTGCCCCATGAATAATCATTCTTCAATGAACTAAATATTTTGAATAGTTTTTTCTAAATTTTTTTCTAAATTTTTTTTTTGTTTTCTAAAATCGATTACCCTTTGAATAATTCTTTAATGAACTAAATATTTTGAATAGTTTTTTCTGTTTAAGATTCTGGGCATTTTAGTTTGTACTATGAAATGTGTATTCATACGTTAAATTTTTTGTATTGACTTGAAAATTGATAACTTGGTGCCCCATGAATAATCATTCTTCAATGACCTACATATTTGGAATAGTTTTTTCTGTTTAAGATTTGGTAACGACTTTTTAGTTTGAACTTCGTAATTTGTGTTTCTACTGTAAATTTTTTTCCAAATTTTTTTTTTGTTTTCTAAAATCGATTTGCTTGCGGGCGCCAACACCTCTTTTCAATTTTTTTTTTAGTACTGTAACTCTAGTTGAATATTTTGTACTGACTGGTAAATTGATAACTTGGTGCCCCATGAATAATCATTCTTTAATGAACTTAATATTTTGAATAGTTTTTTCTAAATTTTTTTCTAAATTTTTTTTTTGTTTTATAAAATCGATTACCCTTTGAATAAACCTTTAATGAACTAAATATTTTGAATAGTTTTTTCTGTTTAAGATTCTGGGCATTTTGGTTTGTACTATGTAATGTGTATTCATACGTTAAATTTTTTGTATTGACTTGAAAATTGATAACTTGGTGCCCTATGAATAATCATTCTTCAATGACCTAAATATTTTGAATAGTTTTTTCTGTTTAAGATTTGGTAAGGACATTTTAGTTTGAACTTCGTAATGCGTGTTTCTACTGTAAATTTTTTTCTAAATTTTTTTTTTTGTTTTCTAAAATCGATTTGCCTGTGGGCGCCAACACCTCGCTTCAATTTTTTTTTAGTACTGTAACTCTAGTTGAATATTTTGTATTGACTTGAAAATTGATAACTTGGTGCCCCATGAATAATCATTCTTTAATGAACTAAATATTTTGAATAGTTTTTTCTAAATTTATTTGAAAATTTTTTTTTTGTTTTCTAAAATCGATTTGCCTGCGGGCGCTAACACCTCCCTTCATTTTTTTTTTTATGATTCTAACTCTAGCCAAATTTTTTAAACATTGACAATCTGTTACCCTTTGAATAATTCTTTAATGAACTAAATATTTTGAATAGTTTTGTCTGTTTAAGATTCTGGGAATTTTAGTATGTACTTTGTAATGAGTATTCATACAGTAAAATTTTTTGTATTGACTTGAAAATTGATAACATGGTGCCCCATGTATAATCATTCTTCAATGAACTAAATATTTTGAATAGTTTTTTCTAAATTTTTTTTTTGTTTTCTAAAATTGATTTGCCTGCGGGCGCCAACACCTCCCTTCAATTTTTTTTTTAGTACTGTAACTCTAGTTGAATATTTTGTATTGACTTGAAAATTGATAACTTGGTGCCACATGAATAATAATTCTTTAATGAACTTAATATTTTGAATAGTTTTTTCTAAATTTTTTTCCAAATTTTTTTTTGTTTTCTAAAATCGATTTGCCTGTGGGCGCCACAACACCTCCCTTCAATTTTTTTTTTAGTACTGTAACTCTAGTTGAATATTTTGTATTGACTTGAAAGTTGATAACTTGGTGCCCCATGAATAATCATTCTTCAATGAACTAAATATTTTGAATAGTTTTTTCTGTTTAAGATTTGGTTAGGACATTTTAGTTTGAACTTCGTAATGTGTGTTTCTAATGTAAATTTTTTTCCAAATTTTTTTTTTTTCTAAAATATATTTGCTTGCGGGTGCCAACACCTCCCTTCATTTTTTTTATTATGATTTTAACTCTAGCCAAATTTTTTAAACATTGACAATCTGTTACCCTTTGAATAATTCTTTAATGAACTAAATATTTTTAATAGTTTTTTGTGTTTAAGTATCTGGGAATTTTAGTTTGTACTATGTAATGTGTATTCATACGTTAAATTTTAGACGCTTATAAAAATTTAATTTAAGTTTCTTGTAGACATTTTTTTTTTTTGATAAAGGTAGACAAACTTATGAGTAATCTTATATTACATTTTAAAGCCTTAGGTTTAAAAAGAAAAATTTTTATGAATTCTAAACTCAAAATAATTTGCTAATTTTCGTAATTTTTCCGTATTTTGTCAAAATTTGAACTTTAAATGCTTATAAATAAAAACTGTGACTAAGGATTTTTAATTTTTTTTATCTGCCTTTGAAACAATAACCTAAGAGCCTTCTATTAAATTTTCAAGCTTTTTTACTCAACAGATAAAATTTTATTGATATTTATAGAAAAAAAAAAACTAAAAAAATTGAAAACTGACAATGTCCGTAAACAGCTCAAAAAGAGTCAAAATATTTTCAAAATTGTATGGTGTATAGACAATGCTAATATAAACATTCAGTCAAAATGTCATGTCCCTACGGTCATTTGTTTTAGAGTATTAGAGAGTTATAGATTTTCTTGAAAACAGATTTTGCGTAAAAATTCCCATTTTTCCTTAATTTTTCTTTTGTTTTTCATGTCGCTTTTTTTAACTACTGGAAAATTTCAGATTCTGAGCGAAGCGATGAATGTATTGATTCTACAATGATGTGTGTTTTTTTTTTATTTTTTTTTATTTTTTTTTTTGTTTTCTAAAATCGATTTGCCTGCGGGCGAATAATAATTCTTTAATGAACTAAATATTTTGAATAGTTTTTTCTAAACTTTTTTTGAATTTCATACGTGTATGAACTGTTATTAAATAAGTTATTTATTTTTATTGTCATTGATTAAACGTTTATCATCGGTGGGAGGAAAGTCAATAAAAATTATGGCAAAAAGAATAATGGCTATATTATTTATACCAGAAATATTATGTGAATATTCATATAGTGGTCGTGGTAACAAAAAACGACCATTTGAGAAATTGCTTCTAAATAAAATTATTTTTGGTAAGTTAAACTTAAATAACAATATAGTAATTTTGATTTTGTATTAATTAATTAATTTTTAGAATTTTAATTTTTTAGATTCTGTCCTTACAATCAAAAAATTTGACAATCCTGATAACGCAGCCAATGAAATTGAACAGGTTATTAAGTACGTTCTTGTTCAAACTCCATTTAAAATTAAAGATAAGGCGGGAAAATAATATTTAAATAATCCTAAATATATTATTATAGTGTACAGAATTTCTTAATAATAATTTCTGTATACTTATTAATACTGATATTATAATTTAAAATGAAATTTTAAAAACAATAGGTATTAGGTAAACGTTATAAATAACAATCATAATATACACTATACCTATTTGAAAGATTAATTACTTAACAAATGTATAACATAAACGTTAAATTCTTTTTTATATTAATAACTACGCTAAGTATAAAATCATTTACATAACCAGTTATTTACATTCTATTTAATTTTTACACTAATAATTTGTTTAAATATAATGTGGTTTCATACATGATTTTTTTATGGTTATGAAGTTATATGATACACATTTATTTTGTTAATTTTATATTTTAATATTTTGCAAATTTTTTTAATATTGTATAATCACAAGATTTGTATTTCTTGCAATTTTTTTATTATTTACTTTGCTATTGTTTTAATCAATTGTAGATGTTATTCACTTTTCCATTTGTTACATTATGATAATTTAATAGTATTAATAATCATTTACATAACCAGTGAATTACATTCTATTTAATTTTTACACTAATAATTTGTTTAAAAATAATGTGGTTTCATAGGTACATGATTTTTTTATGGTTATGAAGTTATATGATACACATTTATTTTGTTAATTTTATATTTTAATATTTTGAAAATTTTTTTAATATTGTATAATCACAAGATTTGTATTTCTTGCAATTTTTTTATTATTTACTTTGCTTGTTCTAATAAACTGTGGATAATATTCACTTTTTCATTTGTTATATGATAAATATAGTATTTTAATTAATTTTGCAATTATCATTATTTACCTCTAGTTAAGTCTTTTCTATACCTACTTATAAGGCTATAACCTCATTTTATAAATAAAACTTGTAATAATAATTCTGATTGAACTATTTATACTATTCAATTAAAGGTAAACAAACATTAAATGTATGTCATTTAATCTATATTTAATGGTTGAGTTAAGCTAGAATATAAAATATATTAAGGTTCAATTAACATAATATTTATTCAATTATACAAAGTTCAATTAATATCCAATACCAATTAAGAAATGATCATATCGAGGTCAAATAAATCTTGAAGAAATGGTTTTAACAGGTTAAATAAATATTTATTTTATGACACTCAACCAACATCGTAGATAAAGTGTTCATTCGATCTATTTTTTTGGTCCAAATAAGATTTATGCGAGCTTTATTTCATCTTAAAACGATCACTACTCAATCAAAACTTAACGTTCATTTAACTATAAACATTTAAATAACGACATTAATTTAAAGTTAATTAAAAGTTGGCATGTTATGTGGGATATTAGTAATTATATTTCAATATGTACCTATGAAATATACGAATAAATGTTAGCTTATTCTATGTCTGATTCATAAAAATAAATTAACTCCCTATTCAAACCATTCATATTGAAGCAGATACTGACTATTGAGTATACTTCATTAAAAGTTACAAGTTTACAAATCTCAAGAGTTGTTATTATTTAATATCGTCTATTTGCCATTTGGGACTTTGGTAAGCACATAATATATATATACATATATTATATTATCTGTGTTGGTAAATGTATTACAACGACACAATATTAATATTATATTTTATATTATTGTATTAAATAATATTATAGGTACCTAATAAGTTGTAGTACTGACCTGGTACTGATCTAATCACTAAAACCCGAACCCGGGAAACGGAACGTTAAACAACAACAAAGACGCAGATCAGCTGATTGTGTTAACGTTTACCTATGATCTGAAGTCTAAACCTAGGAAACGAGCTAGTAACCGACTTGATGTTATAACCTTGTTTACCCGTAAACGGTACTGCCATATAGGCGGGGTACGGGACGCGAGGTCGGCTACTCGGCTCGTTTACTTTAATAGTTTTCTGTCATGAGTGTCATGGCGTCATAGAACATTTTGTTGCTAAACCTTAACGGCTTATTGCTCAACGTGTTTTCTTAACTCGCTTCGATAATCGACGCCAGTGAATCACGGTTCAATATTATCACGTACCTACTCTATAAATTGTTATTCGTGTACTCACATTGTTAATTGTTATAATAGTGCGTACTGATGTCGGTAATTTGGAATTCAATGCATTTAATTTTAATATAATCGTTTGATTGACATTTACTTTTGTTTACAATATTCAATATGACGTGGTCGGTTATTCACTTCTCTAAAGATAATGGAGTAGAGGTAGTACCTAGCACATGGTTTAAAGATGATACATGTGCTTGGCCTAAGACCCATGTGAAACGTTTTATTAAAAACCAATGTATACCTAAGACTATAGAGTTCGAGTGGTTCAAAGCTAGGGCATTGTCTACAAATATTTGTAAGCTTATATTTTTTTTAGAAAATAATAACTACATTGTATAATAATATCGTTATATATAATATAATCGTTTCTTGTTGCTCGAACGAAATGCAAAAAAGAATTGATCACTTCGGATTTATCATCTACTGAAGATGACAATTATTCTAAAATAAAAAATACAAATAATGGAAAAAAATCAAAATCTGGTAATAATTGCAGTAATAACAAAAAAACGGGATATGGCGCTGACAAATCAGGTAAGATGGTTATATTATGTATAGTATACCTTCTTTAATAATTTAATTAATATTGGAAAAAAATTTTATTATTAATAGTACTTTATACAATTATTAACTTATGTTTATAAAATGTGTATTATTTTTATTTTATTTTTGTAGACATTGAAACTGATAGCGATGACAATAATTATGAATTACCAGCTTATGATTCTGGTAAGTAAATACAGTAGAACCTCGATTATACGAACCCTCTATTATCCGAACTATAATTAGCGTATACGAACGTTCTGTTATCCGAACATGAAAATTCGTATCGGACAGGTATTGATAATTATGTCAAAAAATATAATAAATAAAATAAATTTAATGTATTTAATTATGTATGTATGTATGTACCTAATGTATTTCTAATAATTTAATGTATTTCTGATAATGTAATGTAATATGTAATGTAATTCTAATAAAATATTAATAATAATAATAAATATTTAATTATACAAATAATAAATAATTAATACATAATATTATAAACATTTTTTATTTTATATTTCCAATATCCGAACTAGGTGCGGTCCCAATTAGTTCGAATAATCGAGGTTCTACTGTATATATAATTATAATAACTATACCTACCTAAAATGTATTGTACTTCAAAATTGATAAAAATCTTTATTGTAGGTGATAATAATTCCAGTTCAAATAACATTAATTCTCTGTCTAAGAAATGTAAGTTTTCAATGATTTATTAATATAGTATATTTAATTTTATGTTCTCTATATTCATTTCTAATGACTCATATTTTTTTACAGCTTGTGTTGATGATATGCTCATTACTCCATCAAAAAATATACGAACATTAGTCAAATCACCATCAAAAACTCCAGTTTTTGAATCTAGTATGTACCTACCTATAATATATTATTATATATATAATACTATTTTATTCTAATCATGTTTTTGGGGGAATTATGTAATATACTTGTAGAATATTAGTTACTTGAATAATTTCATTAGTTGTCCAAACTGTTTCACAAAAAAAAATTTTAATTATATTTCCGTTTACAGTTGATGATAATTTCTGCATGGTGAAAAATGTGTCACCTTATAGAAGAAATAAACATTTTGTAAATGTAAATATATTTTTACTATAGATATAATTACTGTATTATAATAATATACATACTTATAGTACTATATGGAAGGTTTAATATTTTATGACATTAAACTTTATTTTATTTTGTTTATTACATTTTAGACTAAACAGTTAGCTGGACTTGGCGGAAAAAGTATCAAAGTCATGGTCAAAAGAATCATGAGATATTTGTTCACTGACAACATCTTAGCCTTATATTCTTTTAATGGCAGAGCAAATAAAAAAAAATGTTTTGCAAATCTATCCATTTCAAAAGTTATATTCAGTAAGTTATATATGTTGTAAATATATTATTTATTTTTACGTAATATGCACTCATAAATTCTTCTATTACTTCTCTTTATCTATTATATTATAATATTATGAATAACTGGTAGTATATAATATAACTAAGAATTTGTTATACTCTTAAAGTCTTCTATAACAGCTACCTTTTTAAATTAATAACTTTCATTATATATTTTAGTCAATAAGTTATTTATGGAAGTTAATAATTACTAATATTCACATACAAAATGTTTAATTCCAAAACAACTATTTTAATAATGCTATAACTATGATTTAATACTTTTTCTTTGATATATTTCCTATATATTTGATATATTTAATTATCTAAAATAATAATTATACATATAAATGTAATATATGCCGGTCTATATTATTATTTGCATATGACATATTCGACTTTAGATAACGTGGGAAATGTTATAGATAAAGTTAGTAAAATTAAAACAAATAAATAAATATGATACTTAAGATAACTAGTCAACTATTTAAAAACAAGTAATAAAATATATAAAATGTTAGTATGGTAGGTTATAGTAGGTATAGTAAATTATAATAACATCAATACTAATAGCAATAAAAATCACAGACGAGTATTTAGTTCTTCAAGCCATTTTATAGCTGTTGGTCCACCCTCGTGTAGTTTTGTTAATCCTTTTTTGAACATTGTAATGGGACACGACTCAACCATATGTTTGATTGTCTGCGTTTCTCCACATTCGCAAAGTGGAGAGTCTACCATTCCCCATTTGTGAAGTAGGTAGTTGCATCTTCCTTGTTCCGTTCTTATTCGATTAAGCGTTGTCCATGTAGCCCTTGTGCCATCCCAGCCAGGGACTTTTTTAAATGGTTCTTTGATCAGGTCTTTATTACGGGGTTCTGACTGTTCCCAGCGTCTCGTCCATAGGTACTCAACTGATTCGTTTTGAGTTTCTGCATGCCATATGGGAGCTCTAGACTTAAGGCGTAATGGCGGATGTTCGAGGATGTCAATTTGTAGTGGCAAAACTGGTAGCAGGCTTTTTAGCTTATGTAATATCTTTGTGGTGTGTGATAGTCTCCTTAAGTCTGGGGGGGCTATATTCGAAAGGGTGGGTAACCATATTGTCTGAGTGGACCTGACTGTACCTGATATGATACGCATGGTATGGTTTAGTTGTACGTCAATTTTAGCGCAATGAGCGCTTCTAGCCCACACGGGTGCACAGTATTCGGCTACGCTATAAACCAGCGCTAGTGCTGTAGTCCGGAGTACATTGTTGTGGCAGCCCCAGGTGGTGCTAGCTAACTTAGCAATAATGTTGTTGCGTGATTTTAGTTTATTTTTCGTTCCCTCCAGGTGTTGGTTATATGTTAGGGTCCTATCAAATTTCAGACCGAGGTATTTGGGACATTCTTCTGATACAATATTTTCCCCATCAATTTGTATCTTAAATTCTCTGTTCCGGTCTATATGAGTTTAATGGATGGAATATGAATATGTGTTTAATATATTATAATAATATGCCTTCTACCATTAAAATGCAATCATTAATTTTTGTTTTTATAATTATTATTGTTATTTGTTTTATTGTCCAGGTGCTGTTAAATCAATTAAACGATTGAATAATGAATCATCGACCGATGAAATTGAAAAATACATTAAGTATTATCTCATTCAAGCACCATTCTACATAAAAAAGAAAAAAGAAATGTTTCATTGAATATGAATATCATTTAATTTTGTAATTATTATGTACAATATAATATAGCTAGGCTAGGTTTGCCTTTTAGTTATATCATATTTCAACTATATACAGTGTGTTTCACTCGAATGGTAACACGAAATATTTCCGTTCAGTGACCTTGGATTGAATTGGGGATTTTTCGAGGAGCTAGGGAATACTAAAATACACATTTTGTGAACATTTTCGAATTTTTAATTCTTTTATTGTGCGCATGCGCAATAAAACTTACATTTTTTTTAAATGGAAACACCTATTTTCAACACCAGATTTCGATAGAACTATTTTTTTTAAGCAACTTTGATAAACAAACTTTTTTCCTATCTCAAAAATTGACTGAATTACAGCCATCCCAAGTTGAAACAAAAAAAATTGTTGTTAAATTTTCAATGTTCTGTATTTTGTCATTTTATTATTATTTTTGGTTGGAAGCAAGATAAACGGAAGGGCATGCGTTTATAGGTTATTTGAATAAAGTTAAACATTTTATTTTTATAATTAAGTTTAAATTAAATTTGAATTATTTTTAAACATATTATTACAAATATAATAATACACAATACAATAAGAATTATTTTGAAATAATTAATTACCACCAATTAACCTTCGGCATTTAAAACAAAATATCACCGAAGCATGCACAAGACTGACCAAGGAACAAATAACGGCAGCTTCTCAAGACGAAGTCAAGCGCTGCTTACAATCATGTTTACTTAACAACGGGGAAAACTTTGAACAATTTATAAGGTGATTTGTATTATTTGTAATAATATGTTTAAAAATAATTTAAAATAAATTTAAACTTAATTATAAAAATGAAATGTTTAACTTTATTTAAATAACCTATAAACGCATGCCATTCCATTTATCTTGCTTCCGACCAAAAATAATAATAAAATGACAAAATACAGAACATTGAAAATTTAACAACAATTTTTTTTGTTTCAACTTGGGATGGCTGTAATTCAGTCACTTTTTGAGATAGGAAAAAAGTTTGTTTATCAAAGTTGCTTAAAAAAATAGTTCTATCGAAATCTGGTGTAGAAAATAGGTGTTTTCGTTAAAAAAAATGTAAGTTTCATTGCGCATGCGCACAATAAAAGAATTAAAAATTCGAAAATGATCACAAAATGTGTATTTTAGTATTCCCTAGCTCCTAGAAAAATCCCCAATTCAATCCAAGGTCACTGAACGGAAATATTTTGTGTTACCATTCGAGTGAAACACACTGTATATACTATTATATTATATTCTAAATAAATGTATAGGTACATAATGTTTTTACTATTATTATATTGTTATAGGGCCTAACAATATATGTTGAATATGTAATACATTAAATATTTTGAATATTTTTGAAATAATAAAGATAAATTTTATGCAATTATTAAGTTTACATTTTAATTATTAAATATTCTATTAATTAATTGTATAAAAATTGCTGTAAATATACCTATATAATTATTTTTTAGAATATTTTAGTTAAAAACCGACGATCTGCTCAATATTCGACAAACATTTATCAGAGGTTACAAAAGTTATATGAATGGTTGATTGGTGTTAAAAGAATATCTATTCAATATTAAACAATATTAAGGAATGTTTAAAGAGTACTTAACGAACCTTGACGATTAAAGGTTTTTTAAACCTTTAAGTATAATATATACTTATTTCATATTGAGTTCCATGTCATTTCATATTTATAGTGTGTTAAATTAACATTAATTTAGTTGATATCCAATTGGTTGGCAATACTTATTCAGGGTTAAACATTGACTTGCCTACTTTGATTTTATGTTAATTTAATATTTGCATGATATGTGGGAGCTATCTATGATCATTTGATTTAAAGTTACACCAAAAACTAAAATCGATTTTGTTAAAACGTGATATGATTGGTAGGTTAAATTTCTATTTTATAATAGATCAATAGCCAATAGATTACCTATAAATCACATTTTTTTATTTAAATCCCGGTAGTCGAGTTTTGGACAAGTACCTACATAGGTAACTTATAATAATTCATATTGTAATTTAATTAGGTACCAAAAAAATATGACTTCTCAAACAGAGAAGTGTCTAGAGGAACTGGTGGGATAATGTATTTGAATAATACAATGTCTATAAACTTGCGGACCAGTTTCGCACAGTTAAATTTGGCATGCGAACTATAACTGAAATAGATAACCAGAATAGGTACATTGCTGATCACAAAGTACTTTCTGTAAAAGTACATACGATTTAATATTTATCAATAGACTGTATAGATAGGTACTTAGTATAATATAAAGTTCTATGGATTTATCATAGTAAATAATATATTTTATAATATCTATGGCAATCGTCAATTGTCGACATTCGTCGGCGACGATAAACAATTTTAATAATTTCAGTGAACAAATAAGTAATAAGCCATCAATATAGTCATATAGACCGACAGTTATGAGCCGTATACATTATAATGTAAGTTTTAACACAAACTCACACATTTCGTTATGATCAGGTATTCAGGTTATTTTCATTACATATTTTGATACTTTCAAGTTTCAGTTCAGAGCGAGATGAAGATGGATAAAGATAGTTTCTTCGGCGACGGCAGCACTCTAGCTAGGTTTCACCGGAAGAGTCGATGCTTACGCGTAAGTTTGTTTTCATATTATTACTATTTTACATTTACTTTTTAGGCTTAAACTAAATATTTATTGCCACGGACAATCTGTTAACTGGGTTACGTAGAAGCATTTATAAGTTTAATCCCAAAAGCGCAATGTATAAAATACGCGAGACTGTCTTCGTTAGGTTAGTTAAGTTTAATACGCAACTTTTTGCATGTTATACTATACGCCGGGTATCAACTTAGGTTTGCGCGAAATATTTAAAACAATATAATGTTATTAATCTTTATATTTTATATTTTTATATTCATAAATACATTATACACCCCATATATTTTATTAGCATACTTACAGCTTTTTTAGTGTAGTTTATACCCTATAGATGGCTATAGATATAGGTATTAAATGTCTTGCAATTATATATTTACTATAATTATTAATTTCATTATAATATAATATAACAATACACTTTAAATTAAATTAGTTGTTATCAAGACAGACAGTCTTAAAACAAATTCTTTTCTGGACGTTTTCAAAACGAATTATGTTTAAAAAAAATTGCACAGTTATCGTAGCAGTAGTCAGTTGCTAGATCAACCCGTGTGGCCGCGTGACATAAAATAGGAATTATACTTGTTTTTTTAAATAATTTTTTCGAAAAATATATGTACCATGTATAGCTCATGCAATTATGAATTTATAGTTAATAGAAATGCGGATGTTTATACTTCATAGATATTTTTTTAGTTAATAATCATGTGAATAATTTGATTAAACAATAAGGTACTTACCTACTCATCACTAGTATCAATTTTATTATATTACGTGTAAAATCACCAAATTTAAAAACATAAAATAAAATATAAAATAATGTTGTAGTAAAAGCTGGAAACTGTAGTTTATTCTAATTTATAATCCAATTAATGTAACCGAGAATGTAACTATTAAATTCATCATTGAATGATTATTCAGAGATCACTTTGGGATAAATGCCAAACGTATAAATGTAAATGTAAATTAAAAATAATTAAAAAACATTTTGTAAAAGGAACAAGATCACTGCTAATATTTAAGTTTTAATTATTATTAACAAATAAATACAAATAATAGATATTTTAATAGCTTTTTACTATTAACATGTTCAGTGTAAATATAGTTTCTGATCGACTTACCTATAAATAAGTACCTTCTATAAAATAATTGTTCATATCAAGTAATCAATGCAAGGATTCTCATAAATTGATCTGACAGCAGCCTTAAAACACCAAAAATATATTTACACAGACCACAAGAAAAAATAATTGAAAATATTAAAAAAATAAAGAACACATCATTATAAAATTAATACAGTCATCGATCCGCTCAGAATCTAAAATTATAGACTTAGAGTTTTAGAAATCTAGTTGGTATTATGGTATTTGATGAATTTACTGTATACGTTTATGGCTTTATGAACTCTAAAATCCAGGAATCACATTTTTATTTAATAATTCATAAAATACAATATACTCTTATAAAAAAATTCTTGTGCTTCTGATATCTATTCACCACCTTAATCAATAATTAAATTGATAAACTAAAATAATAATTTAAATAATACCTATATCATATTATTATAATTCAAATTCAAAATTATAAACTATTTTGGTTTTATTGTCATATCAAATTTCAATGAACAAATTGGTCCTTAACACGGAAGTCTTTGATATAAAAAGTTGCATTATATTATATCCGTGGATTCATCATATTGACGTACCTAGTATAATATCTATCGTCTATTTATTTAATCTATGGCAAATCTCAAAGTCGTTGCAGAAGACACAGTCGATTAAAAATTCTAAAATTTCAATAAGCAAAGAAAATATGAGCAAAAAACGTACTGCGTTTCGTATAATTTTATTTTTCATAAATTACAATATTCTAAGTTCTGATATCTGGAGCGTTTCTTCATGGGCGTCGCAGTTCACACACGTCACGGATTCCACCGAAAGAGTCGATAATTAAAGTAAGTTTGTTTTTATATTCTTTTGGGGCTTAAATTTACTTTTAAGACTTAAAATAAATATTTAATGTCACGAAAAATGTGCTATCCAAGTGTTGTATGCGCATATTTTAGTTCCGAACCAGAAATGTATAAAATACGCGAGAAATAAACGTCGTCGTCAGTTCAACAGTTATTATTAAATTTATTTATTTTTTACATATAGGTAGGTTACATTACAAGACTCTAATTAAAATCACATTTATTTTAATTTTTGCGAATACAATGTTTCAAAAATTATTAATTAATATATAATTTATTGGTATAGTATTAAATAAATTAATGAAATAGAACAAACACACCTACTATAATTATTAGTAATAATAATATATCCATGGATAAATTATTAAAATACAAAACGAACAAACGAAAAACGATTCTGAGCAAAGACATCGTTAACTAATAAATAATATTGAGATTAAAGTAATTTATTTTACTATTAGGCATTAGTACCTACAATATAGTAGGTTAAAGTCATTTTTGCCCAAAAAATTACATTTGAAAGTGTCATCGTGTATATAAATTATAATAATATACTCTAAAAGTTTCATAAATCCGCGAATACCTACTATTTTTAAATTACAACAAAATAAGTATAATCGTTCTTCTTGGTTTTAATATGTAATTTCGTCCAAATTTTAACTTATAATATCGGTAAAAAGTAACTGTGTTTATAATAGATGTTTTGGTTACAATATGAACCAGGGGCGGATGGGGAGATGGGTTCATAGGTTGATAACTATTATGTAGGTAGGTACAGTTTTGTACGTTCAATGTATCGTTCTTAATTCATAAAGTAGCTAAATGAGTCAAATGATTTTGTCAAGGGGTGGGGGGGAGGATATGGGTGATTTTTTAACATGCACAATTTCAAGTGTTCTTAACCTCCTATGCTACTCTAAGGAAAAGTGACACAATTTCGTAAGAGAGGAGGCGTGAAAATGTTTAAAAAAAAACACGAATTTATTTAGTTATTTTGTTATTTAGGTAAGTAATACATATTAATTAATAGGTATTTCTTAAATTTTTTTTATTATTTTATTTGAAACATTATTTTTAAATATTGGGATACTATTTTTATATAATTACTATTTTATATCAATTAGAATTTGTTAATAAACCAAGTAATAAATAAATGGTTACCAAGTAAAAAAACCGTTATCTATATTGTAAATTTGAATTCAATTTACCGCATAGAAACAAATAAATGTTTTTTTGATGATAATGTAAAAATATCCATCATCCATCGGTTAGGACCATATATATATATTCTATGATTAGGACGGTAGACTTAATGTAAATATTTATTGTCAGACAAACTTATACTCGCTAGGCGTAGAGTAGTTTTTAAAATCCAGTTGTTATAGGTCATAGGTGTACACAAATTAAGATATTATGAAAAATACCTTAAATTATAATACTTTGCCTACAACTGTTAATTTATTGTTATAGTAGAATAATTTTTAAAATTTGAAATCAATGATTAGGCAATGCTTTTATAAGTAGGAATAAGGTAGGTTTTTATACCTACCTAATAAAATAAGAAAATAGGTACATAATGTTTAATGTTATTTAATATGATTTGTAAGTACATAGCACATTATACCTACCACTTGGTGACAATTATTTTTGTCTTATACGTTCTTCGTAATTCCGTTCCGTCACGATAGTTTTAGTTTTCGTTAAATGTGAAACATACATTTTCTACGCATACGGGATACGGGTATTAATCATTTGGGTTTTAAGAGAACACCTCAAACGTACGTTTTATTTTGGAGGTTTTACGGGATATACCTATAGAAAATTTTCTTCAAATTTTCACATTTCACTATTTGATATTATGATATTATTTGTACCTAGGTTAAGTTTCTGCTTTAGTATCGATCGATAGGTTACCTAGGTATATCATATTCTTTAATTTAAATTCTGGTAGTCGAGTATTGGACAAGTACCTAGTTCTAACAATCCAAACGCTGTCTTACTCGTAGTCGAGTTCTAGTTGATAACTGACTTGTGAATAAATGTAATTTTTGTTAGGTATAAAAATAAAACTAATAAATCCTTGAATACAACATTTAAAAATACAAACTCTGTGTAATAAAAATTAATATTAGGTATTTATTGGTAGGTTTATATAATATCTGTAGACTGTAACGCATAGGTCATTAGAATATTGTAGAACTTTTTACTGCATAAGATGCGTGTTATTTCAGAAATGGTATTCGTCCGTGAACATTTTCAAACTGGGAATAATATTATATCATAAGCAGATTGAAATGTGTGAACGTTTCAGTGCTTCGAAGACTTAGTTTCGTAGCAGATTTTGATTCAGGGTATGTATTTTCTTATTTCTCAGTAGGTTTTTTTTTTATTATTGTTAATTGATCAAAGGATGTATTGCCCGAAATTTTTCAATATTTGTATTGTAATTTTACTGGTATAACACTATTCCGGCTATCAATAAAGTCGTGTTAAAAATTAGAAAATTGGGAGGTATTTTTAAGTAATTCTTTCGAGTAGGGAATTCGCTCAATGATATTTAAATATTTTCACCGATAATCAAGTACGATGACTTGTAGGTAACTAGAGACTGAGTGAATAGGAATTAGGAAGTGTGTGATATGGCGAAGATAAGGAAATGGGTCAACAGGATTTCAGAATGTTTGGTATATGAAAGGGAAAGATGAAAATGAAATGTTAGGTTAGGGTAGGTAAGTGGTGTGAGAGTAGCAGATATGAGAATAATAAGTAAGGTGTTAAGGTACAAAAGAGGATAGAATAAGAAATTAATTAATTAAGGGTAGTGTAGGGTAGTGTACATATTGTAGTGAAAACAAGAGAGAATAGGTTTAGGTGGCTCGGTTTAGTGGCTATAGAAGTTAATTTAGGTGGGAAATGAGGGACGATAAGACTGAAGAAGAGATGGATAGACAGAATACCGATCATATGGAGGTGTGGAATGAGAGTGGCTGAACCTGTATATAGCTGTGAGAGACGGGGGCAGAAAAAGTGTAAAGGTAGAATAGTTATGTTAACAATGCCGAATACGTAGGAAAAGATCTTGAATTGCAAAGGCCACTAGCTTCAACTAACTATAGGTTTACCTAACTGACCTTCTTATGACTCATTAGGACACTTTTCAGAATAAAAAGATCCTGAGTTGCTGCAGGTTGCCGAACTTAAGTGTTTGATTATCAAGTTGATCCTCTCATTGTTGACACCATGGATAGTCCACGCCTATGTTAAATACATTTGAGGCCGCGTTCCCGGAGGGGAAGGCAATTGAGGCTCCTTTATATTGATAGTCGATACTCGATATGAGTATACTTTATTTGGCCTCAATTGTTCCCCTCGAAGGACGAAGACCGCTGATATTATGTCCTATCCATATCTTTATTATCTATGATGGAGCCATACCCAGCTCACTCGTGTAAACTGGTTGCTGGTTGGGATGTCAGCGCACTATTTGTTTTCCATCTTTGACCCACGCGTAGCATACCAAATGTACGATTAAGAAAACACTAAAATGATTGTGCGTGGGTCGGAGAGAGAAATAAATGGTGCGCTAAAAATCTGACATCCTCTTAAGTGTTAAATATTTGCCTGCATGTATGCACTAAAAACAGGCAAATATATGCACTGAAATATTCAAAAATATTAAAAATAATAAAATATTCAAAAAAATACTGAATGAAAACGTTTTTATTAAAATTTTTTTAAATAAATAAATAATAATTCAAATTGGTTTACGAAAAAAATTCTTTATTTACACACTTGGTAGGTAGGTATGTAGGTAGGTAACGGATGAACCGAAAATATAAAAACATTTTAAGAAAATAAGCATAAATACGAAGAAATCATGAAAACATGCAATTATATTAACTAACCAGAAAAAAACGCATATTGGTAACGGTGTTGTAATAATAGGGATCTCCCCCAAAAAATACGTACTAATAGTTCAAACAAATCATAAAAGCCAACTGTAATAAATATTAATTTATGAAAAAGTATATTAAAAAGCATTATTATTATAAATGAAACAAAACTATCAACTATGGACCGTGACATAATATAGGTATTTCTATATTTTTAGCTCCATAATTTCTGTTTAAATATTAGGAAAATGTATTAAGTACCGTAAAAGTGCTAAATTTGAATTATTACTTAAAATATTATATTCATAACAAATTATAATAGAAGGTTAGGTACTGTTATTCCACATACCTATATTATAGTTTAATTTAACTACAACATTCTAATAGAGTCTGATAAAATTTGGTTCCACGACTTTGATCATACAAACTTTAAATACTAAACTATGGGTCTGAAATTTAGTTTATATAGATTTAAATAATCCAAAACATATAATATTGCTTCAAAATATAAAAATAAAGTGTCTTGTATTGTAGTAGGTAGGTAACTATCAAAAAAAAAACTAAAAAAAATCATACTTGAAATCTATGTATAATATACGTATATTGTAATAAACGTTCAAATGTTTACTATACTAGTACATTATAAAAAATTAACTTAAGTTCAATATAATACATTATAACAGGTGTTAAAATAAACATTTTATACCACAAATTTTGTTAATTCACACAGTCTCTCTTCAATTTTAAATTTTTCTTCAAATTATCTACAAAACATAAATGTTTAGTAAATTGGAAGACTTGATTAAGTATTTAATCATTTATATAAAAGAGATGTGCCGGGTCGCCACATTACTATATCGAGGGGCCATGGTGCAAGTGTCGTCCATAAATATCATAACATATATTATATTAGTTACAAACTCTTGAATTAAGAGTTATGTTTGAGAATTTAATTAATTTCCTAAAAGGAAATGCCTCAAGGTTGCCTTAGTAGATCGAGGGACCGTTGTTAAAGTGCCGTCCACCAATAAAGTACCGGGAAAAAAAGGAATAATTCAAATATAGAAGGTACTTATATCATATACTTTTATCAAAGTATGATTGTGTTAGTCACAGTCTTGTAAATGATATTGTCTTATGTTTTCCCAATCTAATTATACAAAATAATTAAAATTAATGAAATCACAAATATTAGTACAATAGAGAGACTGTGCATTGATTTACAAATTTGTCTTAAATTTACTTTTTGCATAGAGAATATGAAGGTGGGCTGGGCTCTTAATATCAGAGTATGGGGGACAGGTCTGGGATTTCATATTATCATTAATAGAGACTCGTTAATCGCTTTTATGTGCTTCGAATTGTTTACACGAGTGAGCTGGGTATGGCTCCATCATAGATAATATAGATTTAACATAATGGATAGGACATAATAGTCTTACCAGCGGACTTCGAAGGGAACTAAGGTGTCAACAATCAAAGGATCAACTTGATAATCAATCACTTATAAGTTCGGCAACCTGCAACTCAGGATCATTTTATTCAAAGTGTCCTAATACTATAAGAAGGCTAGTTTGGTAAACTTAAGATTAGTTGAAGCTATGGTGATGATAGACGACTACAATCACTAGTCGAGAGCTTTGCGATGATCTTTTCCTACTAACTATAAAGGTATTCGATATTGTAAACATAACAATGAAAGAAAATATTTAAATATTATTAATTTGGTTATGTTAGGTTAGGTTAGGATATGACAGTAAATTAGACGTTAACTAATTATTATAGTTTTTAACACGGTCTTAAAGACTGTCAGCTAGAGTTGTACCAGTATAGTTATTAAAAACTTAAATACAGCCAACATTAAATAACACAACAAATTATAAAATGTATTTTAAAATATAACAAAATATAATTTTTTTAGGATTTTAAAAGGTTTTCAATACTTACGAGTTTGTTATTTAATATTGACTGTAGACCCAGCCAAACACAATATTATTTTAAATTAAACATTATTTTATGTCCTTCATAAATTATTACAATCACATAATAGAGTCCTTGCAGGACCTTTTTCTGATTTAATTTTTTTGCATCCTTTATAAATAAATTACATTCGATTTTATACATTTTCTAATACATATATTACGGTGGTACACCTCTGATCATAATAACTGTTCGTATTATTATAATGTAAACAATACCTAGTTATTGGATTGTAGTTAATATGTATTGCAGTATTTAGCTTCCAACGTATTCTTTTGTTTAGTGTTATTTCACACAGATTTCTCAAACAATTTTTTTTTCAATTCATTGAACTTTAGTAGATTTTTTTGTATAAATATTTTTCAAGATTAACCGGGTATACCTGGGAGTACGCTGAGTACCCATGTAATCCTAAAGCGCGTTCCTAAAGTAAAATTTTTTCCACATTTTAAGTTTCGGGAGATTTTAGTTTGAAGTTTGTAATGTGTATTCATACAGTTTTTTTCCAAATTTTTTTTGTGTTTTTTAAAAATCTATTTGCCTGCAGGCGCCATCACCCACCTTCAATTTTTTTTTTTTAGTACTGTAACTCTAGTTGAATATTTTGTATTGACTTGATAATTGTTAACTTGGTCCCATGAATAATCATTCATTAATGAACTAAATATTTGAATAGTTTTTTCTAATTTTTTTTCCAAATTTAATTTTGTTTTCTAAAATCGATTTGCCTGCGGGCGCCAACACCTCCCTTCAATTTTTTTTTTTGTACTGTAACTCTAGTTGAATATTTTGTATTGACTTGAAAATTGATAGCTTGGTGCCCCATGAATAATCATTCTTCAATGAACTAAATATTTTGAATAGTTTTTTCTGTTTAAGATTTGGTTAGGACATTTTAGTTTGAACTTCGTAATGTGTATTTCTAATGTAAATTTTTTTCGAAATTTTTTTTTGTTTTCTAAAATCGATTTGCCTGCGGGCGCCAACCCCTCCCTTCAATTTTTTTTTTTTAGTACTGTCACTCTAGTTGAATATTTTGTATTGACTTTAAGGACATTTTAGTTTGAACTTCGTAATGTGTGTTTCTAATGTAAATTTTTTTCCAAATTTTTTTTTGTTTTTTAAAATCTATTTGCCTGCGGGCGCCAACCTCTCCCTTCAATTTTTTTTTTAGTACTGTAACTCTAGTTGAATATTTTGTATTGACTTGATAATTGTTAACTTGGTGCCCCATGAATAATCATTCATTAATGAACTAAATATTTGAATAGTTTTTTCTATTTTTTTTCCAAATTTAATTTTGTTTTCTAAAATCGATTTGCCTGCGGGCGCCAACACCTCCCTTCAATTTTTTTTTTAGTACTGTAACTCTAGTTGAATATTTTGTATTGACTTGAAAATTGATAGCTTGGTGCCCCATGAATAATCATTCTTCAATGAACTAAATATTTTGAATAGTTTTTTCTGTTTAAGATTTGGTTAGGACATTTTAGTTTGAACTTCCTAATGTGTGTTTCTAATGTAAATTTTTTTCGAAATTTTTTTTTGTTTTCTAAAATCGATTTGCCTGCGGGCGCCAACCCCTCCCATCAATTTTATTTTTTTAGTACTGTAACTCTAGTTGAATATTTTGTATTGACTTTAAGGACATTTTAGTTTGAACTTCGTAATGTGTGTTTCTAATGTAAATTTTTTTCCAAATTTTTTTTGGTTTTTTAAAATCTATTTGCCTGCGGGCGCCAACCCCTCCCTTCCATTTTTTTTTTAGTACTGTAACTCTAGTTGAATATTTTGTATTGACTTGAAAAATGATAACTTGGTGCCCCATGAATAATCCTTCTTTAATAAACTAAATATTTTGAATAGTATTTTCTGTTTAAGATTTGGTTAGGACATTTTAGTTTGAACTTCGTAATGTGTGTTTCTAATGTAAATTTTTTTCCAAATTTTTTTTTGTTTTCTAAAATCTATTTGCCTGCGGGCGCCAATCCCTCCCTTCAATTTTTTTTTTTTAGTACTGTCACTGTAGTTGAATATTTTGTATTGACTTGAAAATTGATAGCTTGGTGCCCCATGAATAATCATTCTTCAATGAACTAAATATTTTGAATAGTTTTTTCTGTTTAAGATTTGGTTAGGACATTTTAGTTTGAACTTCCTAATGTGTGTTTCTAATGTAAATTTTTTTCGAAATTTTTTTTTGTTTTCTAAAATCGATTTGCCTGCGGGCGCCAACCCCTCCCATCAATTTTATTTTTTTAGTACTGTAACTCTAGTTGAATATTTTGTATTGACTTTAAGGACATTTTAGTTTGAACTTCGTAATGTGTGTTTCTAATGTAAATTTTTTTCCAAATTTTTTTTGGTTTTTTAAAATCTATTTGCCTGCGGGCGCCAACCCCTCCCTTCCATTTTTTTTTTAGTACTGTAACTCTAGTTGAATATTTTGTATTGACTTGAAAAATGATAACTTGGTGCCCCATGAATAATCCTTCTTTAATAAACTAAATATTTTGAATAGTATTTTCTGTTTAAGATTTGGTTAGGACATTTTAGTTTGAACTTCGTAATGTGTGTTTCTAATGTAAATTTTTTTCCAAATTTTTTTTTGTTTTCTAAAATCTATTTGCCTGCGGGCGCCAATCCCTCCCTTCAATTTTTTTTTTTTAGTACTGTCACTGTAGTTGAATATTTTGTATTGACTTTAAGGACATTTTAGTTTGAACTTCGTAATGTGTGTTTCTAATGTAAATTTTTTTCCAAATTTTTTTTTGTTTTCTAAAATCGATTTGCCTGCGGGCGCCAACCCCTCCCTTCAATTTTTTTTTTTTTAGTACTGTAACTCTAGTTGAATATTTTGTATTGACTTTAAGGACATTTTAGTTTGAACTTCGTAATGTGTGTTTCTAATGTAAATTTTTTTTTGTTTTTTAAAATCTATTTGCCTGCGGGCGCCAACCTCTCCCTTCAATTTTTTTTTTACTACTGTAACTCTAGTTGAATATTTTGTATTGACTTGATAATTGTTAACTTGGTGCCCCATGAATAATCATTCATTAATGAACTAAATATTTGAATAGTTTTTTCTAATTTTTTTTCCAAATTTAATTTTGTTTTCTAAAATCGATTTGCCTGCGGGCGCCAACACCTCCCTTCAATTTTTTTTTAGTACTGTAACTCTAGTTGAATATTTTGTATTGACTTGAAAATTGATAGCTTGGTGCCCCATGAATAATCCTTCTTTAATAAACTAAATATTTTGAATAGTATTTTCTGTTAAAGATTTGGTTAGGACATTTTAGTTTGAACTTCGTAATGTGTGTTTCTAATGTAAATTTTTTTCCAAATTTTTTTTTGTTTTTTAAAATCTATTTGCCTGCGGGCGCCAACCTCTCCCTTCAATTTTTTTTTTACTACTGTAACTCTAGTTGAATATTTTGTATTGACTTGATAATTGTTAACTTGGTGCCCCATGAATAATCATTCATTAATGAACTAAATATTTGAATAGTTTTTTCTAATTTTTTTTCCAAATTTAATTTTGTTTTCTAAAATCGATTTGCCTGCGGGCGCCAACACCTCCCTTCCATTTTTTTTTAGTACTGTAACTCTAGTTGAATATTTTGTATTGACTTGAAAAATGATAACTTGGTGCCCCATGAATAATCCTTCTTTAATAAACTAAATATTTTGAATAGTATTTTCTGTTTAAGATTTGGTTAGGACATTTTAGTTTGAACTTCGTAATGTGTGTTTCTAATGTAAATTTTTTTCCAAATTTTTTTTTGTTTTCTAAAATCTATTTGCCTGCGGGCGCCAATCCCTCCCTTCAATTTTTTTTTTTTAGTACTGTCACTGTAGTTGAATATTTTGTATTGACTTTAAGGACATTTTAGTTTGAACTTCGTAATGTGTGTTTCTAATGTAAATTTTTTTCCAAATTTTTTTTTGTTTTCTAAAATCGATTTGCCTGCGGGCGCCAACCCCTCCCTTCAATTTTTTTTTTTTTAGTACTGTAACTCTAGTTGAATATTTTGTATTGACTTTAAGGACATTTTAGTTTGAACTTCGTAATGTGTGTTTCTAATGTAAATTTTTTTCCAAATTTTTTTTTGTTTTCTAAAATCGATTTGCCTGCGGGCGCCAACCCCTCCCTTCAATTTTTTTTTTTTTAGTACTGTAACTCTAGTTGAATATTTTGTATTGACTTTAAGGACATTTTAGTTTGAACTTCGTAATGTGTGTTTCTAATGTAAATTTTTTTTTGTTTTTTAAAATCTATTTGCCTGCGGGCGCCAACCTCTCCCTTCAATTTTTTTTTTACTACTGTAACTCTAGTTGAATATTTTGTATTGACTTGATAATTGTTAACTTGGTGCCCCATGAATAATCATTCATTAATGAACTAAATATTTGAATAGTTTTTTCTAATTTTTTTTCCAAATTTAATTTTGTTTTCTAAAATCGATTTGCCTGCGGGCGCCAACACCTCCCTTCAATTTTTTTTTAGTACTGTAACTCTAGTTGAATATTTTGTATTGACTTGAAAATTGATAGCTTGGTGCCCCATGAATAATCCTTCTTTAATAAACTAAATATTTTGAATAGTATTTTCTGTTAAAGATTTGGTTAGGACATTTTAGTTTGAACTTCGTAATGTGTGTTTCTAATGTAAATTTTTTTTTGTTTTTTAAAATCTATTTGCCTGCGGGCGCCAACCTCTCCCTTCAATTTTTTTTTTAGTACTGTAACTCTAGTTGAATATTTTGTATTGACTTGAAAAATGATAACTTGGTGCCCCATGAATAATCATTCTTTAATAAACTAAATATTTTGAATAATTTTTTCTGTTTAAGATTTTGGAGATTTTAGTTTTATGTTTGTAATGTGTATTCCCACAATATAATTTATATAAATTTTTTTTGTATTCTAAAATGCATTTGCCGGCGGGCGCCAACACCCACCTTCAATTTTTTTTTTGTTATGTGACTAGTTGAATTTTTTGTATAGACTTTTTAATATGTATTTCTACAATAATATTATTTTTAAAATTATTGTTTTCTAAAATGCATTTGCTTGCGGGTGCTAACACTCTCTTTCAATTTTTTTTTTTGTTATGTGACTAGTTGAATTTTTTGTATATATTTTTTGAACATTGAAAATCTGGTGCACTTTGAATAATCCATCATTAATGAACTAAATATTTTGAATAGTTTTTTTCTGTTTAAGATTCTGGACATTTTAGTTTGATGTTTTTAATTTCAATTTTTTTTTGTTTCCTAAAATCCTTAAATTATTTGTATAGACTTTGTAATGTGTATTCCTACAATAATATTTTTTTTTAAATTTTTTTTTGTTTTCTAAAATGCTTTTGCCTACGGGCGCCAACACCCTCTTTCAATTTTTTTTTTGTTATGTGACTAGTTGAATTTTTTGTATAGACGTTTTAATGTGTATTCCTAAAATAATATTTTTTTAAAAATTTTTTTTTGTTTTCTAAAATGCATTTGCCTGCGGGCGCCAACACCCTCTTTCAATTTTATTTTTTGTTTTGTAACTCTAGTTGAATTTTTTGTATACACTTTTTGCACATTGAAAATCTGGTGCACTTTGAATAATCCATCATTAATGAACTAAATATTTTGAATGGTTTTTTTCGGTTTAAGATTCTGGACATTTAAGTTTGAAGTTTTTAATTTCAATTTTTTTTTGTTTTCTAAAATGCTTTTGCCCGTGGGCGCCAACTTCCTCCTTCAATTTTTTTTTTTGTTTTGTGACTAGTTGAATTTTTTGTATAGACTTTTTAATGTGTATTCCTAAAATAATATTTTTTTTTAAATTTTTTTTTCCTTCTAAAATGCATTTGCCTGCTTGCAACCACATCTTCTTTTCAGTTTTTTTTATGAATTTATCTTTAGGTAATGAAATTGTATACATTTTTTAAACATTGGCAACCTGGTGCACTTTGAATAATCCATCATTAATGAACTTAATATTTTGAATGGTTTTTTTCTGTTTAAGATTCTGGACATTTTGGTTTGAAGTTTTTAATTTAAACTTTTTTTCGTTTTCTAAAATGCTTTTGCCCGCGGGCGCCAACACCCTCCTTCAATTTTTTTTTTTGTTTTGTGACAAGTTGAATTTTTTGTATAGACTGAAATGTACATTCCTACAATAATATTTTTTTTTAATTTTTTTTTTGTTTTTAAAATGCTTTTGCCCGCGGGCGCCCACACCCACCTTCAATTTTTTTTTTGTTATGTGACTAGTTGAATTTTTTGTATAGACTTTGTTATGTGTATTCCTACACTAATTTTTTTTTTAATTTTTTTTTTTGTTTTCTAAATTGCATTTGCTTGCGGGTGCCAACACTCTCTTTCAATTTTTATTTTTGTTATGTGACTAGTTGAATTTTTTGTATAGACTTTTTAATATGTATTCCTACAATAATATTATTTTTAAAATTATTGTTTTCTAAAATGCATTTGCTTGCGGGTGCTAACACTCTCTTTCAATTTTTTTTTTGTTATGTGACTAGTTGAATTTTTTGTATATATTTTTTGAACATTGAAAATCTGGTGCACTTTGAATAATCCATCATTAATGAACTAAATATTTTGAATAGTTTTTTTCTGTTTAAGATTCTGGACATTTTAGTTTGATGTTTTTAATTTCAATTTTTTTTTGTTTCCTAAAATCCTTAAATTATTTGTATAGACTTTGTAATGTGTATTCCTACAATAATATTTTTTTTAAAATTTTTTTTTGTTTTCTAAAATGCTTTTGCCTACGGGCGCCAACACCCTCTTTCAATTTTTTTTTTGTTATGTGACTAGTTGAATTTTTTGTATAGACGTTTTAATGTGTATTCCTAAAATAATATTTTTTTAAAAATTTTTTTTTGTTTTCTAAAATGCATTTGCCTGCGGGCGCCAACACCCTCTTTCAATTTTATTTTTTGTTTTGTAACTCTAGTTGAATTTTTTGTATACACTTTTTGCACATTGAAAATCTGGTGCACTTTGAATAATCCATCATTAATGAACTAAATATTTTGAATGGTTTTTTTTTCGGTTTAAGATTCTGGACATTTTGATTTGAAGTTTTTAATTTAAATTTTTTTTCGTTTTCTAAAATGCTTTTGCCCGCGGGCGCCAACACCCTCCTTCAATTTTTATTTTTGTTATGTAACTCTAGTTGAATTTTTTGTATATACTTTTTGAACATTGATAACCTGGTGCACTTTGAATAATCCATCGTTAATGAACTAAATATTTTGAATAGTTTTTTTCTGTTTAAGATTTTGGACATTTTAGTTTGAAGTTTTTAATTTAAATTTTTTTTTGTTTTTAAAATGCATTTGCCTGCGGGCGCCAACACCCTCCTTCAATTTTTTTTATTGTTATGTGACTAGTTGAATTTTTTGTATAGACTGAAATGTGTATTCCTAAAATAATATTTTTTTTTAAATTTTTTTTTGCCATCTAAAATGCATTTGCCTGCTGGCAACCACATCTTCTTTTCAGTTTTTTTTTATGAATTTATCTTTAGGTAATGAAATTGTATACATTTTTTAAACATTGGCAACCTGGTGCTCTATGAAAAATCCTTTTTTAATGAACTAAATATTTTGAATAGTTTTTTTTCTGTTTAAGATTCTGGACATTTTAGTTTGAAGTTTTTAATTTCAATTTTTTTTTGTTTCCTAAAATCCTTAAATTATTTGTATAGCCTTTGTAATGTGTATTCCTACAATAATATTTTTTTTTTAAATTTTTTTTTGTTTTCTAAAATGCTTTTGCCTGCGGGCGCCAACACCCTCTTTCAATTTTTTTTTTGTTATGTAACTCTAGTTGAATTTTTTGTATATACTTTTTGAACATTGATAACCTGGTGCACTTTGAACAATCCATCGTTAATGAACTAAATATTTTGAATAGTTTTTTTCTGTTTAAGATTCTGGACATTTTAGTTTGAAGTTTTTAATTTCAATTTTTTTTTGTTTTCTAAAATTCTTTTGCCTTCGGACGCCAACACCCTCCTTCAATTTTTTTTTTTGTTATGTGTTTAGTCGAATTATTTGTATAGACTTTGAAATGTGCATTCCAACTATAATATTTTTTTTTAAACTTTTTTTTGTTTTCTAAACTGCATTTGCCTGCGGGTGCCAACACCCTCCTTCAATTCTTTTTTTAGTTATGTGATTTTATTTAGTACAGTATGTCTGATCCTAGTCCGAATTTTGTGATTTTATTTATATTATGTAATTTTAAGGATTTTTTTTTATCTTAAAATTAATTATGCATAGATATTTTTTTTATATAAACTCAATTTATGTATTAATTTATAATATGAAGTCGAATATGAAGTATTAGTTGGTGTTTTGGTAATTTGGCTGAAGCCAATAGTGTCAATTAATTGTTTGTGTTCTCATATACTTTTGTAGTTTTGTACATTAATACTCAATATATTTATTCTATACTTTTATAAATCTCTATTAAATCTAATAGACAAACGTATAAATGTATAATATATACTTAAACATTTTACACTTAGTATCGAACCAAATAAAATATTATTATTTTTCCAAATATGTTGTGTTTATGAATGTTTCCAATACTATTATTATGTATTATGCATACAGCAGTATTATTATTATTATTATTATGAACCTTTCACATAAAAACATAAATAATACACAAATACTGCCAAATATGTTTAGGTAGTTATTTATTATTTTGTAAGATATCATTAAGATTAAAGATCATTTAGATAATCTTTACATTTGTAATTAGTAATTACCGAATAAACCTTGAACAAATTACCTAACAAAAAAAATTATTTATACATGCATTTTTTTTTGTCATTTAGTACAACATTGAAGTATTAATAATAAAAAAGTTGGGCTAGTGGATGTCGCTCTGCTGTACAGTAGGTTACAAGTGGATCACTGTATAATGGATGGGATTAAATTTGAATTCAATGATATAATATCATTTTGTAAGAAAAACGATTCTGAGCGGAGACGGTATGTCAGTCTAGGTTAAGACATTATATAGGTACTTATCTATAGTATTAAAAAAAATAATTGACCTATAATAAATTCCAAATTAATCATATCACAATATCCATTAGGTACTTATACGCGTTATACATCAACAAAAAACCGTGATACTATCATAGATATAATATATTAGTATACTTTAGAAGTTTCAAGTACCCACGAATAATATTATACAATCTCAACAAAATAACCGAAAAAATATTCTAAGTTTTTTCTTAACTCAAAATAATTTGCTAATTTTCGTGATTATTCATTATTTTGTCAATTTTTGAACTTTAAATGCTTAACCACCAACAATATTCACTTTCTAATCGAACAAGATACTGAAGTTGAAAATCGAAGCATTATTTCGACTACTTATTATGTACATAGACAAAAAAAAATTTTAAAAAAACACATAATTTTAAAATCAATACATTCATCGTCCACTCAGAATCTAAAAACTAAATTATCAGTTTGTTTTATCTTATTTTTCTATTTTACAAAAATAATAGCTTTAATAAATTCAAAACATGACATGGTGTCTGTAATAGTCAGTGTCAATGTTTGTTTTATTGTAATGACCAATTAATTAAATAATACCATTGAATATGAATTATGAACTTAATTTTAAAAAATATGAACAATAATTGTAAAAAACTTAAAGCACTCACTAAAAACATATGAGGAACCCTCAACTTTTTTTTTCTTCCAGTAATAAGAACTAATGTTACACTTTGTATTAAATGTTCAATGTTTTTGACAAAGCAAAAGTTTTTTATCAACAATTATTGATAAAACAACAAAAAAATTCGAAAATTTCTAAAGTTCTCAAAAAGAGTTAAAATATTTTGAAAATTATTCCATGCATAGAAATTGCTAATATAAACATATTTTGGTGAACAGTTCAAGATATATGGTTATTGGTTTTTTAATTTAAAAAAAATAAAAGAATAGATTTTGTCGAAAACTTGGTTACTTATTAATTAAAACTATTAAAACAAGTACGGAGAATTTGTTACTTTTTGACACTACAAACTACCAACTAGAAAAGATATTAAAGTTGAAAATCTTGGTATTTTTACTGCTCCGAAATATGACGACAGACCTAAAAATAAAGTCCAATCAGTCTAAAATTAATTTTTATGCCTCATAAAAATTATCAGTGTTTAAACTTATTTAAATATTGGTGTTAAATTAAAATAATAATATTCAAAAGTAAGCGTTTAATTTAACTTGTGGTTAAATTATTTTTGTCTATTTATTTAAAATAGATACTATTTTAGATTCTGAGCGAAGCGATGAATGTATTGATTTTACAATGATGTGTGTTTTTTTTTTTTAATTTTTAAAATTTTTTTTTGTGCCTGTCATCGATTCGAGTTATCGAGATTTCACTGCATATGCAAAGGCAAACGACGACTAAATTGAGTATTGATACATAAAATCGAATGGCATTTATTTTGACATACAACACGTTTATAGCGATAACAAAAAAATAATATAATGATTTGTAAAGGTGCGTAGGTATACAATTAATACATAATACATTAATCAATAATAACAGGCATATTATATTCTATATGATTACGTTTCAGTACAGAATAAGACAAGTAGGTATAATTAGTGAAAGTAGGTATATTAATTGGCTAGAATGCTTTGGCGAACTAAACAAAATTAAATTAAGAAAGTTATGAATTGTTAATGATTGTAAACGCGATGGACATTATTTATATTGACAAAACAAGGTTGTAGGGACTAAGGGAATTTGGAGTGAATGGCACGTAAGTTTAAATCATTTTTATGAACTGAAATCGACAAATTTTACTTAAATTTTTTTCTTTTAATAAATAAAGAAGTAAAGTTTATAAAAAAAGCAAAAAATGCCAACGGCACGTAGTGTTCCCAAGCGGTCACCCATCCAAGTACTAACTACGCCCCCGACGTTGCTTAACTTCAGTGATCGGACGAGAACTGGTGTATTCAACGTGGTATGGTCGTTGGCGCATGCAAATTGAAAAATTAAAATATTTAAATAAACTATCTAACAAAATGTTATTCATGTTTTTATATTATATTACAATAATATAAGTTAATTATAAGTAAATAATGGATTATTAGGTTTAAAATATGATTCTAATATGTTCTAAAAAATCCAAAAATATTTTCATAGTGATCCTTAAACTATAGTAATATATAATATATTGCTTTACTGCTCTAGTTATATGCTTTTTTTCTTCAAATAGTATAAATATATATTATAATATCAATAACTGAATTACCAGTTATAACAGTGCCGCAACAACCGCGGGGGCAGCCGGGGCAATGCCCCTGTAGAGGGCTGCTAATCGTTGGCTCAAGGGGCCCTGACGGCGCACAGCATCTACTTTAAATTTTTAAATAATTGCATTGTAATCTAATGTTTAAATCAAATAAAATATATTAAATAAAAATATCTATTTTTATAATTTATCATGCTATCTAATTTGTTGTCGAAGAACAAGGGGCCCCTATTTATCCATAATAATACCTATATTTATCTTTAAAATTATATTTTTATAGTGTTTTATTGTTTTATTGTTATTGAGTTACTTTTATGTGTGGAAAGCTTTAATTAATATGTATAATAAAAAAAAGAACACTAAAAGTGTAGTTATATTTTAATAACAATACACTGGTCAGTAGGCCTTCACATACAATTTTTTAGGTTTTTAAAAAAAAAATCACCATCATTATTTATTTTTGTATGGGTAACCTATAAACAAATATTGTATACATATACCTCAGGGTCCAATACATTGACTTTGTCCGGGGCCCCAAGAATCCTAATTGTTTTACTGGCCGTAGACAGGGCCGTATATACTTAACCAAAACTCGTTTGTCAGAATTTAAATAAGAAGGGAGGTCAATTAAAAAAAAATAAAATTTGGAAGTGACTCTGCTGAACAGTAGGGTACAAGTGGGTGACTGTTATGGATAGTATTACATTTGAATTCAATGATATAATATCATTGTATACGAAAAACGATTCCAAGTGGAGACGATTTGACAGCCTAGGATATTGTATACTATACTTATATTGATATTATTAAATATTATTAATACCGTAGCCGGTTAAGTTGAGTTATTATTATTTGTTTATTATCATATTTGTATATAATAATACATTTTAGACGTTTCAATTACCCACGAATAATATTTTTAAAATAGGTACCTATATAAATTACAAGTTACAACGAATTATGAACGATATTTCAAAAATGAATTGCCGAAAATCATTAGTTTTTAACTGAAAACGACAGAGAAGTCTGAATTTGGCGGTCAGTCTTATTTTTAAGTTATATTATAGCTAATTAAGCTTTTTGGTATTTTCATATAATATATCCGGTGTAGTCACTCGCACACTGCGCTTGCTCGAACAATTAAAATCAAAAACATCCCTCGACTTGTTATGTAAATCCACCATGGGTAGGTGTCAGAATTATTTTTGCATCATCAATTTTAAAACGTTGATTTACCTAGATTAAAAAAAAAATTAATTTGTTATACTTAAGCTCGGTAAACTTTAAGCGTTGTACGGGTGCGTAAAACACCGAAAATCGTGAATTTCGTAAGGCTGTACCATAAATACCAATGGCTTCCCTGTAGTAGAGTTTTGGACAAGTTCCTACATAGGTAACTTATAATAATTCATATTGTAAATTAATTAGGTACCAAAAATATATAACTTCTCAAACACTGTGTCTATTGACACTGCCGGGAGAATGTATTAGAATGTCTATAAACTTACGGACCAGTTTGTATAGTTAAATTTGGCATGCGAACTATAATTGAAATAGAAAACCAGAATAGGTGCATTGCAGATGACAAAGATTTCTGTAAAAGAACATACGATTTATCAATATACCGTATAGGTACTGATAATACTGATAGTACTAGATAATACTATAATATATAAGTTCTATGGATTTATCATAATAAACAATATATTTTATAATATCTATGGCAATCGTCAACTGTCGAAATTCGTCGGCGACGGTTAACAATTCTAATAATTTCAGCAAATACTATTGTATTATAAATATAATATATTGTATATTTTGATTTCAGTGAACAAAAAAATAATAAGCCACTAATATAAACGGACAGTTCGTTAAACCGTACATATTATAATGTAAGTTTTAATACAAACTCCCAAATTTCATTATGATCAGGTTATTTTCATGAAGTATTTCGATACTTTCAAGTTTCAGTTCATGGGAGTGAGATGATTAGATGGAGATGGATGAAGATAGCTGTTTCTTCGGCGATGGCGGCACTCTAGCTACGTTTCACCGGAAGAGTCGATGCTTACGCGTAAGTTTGTTTTCATATTATTACCTACTACCTATTTTACATTTACTTTTTAGACTTAAATTAAATATTTATTGCCACGGACAATCTGTTAACTACGTGACGTAGAAGCATTTATAAGTTTAATCCCAATAGCGCAATGTATAAAATACGCGAGACCGTCTTCGTTTCACCACGCCAAGTTTAATACGCACCTTTTTGCATGTTATACTATACGCCGGGTATCACCTTAGGTTTGCGCAAAGTATTTGAAACAATATAATGTTATTAATCTTTATATTTTATATTTTTATATACATAAATACATTATACACCTCATATATTTTATTAGCATACTTACACTTTTTTTAGTGTAGTTTATACCCTAGATGGCTATAGATATAGGTATTAAATGTCTTGCAATTATATATTTTACTATAATTATTAATTTCTTTATGATATAATATAACAATACACTCTAAATTAAATAAGTTGTTATCAAGACAGACAGTCTTAAAACAAACTCTTTTCTGGACGTTTTCAAAACGTATTATGCTTAAAAAAAATTGCACAGTTCTCGTAGCAGTCAGTTGCTAGATCAACCCGTGTGACATCAAATAAGGAATTATTCTTGTTTTTTTAAATAGTTTTTTCGAAAAATATATGTAACATGTATAGCTCATACAATTATGAATTTATAGTTAACGGAAATGCGGATGTTTATACTTCATAGATATTTTTTTAGTTAATAATCGTGTAAATAATTTGATTAAACAATAAGGTACTTGTACCTACTCATCACTAGTATCAATTTTATTATATTACGTGTAAAATCACCAACACAAGGTGCAGACTGCACTTAAAAAATTAAAAACATAAAATAAAATACAAAATAATGTTGTAGTAGAAGCTGGAAGCTGGAAACTGTAGTTTATTTTAATTTATAATCCAATTAATGTAACCGAGAATGTAACTATTAAATTCATCATTGAATGATTATTCAGAGATCACTTTGGGATAAATGTAAATTAAATTAAAAATAATTAAAAAACATTTTGTGAAAGGAACAAGATTACTGTTAATATTTAAGTCTTAATAATTATTAACAAATAAATAAAAATAATAGATTTTTTAATAGCTTTTTACTATTAACATTCAGTGTAAATATAGTTTCTGATTGACTTACCAATATGTAATAAACCTATATGTAATAAACTAATTATTCATATCAAATAATCCTAACAATTTAATGCAAGGATTCACATAAATTGATCTTACAGCAGCCTTAAAACACTAAAAATACATTTGTACATCATTTACAAAATTTTAGTTCCCAATTATGGTGTAGGTATTAATACAAACAATAAATTGCAATTCGAAAACACAATTTCGTATACTTATTATTATTTACTAAATACCTACAATTAAATTAAACTTAAAATAAACATATGATTACATACTGAGTGCCTATAATATAATATTATATATGAAAATTGAATCTTTATTACGAATACTTATCGTTTACACAGACCACAAGAAAAAATAATTAAAAATATAAAAAAAAAAACACACATCATTGTAAAAATATAGTTGGTATTATAGTATTTGATGAATTTACTGTATACGTTTATGGCTTTGTGTTAACTCTAAAATCCAGTAATCACATTTTTATTTAATAATTCATAAAATACAATATGCTCTTATAAAAAAATTCTTGTGCTTCTGATATCTATTCACCACCTTAATCAATAATTAAATTGATAAACTAAAATAATAATTTAAATAATACCTATATCATATTATTATAATTCAAATTCAAAATTATAAACTATTTTGGTTTATTGTCTTATCAAATTTCAATGAACAAATTGGTCCTTAACACAGAACTCTTTGATATAAAAAGTTGCATTATATTATATCCGTGGATTCATCATATTGACGTACCTAGTAAAATATCTATCATTTATTTATTTAATCTATGGCAAATCTCAAAGTCGTTGCAGAAGACACAGTCGATTAAAAATTCTAAAATTTCAATAAGCAAAGAAGATATGAGCAAAAAACTTACTGCGTTTCGTATAATTTTATTTTTCATAAATCACAATATTCTAAGTTCTGGCTGTATTCTGGAGCGTTTCCTCTTGGGCGTCGCAGTTCACACACGTCACGGATTCCGCCGAAGGAGTCGATAATTAAAGTAAGTTTGTTTTTATATTCTTTTGGGGCTTAAATTTACTTTTAAGACTTAAAACAAATATTTAATGTCACGAACAATGTGCTATCCAAGTGTTGTAGGCGCATATTTTAGTTCCGGACTAGAAATGTATAAAATACGCGAGATATAAACGCCGTCGTCGTTTTTCCAGTCCCTGTTTGTAGAATAATTATAATTAATAGGTGCATACCTATACAGGGTATTTAATATAAATATATAAATATTTTGGTTTAATTTATAGAAATATATGTTATGACTTATAACTGATAATAGTCATAAGATACAATTTTAATTAATAACTGGTAATTTTTTTTCCAAATACAACGTTATAAGTTATAGGTAACTATTAATTTAGTGTCACATACTTAACTTCTATTGTTCACCTAATATCTATATTCTATATCATAGGGATTAGGGATATATAACCATGTACACATAAAAGTATATTCACGGAATGGTCAACTGCCTATCCTGACGTGTGCGCACTTATGAATAATATACCTACTAATATACTCGTATAGGTATATAAATATACCTATATAAATAGTGTAATACTACATACACGAATGTGTTACCTATTATGTCCCTAAAAGTTCAACAGTTATTATTATATTTATTTAATTTTTAAATATAGGTAGGTACATTACAAGACTAATTAAAATCACATTTTTTTTTTTTTTTTTTGAACACAATGTTTTAAAAATTATTAATTAATATATAATTTATTGGTATAGTACTAAATAAATTAATGAAATAAAACAAACACAACTACTATAATTATTAGTAAAAATAATATATCCACATATAAATTATTAAAATACAAGACGAACAAACGAAAAACGATTCTGAGCAAGGATATCGTTAACTAATAAATAATATTGAGATTAAAGTAATTTATTTTTTCGGTAGAAAATCGGTATAAATATGAATTATAAATATTTTTTTATTTTCATACCATGACGCGTGTGTGAAAAATTGTTTATATTAAGTGTTTAAGATGTTAGATTTCGGTTCGGCTGATTGTCCACCCCCTCACTCTTCCGCATCAATGCATCAGAAATGATTATTTATTATATTTAAATATAAACTGCATTTTCTGAATTTTCTAAAACATTGCTTTCCAAGCAAAGTATTCGTTTCATATATTATCAACGAATTGAAAAATGAAATTAGAACATTTATATGGGATAAAGTCAATTTTATAAAAACTTATTAGAAAAAAATTAAATACAATTAAATAAAGGTAATTATTTTTCTTATATTTCTATTTTTTTACGTACCCATTATGTTCGATACTATAACTTCAGTCTTCAGTTATAGAAAACAACACTTGCCAATATGGAATTACTGTCGAATTTTTTTATTTTAAAATTTTAAATAGCATCTGATCGACTGATGTGCTATAATGAAACTCAAAATATAACGAATACACTACCTATACACTGATCTAAATTCTATTTTATATTCGTTTAAATTGAACTTTTAATTTTTCTGGCCATTTTATTATGCTTTGTAATATAAGTGCATTAATTCGTATTTTTAAGGCATTTTTCTTATTTTTAATGCATTTAAATCCACGTCCTATTTATAATTTAACGTTATTTTGTATATACCAATCGATTAGTGTACACAATAAAAAATATAATATTATTGATGGGTTAATAGGTTGATAACTATTATGTAGGTAGGTACAGTTTTGTACGTTCAATGTATGGTTCTTAATTCATAAAGTAGCTAAATGAGTCAAATGATTTTGTCAAGGGGTGGGGGGGAGGATATGGGTGATTTTTTAACATGCACTATTTCAAGGCTCTTAACCTAAGGTGCGCACCACTCTAAGGAGGAGTGACACTATTTCGTAAGGGGGGGGGGGGGGGACGTGAAAATGTTTAAAAAAAAAACAAGAATTTATTTAGTTATTTTGTTATTTAGGTAATACATATTAATTAATAGGTATTTCTTAAATTTTTTTTATTATTTTATTTGAAACATTATTTTTAAATATTGGGATCAATAAAACTATTTTTATATAATAACTATCTTATTACTAAGTTTGTTTTTATATTATTTTGGTCTTACATTTACTTTTTAGACTTGAATTAAATATTTATTGTCGCGGTAAATCTGTTAACTAAGTAACGTAGAAGCATATACGTTTACTACTGCCTACCAAAGGCCCAATGTATAATAATAATAAATTATACGCCAGTCCGAACAATCCAAACGCTGTCTTACTCGTAGTCGAGTTCTAGTTGATAACTGACTTGTGAATAAATGTAATTTTTGTTAGGTATAAAAATAAAACTAATAAATCCTTAAATACAAACTCTGTGTAATAAAAATTAATATTAGGTATTTATTGGTAGGTTTATATAATATCTGTAGACTGTAACTAGGTCAATAGAATATTGTAGAACATTTTACTGCATAAGATGCGTGTTATTTCAGAAATGGTATTCGTCAGTGAACATTTTCAAACTGGGAATAATATGATATCATAAGCAGATTGAAATGTGTGAACGTTTCAGTGCTTCGAAGACTTAGTTTCGTAGCAGATTTTGATTCCGTCACAGGGTATGTGTTTTCTTATTTCTCAGTAGATTTTTTTTTTATTATTGTTAATTGATCAAAGGATGTATTGCCCGAAATTTTTCAATATTTGTATTGTAATTTTACTGGTATAACACTATTCCGGCTATCAATAAAGTCGTGTTAAAAATTAGAAAATTGGGAGGTATTTTTAAGTAATTCTTTCGAGTAGGGAATTCGCTCAATGATATTTAAATATTTTCACCGATAATCAAGTACGATGACTTGTAGGTAACTAGAGACTGAGTGAATAGGAATTAGGAAGTGTGTGATATGGCGAAGATAAGGAAATGGGTCAACAGGATTTCAGAATGTTTGGTATATGAAAGGGAAAGATGAAAATGAAATGTTAGGTTAGGGTAGGTAAGTGGTGTGAGAGTAGCAGATATGAGAATTATAAGTAAGGTGTTAAGGTACAAAAGAGGATAGAATAAGAAATTAATTAATTAAGGGTAGTGTAGGGTAGTGTACATATTGTAGTGAAAACAAGAGAGAATAGGTTTAGGTGGCTCGGTTTAGTGGCTATAGAAGTTAATTTAGGTGGGAAATGAGGGACGAGAAGACTGAAGAAGAGATGGATAGACAGAATACCGATCATATGGAGGTGTGGAATGAGAGTGGCTGAACCTGTATATAGCTGTGAGAGACGGGGGCAGAAAAAGTGTAAAGGTAGAATAGTTATGTTAACAATGCCGAATACGTAGGAAAAGATCTTGAATTGCAAAGGCCACTAGCTTCAACTAACTATAGGTTTACCTAACTGACCTTCTTATGACTCATTAGGACACTTTTCAGAATAAAAAGATCCTGAGTTGCTGCAGGTTGCCGAACTTAAGTGTTTGATTATCAAGTTGATCCTCTCATTGTTGACACCATGGATAGTCCACGCCTATGTTAAATACATTTGAGGCCGCGTTCCCGGAGGGGAAGGCAATTGAGGCTCCTTTATATTGATAGTCGATACTCGATATGAGTATACTTTATTTGGCCTCAATTGTTCCCCTCGAAGGACGAAGACCGCTGATATTATGTCCTATCCATATCTTTATTATCTATGATGGAGCCATACCCAGCTCACTCGTGTAAACTGGTTGCTGGTTGGGATGTCAGCGCACTATTTGTTTTCCATCTTTGACCCACGCGTAGCATACCAAATGTACGATTAAGAAAACACTAAAATGATTGTGCGTGGGTCGGAGAGAGAAATAAATGGTGCGCTAAAAATCTGACATCCTCTTAAGTGTTAAATATTTGCCTGCATGTATGCACTAAAAACAGGCAAATATATGCACTGAAATATTCAAAAAATATTAAAAATAATAAAATATTCAAAAAAATACTGAATGAAAACGTTTTTATTAAAATTTTTTTAAATAAATAAATAATAATTCAAATTGGTTTACGAAAAAAATTCTTTATTTACACACTTGGTAGGTAGGTATGTAGGTAGGTAACGGATGAACCGAAAATATAAAAACATTTTAAGAAAATAAGCATAAATACGAAGAAATCATGAAAACATGCAATTATATTAACTAACCAGAAAAAAACGCATATTGGTAACGGTGTTGTAATAATAGGGATCTCCCCCAAAAAATACGTACTAATAGTTCAAACAAATCATAAAAGCCAACTGTAATAAATATTAATTTATGAAAAAGTATATTAAAAAGCATTATTATTATAAATGAAACAAAACTATCAACTATGGACCGTGACATAATATAGGTATTTCTATATTTTTAGCTCCATAATTTCTGTTTAAATATTAGGAAAATGTATTAAGTACCGTAAAAGTGCTAAATTTGAATTATTACTTAAAATATTATATTCATAACAAATTATAATAGAAGGTTAGGTACTGTTATTCCACATACCTATATTATAGTTTAATTTAACTACAACATTCTAATAGAGTCTGATAAAATTTGGTTCCACGACTTTGATCATACAAACTTTAAATACTAAACTATGGGTCTGAAATTTAGTTTATATAGATTTAAATAATCCAAAACATATAATATTGCTTCAAAATATAAAAATAAAGTGTCTTGTATTGTAGTAGGTAGGTAACTATCAAAAAAAAAAACTAAAAAAAATCATACTTGAAATCTATGTATAATATACGTATATTGTAATAAACGTTCAAATGTTTACTATACTAGTACATTATAAAAAATTAACTTAAGTTCAATATAATACATTATAACAGGTGTTAAAATAAACATTTTATACCACAAATTTTGTTAATTCACACAGTCTCTCTTCAATTTTAAATTTTTCTTCAAATTATCTACAAAACATAAATGTTTAGTAAATTGGAAGACTTGATTAAGTATTTAATCATTTATATAAAAGAGATGTGCCGGGTCGCCACATTACTATATCGAGGGGCCATGGTGCAAGTGTCGTCCATAAATATCATAACATATATTATATTAGTTACAAACTCTTGAATTAAGAGTTATGTTTGAGAATTTAATTAATTTCCTAAAAGGAAATGCCTCAAGGTTGCCTTAGTAGATCGAGGGACCGTTGTTAAAGTGCCGTCCACCAATAAAGTACCGGGAAAAAAAAGGAATAATTCAAATATAGAAGGTACTTATATCATATACTTTTATCAAAGTATGATTGTGTTAGTCACAGTCTTGTAAATGATATTGTCTTATGTTTTCCCAATCTAATTATACAAAATAATTAAAATTAATGAAATCACAAATATTAGTACAATAGAGAGACTGTGCATTGATTTACAAATTTGTCTTAAATTTACTTTTTGCATAGAGAATATGAAGGTGGGCTGGGCTCTTAATATCAGAGTATGGGGGACAGGTCTGGGATTTCATATTATCATTAATAGAGACTCGTTAATCGCTTTTATGTGCTTCGAATTGTTTACACGAGTGAGCTGGGTATGGCTCCATCATAGATAATATAGATTTAACATAATGGATAGGACATAATAGTCTTACCAGCGGTCTTCGAAGGGAACTAAGGTGTCAACAATCAAAGGATCAACTTGATAATCAATCACTTATAAGTTCGGCAACCTGCAACTCAGGATCATTTTATTCAAAGTGTCCTAATACTATAAGAAGGCTAGTTTGGTAAACCTAAGATTAGTTGAAGCTATGGTGATGATAGACGACTACAATCACTAGTCGAGAGCTTTGCGATGATCTTTTCCTACTAACTATAAAGGTATTCGATATTGTAAACATAACAATGAAAGAAAATATTTAAATATTATTAATTTGGTTATGTTAGGTTAGGTTAGGATATGACAGTAAATTAGACGTTAACTAATTATTATAGTTTTTAACACGGTCTTAAAGACTGTCAGCTAGAGTTGTACCAGTATAGTTATTAAAAACTTAAATACAGTCAACATTAAATAACACAACAAATTATAAAATGTATTTTAAAATATAACAAAATATAATTTTTTTAGGATTTTATAAGGTTTTCAATACTTATGAGTTTGTTATTTAATATTGACTGTAGACCCAGCCAAACACAATATTATTTTAAATTAAACATTATTTTATGTCCTTCATAAATTACAATCACATAATAGAGTCCTTGCAGGACCTTTTTCTGATTTAATTTTTTTGCATCCTTTATAAATAAATTACATTCGATTTTATACATTTTCTAATACATATATTACGGTGGTACACCTCTGATCATAATAACTGTTCGTATTATTATAATGTAAACAATACCTAGTTATTGGATTGTAGTTAATATGTATTGCAGTATTTAGCTTCCAACGTATTCTTTTGTTTAGTGTTATTTCACACAGATTTCTCAAACAATTTTTTTTTCAATTCATTGAACTTTAGTAGATTTTTTTGTATAAATATTTTTCAAGATTAACCGGGTATACCTGGGAGTACGCTGAGTACCCATGTAATCCTAAAGCGCGTTCCTAAAGTAAAATTTTTTCCACATTTTAAGTTTCGGGAGATTTTAGTTTGAAGTTTGTAATGTGTATTCATACAGTTTTTTTCCAAATTTTTTTTGTGTTTTTTAAAAATCTATTTGCCTGCAGGCGCCATCACCCCCCTTCAATTTTTTTTTTTAGTACTGTAACTCTTGTTGAATATTTTGTATTGACTTGAAAATGGATAACTTGGAGCCCCATGAATAATCATTCTTTAATGAACTAAATATTTTGAATAGTTTATTCTAAATTTGTTTCCAAATTTTTTTTTGTTTTTTAAAATCGATTTTCCTGCGGGCGCCAACACCTCTTTTCAATTTTTATTTTTATGATTTTAACTCTAGCCAAATTTTTTAAACATTGACAATCTGGTGCCCCATGAAAAATCATTCTTTAATGAACTAAATATTTTAAAAAGTTTTTTCTGTTTAAGATTTGGTTAGGACATTTTAGTTTGAACTTCGTAATGTGTGTTTCTAATGTAAATTTTTTTCCAAATTTTTTTTTGTTTTTTAAAATCTATTTGCCTGCGGGCGCCAACCCCTCCCTTCAATTTTTTTTTTAGTACTGTAACTCTAGTTGAATATTTTGTATTGACTTGAAAATTGATAACTTGGTGCCCCATGAATAATAATTCTTTAATGAACTTAATATTTTGAAGTTTTTTTCTAAATTTTTTTCCAAATTTTTTTTTGTTTTCTAAAGTCAATTTGCCTGCGGGCGCCAACACCTCCCTTCAATTTTTTTTTTAGTACTGTCACTCTAGTTGAATATTTTGTATTGACTTGAAAATTGATAGCTTGGTGCCCCATGAATAATCATTCTTCAATGAACTAAATATTTTGAATAGTATTTTCTGTTTAAGATTTGGTTAGGACATTTTAGTTTGAACTTCGTAATGTGTGTTTCTAATGTAAATTTTTTTCCAAATTTTTTTTTGTTTTCTAAAATCTATTTGCCTGCGGGCGCCAACCCCTCCCTTCAATTTTTTTTTTTTAGTACTGTCACTACAGTTGAATATTTTGTATTGACTTTAAGGACATTTTAGTTTGAACTTCGTAATGTGTGTTTCTAATGTAAATTTTTTTCCAAATTTTTTTTTGTTTTTTAAAATCTATTTGCCTGCGGGCGCCAACCCCTCCCTTCAATTTTTTTTTTAGTACTGTAACTCTAGTTGAATATTTTGTATTGACTTGATAATTGTTAACTTGGTGCCCCATGAATAATCATTCTTTAATGAACTAAATATTTGAATAGTTTTTTCTTATTTTTTTTCCAAATTTAATTTTGTTTTCTAAAATCGATTTGCCTGCAGGCGCCAACACCTCCCTTCAATTTTTTTTTATAATTTAACTTTAGCCGAATATTTTAAACATTGATAACCTGGTGTCATACTATCCTTCTTTAATGAACTAAATATTTTAAATAGTTTTTTCTGTTTAAGTATCGGGACATTTTAGTTTGAACTTTGAAAAGCGTATTCATACATTCAAATTTTTTCCAAATTTTATTTTTGTTTTCTAAAATCTATTTGCCTGCGGGTACCAACACCTTCCTTCAATTTTTTTTTTTTAGTACTATAACTCTAGTTGAATATTTTGTATTGACTTGAAAATTGATAGCTTGGTGCCCCATGAATAATCATTCTTCAATGAACTAAATATTTTGAATAGTTTTTTCTGTTTAAGATTTGGTTAGGACATTTTAGTTTGAACTTCGTAATGTGTGTTTCTAATGTAAATTTTTTTCCAAATTTTTTTTTGTTTTCTAAAATCTATTTACCTGCGGGCGCCAACCCCTCCTACAATTTTTTTTTTTAGTACTGTAACTCTAGTTGAATATTTTGTATTGACTTGAAAATTGATAACTTGGTGCCCCATGAATAATAATTCTTTAATGAACTTAATATTTTGAAGTTTTTTCTAAATTTTTTTCCAATTTTTTTTTTTTGTTTTTTAAAATCGATTTGCCTTCGGGCGCCAACACTTCCTTTCAATTTTTTTTTTTAGTACTGTCACTCTAGTTGAATATTTTGTATTGACTTGAAAATTGATAGCTTGGTGCCCCATGAATAATCATTCTTCAATGAACTAAATATTTTGAATAGTATTTTCTGTTTAAGATTTGGTTAGGACATTTTAGTTTGAACTTCGTAATGTGTGTTTCTAATGTAAATTTTTTTCCAAATTTTTTTTTTGTTTTCTAAAATCTATTTACCTGCGGGTGCCAACCCCTCCCTTCAATTTTTTTTAGTACTGTAACTCTAGTTGAATATTTTGTATTGACTTGAAAATTGATAACTTGGTGCCCCATGAATAATAATTCTTTAGTGAACTTAATATTTTGAAGTTTTTTCTAAATTTTTTTCCAAATTTTTTTTTGTTTTCTAAAGTCAATTTGCCTGCGGGCGCCAACACCTCCCTTCAATTTTTTTTTTAGTACTGTCACTCTAGTTGAATATTTTGTATTGACTTGAAAATTGATAGCTTGGTGCCCCATGAATAATCATTCTTCAATGAACTAAATATTTTGAATAGTATTTTCTGTTTAAGATTTGGTTAGGACATTTTAGTTTGAACTTCGTAATGTGTGTTTCTAATGTAAATTTTTTTCCAAATTTTTTTTTGTTTTCTAAAATCTATTTGCCTGCGGGCGCCAACCCCTCCCTTCAATTTTTTTTTTAGTACTGTAACTCTAGTTGAATATTTTGTATTGACTTGATAATTGTTAACTTGGTGCCCCATGAATAATCATTCTTTAATGAACTAAATATTTGAATAGTTTTTTCTTATTTTTTTTCCAAATTTAATTTTGTTTTCTAAAATCGATTTGCCTGCGGGCGCCAACACCTCCCTTCAATTTTTTTTTATAATTTAACTTTAGCCGAATATTTTAAACATTGATAACCTGGTGTCATACTATCCTTCTTTAATGAACTAAATATTTTAAATAGTTTTTTCTGTTTAAGTATCGGGACATTTTAGTTTGAACTTTGAAAAGCGTATTCATACATTCAAATTTTTTCCAAATTTTATTTTTGTTTTCTAAAATCTATTTGCCTGCGGGTACCAACACCTTCCTTCAATTTTTTTTTTTTAGTACTATAACTCTAGTTGAATATTTTGTATTGACTTGAAAATTGATAGCTTGGTGCCCCATGAATAATCATTCTTCAATGAACTAAATATTTTGAATAGTTTTTTCTGTTTAAGATTTGGTTAGGACATTTTAGTTTGAACTTCGTAATGTGTGTTTCTAATGTAAATTTTTTTCCAAATTTTTTTTTGTTTTCTAAAATCTATTTACCTGCGGGCGCCAACCCCTCCTACAATTTTTTTTTTTAGTACTGTAACTCTAGTTGAATATTTTGTATTGACTTGAAAATTGATAACTTGGTGCCCCATGAATAATAATTCTTTAATGAACTTAATATTTTGAAGTTTTTTCTAAATTTTTTTCCAATTTTTTTTTTTTGTTTTTTAAAATCGATTTGCCTTCGGGCGCCAACACTTCCTTTCAATTTTTTTTTTTAGTACTGTCACTCTAGTTGAATATTTTGTATTGACTTGAAAATTGATAGCTTGGTGCCCCATGAATAATCATTCTTCAATGAACTAAATATTTTGAATAGTATTTTCTGTTTAAGATTTGGTTAGGACATTTTAGTTTGAACTTCGTAATGTGTGTTTCTAATGTAAATTTTTTTCCAAATTTTTTTTTGTTTTCTAAAATCTATTTACCTGCGGGTGCCAACCCCTCCCTTCAATTTTTTTTAGTACTGTAACTCTAGTTGAATATTTTGTATTGACTTGAAAATTGATAACTTGGTGCCCCATGAATAATAATTCTTTAGTGAACTTAATATTTTGAAGTTTTTTCTAAATTTTTTTCCAAATTTTTTTTTGTTTTCTAAAGTCAATTTGCCTGCGGGCGCCAACACCTCCCTTCAATTTTTTTTTTAGTACTGTCACTCTAGTTGAATATTTTGTATTGACTTGAAAATTGATAGCTTGGTGCCCCATGAATAATCATTCTTCAATGAACTAAATATTTTGAATAGTATTTTCTGTTTAAGATTTGGTTAGGACATTTTAGTTTGAACTTCGTAATGTGTGTTTCTAATGTAAATTTTTTTCCAAATTTTTTTTTGTTTTCTAAAATCTATTTGCCTGCGGGCGCCAACCCCTCCCTTCAATTTTTTTTTTTTTAGTACTGTCACTACAGTTGAATATTTTGTATTGACTTTAAGGACATTTTAGTTTGAACTTCGTAATGTGTGTTTCTAATGTAAATTTTTTTCCAAATTTTTTTTTGTTTTTTAAAATCTATTTGCCTGCGGGCGCCAACCCCTCCCTTCAATTTTTTTTTTAGTACTGTAACTCTAGTTGAATATTTTGTATTGACTTGATAATTGTTAACTTGGTGCCCCATGAATAATCATTCTTTAATAAACTAAATATTTTGAATAATTTTTTCTGTTTAAGATTTTGGAGATTTTAGTTTTATGTTTGTAATGTGTATTCCCACAATATAATTTATATAAATTTTTTTTGTATTCTAAAATGCATTTGCCGGCGGGCGCCAACACCTTCCTTCAATATTTTTTTATAATTTAACTTTAGCCGAATATTTTAAACATTGATAACCTGGTGCCTTACTATCCTTCTTTAATGAACTAAATATTTTAAATAGTTTTTTCTGTTTAAGTATCGGGACATTTTAGTTTGAACTTTGAAAAGTGTATTCATACAGTCAAATTTTTTCCAAATTTTATTTTTGTTTTCTAAAATCTATTTGCCTGCGGGTACCAACACCTCCCTTCAATTTTTTTTTTTTAGTACTATAACTCTAGTTGAATATTTTGTATTGACTTGAAAATTGATAGCTTGGTGCCCCATGAATAATCATTCTTCAATGAACTAAATATTTTGAATAGTTTTTTCTGTTTAAGATTTGGTTAGGACATTTTAGTTTGAACTTCGTAATGTGTGTTTCTAATGTAAATTTTTTTCCAAATTTTTTTTTCGTTTTCTAAAATCTATTTACCTGCGGGCGCCAACCCCTCCTTTCAATTTTTTTTTTTAGTACTGTAACTCTAGTTGAATATTTTGTATTGACTTGAAAATTGATAACTTGGTGCCCCATGAATAATAATTCTTTAATGAACTTAATATTTTGAAGTTTTTTCTAAATTTTTTTCCAATTTTTTTTTTTTGTTTTTTAAAATCGATTTGCCTTCGGGCGCCAACACCTCCCTTCAATTTTTTTTTTTAGTACTGTAACTCTAGTTGAATATTTTGTATTGACTTGAAAATTGATAACTTGGTGCCCCATGAATAATCCTTCTTTAATAAACTAAATATTTTGAATAATTTTTTCTGTTTAAGATTTTGGAGATTTTAGTTTTATGTTTGTGATGTGTATTCCCATAATATAATTTATATAAATTTTTTTTATTCTAAAACGCATTTGCCTGCGGGCGCCAACACCTCCCTTCAATTTCAACGACCTGTAACATGCACAAAAGATCCTTGTAGATTTAAAACCACTAAAGTGTGCATATATTGGGTATATTAAAATCTGAAAAGAAATTACCAAGCAGGAAAGTTGTCTAAGCAATTGTAACATTGAATGAATAACGGAGTAGAGTCTTTGGGAGCATAGTAATTTTTTTTCTGAAAAACAGAATTGAACAAACTCAACTTTTTATGGGACTTGTAAACACACAAATTACTACTTACTGTATCTATAGTCTCAAGTCTCATAAAAGCTCTAGATGCAATATTAAACGAGCCGTTTGCTATCGCTGCCAATGCTATGATCGAATATACTTGTTCTATGTTTAACATGTCTTCATAGTTGCGAAGTGTTAACAATGTCTGAAGGGCTAAATGGAAGTCCCCTAAAATCATAAAGTAGTTAAGTATTTTTCAGAATATAACAAATAAATGAATTGAAGTATTTATTACCGTTATACAATTGTTGTTGGGCAAGTATTAAAAAATGTATAGATTCGACTATACGCCAACTGTTTTCTATAATTTCAACACGAGATTTAAACGACTTAACTCCAAAATTGTCCATTGAAATTTCTTCGACTAAATATTGATTAAAACTTGTACATTAAAAATATGGTAATATTATAATTAAATGGAAATGAACTAATTACTATCTAACTCGGCGGATCAAATGTTCTTCTCTTTGTACTCTTCGATTAATAGCGCGCCGGCAGTAGCCAATTGTCTTATAATGTTTGGCTGTATATCAGATTTTATTTCTTGACAAACAGTCTGAAATTAAAAAAATTTGTGTAATAATATTGAGCATTGAGGTAACGGACTATTCTTAGTTATATCATTACAGCAAATACTTATTGGGCAGCTTCAGTGTATCGTTCTCCGTTTATGCACTTTGAAACCATTGTCAATACATCTTTGACATTGTCTAACCATTGATCACGATCGGTATCATTCATACATTTCATAAGTTCACTTAATTTGCTCGTATCAAATTCAACACTCGTCAATGCCCGTTTTGAAAACTAAAACAATCAAATTTATACTCATATCAAAGCCACATAATATTAATATTGAATAATCAACATTACATTTTGATCTATAGATTCATCTTCAGCCATCCCACTGTTGATAAAAAACACAGAAATTGTTTCCAATAATGGATGGTTTCCTGGCAGACTTTTAGCAAGGGATGCTAATTACTCATAATCCTTGAGTATTATGTAACATTCGACCAGCTTTTCTGGGTTATCGGCTTTTTTATAGTATTCAACAGCCAAGTCCCTAAAAATATTGAACACGTTAGTAAGCAATTATAATACTATTATATTGTACAGATATTTTTTTTCGATAGTACTGACCATTGCTTATTGTCTAGGTAATGATCGCCAATCCCTTGCCATGCTAAATTCATTGTGAGACCGGAAATACCCAGAAGCGAAGAACTTGATTTCAACAGCTCAACAACTTTAAACCAATTGCCTAGTTTCTGGTATAGAATCACAGCCAAATCTCTACACAGGAGGAACAAAATTGATGACTAGTTATTAAAAACTAACATAGAAATAATGGTCTAAGGCTGATAACAAAAATTATAAAATGCATACTTTCGATCAGCTTCAATATATAGTTGTTCAGCTTTCACATAATCTCCAAAATATACAGCTACTTCAGCTTTTTTTAAAAGGATATCATTTATGTTAGCTAATTGTTTTACTAATTTGATGCCATGATAGTCTTTACATTGAACAAATGCAGTTTCACTTGTTGAAAGGTCTAAAGTTTGCAATGACGCTTCAGCTAATAATCTCCTAAAAAAAACCGTGTAAATTATGAAAAATTATAAATAAAAATTATATTATATTTATACTTTTGTATCAAATTCTTAAAAATAACTCTTAACTAAGTATACATTTTAAAATATATTTTGTATTTTTTTTTATTTTAGAACTTAGAACAGACCCAAAGTTATCTTAACTTTTAATTTATATTAAAACACATACTGACAAATAAGTTATTACATCTTAGCATAGATTAAATTAAATATTTCTTGCAAGTATAACAATTTAAAATTAATACAATATTGAACTTAAAACCAATGCAGAAATCTAATAAGATGGTGTTGTTTTGTTGATTGTGATGAATGAAAGTGGAATAATTAATTAATAATTATAAGTACTTACGATAGTCTGGGATGTGGATTATCATTAATAAATTTAATTGCTTCTCCTATGCTGACTTTCTCCAAAAGTTGTCTTGTGTCTCGCAATGATTTTGTTTCCAATGTTTGGATAACATAATCGAGAGAAGGATTTTCTGGAGACTGAATAATTTCGTCTAACAGAACTGCTTGGATTTCTAAATTCTTAAAAAATATATATTCATAAAATAAAGTATAATATAGTTTACAGTTTTCAATAATTTCAAAACTTTACACAGGGGTGTTTTCCAACCAATAGAAAACTAATTTTACAGTTTAGATATATCAATTTAATTCTTAGATTTAATATTTTTAAACTGTATGTGATTAAAATTGTATTTATTCTTGTAATTATAAATAAATCAAAATAAATAACCATAAACTATACAAATAGGTATAAATCTCCCATAAGATTCTTGGAGTTTAGACTATTCAATTACTATTTTTAAGTAAAAATGTGATTTTTCATTTAACTTACTTCAAAAGAAGCAATATAAGCAGAAGTACTAATTGGTTCTTCAGGGTTAAACCCTCTAATGACATACATTCTAGTTTTCTCCATTATTGCTAAGAGCTCAGGATCGTCTGAAGCCCACTTCATAGTCCACACATCTCGTCTTTGGAATGAATTCGAAGCTTCGGAATCAGTTGATCCCTTCACAACATTATCTTCTGAGCCATCTACAAGTGTTAGCACTCCAGTTGAATCGATGACAGCCAATCTCCTAGATAAAAAAAAATATATGTTTTTAATAAATAAATATAGTTGATATATTTTAACAATATTCAGATAACAAATTTATAAAAAAATAAACATTACTTAGAATTTGAATTTAATGCCAATTTATAAGGTTTAGAGGACAACATTTTCCTTTCCACTAAAGCCACCTGTGGTAATGAGTATTTTTGTAAAGCACAACTCTCTCTACCAATCAACAAATATTGTTCACTTGCTGTAATACAAGTTATACGATCCTTGGTCTCCTAAATACCATATTTTAAACATTTAATATTTGATTTAAGCATCTTTACAAGTGATTTACTTTCTGAAATGATGAGCTTTTGAATTCCCTAGATTCTTGAGTGAGTTCATCAACTCCAGAAGGAGTATCATCAATGTGAAACATTTTCACTTTTTTGCGCTTAACTGTATCTATATAATAAATTAACAAGATTTACATAATAAACTAAGCAATACAATAAAATATGTTATTTATATACAATGGGTAGAAAATTAATTGATAATTTACTATTCGTTATGGATGAAGAATGTGATTTAGGAACAGAGTATTGCCAAGTCATGAAGCTTGTGTGTGAAGAAACAATTACAAGGGTCCCATTCATTGTAATCCATATTGGTTCAAAATTAATGTGTTTGACTACAAAATAAATAACACAAAATTGAATAGGTTTATTTTTCAAATAACAAGTTTCATAAAAATAAAAATCTTACTATCAACTGTAGTGTTTATATTATTGCAAATAATGAGGGTGTAAGGTTTGGATTCATCGTTATTATTTCGTACAGCAAGAACACAATGATCTTTGTAAGCATCCATACATAGCAATGAATCAAATTTTGTGTGGTAAAACTAAAATATTCAGGGAAAATAACTTGTGTTTGAACTAAATAATAATATTTTCTATTACATATTTGAATAAGTACCCACTTCATTTTTTTTTTATATTCCAAAATGTAATCTCTGTGACTTCTGTAAACTTCTGTAATCTTCATGATTTCTATATGCATAGATAATTGTGCTGGCAAAGTAACACCAAGGGTAATCATATCGTACATTTGCAAAGTAAACAAAACTGTCAATAGCTAAGGTGATGCGCAACGATGTGCTTTCCCAACAGCAGGATGACACCATGCAACCAGGAATTCTAAGGGTTCTCAAATGCTGAAAAAAATAAAATAATATTAAACTTCATGTCACCATTATTATAAAATATAAAACTTACTTCTCCAAAAGGTGAATAAAGTTGAAGGACATTGGATTCTTTAACATCTCCGTCAACTATTAATGTACCGACCAACGCCAGAACACTGCCATTATGATTCCATTAAATAGCCACAATCAACATATCGCATTCAAAAACTACTGGATCTATAGTACAAAACTGTTATAAGTCATGTGTAAAATAAATAATTGTTTTTAACAATATTACTCATATCATATTGGTCTCTCATCAGTTGCACGTGTCCCGTTTTATATGCAATAGCCAATTGTGGGCAGTCGTTTATATTTCTGTTGAGCCAATGACAGGCAGTAATTGGCACATTATTAAGAGATACAGGTAGACACACCATACCCAATTTGGACTGAAAAAAAACCAGTAATTATATTAGTCCATTATAAAAGAAATATACATACTATGAAGTTGCCATCACTGTCAAACAAATGAACTTCGCCGGTTTTTATGGTAAACAGAAGGAATTTTGAATTTGGGGACCACTGGACACCTGTCAACATGAGTTTTTTCAATTCTTTGCCCCAAATGCGACTACCTTCAACCGAACCGACAATAACAGCTCCTAAAATGAAATTGTACATAATATATAATTATGTATTAACTATACAAAATGAATGGTTAAATTGAGAAATATATATTTACCATCCTCATAGACAATACAAATTTTATCACCCTCTCCATTCCATGCCATACCTTTAACGACTGATTTGTTACGATTATTAATCATTTCTTCTTGCCACGTTCCCTGGGGGTTGGTCAAAACACATGTGTCAGTGTTATAACTATAGTCTATAAGTATATAACTAAAGATACTTGTACCATATTGTATTACTAATGTTTATAGACACCTTATACAAAGTCCAAACTATAATCAGCCCATTTTCATCACTTGAAGTCAGCTTGTTGTGTTTTTCGTTCCACACAATAGTCAAGACATTACCGGAATGACCTTCTAGAGTTTTGTTTATTGATAGATTGGCCTGGCCCGCCAATCCTCTTGGCTAACCATCCGCCGGCGTGCCGGAATCGATTTTCAACACTTTCAAACGACCATCGTCTCCACCAACTGCTATGCAATCCTGACTCGAATTCCATTCGAGACAGTTGATTTTCGTGTTGTTTGGTATAGCGATCTAAACATGACAATCGTATCATCATAATAATAACGGCCTTTTTACAATTAATATAACCCACCTTTTTGCTCAAGTATAGGAACATGGCGAAGAATTTTCTTACAACGAAAGGTCTAGTTTACCAAGTCCGAACTTGCATATCAATTGTCTCCCATAACTATAGTCCCGTAGACGTTTGCAATCCCCTTAATAGGCGGTCGGTCGGGTGACAGTTGGCGGACCTTATCTTCTATAATTTAGGTTGCATAAAAGATCTTTAAACGTTTAACGGACCGTTAGCTGTTTTAATGCCTAGCTAAACAACAAATTTCGTTGCATAAACGTTCTTTAAAATATATTTAAGAGTCCTTTAAATTTTAATTTAATAGTCCACTAATCAATCAGTAATCACCCGGACCCGATAGCATTGATTAAATATACATATTGTATTATTGTATATTATACATAATGTATATTTAATCAATGCTAAAACTATTCGCGGGCCGGGCTTTCTAAAAATATTACCGGGCCGGATAGGGCCGGGCTTCCTCGCCTATAAGACTATTCACAAACCGGGCAGGGCTTTCTAAAAATTTTACCGAGCTGGTTCAGGCCGGGCTTACTCAGTATTTTAACTACCTGTTTAATGTAGCCGCAATTTACAAGCGCCCAGTTAAAACATCATATTATAAATAATACGGGCTGGTTCAGGCCGGGCTTACTCACAACAAACTATTCCCGGGCCGGTAAGTCACAAAATATTACCGGGCTGTAAATTATCAGCCCGTGCAGACCTCTACAGAGTACATACGTACAGTAGGTACGTATAGATACCTATACACATTGACCATAGTGTATGAATATTTATTATATAAAATGTATTATTACAAGAGTTAGGTACCTACCGTATAGTTTTGATTAAGGTATCTGGTTTAGTTGTCAATTTCCTCATATGGCTGTTTTTGAAACCAACTATGTAAGTAACAAATTTGTAACAAAACTATGTAGTTATGTGTAGAGTTCAGATATTTTGAACTTAGAACATCGCATAAAACTTATCATTGATATCTAATTATAAAACCATTCGATATTGCACAGAGCAGTTATATTAAATTGTATTTTGCTTAAGTTTGTTGCACTGTTTTTCAATTTTTAGTTTTTTAACAAGTTGTTTATATATTTCTTGTAAATTGTAAACATTATAGGTAAATTTACTTAAACCAATGACGAATATGCAACGTGTAGTTTACTAGTTTCTATTAATAAGTTTGTTTCGAATGAATAATACAATTTCTTTTACGCATATTACTATGTAATAAATAGGTAGTTAATAGCCACAAGATAATTATTTGATTATTTTAAAATAAAGTCGTACTTTGATATTTTTAGGACATTTTGCAAAAATTGTTTATTATATTATCTACATTTGAAGGTCATAAACATCCTATCCGGCTATCTCTAATATAATCTTAGTTTACAACATTATTCAGTAACCCCTAACAGTTATACCGTCACCAATAACGATCACAACAATTATGAAGGTACATACAATAATTATTCATATTTTTTATTTATTTAAATGATAGGCTAATCTTCTTCCTGGAAAAAATTAATTTATCAAAAACTTTTAATTAACTTAAAATTAAATATTATTTCTGAATATTAAAAAACACATACACTCCCAATTCCCATATAATAATATATTTTAATATTTTACAAGAAATATTAAGTTATTTCTTTTAATGTGTACATAATAATATTGTAGTAAATTAAAAACTTTAATTTGTCTGTGGTAAACAATAACAAATGGTAAAGTTGGCTGCCTAATATAATATATTTACAACACATATAAAAAAATATAGTTAAAAATAATTTTTCTTATTAACATTTTGAACAATTTGTAATACATTTATGATAACTGTATAAAACTGAATGGTTTTAAAGACGTTCACACAGAATCCGGTACAGAAATAGAAATATTACTAAATAAATATACAAAGGAAAATTTGAGCAATAATATTAAAAGTAATTACAAAAAAAAATAAATAAAAAATATATATTTTCTTATTAGAGATATTCCGAGTACTCAGCAGTTACTCGATGGCCGACTTCCTAATATCATATTATTTATTATTAAATAATAATTTTAGTAACCGTCCAATACCTGGTTATCCAATGTATAACAAAAACATTTTTTCCCTATACTCAATACAGTTTTTAAACATTATTACTTGGACAATACTTAGTACACAATTATTAATAAATTATCTACTGGGAACATCTCTAAATTGCACTACTACTTTATTATCAAAAGTTAAAACATTGTATTGTAGTTTCATTCAGTCAATTATCAGTCATATACCCTGTTGGCTGTTGAATAAATAATACTATTAAAAAAATACCCTTTTTATAATCAACTCATGATATGTGATAATGAAAAATTATTTTTTGAAGTAGATGTTCGCATTATTTTGTCAGCTGGTGTTACACGATTTCTTGGACCTGGTTCAGGAGTATACGTAAAAGTCAATCCTGTAGCGTAGATAATGCCATCATTTCTTACTAATGACACTGGTACTTGTGTTAGCTGTTTCACCCATGACCAGTCTCTTCTAAATGAAGAGATATCTGGCACAACTGCAATCATACTCTCTTGGCAACGAAACATAGTTTCAGATTCAACATTTCCAAACCATACTTGTAGATGTGGTGTGAAATTTTCTCCACTCAGTTCTAACATGGCCACATCACCACCACCATTAGTGTTAAGACCGTGCACTACTGGTACAGGTGTTATAGGTGAATTTACAGGACCCATTCCTTCATAAAATTTGTATTCTGCTTTATCTGTACTGATGATAGTCCAACAAGCTCCATCATTGATCATTTCTTTATTTGGCCCTTTTGGACATGGTGTGGCATTAAAATTTGTTATACGTTCTTGAGATAAACATAAATACATGTGATTAGTGTCTTTCATGTAAAATGCACATTTGTGCAATTGTGACACCGGATCATCAGCTTCTAGCAATGCTGTTTGTTTATCAACTTTTCTGATGACTAGTCGGGGTAAAGCCATCCCAGTAACACTGCACACTAATTTCACCGTACTACCATAGTGAATGTAACCATCTCGAACATTGAACATGTCACTTTCGCTTTCATCATCATCCAATAAGTAAATGATAAAAGCTCCCCACTGTGTTGAACTGGCATGGAAGGTTTCGTCTTCAACGTGTAAATATCGAGTGCTCACTGTTTGTGATCTAAGCCTATTGAACAATGCCACTTTTGTACCACTAGCAATACATAAATCAGCGTTTTTTAAGGATTGTTTTTTTTTTGAAGGTTTAGATATTACTTTGATTCGTTTGCTGTGGAAAGTTCCAATGTCATAGCCATTGTTATAGAACATTCGTACCATAAGCATAAAGTGCTTGCGTTTGTCAGAATCAGATATAAATAATGTTTTAGCGGCACAATACTTTTTAATGTTATTGAGATCAAGTGGTTGCAAATCTTGATCCGCACTACCAATACCAATAAACGCACTCATTTGAGAATTAGTTTCAGTCACTCCTTCCCTAAGCAGCTGTTGTTGACGTAACTTCCAACCTTCGCCATGAAGATATACACATGGAGGTGGACAGAAAAAACGTTTTTCAGTGCCATAAGACTTTTGGGCAACTTTAGCATGAAGAATGACTAAAACCAAGTCATTGCGATCAAGTAAATATCTTTCCATAGCATCTTTTGTCAGCTTCTTTTCAGGCCGAATCTGCGTGGTTAGTTCTAAACCATAATGATGAGGCATTGTCGTAGAGAACAAATCCACTGTTGTAAATATAGTTCAAATTCTATTCATAAATCTGAAAAAAAATTGAATACAAATCTGTGAAACATAATTTTACAATTATTATCACTAAAACATATAAAAGAAATATAGTTAGTTACCTAATATTTTGACATAAATTAAATAAAATAAAAAATGTTTTATAATCAATAAAAAAAAATGGGCGCTAAAAAATTGTTCAATATTACTATTAATCAATCGTTTTCACACAATACCTAAATAGTATACATGAATTTTTAAAATTGAATCGGCCTAATAAATTAATCGCATTTAATAACTTAAATAGCTTAAAAACATGTTTTAGTTTCTGAAACATATTCCCCAGTGTTTGCTGTTTACAACTCACCAATTATTTATTTACTCAAATTTATATTTTATATTCGATAAGTATACAACAGCATTAAACTATTAAAACTAAAAATTGCACGACAAGTATATTTTTAAGCATAGGTATACATACCAATGAAATCAATTACTACAATCTTCATATCTCAATCGTTGACTCGAACATCAAAGTAAAAGTATTCCATTCATATTTCATAAGCATGTAGAATATTGGAATGAAACGTTTCGAACAGTTGATAGCTTAGTGTTGGATTTATTTGAATATTGTTCAGCAACCTAAAACGACACTGTCGATTAACTTTTAAAGCGAGTTTGATAGAAGTAAGAAAAGTATTAACAAATAACGAGTTCGTTAAATTCGTTGGAAAATATATACCTAAACGGTATAAATAACATATGCAGACATACAGTAATAGTGTAATAAGTAATAACTAACTAGTTACTAATAAGTAATAAGTAGTTACTGACGACTGAGTGAGGATTGATTGATCAACAATATTGTAATCAGGAAGATTGAAAACACAATCACAATATGATAACAACATAAACTAAAAAGAAATAATCGAATTCGCGGTTTTTTACCGACGCCGATAGATAATATTCTGAAGAATTCTTCAATATTCAATTCCTTTTTATGGGCCCAACTGGTAATTAAACTTTAAAGAGCCTTGATAAAAAAATAATCTGTAAAATTAAGAAATAAGTATTAACTATATAGGTTAGGTTAGGATAGTGTCAATTATGGAGATGTATCTCGATTGATCCATCTTACATGATGTGAAAAATTAGAATAGTTTGTAAAATGGCCAATCGAGTTAATCGTTGCGACTTATTGTTGGAAATAGAGTAATCTATACTCTATTTGACTGAAAAACAAACATTTTTAAATCATTATAGTAAATAATATGTATATTAATTGTATGTAAAATTATTATATTATTTCCTCCAAATAGTATTAAATCAGTTAATAGTCATCGTAGTTCTCGTCCCAGGAGCACCCGTTTTCTCGAGCGTAATTTAAGCAGTTCAAATGACCGTTCCTCGCGGCATTCGTGCACGTCTCCTTGTCCCATGGGCACCCATTTTCCCGTGCGTAGGCCAGGCACTCCAGGTGACCGTTCCTCGCGGCTTCGCTGCACGTCATCTCGTCCCAGGGGCAGCCGTTTTCCCGTGCGTAAACTAGGCAGTCTAGGTGACCGTTCATCGCGGCTTCGCTGCACGTCGTCGTATCCCAGGTGCACCCGTTCTCCGAGGCGTATCTTAGACACTCCAGATTGCCCGATTGCGCAGCTAAGTCGCACGCTGTATGTCGCCGTTTACCGACGTACCATAGTGGGATAATGTCCCAAGGGACGCCGACCTCATGAGCAAGTTTCAGACGATCCGTGTGCCCGTGCAACGCTGCTTTTTCACAAATGTTTTTAAACCTCTGGTCATTTATGGAAGATTGTGATCTGCTGAACATGGTCTGCCTATCGTAGCTCTCGTTTAGGTTTTTGTCGATTTTTAAAATTTCGAACAGCGGCTCTCAACAATTTTGGATATCGACGTCCGGTGATTCCAGCTAATCAAACTTGATACGCTTGATCATGTTACAAGCGTAGTACTCCGTTTTCAACAGACTAGGTAGTTCGTACATTTCTCCGTTAGGTCCGACGAGTACGAAATACGGAAATAACGGAATAACCATTTGAAAACGGTTAAGCAGTTTTCCTAAACAGCCGGAAATTACTGATTTGTATGTGTGAAAAAATTACTGAACTGCGTTATAACTTATAACTGCTCCAATTTTCGCACTAGACACTCAACATTTTCATGATATTAAAATATGGTACAACCCTTGACGTATACAAAATTACTTCATTTTTGGTTAGGTTTTCAGGTTTGGGATATTTCCTCGATAGGGAACTTGGGGGTGAAATTCGACGGGTCAACTTGGAAGGGACTAGGGAGTTGTAAGGGGGTATTATAAAGGCCCTTGTGGAGTTTCAGCCTATTCGGACTTTGTTTGCCCACACAACAGCCGCTATACCGCTATGGCCCCAGTTCAGTAAATTAGACCAACCCATAGGCCATAGTACAGTACTTTTGAGCATTTACACTAGACCATAATATAATTAGTAATTACTATTCATTGATTTGTATTTTGTTTGATACTATTGCTACTGAAAATTGTAATAACTATTTCAAATGTTTTTTTGAGATAAACGATAATAATATAAATAAAAAAAGTTAATTTGTACTAATCTGTATTTCTACTAATTAGATACTTATAGTATAGCATATTATATTGACCCTTAGATTGGCAAGTGCGTGTCACATCAACCATTTATCGGAAGGTAACACCTGTTACCCCACTACCAACAATAGTATAAAACCCCAAAAGTAAGGACCAGTGGGCAATTAAGTAAAGACCAAAGACATGGAATTATTACAATATATTATCAACATTTTTGACTTATTAGCCAAATCAAAATTTCCAGAAATGATGAAATATTAACATAAATAACATGATAGTTTTTTTTTGAGATTTAAGATGAATTATGGATAGAACTTTCTATTTAGCTACGTTTTCAGCAGCATCAAACAGTAGAATAGCACGGCACCATAAGCAACGTGTAGACGCAGACTATATCCAAACGAGTAATTGACGCTCGATGCTGCAGGGGAAACATACCTTTTACAACTTTGTAGATTAAATATAAGTACTGAAATATTTCAGTAGTTAATTGAACAATAAATGTATAAAATATCTAAGTATGTAGTAGGTTAATTCTCTAGTTTTTAATTTTATGTATACTTCAATATTTGGTTATTATATAGTAAATAGTTACTTTTTTAGATAGAAATTGTACGTACACTGATGTGTAGAGGTATGTAATTATAATTTTAAATATAAAATTTAAAACATACACAGTAAAGTATGAGAAAAAAATATACAAACAATTTATTACTTAAAAATGTAGTTTAACAAAAAAATTTAATGAATGTGTAAATTTTTAAATAGGTATAAACTTAATAGTATATTACTTTGAACTATTCAATATTATGTAAAAAAAAAACATTCAAATTTTGGGTAACTTAAAAATATAAATTATATTAGATCCGGATCATCATCAGTCTGTCATGATAACCGGTATGCCTCGGGCGACTAAAGCAGCATAGTTGAAAAAACTTCTTGTAGTTTTCCTGGCAATTGCTAATGAACGCAAGAGTTCTCGTTCCATGGGGTAATCCTGTTGATCTAAAAATTCTTTAGGCCATTTCTCTGAAACATTATCCATATTAACACATTTAAATATTTCTTCAAAAAATACAGGGACAAACACAGTTATTATTCATACATTATTATTATACTAACTTAATAATATTATAATTTATATACATTAATTTGAAAAATATCAAATAATTAATTATTGTATAATATTTTTAATTCACCTTGAAGGTTAATGGGATTTCCAGGAAGCCAAACATTAAGCATGGCTCTGGCTGAGTTGTCAGCATCTAAACTTGTTACATTCCACAACATACCAATGACACAGGGACTAAATAAAAAGATAGTTTTAAAAATTAAAAAGTATTAGTAGTTAAGAAATTAATTACCAGCCAGCTTTTAAATATCCATAAGAAGCACCCACAAAATTAGACCTTCCTCCTTTGTCAGTGTGTTTGGCACTTGAACAACCAAACAACATTGGTATACATTGTAGATCTAATTTGTCTAAATCTAAACTATGCAAGTATTGTGTTCCATTACCGTGGCCACAATACCTAAATAGGGTTAATAATGTTAGGTCAGCAAATCAAAAAAAAAATCATAATAATATGATCACTTACAATAGTATATCATTTTTTTTAAGTAACAAACTGAACTGTTCTGAAGTAGGCTCTTGACTTTGAATGCCGTCCCATTTCACATTTCTTTCTTTAAGGAAACTCGACATTCTTTTTTCTGCATTAGACAATGATTTATCAGGGTTTAAAATGTAGTATCCTTGATTTTTAATTTTCCTGAAATTAATTGCAGTTAGAATAATTAGAAAATAAATATTTTTTCATTATATTACATTAACCCGTTTTGAATAGAATCCTTGTGTTTGTGATATAATCTGTGCACAATATGTACAGATGACACACGGGAGACTGGATGTCTTCTCAAACATGGTATCGTTTCCCATGGCAAGCATTCTAAATGCTATTAAACAATAAAATTAGAAAATATAAATTTTTTTGTTATCACACTGTTACACTAATAACATACCTCATCTAATATGAGCAAAACAGAATGTCTCTTTTTTAACATTAAATGTGAACCATTTAATTTATATTTATTAATAGCAGATTCAAATTTATTCAATTCCTCTGTTGAACAGTCTACTTCTTTAAGAATGCTGTTTATTTCATCATTAGTCAATTGAACAACTGCATTTGTTATCTGATACAAAATCATTCTGCCTCGGTCACTTATAGTCATATTTTCTTCTCTGAAAATATTATATTATATAATATATAAATTAATTGTATAATATACACAAATTATAATTTTTCAATCGACAAGATACAATTACTAACTCTATGACATTATCAATGACACTATAAACTTCTGCTGAAAGTTTCTCATCAATATAATTGCCTAATAACATACAAATCCAATGTTTTATCCAACTAGTATGAATTTCCTGTGAAATGTTCTATTGGAAACAATAATTTTAATAACAATTCAATTATTAATAATTTATAAGTATATATTTATTTTAGAGACTCATTCGGAGATAATTCAATAGTTTTGTATTTACTTTAATTGACTGGGAAGCGGAATCCCTTAAATTCCGAATAGCAGATGGATCCTTATTTTGTCTGTCATTTGTGTCTTCTAAGCTTTTTTTCAGAACTTCAAAGATAGTCTTTTGTCCTAAACTGGTTTTGGGCTTATCCACTTTTACAGTCAAAGGTTTACTTAAAAGGTCATAAATAATTATTAATTATCAATAATAATAATAAATAGGTATCATAAAAATGTCAAATAAATTAAAAAATATATCATACATATTCTTGTGTTTTTGACCACACTGATATCTAGATATAAATAGTTCAGAAACATCTGTAGGTTTATCTGTAGGCCTAGGAGTTACTACATCTTTGGGATTATAGTTTTTAGTAATTTGTATTAATGTCCATTCAGATGGCATTTCTTTTAAACGTTCAACAAGACCATTGTATCTTTTGGTCACATATTCTGAGTTCAAGGATAAACAATCATTGAGTTCTTTTTTACTTGCAGTACTAGAATAAAAATAAATGTATGTACTTATTGGTGATAAACTCAATGAATAATTAAATAATTCATAAACAGGTTCATAATTATTAATTGAATCACATGAGAAAATATTTTAAAAGTTTTGAATAAAAATAAATTGAACAATGTCAATGATCTTACTCTGGATTCATTATCAATGATAGTTTTGAACGAATTCCGCCTCCATGAGCTTCAGAAAGGTAATAAGCAACAGAATCATACTCTTTTAAACGATAGCTGATGTAAGCGGCAGCTTTATTTGTATCTGTAAAAAATTTAAAAATTAATATACATTTCTAATTTACAATATACAATGTGAAGTTATAATTATATACAGTATAACTTAATTAATCCAGACATCCATTTAATAATACTTATTATTAATATTATCAGAAAAATCATCGGAATAACCAGTAATTTTATATTTTGTAAGTCCTAATATTGTGTTTAACCGTTCAGCCGCCAGTTGGGGGAAGGGGGTATTAATACATTAACCTCACAGCAGGGCCTAAAATTGTGTGCAGTAACACACACTATGTGCAGTAGCTAATATTAAATGTGCAGTAGCAAATTTAAAAGTGTGCAGTACTTTATACATTTTTATTTGATTAATATTCAATATTGATTATTGAAAATTACTAATTAGCATATTGTATTCGTTTAAAATCCTATTATTATAAAAATACATTAATGAACATTGTTCTGACTGTGACTTAAGTGTATTGTGTTCTAACGTCTTGCAAAGTTTTATTATTTATATTATCATTTTGGTCTTATTGTCTATACTTCAAATTATGTACCGTGGCTCATTTTATAGATTATTTTGTTTTATCCAGATTCCAAACTTTTATTAATTCGGACATTCTAGAACCACAATTAGTCTGGATTAATGAGGTTGTAGTGTGTTATAAAATTATATCGACAAATATTTTAAATTCTATAAGACACATAAATTATTTAATAATATAATTGAAAAATCATACACATATTTGTATTTAAACAAAAACATTATGGTATGTTTTCCCTACAGCAGACATTGGAATGGAAAACCTGTCATCACTATACATCTAGACGCCAACCATGTCTACGCTAGTAGTTTGATCTACTGCCTGGACCCTGCATGTAAAACGTACCTTTAGAATATCTAAAAAAGTAGAATTCTGTAGATCACTCCCCACTCACTGAAATAATGGTATAAAAAATTGCTTTTAATGTGACACCATTTTATAGGTGGATAAAATCAAATATTAATAGTGGATTATAGGTAGGTACAAATTTACAATGATTTTCTTTAGAACTTGCCTTTGACAATTCGATTCAAAATAAATAAGTATTTGAGTTTTTTTTTAAATAGATAATTTGTTTAAGAACCAGCAGGTGTATCTTTATAGGGAGCGAAAAACCGAGAAACGCTTAGCTAAATTTGATATTACCTATAATGTGCACACTTACTGGACAAGTACCGATTGATATACAGTGAAACTTCCATATTACGAAGTCTCACAGAGCATAAAAAAATTCGTATTATAGAGAATTTCGTTAATTAATAGAGTTGAATATATCTGGTTCTAATTTGGGTTGGTTCTCCAAAATATTTCGTTAAACAGAAATGTATGTTAAATGGAAGTTTCACTGTAGTAGATATTTACTACCTTGCCATACAAATAAATAATTATAAAGCTTACTACCTAACAGCTAACACCTAAAATAATACGCAATAGATACTGCGATTGATGCTCACTCTCGTAAACAGGAAATGGTGGCAAAGGCATTTGTTTAATTTGCGACAAACACTCTTCGATCTCATTGAGGACGGACCGGCACACTGCGTCCGGATCCATGGCGGTGAGGACGAATAATTATTGTTATCGACCCACTGACTAATGAGACGAATATTCTTCACATTTATTATTTCTTCCGGTGACTGACGTGCGATCTTCTTCCGGACAAACGACGTGAAAAATCGAAATCGACGACGTTCGACAGACACAAACCGAAACGACGAACAACGATACTCTAATGCCGTACCGAATACATTGAACAGTGCTTAATTTTATTGTTTTCACTTTTCAATTTTGTGTATTTATAGCCCGTAATCTGTATTTTTTAGTTATATTTTATTTTTATGCGTCTCCGGTATAAACTCAATTTACAGTGGCCGGTAATTGGTAGTCGGTTTAAAATTTAAAATATAAAATATTATAAACAATAATATAACCACATGCGCGATAGTGGCGATAGGCGATAGCATCACTACAGAAAGGTATAAACCATTGACCTTATATTTCGTATTTTTGTGGTTTAAAGACCACGATTATGGGTCACTTTTGTTCCAATGACCAATTGTTCCAAACTGTTTTTATGTCACTAACCAATTCTTCCAATAGGCAATATGTTTTTGTTTAAATCACGATTGTAGAATACCAATGCCTTGAAGGCAGGGCAGCATTCAAGGGAGGGGGGCACTGGCTACAACTGCCCCGGGCGCCAGTATTTTGGGGGCGCCAAAATTTTGTCGTCGGAAATTTGTTCCCTTGTAAATTATTAAAACTTTTAAACTTTAAATTATTTCAATAACAACATAATATTATATAATATTAATGTATTATGCTGTTTGAAATTAAAATATGCATTTATGATTTATAGCAATATAATCACCAGCGTTCCAGAATTATTATTATATCTGATGATAGTTCCTTAATAATTTTCCCAAATTTGTTGTGGTTCCAATATTCAATAGACATTTATTAAGTTATTTATAAATTATAATAATACGGCATATTTTGCTAACACATGCGGCGTCGTGCCTTCTACAAAAGTACCTACAATAAATTATTAGCCTATAAAAAAAAATACAAATTCAAGCCACAGCATTTGTGAAACCTGTGATCACTGATTAATAATTTTTCTTTCATAATTCGACGCTGTTGATTATTTATTATATTATATTTGTTTTGTTTTGTATTAGTTTAATTATGACTGGCAAAAAAGTTAAGGGGATATCAACATCGTAAACAAACTTTATTAAAAGACAAAAAAACACTTAATGTTATTACTTACTAACAAATGCAGAGAAATTAAAAATATGTTAGATGTTTCAAAAAATATAATATTAATTTGCATAGGTACTTTAGTTTTATTAAATTTATTTTTATTTTGTTCATATTAATAATATATTAATATGATCCATAAAGTAGATACCTAAATATGTAAAAAAAACTTATATTATGATGAATTACAAGCATCAGTATCTTTGCAGAGGGGGTGGAGTAGGAAGGATCATACAATTATTAAACAATTTTTTTTTTAAAAAAGCACACATTATTGTAAAACAAATATTCTTTTTTTTACTTATAATCTAATAAGTTCATGAGGATCTCTGTCATATTTAACGTGGTTAGGTTATTAGGGTGGTTGGATATTTTTTTTCAAACAAAATATTTGTTAAATTTAGCGTTATAAATCTAGGTTAGCGCCCAACTGAATTAAAAAATTTTCAGTGTACTTAACTACATAAGTTACAAAAAAAAGGGTACCTTGTAAAGTAGAAAAGTTCCAAAAACGTTGGTGCAAAAATGAATTGCCAGAAATCATTAGTTTTTATAGTATGGCCTTACAAAGTACACAATTTTCGGTGTTTTGTGCTAATAAATTTAAAGTTTTTAGATTCTGAGCGAAGCGATGAATGTTTGGATTTTACAATGATGTGTGTTTTTTTTTTATTTTTGTGTCTGTCATTACTTTTTAGAACAGTAAAAATTATTGGATTTTCTTCAACAGTAACTTTTCTGATAGGAAAGTGAATATAGTTGGTACTTTGGGGGGTCAAAAGTAAACATTTCTCAGTAATTTTCAAAAGCGACATGAAAAACAAAAGAAATATTAAGGTAAACCGGGAATTTTTACGCAAAATCTGTGTTTGAGAAAATCGAAAAAACTCTATATGCGTAACTCTAAAAAAAATGACCGTAGGTACATGACATTTTGACTGAACGTTAATGTTAGCATTCTCTATACACCATAACATTTTCCAAATATTTTGACTTATTTTGAGCTGTTTACGGACATTTTCAGTTTCCATTTTTTTTAGTTTTTTTTTCTATAAATAACAATAAAACTTTATCTGTTGGATACAAAAGCTTGAAAATTTAATAGAAGGCCCTAGGTTATTGTTTCATAGGAAGATGAAAAAAATTAAAAATCCTTAGTCACAGTTTTTATTTATACTCATTTAAAGTTCAAATCTTGACAAAATACGGAAAAATCACGAAAATTACTATAGTAAATTATTTTGAGTTGAAAATTCATAAAAATTTTTCTTTTTAAATCTAAGATTTGAAAATGTAATACAAGATTATCCATAAGTAAGTCTACAAGAAAGTCAAATTAAATTTTTATGAGCGTTTGAAATTCATATTTTAACAACGTTGGATATTCACTCGGTATTTGATGTAACGATTTTCTAATTTTGTTGTAATTAAAAAACATATGACTGTAGATACTTGAAAATTTCACTGAATGTTTGTATTAGCATTTTCTATACACGATAAAATTTTGACTCTTTTTGAGCTATTTACGGACATTGTCAATCAACACATTACAAGGTACAAACAAAAATGCCCAGAATCGTAAACAGAGGTTAGGTTATACAAAGTACAATCTATAATACCTAGAACACTAAACAGAAAAAACTATTTACAATATTTATTTCATTAAAAAAGGATTATTCAAAGGTACCAGATTGTAAATGTTTAAAAAATTTGGCTAGAGGATAAATCGTAAAAAAAAAAATTGAAGGAGGGTGTTGGCGCCCGCGGGCAAATGCATTTTAGGAAACCAAAAAAAAATTTAAAAAAAATTTAACTTTATGATAACACATTAAACAGTACAAACTAAAATGCCCAGAAAGTTAAACAGAAAAAACTATTCAAAATATTTAGTTCATTAAAGAATGATTATTCACAAGGCACCATGTTATCAATTTTTAAGTAAATACAAAAAATTCAACTAGAGTGACATCACAAAAAAAAAATTGAAGGAGGATGTTGGCGCCCGCAGGCAAATGCATTTTAGGTAACCAAAAAAAAAATTTTGAATAAATTTAACTGTATGATTACACATTACAAAGTACAATCTATAATACCTAGAACACTAAACAGAAAAAACTATTTAAAATATTTATTTCATTAAAAAAAGATTATTCAAAGGTACCAGATTGTCAATGTTTAAAAAATTTGGCTAGAGGATAAATCGTAAAAAAAAAAATTGAAGGAGGGTGTTGGCGCCCGCAGGCAAATGCATTTTAGGTAACCAAAAAAAAAATTTTTAATAAATTTAACTGTATGATTACACATTACAAAGTACAATCTATAATACCTAGAACACTAAACAGAAAAAACTATTTAAAATATTTATTTCATTAAACAAGGATTATTCAAAGGTACCAGATTGTCAATGTTTAAAAAATTTGGTTAGAGGTTAAATCATAAAAAAAAAAATTGAAGGAGGGTGTTGGCGCCCGCAGGCAAATGCATTTTAGGAAACCAAAAAAAAATTTTGAAAAAACTTAACTTTATGATAACACATTACACAGTACAAACTATAATGCCCAGAATCGTAAACAGAAAAAAATATTCAAAATATTTAGTTCATTAAAGAATGATTATTCATAGGGCACCATGTTATCAATTTTTAAGTAAATACAAAAAATTCAACTAGAGTGACATCACAAAAAAAAAAATTGAAGGAGGATGTTGGCACCCGCAGGCAAATGCATTTTAGGTAACCAAAAAAAAAATTTTGAATAAATTTAACTGTATGATTACACATTACAAAGTACAATCTATAATACCTAGAACACTAAACAGAAAAAACTATTTAAAATATTTATTTCATTAAACAAGGATTATTCAAAGGTACCAGATTGTCAATGTTTAAAAAATTTGGTTAGAGGTTAAATCATAAAAAAAAAAATTGAAGGAGGGTGTTGGCGCCCGCAGGCAAATGCATTTTAGGGAACCAAAAAAAAAATTTTGAAAAAACTTAACTTTATGATAACACATTACACAGTACAAACTAAAATGCCCAGAATCGTAAACAGAAAAAAATATTCAAAATATTTAGTTCATTAAAGAATGATTATTCACAGGGCACCAAGTTATTAATTTTCAAGTCAATACAAAATATTCAACCAGAGTTACATTACTAAAAAAAAAATTGAAGGAGGGTATTGGCGCCCGCGGGCAAATGCATTTTAGAAAACAAACAAAACAATTTGGAAAAAAATTGCTGTAGGAATACACATTACAAATTTCAGAATAAAATGCCCAGAATGTTAAACAGAAAAATCTATTTAAAATATTTAGTTCATTAAGAAGGATTATTCAAAGGTTCCAGATTGTCCATGTTAAAAAAATTAGGCTAGAGGTAAAATCATAAAAAAAAAATTGAAGGAGGGTGTTGGCGCCCGCGGGCAAATGCATTTTAGGAAACCAAAAAAAAATTTTGAAAAAACTTAACTTTATGATAACACATTAAACAGTACAAACTAAAATGCCCAGAATGTTAAACAGAAAAAACTATTCAAAATATTTAGTTCATTAAAGAATGATTATTCACAAGGCACCATGTTATCAATTTTTAAATAAATACAAAAAATTCAACTAGAGTGACATCACAAAAAAAAAATTGAAGGAGGATGTTGGCACCCGCAGGCAAATGCATTTTAGGTAACCAAAAAAAAAATTTTGAATAAATTTAACTGTATGATTACACATGACAAAGTACAATCTATAATACCTAGAACACTAAACAGAAAAAACTATTTAAAATATTTATTTCATTAAACAAGGATTATTCAAAGGTACCAGATTGTCAATGTTTAAAAAATTTGGTTAGAGGTTAAATCATAAAAAAAAAAATTGAAGGAGGGTGTTGGCGCCCGCAGGCAAATGCATTTTAGGGAACCAAAAAAAAAATTTTGAAAAAACTTAACTTTATGATAACACATTACACAGTACAAACTAAAATGCCCAGAATCGTAAACAGAAAAATCTATTTAAAATATTTAGTTCATTAAGAAGGATTATTCAAAGGTTCCAGATTGTCAATGTTAAAAAAATTAGGCTAGAGGTAAAATCATAAAAAAAAAATTGAAGGAGGGTGTTGGCGCCCGCGGGCAAATGCATTTTAGGAAACCAAAAAAAAATTTTGAAAAAACTTAACTTTAATGATAACACATTACACAGTACAAACTAAAATGCTCTGAATCTTAAACGGAAAAAACTATTCAAAATATTTAGTTCATTAAAGAATGATTATTCACAGGGCATATGTTATCAATTTTAAGTCAATACAAAAAATTCAACTAGAGTTACATCACAAAAAAAAAAATTAAAGGAAGGTGTTGGCGCCCGCAGAAAAATGCATTTTAGGAAACAAAAAACAATTTTGAATAAATTTAACTGTATGATTACACATTACAAAGTACAATCTATAATACCTAGAACACTAAACAGAAAAAACTATTTAAAATATTTATTTCATTAAAAAAAGATTATTCAAAGGTACCAGATTGTCAATGTTTAAAAAATTTGGCTAGAGGATAAATCTTAAAAAAAAAATTGAAGGAGGGTGTTGACGCCCGCAGGCAAATGCATTTTAGGTAACCAAAAAAAAAATTTTTAATAAATTTAACTGTATGATTACACATTACAAAGTACAATCTATAATACCTAGAACACTAAACAGAAAAAACTATTTAAAATATTTATTTCATTAAACAAGGATTATTCAAAGGTACCAGATTGTCAGTTTAAAAAATTTGGCTAGAGGTTAAATCATAAAAAAAAAATTGAAGGAGGGTGTTGGTGCCCACAGGCAAATGCATTTTAGGAAACCAAAAAAAAATTTTAAAAAAATTTAACTTTATGATAACACATTAAACAGTACAAACTAAAATGCCCAGAATGTTAAACAGAAAAAACTATTCAAAATATTTAGTTCATTAAAGAATGATTATTCACAAGGCACCATGTTATCAATTTTTAAGTAAATACAAAAAATTCAACTAGAGTGACATCATAAAAAAAAAAATTGAAGGAGGGTGTTGGCGCCCGCAGGCAAATGCATTTTAGGGAACCAAAAAAAAAAATTTTGAAAAAACTTAACTTTATGATAACACATTACACAGTACAAACTAAAATGCCCAGAATCGTAAACAGAAAAAAATATTCAAAATATTTAGCTCATTAAAGAATGATTATTCACAGGGCACCAAGTTATTAATTTTCAAGTCAATACAAAATATTCAACCAGAGTTACATTACTAAAAAAAGAATTGAAGGAGGGTATTGGCGCCCGCGGGCAAATGCATTTTAGAAAACAAACAAAACAATTTGGAAAAAAATTGCTGTAGGAATACACATTACAAATTTCAGAATAAAATGCCCAGAATGTTAAACAGAAAAATCTATTTAAAATATTTAGTTCATTAAGAAGGATTATTCAAAGGTTCCAGATTGTCAATGTTAAAAAAATTAGGCTAGAGGTAAAATCATAAAAAAAAAATTGAAGGAGGGTGTTAGCGCCCGCGGGCAAATGCATTTTAGGAAACCAAAAAAAAATTTTGAAAAAACTTAACTTTAATGATAACACATTACACAGTACAAACTAAAATGCTCTGAATCTTAAACGGAAAAAACTATTCAAAATATTTAGTTCATTAAAGAATGATTATTCACAGGGCATATGTTATCAATTTTAAGTCAATACAAAAAATTCAACTAGAGTTACATCACAAAAAAAAAAATTAAAGGAAGGTGTTGGCGCCCGCAGAAAAATGCATTTTAGGAAACAAAAAACAATTTTGAATAAATTTAACTGTATGATTACACATTACAAAGTACAATCTATAATACCTAGAACAATAAACAGAAAAAACTATTTAAAATATTTATTTCATTAAACAAGGATTATTCAAAGGTACCAGATTGTCAATGTTTAAAAAATTTGGTTAGAGGTTAAATCATAAAAAAAAAAATTGAAGGAGGGTGTTGGCGCCCGCAGGCAAATGCATTTTAGGGAACCAAAAAAAAAATTTTGAAAAAACTTAACTTTATGATAACACATTACACAGTACAAACTAAAATGCCCAGAATCGTAAACAGAAAAAAATATTCAAAATATTTAGTTCATTAAAGAATGATTATTCACAGGGCACCAAGTTATTAATTTTCAAGTCAATACAAAATATTCAACCAGAGTTACATTACTAAAAAAAAAATTGAAGGAGGGTATTGGCGCCCGCGGGCCAATGCATTTTAGAAAACAAACAAAACAATTTGGAAAAAAATTGCTGTAGGAATACACATTACAAATTTCAGAATAAAATGCCCAGAATGTTAAACAGAAAAATCTATTTAAAATATTTAGTTCATTAAGAAGGATTATTCAAAGGTTCCAGATTGTCCATGTTAAAAAAATTAGGCTAGAGGTAAAATCATAAAAAAAAAATTGAAGGAGGGTGTTGGCGCCCGCGGTTAAATGCATTTTAGGAAACCAAAAAAAAATTTTGAAAAAACTTAACTTTATGATAACACATTAAACAGTACAAACTAAAATGCCCAGAATGTTAAACAGAAAAAACTATTCAAAATATTTAGTTCATTAAAGAATGATTATTCACAAGGCACCATGTTATCAATTTTTAAATAAATACAAAAAATTCAACTAGAGTGACATCACAAAAAAAAAAATTGAAGGAGGATGTTGGCACCCGCAGGCAAATGCATTTTAGGTAACCAAAAAAAAAATTTTGAATAAATTTAACTGTATGATTACACATTACAAAGTACAATCTATAATACCTAGAACACTAAACAGAAAAAACTATTTAAAATATTTATTTCATTAAACAAGGATTATTCAAAGGTACCAGATTGTCAATGTTTAAAAAATTTGGTTAGAGGTTAAATCATAAAAAAAAAAATTGAAGGAGGGTGTTGGCGCCCGCAGGCAAATGCATTTTAGGGAACCAAAAAAAAAAATTTTGAAAAAACTTAACTTTATGATAACACATTACACAGTACAAACTAAAATGCCCAGAATCGTAAACAGAAAAAAATATTCAAAATATTTAGCTCATTAAAGAATGATTATTCACAGGGCACCAAGTTATTAATTTTCAAGTCAATACAAAATATTCAACCAGAGTTACATTACTAAAAAAAGAATTGAAGGAGGGTATTGGCGCCCGCGGGCAAATGCATTTTAGAAAACAAACAAAACAATTTGGAAAAAAAATTGCTGTAGGAATACACATTACAAATTTCAGAATAAAATGCCCAGAATGTTAAACAGAAAAATCTATTTAAAATATTTAGTTCATTAAGAAGGATTATTCAAAGGTTCCAGATTGTCAATGTTAAAAAAATTAGGCTAGAGGTAAAATCATAAAAAAAAAATTGAAGGAGGGTGTTAGCGCCCGCGGGCAAATGCATTTTAGGAAACCAAAAAAAAATTTTGAAAAAACTTAACTTTAATGATAACACATTACACAGTACAAACTAAAATGCTCTGAATCTTAAACGGAAAAAACTATTCAAAATATTTAGTTCATTAAAGAATGATTATTCACAGGGCATATGTTATCAATTTTAAGTCAATACAAAAAATTCAACTAGAGTTACATCACAAAAAAAAAAATTAAAGGAAGGTGTTGGCGCCCGCAGAAAAATGCATTTTAGGAAACAAAAAACAATTTTGAATAAATTTAACTGTATGATTACACATTACAAAGTACAATCTATAATACCTAGAACACTAAACAGAAAAAACTATTTAAAATATTTATTTCATTAAACAAGGATTATTCAAAGGTACCAGATTGTCAATGTTTAAAAAATTTGGTTAGAGGTTAAATCATAAAAAAAAAAATTGAAGGAGGGTGTTGGCGCCCTAGGCAAATGCATTTTAGGAAACCAAAAAAAAATTTTGAAAAAACTTAACTTTATGATAACACATTACACAGTACAAACTAAAATGCCCAGAATCGTAAACAGAAAAAAATATTCAAAATATTTAGTTCATTAAAGAATGATTATTCACAGGGCACCAAGTTATTAATTTTCAAGTCAATACAAAATATTCAACCAGAGTTACATTACTAAAAAAAAAATTGAAGGAGGGTATTGGCGCCCGCGGGCAAATGCATTTTAGAAAACAAACAAAACAATTTGGAAAAAAATTGCTGTAGGAATACACATTACAAATTTCAGAATAAAATGCCCAGAATGTTAAACAGAAAAATCTATTTAAAATATTTATTTCATTAAAAAAAGATTATTCAAAGGTACCAGATTGTCAATGTTTAAAAAATTTGGCTAGAGGAAAATCGTAAAAAAAAAAATTGAAGGAGGGTGTTGGCGCCCGCAGGCAAATGCATTTTAGGTAACCAAAAAAAAAATTTTTAATAAATTTAACTGTATGATTACACATTACAAAGTACAATCTATAATACCTAGAACACTAAACAGAAAAAACTATTTAAAATATTTATTTCATTAAACAAGGATTATTCAAAGGTACCAGATTGTCAATGTTTAAAAAATTTGGTTAGAGGTTAAATCATAAAAAAAAAAATTGAAGGAGGGTGTTGGCGCCCGCAGGCAAATGCATTTTAGGAAACCAAAAAAAAATTTTGAAAAAACTTAACTTTATGATAACACATTACACAGTACAAACTAAAATGCCCAGAATCGTAAACAGAAAAAAATATTCAAAATATTTAGTTCATTAAAGAATGATTATTCACAGGGCACCAAGTTATTAATTTTCAAGTCAATACAAAATATTCAACCAGAGTTACATTACTAAAAAAAAAATTGAAGGAGGGTATTGGCGCCCGCGGGCAAATGCATTTTAGAAAACAAACAAAACAATTTGGAAAAAAATTGCTGTAGGAATACACATTACAAATTTCAGAATAAAATGCCCAGAATGTTAAACAGAAAAATCTATTTAAAATATTTAGTTCATTAAGAAGGATTATTCAAAGGTTCCAGATTGTCCATGTTAAAAAAATTAGGCTAGAGGTAAAATCATAAAAAAAAAATTGAAGAAGGGTGTTGGCGCCCGCGGTTAAATGCATTTTAGGAAACCAAAAAAAAATTTTGAAAAAACTTAACTTTATGATAACACATTAAACAGTACAAACTAAAATGCCCAGAATGTTAAACAGAAAAAACTATTCAAAATATTTAGTTCATTAAAGAATGATTATTCACAAGGCACCATGTTATCAATTTTTAAATAAATACAAAAAATTCAACTAGAGTGACATCACAAAAAAAAAAATTGAAGGAGGATGTTGGCACCCGCAGGCAAATGCATTTTAGGTAACCAAAAAAAAAATTTTGAATAAATTTAACTGTATGATTACACATTACAAAGTACAATCTATAATACCTTGACGCGGTCCCGCGTAATAGCTGTTTGAATTCAAATAGCCTTTTACGCGGAAAGCCGCGCTACGCTTCTCAAACAAACCGCCAATCGACGACGGACGACGCCAGCGCGCGACACCCGCGCTGTGAACCGTCGGCCGGCCGTTGGGTGAACCGGATTATAAAGTCACCAGTTTTTACCGACGACCCGCACGAGACTGACACACACGTCCCCGGCCGATCGTCTCTGTTTCTTTTTTTTTTCCGTTTGATTTGTTTTTTTTGTTCAGTGCCCGACAGGGCCACAAACGGATTTCTTGTTTGTTCACCCGCGAAATAAATTTAACCCTCACATCGCAAAACTTGTGTTTTTCTTTATTTGTTTTGTCGTGTGAAACCTCTACCTCAACATCACCGCACCCACGCGGCCTTCACTAGGCCCGCATCAACTGGCTCCCCGTACAGGAATCACCGGTAAGTGAAAACTTATTAACTTACCCCTTACTACCACCATCATATACCCTTCCCGTTGCGCGACTTGGAAAAAAGTCCCCGACGCGATCCGACAAAAACGTGGTTAGCTGGCGAAAACGGAAAAACCGGCGTTACGTAATATATTACATAAGGACGTAACGACCAGCCGCGCCGCCCGATTTACGGACGCACCGACTACACCGCGCGCGACGCTCCAAAGTCCACACACACACGACGTAGGTAGGTAGGAACGCAAGAGCGCGAGAGGGTCACACCACCACCGCCCAGCACCACCACCGATAACGTCAACACGCGATTACCTGGGACAGAAATACCACATAATCGGACTGCCGTCGCCGCCGCCCAAAGCGACAGCCGCCGTCTTCCCTAATCGCAGTAGTGGGCCGGATAACGCACACACGCGCATCCGCGACAACACTCCGCGAAAACCGGTTACTGTGATCGCCCGGCAAGCGCAATAACAAAACAATAACAACCCACTGACCTACATTCCGTACGCAAATAAACACCGATAAACGGTCAACACAGCTGATCGAAGGAACGCGACGACCGTTCCACCGACAACAGCCACATTTTATATTTTCCCGTAAACAACACCGGAAAAACAACCGGACGTCATGTCGGGAAAATATATTAATGAGTTGACCGCCGCGGAGTTGCGCTACGAATGCAGGCAGCGCGAGTTGTCGGATACGGGCGCGAAGGATGATCTTGAAATCCGGTTGATACAACACTTCACGGACCTGAACCTACAGGCCAATGAAGTCCGGTTTCCGCCTATGGAACCCGCCGGGCATACCGGAAACAACCCGCCAACAGGTCAAATACTTGACGCCGGACAAAGGGAAAACCAACCGGTCGAATCATCACCCGCCCAGCCATCGAACATCACCACCAACATCCCACCCACACCCACACACCAACAGGCTATGGACATGATTCAAGCGAGTCGGTCCATAATTAAGGAGGTACGGCAAGCGGCGGAAAACTCGGCGCATGGGCACAGTTTGGAATCGCGACTGACCATGCTCGAGGACTGCATGGCCCGCTTTGGCGACGACCAACGCCGCATTGCAGAAACAATGCGACGCCTGGAAATGGGTATGGCACGCCAAGCACCGGAACACCAACCGGAAGGGACAGCACCGACCCGCCCCCACCACAACGTGTCATCGAACAACACGGAATACGGTACGAGGTACTCCGCGGCACGCGAACCGCCGTCCGCGGGTAACCAGCACGCCGAACGTTCGGTACGTTTCGATGACACGCCAAATTTATACCATGCCCCCTCCTCCACACACACCTATGCGTCACAACAATCGACGCTGATACCATACGACGACGTATGTGCAGCGAAACATTCGCTGCCGGAGTTCCTCGGAACAACGCCTGAGGACCCGGTACGATTTATACACAAAGCGGAATCGATATTGTACCAAACGCGTATAGATAGGTCGGCCTGGACTAATATTGTCACGCAGCAGCTGAAGGGTGCAGCCAGTACATGGTGGAACACCATCAGACTACTGGACCTCACCTGGGATGAGTTCCGCGCCGAATTTTTAGAAAAATTCGACAACGTGGAAATACAATCACGACTGCGGGCTGAGATAGTATCCGTCCGACAAACACAAACGCAATCGCTTACGGAGTTCGTGACACAAAAAAACCAACTCGCGCGCCGCGTCAATACCGGGCTATCTGAAACACAGCTAGTCGGTACGATAGCCGGTCTAACGCGCAACGAATACCGCACGCATATCCGATTGCAGAGACCAGCGACTTTCGGAGACCTCCGCCGGGTCGCTGGAATCCTGGAATACACACCAGACGAAACGCCCACACAACAACAGCAGAAACCGGCGTACAAATCATATTCACAAACCCGCCCGCCCCAACCGAAGCCGCAACCGCGTACACGGGACGGTACTGCAGGTAAAACGCAACCGCCCAACCCGTGCAGGTACTGTGGAGGTCCTCACTGGAACAGTGACTGCCCCGGGAACACGCCGCGTTCGGGAAACGGGAAATGAGTCGACGGACAATTGTCCACGCCGCCGCCTCAAACACACACACACATACAACCACGCCACCACACACAACGCTCGGCAATACAGACGGGGATATAACTATCAAACGCGCATCGATAAACTCGGCGTCATCAGATATATCACCCATCAAAAACATTAAAATTCCGTTAAGTAGCAGGTCATCATCACCACACACAACGACCCCTACTACGGAATTAACACGTACTCATACGGTACACACCCATAGCACAGAGGTAACCGAAACGGATGCTCTGGTAATGGCGGTGCAAACCGCTCCCCATGGTACCGATAACGCGGTTAAGAACCAGTTACCCAGCTATACATCACAACCACCGTCGAATAACGCTAAACGTGTATGCCCCGACAAAATTCCGACCCCCGCGGTCGAACTCGAATTTAGGTCAGGCCCCGTAACAGCTCTACTCGACTCACAAGCACAAAAATCGTATGTAAGCCCGAACATAGCACATAAATATGGCACACCCCCACACGGACAACCAACTCAGGTACGAATGGCGGACGGACATACCACAATGACAAGTGGTACCTCCACATTCGTAGCCAGAATCGGAGACCTCACGGTCACCTTCAACGCAGCCATTCTGGAAAATTTGTACTGCGATATGCTCCTAGGTCACGACTTTCTCGTACAAAACGAAGTCACCTGGGACTACACAACGAGCACTATCCATTTAGGTTCGGATAGGAGAACAACAGCGTGCTGGAAAGGGCGGACACCCACCCCAACCCCAGCACTAGATGTCGACAAATTAACAATAAACGGTGACCACCACACACGCGCGAAACTCGCCGAAGTAGTACGCAACTATCCGGACGTATTCAACGGTAGGGTAGGACGCACCAGGTTAATTGAACACGACATCCTCCTCAAAAACCAAACACCCATAGCACTCAAACCATATCCCTACCCACCGGTAAAACAGGCCACAATCGACACCATGATACGGGACATGGAAGAGCAGGGACTGGTAGAACAGAGCACATCCCCGTGGGCCGCACCCATCGTTCTAGCAAAAAAGAAAGACGGCTCACCCCGACTATGCATTGATTATAGGCGGCTCAATGATATCACTGAGTCTGACGCCTACCCAATGCCCGACCTCAATACGCTGATACGTCAGATGAGAGGCGCAAAAGTATTCAGCGTCCTGGACCTTAAGTCGGGTTACTGGCAGGTCCCACTTAACCAAAACGCGCGAAAATACACGGCATTCCGGACGCGTCGGGGCCTATACCAATTCCGAGTCCTCCCCTTCGGCCTCAAAAACAGCCCCATGACCTTCGTGCGATTAATGGACGAAGTCCTGAGGGGGTACCTGGACGAGTTCGTCCGCGTATACCTAGACGATATAGTAGTGTTTTCGAACACTGTGGACGAACACCAGTGCCACTTGGACAAAGTTCTAGAACGTCTACAGAGACACGGGCTCACATGCAACCCCGAAAAGTGCAAATTCGGAGCCACCGAAATTTCATTTCTCGGACACCTAGTCACCTCCGAAGGAATAGACAAACAACCGGAGAAACTAGAGGGCATCATAAACTACCCCCCACCAACCAAACTGAGGGACCTACGGAAGTTCCTGGGCGTTTGCAACTGGTACAGCCAGTTTGTCGACAACTACGCGGACACCATAGCACCCCTAACGAATAGACTCAAACAGGGGACCAAATGGTCGTGGACCGAAACCGAACAGGCCGCATTTACCAAAATAAAACGCGCCCTGTACGATTCGCCAAAACTGTCGACACCAGATTACGGAAAACCGTTTTGCCTACAAACCGATGCTAGCGAAATAGGAGCAGGTGCCGTCCTTTTCCAACGGGGTGACAGCCCGGACGAAAGGCGGATAATCGCCTACGCAAGCAAAAAGTTTAGTGATACGCAAACAAGGTACGCCGCGGTAGAACGCGAGTGCCTCGCGATAATCTGGGCAACCGACAAGTTTAGACCATACCTAGAGGCCCGCCGCTTTGACCTATTCACCGACAACTCGGCACTCACATGGCTCCACCGAGCCAAAAACACAAATTCCAAGTTAACCAGGTGGGCACTACAGCTGGCTAACCTGGACTACAAAACCACACATGTGCCCGGCGTACAGAACGAGGCGCCGGACATGCTATCCCGCAACCCAACCACCGGGCCACCGGTAGACGAGGAACACCTCGAGGAACGACTAGTAGGAGTACCCACCTCACCACTCACCACTGCTACTAGCTCACCGGCCGACAATCTGTTCGCCACGACGGACCCGGCTAACACCACTAGTGGTCCCAAAATCACACACGCTATGCTCGTGACATGGCAGGCCAATGACCCCAATACACGAGACACAGCGCGCAACATGACAACGGACGACCCAGCGCACAATACCGGAAGTACCACGGATAAAAAAAATAAATACATTTTTACCGACGGTCTTCTGCGGATAAATTTGGGCGAACACACACCCGTAGTCATCCCAAAGGACAAGACGCAGAACGTGATCTGGACATACCACGATCACGTACTCGCAAACCACCCGGGCTGGAAAGAAACGTACAGAGCGGTAAAACAACGGTTTTTTTTGGAAAGGACAAAAAAACGACATCCGACTGTACGTCAAGTCGTGTCACATATGCGCGTGTACCAAACCACTGAACACGCGCGCAGATGACCCCGCGACCACCAGAATACCCCGACACCCCTGGGAGGTGGTTAGCATAGACCTCATGGGCCCCTACCCGCGTACGAGTAGGGGAAAACAATACATACTGGTCGCCACGGATCTGTTTAGTAGATGGACCGAGGCATACCCCCTCGGAACAGCCACTACAAAAACAATAACCGAAACGCTTGAACGAGAATTCTTTTCACGTTTCGGATACCCCCGTGTGTGCTTAAGCGATAACGGCCCACAGTTCGTAGCAAACGATATGCGTAAAGCGATCGAACAGTGGGGGGCCGAGGGCTGGACAACTCCGGTATATCACCCGAGGGCCAACCCAGTCGAACGCCGTAACCAGGAATTAAAAAAAGGTCTACGCGCGCTACTCATCGACGGCAACCACAACACCTGGGACACCAAGCTAGCCCCCATTCTTTTTTCGATCAGGAACAGGCGTAACGACCGGACAGGATATCCACCATCGGTACTCGTCCTCGGGAGAGAGGGCAAAAGGCCGGGGGACTGGATACTGTCGCGGACAGCGGACAACCCGATCGAACAAATAAACATGGCTAGGGCGAGTCGCGAAAACAATGTACTGACCGCACCACCGGTAACAGGTGGGCCGACGGACACAAAGTACAAAACAGGTGACACAGTGTACTACAAGGCACACCACCTGTCAAACGCGCACAAAAAATTTCACGCCGGCTTCGCACCGAAATGGTGGGGACCGGTAAAGCTACACAAACGCGTAGGCAAAGGTGTGTTCACCACAGACCAACAGCCAACACGCAAGATCCACGTGTCCTGCCTAAAACGCGCAAACACCGCAGCGCCCAAAACACCCCCCACCCAACCCCCACCCCAACCATAAATCCACAATAGCATTTGGTGTACATAATTTCAGTCGGAATAGCACCAATGGAGCGTACACCATCAACGACACCCAGCACCCTCCAACAAGCGGCGGAACTGCTGGAACGCAGCCAGCAGCTGCTGAGGTCAGCCAGCTTGGAGGAGGGCACGAACACCACCACGGCGGCACGGGTCCGCCAGATGACCACGGCGCAGCTGCAGCGGGACCCGGTACTGTGGGCAGCCTACACGCGGGGGTGGGTCGACCGCACAGCCGTGTTCATGAAAGCGACAAGCGGGGAACCCACAACCATGGTGAGGCACAACAGGTCACGCAGCCCCAGACGGGCGACACGACCGGTAGCCACGGCACGACCCGCGGCCACAACTCGACCGGCGCCACCAACGTCGACAACTCGGGCACCCGTGAGGCTGCCACCCCGACCATTAATGGAGAGACCGACACCAGCGCCAAGGACGTCGACCATCCCGCCGCCAGGAACGCTCGTCAACCCGCTGCCAACACCAAACACCACCACCGAGACAACAACACCGGCCACGCTCAACGCCCGCCAGCGCCGGAACAAGCAGCGGATGCGGGACTACAAGGCCAAACAGACGTCCCAACAACACCGCCTGGAAAAACCGGGGTCAACAGCAACCCCCGCCCCGTCACAACCAGAGCCTGCGACACCAGACCTCACCGTGGCCACGGTGCCGGAGGTGACAAACACTTCCGGAACAACCGGAACCGCGGAAAACCTAACAGCCGCTCACCCTCAAACCGCGGATATGGAAATATCCCCGGAAGAGGAGGCGGACCTGTTAGGTGAGACGGACGCAGGCACGGCTGGAACTGAAGACATGGAGGTCAGCCTCATGTACTTCAGTCCCCCCACGTCCCCCCAACGTGCCTAGACACCACCAGGGCCACGCCCGCTGAACACAGCTGGAAAAGCGTACCCACGGACAGGTGTCTACCACAACCACCCTTCACACACACCCTTTGACGACACCGGCAACGGCCGGAACACCACCGCCGTTGGCGGTTTGGGGGGGGAGTATGACGCGGTCCCGCGTAATAGCTGTTTGAATTCAAATAGCCTTTTACGCGGAAAGCCGCGCTACGCTTCTCAAACAAACCGCCAATCGACGACGGACGACGCCAGCGCGCGACACCCGCGCTGTGAACCGTCGGCCGGCCGTTGGGTGAACCGGATTATAAAGTCACCAGTTTTTACCGACGACCCGCACGAGACTGACACACACGTCCCCGGCCGATCGTCTCTGTTTCTTTTTTTTTTTCCGTTTGATTTGTTTTTTTTGTTCAGTGCCCGACAGGGCCACAAACGGATTTCTTGTTTGTTCACCCGCGAAATAAATTTAACCCTCACATCGCAAAACTTGTGTTTTTCTTTATTTGTTTTGTCGTGTGAAACCTCTACCTCAACATCACCGCACCCACGCGGCCTTCACTAGGCCCGCATCAACCTAGAACACTAAACAGAAAAAACTATTTAAAATATTTATTTCATTAAACAAGGATTATTCAAAGGTACCAGATTGTCAATGTTTAAAAAATTTGGTTAGAGGTTAAATCATAAAAAAAAAAATTGAAGGAGGGTGTTGGCGCCCGCAGGCAAATGCATTTTAGGAAACCAAAAAAAAATTTTGAAAAAACTTAACTTTATGATAACACATTACACAGTACAAACTAAAATGCCCAGAATCGTAAACAGAAAAAAATATTCAAAATATTTAGTTCATTAAAGAATGATTATTCACAGGGCACCAAGTTATTAATTTTCAAGTCAATACAAAATATTCAACCAGAGTTACATTACTAAAAAAAAAATTGAAGGAGGGTATTGGCGCCCGCGGGCAAATGCATTTTAGAAAACAAACAAAACAATTTGGAAAAAAATTGCTGTAGGAATACACATTACAAATTTCAGAATAAAATGCCCAGAATGTTAAACAGAAAAATCTATTTAAAATATTTAGTTCATTAAGAAGGATTATTCAAAGGTTCCAGATTGTCAATGTTAAAAAAATTAGGCTAGAGGTAAAATCATAAAAAAAAAATTGAAGGAGGGTGTTAGCGCCCGCGGGCAAATGCATTTTAGGAAACCAAAAAAAAATTTTGAAAAAACTTAACTTTAATGATAACACATTACACAGTACAAACTAAAATGCTCTGAATCTTAAACGGAAAAAACTATTCAAAATATTTAGTTCATTAAAGAATGATTATTCACAGGGCATATGTTATCAATTTTAAGTCAATACAAAAAATTCAACTAGAGTTACATCACAAAAAAAAAAATTAAAGGAAGGTGTTGGCGCCCGCAGAAAAATGCATTTTAGGTAACCAAAAAAAAAATTTTTAATAAATTTAACTGTATGATTACACATTACAAAGTACAATCTATAATACCTAGAACACTAAACAGAAAAAACTATTTAAAATATTTATTTCATTAAACAAGGATTATTCAAAGGTACCAGATTGTCAATGTTTAAAAAATTTGGTTAGAGGTTAAATCATAAAAAAAAAAATTGAAGGAGGGTGTTGGCGCCCTAGGCAAATGCATTTTAGGAAACCAAAAAAAAATTTTGAAAAAACTTAACTTTATGATAACACATTACACAGTACAAACTAAAATGCCCAGAATCGTAAACAGAAAAAAATATTCAAAATATTTAGTTCATTAAAGAATGATTATTCACAGGGCACCAAGTTATTAATTTTCAAGTCAATACAAAATATTCAACCAGAGTTACATTACTAAAAAAAAAATTGAAGGAGGGTATTGGCGCCCGCGGGCAAATGCATTTTAGAAAACAAACAAAAAAATTTGGAAACAAAATTACTGTAGGAATACACATTACAAATTTCAGAATAAAATGCCCAGAATGTTAAACAGAAAAATCTATTTAAAATATTTATTTCATTAAAAAAAGATTATTCAAAGGTACCAGATTGTCAATGTTTAAAAAATTTGGCTAGAGGATAAATCGTAAAAAAAAAAATTGAAGGAGGGTGTTGGCGCCCGCAGGCAAATGCATTTTAGGTAACCAAAAAAAAAATTTTTAATAAATTTAACTGTATGATTACACATTACAAAGTACAATCTATAATACCTAGAACACTAAACAGAAAAAACTATTTAAAATATTTATTTCATTAAACAAGGATTATTCAAAGGTACCAGATTGTCAATGTTTAAAAAATTTGGTTAGAGGTTAAATCATAAAAAAAAAAATTGAAGGAGGGTGTTGGCGCCCGCAGGCAAATGCATTTTAGGAAACCAAAAAAAAATTTTGAAAAAACTTAACTTTATGATAACACATTACACAGTACAAACTAAAATGCCCAGAATCGTAAACAGAAAAAAATATTCAAAATATTTAGTTCATTAAAGAATGATTATTCACAGGGCACCAAGTTATTAATTTTCAAGTCAATACAAAATATTCAACCAGAGTTACATTACTAAAAAAAAAATTGAAGGAGGGTATTGGCGCCCGCGGGCAAATGCATTTTAGAAAACAAACAAAACAATTTGGAAAAAAATTGCTGTAGGAATACACATTACAAATTTCAGAATAAAATGCCCAGAATGTTAAACAGAAAAATCTATTTAAAATATTTAGTTCATTAAGAAGGATTATTCAAAGGTTCCAGATTGTCAATGTTAAAAAAATTAGGCTAGAGGTAAAATCATAAAAAAAAAATTGAAGGAGGGTGTTAGCGCCCGCGGGCAAATGCATTTTAGGAAACCAAAAAAAAATTTTGAAAAAACTTAACTTTAATGATAACACATTACACAGTACAAACTAAAATGCTCTGAATCTTAAACGGAAAAAACTATTCAAAATATTTAGTTCATTAAAGAATGATTATTCACAGGGCATATGTTATCAATTTTAAGTCAATACAAAAAATTCAACTAGAGTTACATCACAAAAAAAAAAATTAAAGGAAGGTGTTGGCGCCCGCAGAAAAATGCATTTTAGGAAACAAAAAACAATTTTGAATAAATTTAACTGTATGATTACACATTACAAAGTACAATCTATAATACCTAGAACACTAAACAGAAAAAACTATTTAAAATATTTATTTCATTAAACAAGGATTATTCAAAGGTACCAGATTGTCAATGTTTAAAAAATTTGGTTAGAGGTTAAATCATAAAAAAAAAAATTGAAGGAGGGTGTTGGCGCCCGCAGGCAAATGCATTTTAGGAAACCAAAAAAAAATTTTGAAAAAACTTAACTTTATGATAACACATTACACAGTACAAACTAAAATGCCCAGAATCGTAAACAGAAAAAAATATTCAAAATATTTAGTTCATTAAAGAATGATTATTCACAGGGCACCAAGTTATTAATTTTCAAGTCAATACAAAATATTCAACCAGAGTTACATTACTAAAAAAAAAATTGAAGGAGGGTATTGGCGCCCGCGGGCAAATGCATTTTAGAAAACAAACAAAACAATTTGGAAAAAAATTGCTGTAGGAATACACATTACAAATTTCAGAATAAAATGCCCAGAATGTTAAACAGAAAAATCTATTTAAAATATTTAGTTCATTAAGAAGGATTATTCAAAGGTTCCAGATTGTCAATGTTAAAAAAATTAGGCTAGAGGTAAAATCATAAAAAAAAAATTGAAGGAGGGTGTTAGCGCCCGCGGGCAAATGCATTTTAGGAAACCAAAAAAAAATTTTGAAAAAACTTAACTTTAATGATAACACATTACACAGTACAAACTAAAATGCTCTGAATCTTAAACGGAAAAAACTATTCAAAATATTTAGTTCATTAAAGAATGATTATTCACAGGGCATATGTTATCAATTTTAAGTCAATACAAAAAATTCAACTAGAGTTACATCACAAAAAAAAAAATTAAAGGAAGGTGTTGGCGCCCGCAGAAAAATGCATTTTAGGTAACCAAAAAAAAAATTTTTAATAAATTTAACTGTATGATTACACATTACAAAGTACAATCTATAATACCTAGAACACTAAACAGAAAAAACTATTTAAAATATTTATTTCATTAAACAAGGATTATTCAAAGGTACCAGATTGTCAATGTTTAAAAAATTTGGTTAGAGGTTAAATCATAAAAAAAAAAATTGAAGGAGGGTGTTGGCGCCCTAGGCAAATGCATTTTAGGAAACCAAAAAAAAATTTTGAAAAAACTTAACTTTATGATAACACATTACACAGTACAAACTAAAATGCCCAGAATCGTAAACAGAAAAAAATATTCAAAATATTTAGTTCATTAAAGAATGATTATTCACAGGGCACCAAGTTATTAATTTTCAAGTCAATACAAAATATTCAACCAGAGTTACATTACTAAAAAAAAAATTGAAGGAGGGTATTGGCGCCCGCGGGCAAATGCATTTTAGAAAACAAACAAAAAAATTTGGAAACAAAATTACTGTAGGAATACACATTACAAATTTCAGAATAAAATGCCCAGAATGTTAAACAGAAAAATCTATTTAAAATATTTATTTCATTAAAAAAAGATTATTCAAAGGTACCAGATTGTCAATGTTTAAAAAATTTGGCTAGAGGATAAATCGTAAAAAAAAAAATTGAAGGAGGGTGTTGGCGCCCGCAGGCAAATGCATTTTAGGTAACCAAAAAAAAAATTTTTAATAAATTTAACTGTATGATTACACATTACAAAGTACAATCTATAATACCTAGAACACTAAACAGAAAAAACTATTTAAAATATTTATTTCATTAAACAAGGATTATTCAAAGGTACCAGATTGTCAATGTTTAAAAAATTTGGTTAGAGGTTAAATCATAAAAAAAAAAATTGAAGGAGGGTGTTGGCGCCCGCAGGCAAATGCATTTTAGGAAACCAAAAAAAAATTTTGAAAAAACTTAACTTTATGATAACACATTACACAGTACAAACTAAAATGCCCAGAATCGTAAACAGAAAAAAATATTCAAAATATTTAGTTCATTAAAGAATGATTATTCACAGGGCACCAAGTTATTAATTTTCAAGTCAATACAAAATATTCAACCAGAGTTACATTACTAAAAAAAAAATTGAAGGAGGGTATTGGCGCCCGCGGGCAAATGCATTTTAGAAAACAAACAAAACAATTTGGAAAAAAATTGCTGTAGGAATACACATTACAAATTTCAGAATAAAATGCCCAGAATGTTAAACAGAAAAATCTATTTAAAATATTTAGTTCATTAAGAAGGATTATTCAAAGGTTCCAGATTGTCAATGTTAAAAAAATTAGGCTAGAGGTAAAATCATAAAAAAAAAATTGAAGGAGGGTGTTAGCGCCCGCGGGCAAATGCATTTTAGGAAACCAAAAAAAAATTTTGAAAAAACTTAACTTTAATGATAACACATTACACAGTACAAACTAAAATGCTCTGAATCTTAAACGGAAAAAACTATTCAAAATATTTAGTTCATTAAAGAATGATTATTCACAGGGCATATGTTATCAATTTTAAGTCAATACAAAAAAATTCAACTAGAGTTACATCACAAAAAAAAAAATTAAAGGAAGGTGTTGGCGCCCGCAGAAAAATGCATTTTAGGAAACAAAAAACAATTTTGAATAAATTTAACTGTATGATTACACATTACAAAGTACAATCTATAATACCTAGAACACTAAACAGAAAAAACTATTTAAAATATTTATTTCATTAAACAAGGATTATTCAAAGGTACCAGATTGTCAATGTTTAAAAAATTTGGTTAGAGGTTAAATCATAAAAAAAAAAATTGAAGGAGGGTGTTGGCGCCCTAGGCAAATGCATTTTAGGAAACCAAAAAAAAATTTTGAAAAAACTTAACTTTATGATAACACATTACACAGTACAAACTAAAATGCCCAGAATCGTAAACAGAAAAAAATATTCAAAATATTTAGTTCATTAAAGAATGATTATTCACAGGGCACCAAGTTATTAATTTTCAAGTCAATACAAAATATTCAACCAGAGTTACATTACTAAAAAAAAAATTGAAGGAGGGTATTGGCGCCCGCGGGCAAATGCATTTTAGAAAACAAACAAAAAAATTTGGAAACAAAATTACTGTAGGAATACACATTACAAATTTCAGAATAAAATGCCCAGAATGTTAAACAGAAAAATCTATTTAAAATATTTATTTCATTAAAAAAAGATTATTCAAAGGTACCAGATTGTCAATGTTTAAAAAATTTGGCTAGAGGATAAATCGTAAAAAAAAAAAATTGAAGGAGGGTGTTGGCGCCCGCAGGCAAATGCATTTTAGGTAACCAAAAAAAAAATTTTTAATAAATTTAACTGTATGATTACACATTACAAAGTACAATCTATAATACCTAGAACACTAAACAGAAAAAACTATTTAAAATATTTATTTCATTAAACAAGGATTATTCAAAGGTACCAGATTGTCAATGTTTAAAAAATTTGGTTAGAGGTTAAATCATAAAAAAAAAAATTGAAGGAGGGTGTTGGCGCCCGCAGGCAAATGCATTTTAGGAAACCAAAAAAAAATTTTGAAAAAACTTAACTTTATGATAACACATTACACAGTACAAACTAAAATGCCCAGAATCGTAAACAGAAAAAAATATTCAAAATATTTAGTTCATTAAAGAATGATTATTCATAGGGCACCATGTTATCAATTTTTAAGTAAATACAAAAAATTCAACTAGAGTGACATCACAAAAAAAAAAATTGAAGGAGGATGTTGGCACCCGCAGGCAAATGCATTTTAGGTAACCAAAAAAAAAATTTTGAATAAATTTAACTGTATGATTACACATTACAAAGTACAATCTATAATACCTAGAACACTAAACAGAAAAAACTATTTAAAATATTTATTTCATTAAACAAGGATTATTCAAAGGTACCAGATTGTCAATGTTTAAAAAATTTGGTTAGAGGTTAAATCATAAAAAAAAAAATTGAAGGAGGGTGTTGGCGCCCGCAGGCAAATGCATTTTAGGGAACCAAAAAAAAAATTTTGAAAAAACTTAACTTTATGATAACACATTACACAGTACAAACTAAAATGCCCAGAATCGTAAACAGAAAAAAATATTCAAAATATTTAGTTCATTAAAGAATGATTATTCACAGGGCACCAAGTTATTAATTTTCAAGTCAATACAAAATATTCAACCAGAGTTACATTACTAAAAAAAAAATTGAAGGAGGGTATTGGCGCCCGCGGGCAAATGCATTTTAGAAAACAAACAAAACAATTTGGAAAAAAATTGCTGTAGGAATACACATTACAAATTTCAGAATAAAATGCCCAGAATGTTAAACAGAAAAATCTATTTAAAATATTTAGTTCATTAAGAAGGATTATTCAAAGGTACCAGATTGTCAATGTTTAAAAAATTTGGCTAGAAGATAAATCGTAAAAAAAAAATTGAAGGAGGGTATTAGCGCCCGCGGGCAAATTCATTTTAGAAAACAAACAAAACAATTTGGAAAAAAATTGCTGTAGGAATACACATTACAAATTTCAGAATAAAATGCCCAGAATGTTAAACAGAAAAATCTATTTAAAATATTTAGTTCATTAAGAAGGATTATTCAAAGGTTCCAGATTGTCCATGTTAAAAAAATTAGGCTAGAGGTAAAATCATAAAAAAAAAATTGAAGGAGGGTGTTGGCGCCCGCGGGCAAATGCATTTTAGGAAACCAAAAACAATTTTGAATAAATTTAACTGTATGATTACACATTACAAAGTACAATCTATAATACCTAGAACACTAAACAGAATAAACTATTTAAAACATTTATTTCATTAAACAAGGATTATTCAAAGGGTACCAGATTGTCAATGTTTAAAAAATTTTGATAGAGGTTCAATCATAAAAAGATAAAAAAGATATATATAAAAGAATCAAAAAAAGATAAATATATAAAAAAATAAATTGAATGGGGAACGTGAGGGAACCTAGTCAGTCTCTTTTCAAATTATATATTATGTACACAGGTATTCACCGTACTCCCAGGTATAGTTAGTTAATATTGAAAAATATTTATACAAAAAAATCTACTAGAGTTCAATGAAGTGAAAAAAAAATTGTTTGAGAAATCTGGGAGAAATAACACTAATCAAAAGAATACGCTGGAAGCTAAATACTGCAATACATATTAACTACAATCCAAATACTAGGTGTTGTTTACATTATAATAATGCGAACAGTTATTATGATCAGAGGTGTATCACGGTAATATATTTATTAGATAATGTATAAAAATGTATGTAAATTATAAAGGATGCAAATAAATTAAATGAGAAAAGGTTCTGCACGGACTCTACTATGAGATTGTAATTTTTGAAGGAAATAAAATGTTTAATTTAAAATAATATTGTGTTTGGTGGGACTAGTCAATATTAAATTACAAACTATAAAGTCTAAATGCAAATAAAAACAAAGTCAGATATCTCTTTTAGTCTTTGTAAATATGTGCGGAAAAAAATTAGATTTAGTACAATGTAAAAAAATGTGGAAAGAAAACCCTGAGAATTCTTTGACAGTAGGATATTAAAACACAAAACTATATATTAAATTAAAACTATTGATTTTATACATTTTCTATTTATAAAAACTCATAAGTATTGAAAACCTTATAAAACCCTAATAAAATAATATTTTGTTATATTTTAAAATACATTTTATAATTTGTTGTGTTAAAAAAATCATTATTTAATGTAGGCTGTATTAAAGTTTTTAATAACTATACTGGTACAACTCTTGCTGACAGTCTTAAAAAAGTCCGTGTTAAAAACTATGATAATTAGTTAACATCTAATTTCCTGCCCTATTCTAACCTAACCAAACCTAACCAAATTAATAATATTTAAATATATTCTTTCATTGTTTTGTTTACAATATCGAATACCTTGATAGTTAGTAGGAAAGGATCATCGCAAAGCTCACGACCGGTGATGGTAGTCGTCTATCATAACCATAGCTTCAACTAACCGTAGGTTTACCTAACTAACCTTCTTATGACTTATTAGGACATTTTGAATAAAAAGATCCTGATTTGCAGGTTGCTGAACATAAGTGTTTGATTATGAAGTTGATCCTTAGATTGTTGACACCTTAATCCATGCTATGGATGAAGCCTATAGATAATAAAGATATGGATAGTCCACGCCTATGTTAAATACATTTGAGGCCGCGTTCCCGCGGAAGGCAATTGAGACTCTTTTATATTGATAGTCGATACTCGATTTGGTCTCAATTCACAATTGTTCCCCTCGAAGATCAGACCGCCGATAAGACTATTATGTCCTATCCATTATGTTATATCTTTATTATCTATGATGGAGCCATACCCAGCTCACTCGTGTAAACAATTTGAAGCACATAAAAGCGATCAACGCGTCTCTATTAATGATTTATCAGCATCATTAACGCACATACGGGGTTGACAGGGGGTGCTTAGCACCCCCATCTGCTATTGTGCAAAAAATATTATTTAAACTGTAATTTTGCGTTTATAAGAATGAGTTTCCAGTTTGTATTGGTATACACTAACGGGACGTAAATATTTTATACATAAATACAGTAATTGGGTAATTGGGTTAGTGAATTGTGATGTTGGTATGAGTGTATGACGGTATATTCCCTATTTTTAATGCATGTTATCTTATCGGCTGTTTTAACACAAGTTTATTTTTAGTATTATTTTATTACTGGAAATTGGAGTACTGTATAGGATTTCGTTTTGTATACCGGTGTTATGGTTTATTGATATGAATATAATATTATTAATTAATATTATATATACTAGCGGCTTTTAAATAATAATAAAAAAAAAAAAAATTAATATTATTTAGTTTGATAAATAATAATATTATAGACATTTTCAACCGTCTATTCTTAGTAGTAGTGTAGTAGGTTAGGTTATGTGATTTATATTTAATTTGCGTACGTATATAAAATTACTTACTTAAATATGTTTAGTATATTTGAATGTAATAAAACAAACAATAAAAACGAAAATAATGAAATTAGTGAAAATGTGGACGATCCTGACCTATTAATTAGTAAAAATTGTAGTTAATTGATTTAATATTTTGCTGGTATGTATTACTGTTTAGGGGGGTGTGGGGGGAAAACCCCCCACGTGTCACTTTGTGATAAACAATTTTAGCACTCCCAAGTTTAAGACTGAATGTGCGCCTATGCAATCAGCATCTAAGCCCAGCCCACCTTCATATTATTCTCTATTCAAAAAGTTAATTTAAGACAAATTTGTAAATCAATGCACAGTCTCTCTATTTTACTAATATTTGTGATTTCATTAATTTTCAGTATTTTGTATTATTAGATTGGGAAAACATAAGACAATATAATTGTGGCTAATACAATCATACTTTGATAAAAGTATATGATATAAGTACCATCTATATTTGAATTAATCGTTTTTTTTTTCGGGTACTTAATTAGTGGACAATCATAATATAATATGAGTATAGTACATTTCGTAATATTTTTTTATAATATTTACTGTTAGTGAAATATTAAGTTTGTATTTTTAATATAATATATGTTATGATATTTATGGATGACACTTGCACCATGGCCCCTCGATATAGTAATGTGGCGACCCGGCACATCTCTTTTAGATTAATGGCTAAATACTTAATCAAGTCTTCCAATTTACTAAACATTTATATTTTGTAGATAATTTGAAGAAAAATTTAAAATTGTAGAGAGACTGTGTGAATTAATAAAAATTTTGTTATGAAATGTTTATTTGAACACCTGTTATAATGTATTATATTGAACTAAGAAAATTTTTTATAATGTACTATAGTCAACATTTGAACATTTATTACAATATACGTATATTATAGGTACATAGATTTCAAGTATGATTTTTTTTAGTTTTTTTTTTGAAAGTTACCTACCTACAACAATACAAGACACTTTATTTTTATATTTTGAAGCAATATATGTTTTGGATTATTTAGATCTATATAAACTAAATTTCTGACCCATAGTTTAGTATTTAAAGTTTGTATGATCAAAGTCGTGGAACCAAATTTTATCAGACTCTACTATAATGTTGTAGTTAAATTAAACTATAATAAGTATGTGGAATGACAGTACCTAACCTTCTATGATAATTTGTTATGAAATAATATGAATATAATATTTTAAGTAATATTTCAAATTTAGCACTTTTACGGTACTTAATACAGTTTCCTAATATTTTAACAGAAATTATGGAGCTAAAAATATAGAAATACCTATGTTATGTCACGGTCCATAGTTCATAGTTTTGTTTCATTTATAATAATAATGCTTTTTAATATAGTTTTTCATAAATTAATATTTATTACAGTTGGCCTTTATGATTTGTTTGAACTATTAGTACGTATTTTTTTGGTGACACTCGAATTGCCTCCCAAATTTAGGTAGGTGACCTTTTTTTACTCGAATTGCCTCCGGGTGTTTTCGGAGGCAATTCGAGTACACCCAAAACGGTCTACTCGAATTGCCTCCCATAACATACCTGGAATATTAATTAATATATCGATAGTTGTACGTGTACTATCGATTATTATATTATTCCGTAATGGTCAAAAATAAAATGTTTAAGACAGTATTTCCCAGACAGATTAATTTTTCGAATGTAATAATCTTCTCCGCGATTAGTGATTATCAGTTAATGATTAGTCTATCATCACTAGTTCAACACAGTCAGTTTCGTTTTCGCAACCACGTCAACCACGATAAAACGTTATTATCCATAACACGTTATTATACAGTATACATATACGTACATATATTTTCATAAAAATGAACGTGATCAGCGAGATCAGTGAAAAGGGTAAGACCATTATAATATGTGATGGTTTTAAGTTTGGATATCAAAAAGAATTAGCTAATGACATTAAACGGTGGACATGTACGAAAAAAATATGTACAGCTTATTTGAAAACTGATCAACACAATAAAATCCAGTTCGAAAACAGTAAAATTAATCACGATTGTTGGAAAGACTCGGAGCAAAAAATCAATAGACAGATACTCAGCAACAAATTGAAACGGAAAGCTTTAGAACAGATCTCTGAACGTCCAGCAAAATTATTTCATGACGAGATGAAAAATTGTAATGTAAGTACATTAACAAGCTCGGACGTAACTTACATAAAAAATAACATGAATCATGCTAGGAATTTCTATTTATCCAAAATTGCCTCAAGACGTAAATGAAGTCCATAGAATTTTATCGTCCATTGAAGTTTAAACATTTACAGATGAGAACTTTATAATGGTAAATGACTCATTAAATGGTTTGGTGATGTTTTCATGTGACGAAAATATCAAGTTTCTAAGTACGCTAACAACAATATATGTGGATGGAACTTTTGACTATTGTGTACGATATTTTTGCCAATTGTTTACAATACATGGATTTCATAATAATTATTATATACCCTTAGCATTTTTTTTACTAAAGGATAAAAGTCAAGCATCATATAAACGAGCTTTCATAGAATTACGTAACCAATGTTTGAAGTCCGTGGAAACATTTGAACCAAAATTGTGTTTTGTTGATTTTGAAAAATCCATACATAATGCATTACGTGAAGTTTGGCCACAAATTGAAGTTAAGGGTTGTATATTTCATTTATGTCAATCTTGGTGGCGTAGAATACAACAAATTGGTTTAACTACTGAATATTCAAATGAGGGAGAAATTAGAAAATATCTTACATACATATTTGGCCTTCCATTTCTGCATCCAGAAGAAGTAAAATTTTAATTACTTTATTTTGAAATTATTGTAATTTTTATCAGACAATTATTTATTTTTAGGTAGGTGACGTTTTTGCCATAGATCTTGGTCAGATACAACCTAATAATATCAAAATAATTCAATTTTCCGATTATTTGGTTGAAAATTATATAGATGAAGATTCATCTTTCCCACCGAAAATGTGGGCTGAAATGACATCCAGTGCACAAAGGTCTACTAACGCTTGTGAATCATTCCACAGTAAATATAATTCTAATTTTTCATCAACTCATCCTCATATATATAAATTTTTGGATGTATTAAAAGCAATGCAGGTAGATACAGTAATATTAATAAGATCTTCCAAAATAGAAACCAAAAAAATTAGGACAACGACAAAAAATAAAATGTATTTTATAGACGACTTAATCGATAAATTAAACAGAAAGGAAGTTTCAAAATTGCAATATTTAAAAGTATTGGCAAATAAATTTAAACCACGGACATAAACTTAAATTATTTTTAAATGTTATGTTTTTTAATATTATTAACTATTTTATTAAAAACTATTTATTAAAACATCTATTTTAAGTTTTAACAGATTGATATTTCGTCATTATTATTTTTAATATTATTAATTATTACTGCTGTGTCAGTCTATTTATTACAACATTTATTTTATACAAACTTAAGTTTTTGACTGTATAATAGAATTATATTTCGTCATTATTATTTTTAATATTATTTATTATGACTGCTGTGTAAGTATATTTATGACAATATTTATTTTTTACAAACTTAAGTTTTTGACTGTACCTATAACATTTATTTTATACAAACTTAAGTTTTTGACTGTATAACAGAATATTTCATCTAAATTATGTTTGATATATTTTTTTATAAATCGATTAATTATAACTATCGCAGGCGATTCCAGTACAATAGTAGGTAGTGACCCTCTTAAGAGGCAATTCGAGTGAACAATGTTTTTGAAATCGGGAGGCAATTCGGGTAACCTTTTGAAAAAAAAAATTCACGGGAGGCAATTCGAAGGTCAGATGAGAGGCAATTCGTGAGCGCCCATTTTTTTGGGGGATGTCAGATTTTTAGCGCACCATTTATTTCCCTCTCTGACCCAATCATTTTAGTGTTTTCTTAATCGTTCATTTGGTATGCTACGCGTGGGTCAAAGATGGGAAACAAATAGTGCGCTGACATCCCAACCGGCAACAAGCTTACACGAGTAAGCTGGGTATGGCTCCATCATAGATAATAAAGGTATGGATAGGACATAATGGTCTTATCAGCGGTCTTCGAGGGGAACATCTTTATTATCTATGGGCTTCATCCATAGAATGGATTAAGGTGTCAACAATCAAAGGATCAACTTGATAATCAAACACTTAAGTTCGGCAACCTACAACTCTTGATCTTTTTATTAAAAGTGTCCTAATGAGTCATAAGAAGGTTAGTTAGGTAAACCTATGGTTAGTTGAAGCCAAAGAGTCAGTAGGGCCTTTGCAATTCAAGATCTTTTCCTACGTATTCGGCATTGTTAACATAACTATTCTACCTTTACACTTTTTCTTCCCCCGTCTCTCACAGCTTTATACAGGTTCAGCCACTCTCATTACACACCTCCATATGATCGGTATTCTGTCTATCCAGTCTATCCAGTCATCTTCAGTCTTCTCGCCCATCATTTCTTCGTTAAATAAACTTCTATAGCCACTCTCACTATCTCTTATCATACAGTGACCGAACCACCTAAACCTTTTTTCTCTTGTTTTCACTACGATATGTACACTACCCTACACTACCCTTAACTAATTAATTTCTTATTCTATCCTCTTTTGTACCTTAACACCTTACTTATTATTCTCATATCTGCTACTCTCACTCCACTTACCTACCCTAACCTTACATTTCTTTTTCATCTTTCCCTTTCATACACCAAACATTCTGAAATCCTGTTGACCCATTTCCTTATCTTCGCCATATCACACACTTCCTAATTTCTATTCATTCAGTCTCTAGTTACCTACAAGTCATCGTACTTGATTATCGGTGAAAATATTTAAATATCATTGAGCGAATTCCCTACTCGAAAGAATTGCTTAAAAAAATATCATACCTCACCAATTTTCTAATTTTGAACATGACTTAATTGATAGCCCGAATAGTGTTATACCAGTATAGTTACAATACAAATATTGAAAATTTTCGGGCAATACATCCCCTGATCAATTAACTATAAAAAAAAAAACCTACTGAGAAATAAGAAAATACATACCCCGTGACGGAATCAAAATCTGCTACGAAATTTAGTCTTCGAAACACTGAAACATTCACATATTTCAATCTGCTTATTCCCAGTTTGAAAATGTCCACTGACGAATACCATTTCTGAAATAACACGCATCTTATGCAGTAAAATGTTCTACAATATTCTAATGACCTATGCGTTACAGTCTACAGATATTATATAAACCTACCAATAAATACCTAATATTAATTTTTATTACACAGAGTTTGTATTTTTAAATGTTGTATTCAAGGATTTATTAGTTTTATTTTTATACCTAACAAAAATTACATTTATTCACAAATCAGTTATCAACTAGAACTCGACTACGAGTAAGACAGCGTTTGGATTGTTCGGACTGGCGTATAATTTATTATTATTATACATTGCGCCTTTGGTAGGCAATAGTAAAAGTATATGCTTCTACGTTACTTAGTTAACAGATTTTCCGCGACAATAAATATTTAATTCAAGTCTAAAAAGTAAATGTAAGACCATAATAATATAAAAACAAACTTACGCATAAACATCGATTCTTCCAGTGAAACCTAGCTGAACGAAATATGTGAGTACGTATTGGAATCGCTGTTCGTCTCAAACGATTGTCATTTGCCATAGATTATTTATAATTATAACCTAACCGTCCCAATCATAGAAAATATATATATGGTCCAAACCGATGGATGATGGATATTTTTATATTATCTTCAAAAAAACATTTATTTGTTTCTACTAGACGGAAATGCGGTAAATTGAATTCAAATTTATAATATAGATAACGGTTTTTTTACTTGGTAACCATTTATTTATTACTTGGTTTATAAACAAATTCTAATTGATATAAAATAGTAATTATATAAAAATAGTTTTCATTGATCCCAATATTTAAAAATAATGTTTCAAATAAAATAATAAAAAAAAATTAAGAAATACCTATAAATTAATATGTATTACCTAAATAAATTCGTAATTTTTTTTAAAAATTTTCACCTAACCTAACCTCCCCCTTACGAAATTGTGTCACTCCTAGAGTGGTGCGACCCTTAGGTTAAGAGCCCTTGAAATAGTGCATGTTAAAAAATCAGTCATATCCTCCCCCCCCCCATTGCCAAAATCATTTGACTCATTTAGCTACTTTTTGAATTAAGAACGATACATTGTACATACAAAACTGTACCTACCTACATAATAGTTATCAACCTATTAACCCATCAATAATATTATATTTTTTATTGTGTACACTAATCGATTGGTATATACAAAATAACGTTAAGTAATAAATAAGACGTGGATTTAAATGCATTAAAAATAAGAAAAATGCCTTAAAAATACGATTTAATGCACTTATATTACACAGCTTAATAAAATGGCCAGAAAAATTAAAAGTCCAATTTAAACGAATATAAAATAGAATTTAAATAAGTGTATAGGTAGTGTATTCGTTATATTTTGAGTTTCATTATAGCACATCAGTCAATCAGATGCTATTTAATATTTTGAAATAAAAAAATTCGACAAAAATTCCATATTGGCAAGTGTTGTTTTCTATAACTGAAGACTTAAGTTATAGTATCGAACATAATGGGTACGTAAAAAAATAGAAATATAAGAAAAAAAAGTTGGATAAATGGGCGTCGCTCTGCTGTACAGTAGGTTACAAGTGGTGTCAACATTTGAACTTTAAATACTTATAAAAAAAAATTGTGCTTATGTATTTTTAATATTTTCAACTGCTATTAGAACGATATATCAGGAGCCTTATATTAAATCACGCTTTACCCAAAAAAAAAATTTTTATTGATATTTATAGAAAAAAAAACTAAAAAAGTTGAAAACTGACTATGTCCGTAAACCGCTTAAAAAGAGTCAAAATATTTTCAAAATTGTATGGTGTATAGAAAATGTTAATATAAACATTCAGTGAAATTTTCAAATATCTACAGTCATTCGATTTTCAATTACAATAAAATAAAAATATTGTTACATGAGAAATCAAGTGAATATCAAATGTTGTAAAAATATAAATTTCAGACGCTCATAAAAATTTAATTTAATTTGTTTGTAGACATTTTGTTTTTGATAAAAGTAGACAAACTTATGAGTTATCTTATATTACATTTTAAAACCTTAGATTTAAAAAGAAAAATTTTTATGAATTCTCAACTCAAAATAATTTGCTAATTTTCGCGATTTTTCCGTATTTTGTCAAAATTTGAACTTTAAATGCCTATAAATAAAAACTGTGACTAAGGATTTTTAATTTTTTTCATCTGCCTTTGAAACAATAACCTAGGAGCCTTTGTTACTGTTGAAGAAAATCCAAGCACTTTTACTGTCTAAAAGGTGATGACAGACACAAAAACAAAAAAAGAAAAAAAAAGAAAAAGAATAATTAAAATAAAAAAAAAAAAAACACACATCATTGTAAAATAAATACATTCGTCGCTTCGCTCAGAATCTAAAATTACCTTTATTTAATTGTATTTAATTTTTTTCTAATAAGTTTTTATAAAATTGACTTTATCCCATATAAATGTTAGGTTAGGTTAGGTTAATTTCATTTTTCAATTCGTTGATAATATATGAAATGAATTCTTTGCTTGGAAAGCAATGTTTTAGAAAATTCAGAAAATACAGTTTATATTTAAATATTATAAATAATAATTTCTGATGCATTGATGCTGAAGAGTGAGGGGGTAGACAATCAGCTGAACCGAAATCTAACATCTTAAACACTTAATATAAACAATTTTTCACACACGCGTCATGGTATGAAAATAAAAAAATATTTATAATTCATATTTATACCGATTTTCTACCGAAAAAATAAATTACTTTAATCTCAATATTATTTATTAGTTAACGATATCTTTGCTCAGAATCGTTTTTCGTTTGTTCGTCTTGTATTTTAATAATTTATATGTGGATATATTATTTTTACTAATAATTATAGTAGTTGTGTTTGTTTTATTTCATTAATTTATTTAGTACTATACCAATAAATTATATATTAATTAATAATTTTTAAAACATTGTGTTCAAAAAAATAAAAAAAAAATGTGATTTTAATTAGTCTTGTAATGTACCTACCTATATTTAAAAATTAAATAAATATAATAATAACTGTTGAACTTTTAGGGACATAATAGGTAACACATTCGTGTATGTAGTATTACACTATTTATATAGGTATATTTATATACCTATACGAGTATATGAGTAGGTATATTATTCATAAGTGCGCACACGTCAGGATAGGCAGTTGACCATTCCGTGAATATACTTTTATGTGTACATGGTTATACATCCCTAATCCCTATGATATAGTATATAGATATTAGGTGAACAATAGAAGTTAAGTATGTGACACTAAATTAATAGTTACCTATAACTTATAACGTTGTATTTGGAAAAAAAATTACCAGTTATTAATTGAAATTATATCTTATGACTATTATCAGTTATAAGTCATAACATATATTTCTATAAATTAAACCAAAATATTTATATATTTATATTAAGTACCCTGTATAGGTATGCACCTATTAATTATAATTATTCTACAAACAGGGACTGGAAAAACGACGACGACGTTTATATCTCGCGTATTTTATACATTTCTAGTCCGGAACTAAAATATGCGCCTACAACACTTGGATAGCACATTTTTCGTGACATTAAATATTTGTTTTAAGTCATAAAAGTAAATTTCAGCCCCAAAAGAATATAAAAACAAACTTACTTTAATTATCGACTCCTTCGGCGGAATCCGTGACGTGTGTGAATTGCGACGCCCATGAGGAAACTCTCCAGAATACAGCCAGAACTTAGAATATTGTGAATTATGAAAAATAAAATTATACGAAACGCAGTAAGTTATTTGCTCATATCTTCTTTGCTTATTGAAATTTTAGAATTTGCAATCGACTGTGTCTTCTGCAACGACTTTGAGATTTGCCATAGATTAAATAAATAAATGATAGATATTATACTAGGTACGTCAATATGATGAATCCACGGATATAATATAATGCAACTTTTTATATCAAAGAGTTCTGTGTTAAGGACCAATTTGTTCGTTGAAATTTGATAAGACAATAAACCAAAATAGTTTATAATTTTGAATTTGAATTATAATAATATGATATAGGTATTATTTAAATTATTATTTTCGTTTATCAATTTAATTATTGATTAAGGTGGTGAATAGATATCAGAAGCACAAGAATATTTATATAAGAGCATATTGTATTTTATGAATTATTAAATAAAAATGTGATTACTGGATTTTAGAGTTAACACAAAGCCATAAACGTATACAGTAAATTCATCAAATGACAAATACTATAATACCAACTATATTTTTACAATGATGTGTGTGTTTTTTTTTAAATATTTTTAATTATTTTTTCTTGTGGTCTGTGTAAACGATAAGTATTCGTAATAAAGATTCAATTTTCATATATAATATTATATTATAGGCACTCAGTATGTAATCATATGTTTATTTTAAGTTTAATTTAATTGTAGGTATTTAGTAAATAATAATAGGTATACGAAATTGTGTTTTCGAATAGCAATTTATTGTTTGTATTAATACCTACACCATAATAGGGAACTAGAATTTTGTAAATGATGTACAAATGTATTTTTGGTGTTTTAAGGCTGCTGTAAGATCAATTTATGTGAATCCTTGCATTAAATTGTTAGGATTATTTGATATGAATAATTATTTTATTACATATAGGTTTATTACATATTGGTAAGTCGATCAGAAACTATATTTACACTGAATGTCAATAGTAAAAAGCTATTAAAAAATCTATTATTTTTATTTATTTGTTAATAATCATTAATACTTAAATATTAGCAGTAATCTTGTTCCTTTCACAAAATGTGTTTAAATTATTTTTAATTTAATTTACATTTATCCCAAAGTGATCTCTGAATAATCATTCAATGATGAATTTTATAGTTACATTCTCGGTTACATTAATTGTATTATAAATTAAAATAAACTACAGTTTCCAGCTTCTACTACAACATTATTTTGTATTTTATTTTATGTTTTTAATTTTTTAAATGCAGTCTGCACCTTGTGTTGGTGATTTTACACGTAATATAATAAAATTGATACTAGTGATGAGTAGGTACCTGATTGTTTAATCAAATTATTTACACGATTATTAATTAAAAAAATATCTATAAAGTATAAACATCCGCATTTTCATTAACTATAAATTCATAATTGTATGATCTATACATGTGTTATATGCCCACCACTATATATCATGTAGACTATAGTGACGCTTGTTTATCAGAGTATAATAACGCCTGTATGTAGGCGTTTTATCTGAGATATTTTGCTTTTGCACGACAAGACTATTGTATCGGTCCTGTCGGCAATTCAGTCTAGAACCCGACTCATTCGAGTTAAGTAGTGTGCTTCTAATATATATAAATTACATGGTTAAAATTAATAAAGTAAAGTATTCTTATTTAAATCAAATCGTGTATTCTTTTTAATAATAAACTATCAACATTTGATCATCACCCGCTACACAGAGAACGGTTTCAACAAATTGTCGTCTTTGGATACAACCAAGGACACAATATAAAATATAACAGAACATCACGGGCATATACGGTGGCGTTCATAACATTGGTGGCAGCGGTAGCCGTTTTTCTTTTCATTTCTTTTGAAAGAAATTCTGTCTAGTGAGTGATATATTCAAATAATTATTGTAAAAAAAAAAAAAGTGAACACGAGTGAGTTATTATTCACACGGAGGCGCTTTTACATAAATATTGGTGAGGAAACTATTCTATAGTTCCCGATATTTACGTCACACGCATCTACAAATACACCGTAAGAGGTGCTACTTGTTTTATACCACCTACGTAAAAAACGTGATCACCATAATATTTTATCGGTCATTATAAATACACAATCAACGCATATTGTCAATACCAATACGCATATTTATACGATAAGCTACACTACATCTCGTCTACATCGATTAATTAGTACACAGATATTAATTAATCGTTCAAATTAAACAAAACCCACCAGTGTGGTCTCCGCGCATACCGGTTTCGGAGCGTAGAACTTCAAACGAAATAACTTGAAAACTACGTGGGAACGACACCGTGAGACGCGACGAGTTCAACAAGGGATCCAGATAGTCTGTCAAAGAAGTCAATCATTATTCATCATGCAGTTCGGAGTAATAACAAAGACCGTCATACTGTGAGTGAAAAAAAAAAAAAAATATATAAAACAAATATTTTTATATAATAATAATATTACTATCACTAACTTGAATAATAGAATAAAATTACTGTATTTTATTTTGACCTACTAACATAATTTTAATTTTTTTTATTATTATTATTGTCGTTTTGTTTTGTTGTTATTATACATTATAATAACAAACTAACACTTTTAATGTATGTCTACTCAATCAAGTAGTAATAGTAGTAGCAGTGATAGGAGCCCAGATACATCTACAGTAAATAAAGATTATAATACTCCTATACCAAATAACTTTGACGATAATTTAAAATATACTGGCCCAAATACTAGGTCACGAACACACCAAAATAAAAGATACCATAGGAAATCTAGAAGTGTAGAATCATTATTCTCTAATACTTAGGGTAATATTTCAACTTCAGTACCTTCGGATCAAATAGGTGAATATAACACACCAAAACAATTAAATAAAAATACCGAACTACTCGGCTTAAAATTTTTGGGGGTGGATAATTCGTGTATCATTTCCAAAATGAACAATACAGTTCTTTCTTTAGAAACAGCCATTAAATTGGTTCCTTTTTTCAATGGTGAAGATTCAACTGATATCTATCCTTATCTTAGCGCATGTGATTTTGTAATGTCTAATGTCGATAACATCATAAAGCCAGTTTTGTTACAAGCTATTCGTACAAAATTAAGTAAAAAAGCTTTTGCGATAACTCAACATCGCGATGTAGAAGATTGGGCAGGACTTAAACATTTACTCGAATCAAATTTTTGTGCTAAACGTACACCAGGGTATCTACAACTTGAACTTACATCAACAAGACAGTCTCAAGGAGAGTCAGTTCATGACTACTCTACAAAGGTTGAAAATCTACTCAATGAATTATGTAATGTGAGCACAAAGGGAAAATCAACCACAGATGCCACAGCAATACGTACATATATAAAAGAAATTACTTTAACGACATACGTAGAAGGATTATTACCTCATTTAAGAACAGTGATTAAATCAAGAAACTTTGAAACACTAGAAGATGCGATGAAGGCAAGTCTTGAAGAGCAAAAAATTTATCAATCATCAAAAGAGACTCAACGAATACTTAAAGGAGGAAACCAAGGCAGAAATAACAATCAAAAATATTGCGAAGTTTGCAATCGTAATAATCATTTTACAAATCAATGTAGATATGGAAATCGCGGTCAAGATACTGGCCAACAAAATGTTCAATCAAAATTACATTCAAATCCATATAATAAAGATGTAAAAAAGATAACATGTACTTATTGTAATAAACCGGGACACTCCGAAGATGTATGTTACAAAAAGAAAAAAACAAATAAATCCAATGGACAGTTTTCGGGAAATGGACCAAGACCGAGTGGCTCGGGCAACCAATCGGTCAAAACATTAAAAACAATAGCCTTAAACCTGCAAGAACCTTGTCATTCAGAACCAAATTAATTGATAATCATGCTTTATATAAAATTCCACAATGTACAAAAAAGATCGTAAAGCTACTTGTAGACACAGGGGCTGATCTTAATTTAATAAAACTAGATGCGCTTCACGATGATGTTCAAGTATCAGACACAAAAATATTCATGTTACAGGGGATAAATGATCAAACAGTTAAGACCATGGGATTTACAATGTTGACAGTCATAAATGGAAATCAATCTTCCGAAAGTGAATTTCATGTAGTTCCGACAAATTTTCCAATTATAGGCGATGGTATTTTGGGGAAACCATTTTTAACGGAGAATCAAATTGTCATTGACGTAGGAAAAGGGGAAATTACATCAACATTAGATGACGTCACAACTATTCCAGCTAGATGTGAAACAATTATTCCAGTAGATGTGTCAGATCTACAAATTCAAGAACATCAGAGCATACTAGTTTACGCTCAAAATATAAATAGTGAAATAATATGTGGAAATATATTAAATCAAGTAAAAAATCATCAGATTCTCATAAGTATAATTAACCCAACAGAAACTCAAATTGTGGTACCTATACCAAAACTAACAGAGTTATCACACGAAATAATAAATGAAGAATCGATAAAACATTTTGTAAATACTAATAAAGTAACAAAAAATGAACAAAATAGGATTCAACTTCTAAAGAACTTTCTCAAAACAGATCATATGAATCTTGAAGAAAAAGTATCTATTGAAGAGTTATGCAGTGAATTTTCTGATATATTTTTTCTCGAAGGAGATAAAATTACATGTACAGACGCTGTATATCATGAAATAAGAACACCAGGAACAACACAACCCATCTATCAACGACCTTATCGACTTCCATATGCGCAGAAAGAAGAAATAGATAACCAAATTGAAAAATTGGAAAAAGATGGAATAATTGGGCCCAGTGATAGCCCATGGAATGCTCCATTGTTAGTAGTGCCAAAGAAGATCGATGACTCAGGTGAACAAAAATACAGGGTTGTAGTTGATTTCCGTAAATTAAACAACCTTACTGTGGGAGATGCTTTTCCAATGCCAGACGTCAATACAATCTTGGATCAATTGGGAAATGCAAAGTATTTCTCATGTTTGGACATGGCGAGTGGTTACCATCAAATTCCAATGCGATCGGAAGACAGACAAAAAACCGGTTTTAGCACCGAAAAGGGCCATTTTGAGTTCAACAGGATGTGTTTTGGACTAAAAGGAGCTCCGGCAACTTTTCAAAGACTTATGAATCAAGTACTTATTGGTCTCAACGGTGTGAAATCTTTTGTTTACCTGGATGATGTAATCGTTATTGGAACATCTATTAAAGATCACGAAAATAACTTACGAGATGTATTCAAAAGATTTCGTAAATATCATTTGCAACTTCAACCACTGAAATGCCAATTCTTAAGTAAAGAAGTATGTTATCTTGGTCACTTGATAACTGATGAAGGCATAAAACCAGATCCAAAAAAAATATCATGTGTAGCTAATTATTGCACTCCAACTAATGCTAAAGAGCTAAAATCATTTCTTGGATTAATAGGTTATTATCGAAAATTCATCAAAGATTTCAGTAAAATATCAAAACCATTAACATCTTTACTAAAGAAGGATCAACAATTTATATGGACGGATGCTTGTGAAGACGCATTTCAAACATTCAGAACCATATTGACCAAGGAACCAATACTTCAATTTCCTGACTTTTCTCGACCTTTTAATATTACAACAGATGCCAGTAATTGTGCAATAGGAGGAATATTATCGCAAGGAAACATTGGGTCAGACTTGCCAATTTCCTATGCATCACGCACATTAAATAAAGCTGAAATAAATTACAATACTACTGAAAAGGAACTGTTGGCAATAATTTGGTCGGTTAAACAATTTCGTCCTTACATCTACGGTCGAAAATTTAACATTATAACGGACCACAAACCTCTATCATGGATGTTTGGAGTTAAAGATCCTGGAGCTCGTCTTACGAGGTGGCGACTTCTGCTAGAAGAATACGACTATTCAATCATTTATAAACCAGGAGTCCAGAACACAAATGCTGACGCACTTAGCAGAATAGCAGTTTCTACTACTACGGCAATTACGCCTCAATCGACTAACGAATATCAGACATTTCTTGAAGAAATATCCCAACGTATCATTATAAACAATAATGTTACTGAAACAGCGGGTAATTTATTCGATGCTGCAGACGAATATGCATTAGGACATTGTGTTTCTCAAGATTTTTGTATGAAAAAAGGGATAGGTCTCGAATTCAGAAGAAAATATGGTCAAATTAAACAGCTAAAAAATCAAAATAAACAGGTAACAGAAATAGCTTCTTTACAAGTAAATGGGAGAACTATTATTTACCTAATTACAAAAGAAAAACATTGGCAGAAGCCTTCTAATAAAACAATGTTTTTAACTTTAAAAAATTTGCGAACTTTCTGCGATACAAATAAAATAAAAAAACTTGCATTACCAAAAATAGCTTGTGGAATAGATCAATTAGATTGGTCTGAAATACGCACAATGATTCGATTCCATTTTAAAGGCTCTGAAACCAAAGTACTAGTGTTCATTGATAACACATATACAGAAGAAGATAAATATAAGATTATCGAAGAATTTCACAATTCACCACTAGGAGGCCATCAAGGAATTTCCAGAACAATCAAAAGAATAAAACAACAACATACATGGAAAGGATTGAAAAAAGATGTACAAAATTTTATATCGTCATGTCAATCATGCCAGCGAAATAAAACTCTTAATAAAACCGTCAAACAACCTATGGTTATAACAACTACATCTTCCAAACCCTTTGAACGTATTTTCCTAGATATTGTTGGACCAATTACCACGTCTAAAAAAAGAAATAATTATATATTGACACTACAAGACGATTTGACGAAGTTTTCGGCTGCATATCCGTTAGTATCTCACGATGCAAATTCGGTATCGAAGGCGTTCGTTGAAGGTTTTGTATGCCAACATGGAATACCGGAGTCAATCTTAACAGATTGTATATATATTATATTTTACGACAATTTGTTGAAACCGTTCTCTGTGTAGCGGGTGATGATCAAATGTTGATAGTTTATTATTAAAAAGAATACACGATTTGATTTAAATAAGAATACTTTACTTTATTAATTTTAACCATGTAATTTATATATATTAGAAGCACACTACTTAACTCGAATGAGTCGGGTTCTAGACTGAATTGCCGACAGGACCGATACAATAGTCTTGTCGTGCAAAAGCAAAATATCTCAGATAAAACGCCTACATACAGGCGTTATTATACTCTGATAAACAAGCGTCACTATAGTCTACATGATATATAGTGGTGGGCATATAACACCCCCCGGGTTAGACGGAAGATCATTATCCTACTTCTAAACAATTATTTTGGGTAATGATTTTCCTTTTCTTATTTTAAGTTCTACTTGATTTTGTTCATTTTTTTCCGTCGAACTCGGTTGATTTACATTGATATTTTTAATTTTCTTAAAATTAAATATTTTTCTTATTATGATAATTGACAGTATAATTATTAGTAAGCAACATAGTGTTATTAAACCAATTACATAATAATTTATATAAATTGAAGATTGCTTATAATCTAAATTATCTTTTGGGATAGTGACTTCATTATCATCTTTATACTTTGAAAATACCATTTCAGGTGATACAAATTCTTTTATTGTGTTAGCATCGTGTATATATTTAGTTAAATTTATAGTTGGTATGAAGTCTGATTTTAATTCTGAATAAATTGTTCTAAACGGAATCATGCGATAACCTCCTGAAATTGCGGAACATTGTTCGCTCAGTGATAATATTCCTGATCCAGTTAATACTTCTGTAATTGAATCTTTATTGGAACACGTTACAACTAAATTTTGCTTTGTTACCGTGAAAATCCACGAATTTGATGACATAAGCTTATGAAAAATCCCATGTTTAAATGAAGTGTATTTTATTTTACAAAAATCTGCTAATTCTGTTATATCTGAATAAGAAATTAAATTTATTTCACATTCGTTTGATGTCACTACCCTTTTGGCTAAAAGGTTTTTACAAATTTTAAAACGGTTTGTATCAGTACACAAACTAACATCGTTTTCACTTAAGTTAATAAAATATTCCTGATCAATAGTTATGGCTATAAACTTAAACCTAGGTTGTATAAACATAAATCTCTTATCTTCTATATAATATACTGGGTTTGGTAGAACATTATATAGTTTATACATGTTACTTAATACTAAAGGAATCGTATTGATGAATATAATTAAATCATTACTTTTAACGATTGTAGTTTGTATTATTCTATACAGTTCAGACATACCAGATACATCTAATTTTACAGGAATGTTTAAGTCAGGTGGAAGATTTAATTTAATTAATTTCATTTCATCTAATAATTGATTTGATGATATTACTAAAGGGTGTAATTTCCCATACATAGCCGAATGTAAGATTTGAATAATTTTTCCTACTTCTAAAGCATATTGGTTATATATTAAATTTAAATTTATAATTTGATTTTCCAATATAATTTTGATATTTTCATCACTAAACTCTTCTCGTTCTGATAAAATAAAACGGCGAATTTGTCTTATGTTATTTTGTATTTCCGTCGTTGCGTCTATAGTTGGTTTATTGATCATTATTGCATTATTAGTATTCGCAGGAGTAATTATTAATTTACTTTCTGCCAAATTTTGAGATTTCTGTCCATTTTTTACCATTGTTCTGATATTTGAATATAATTTGTAAACATCTTCTATTTTTATAGACCCGAACAGAGTATATATAATTTCTTTTATACCGTTTGCTACATTGCGTTTATGTTTTGAATGATCCTGTTCTTCAATTATTTGGACTAGTTTGTTAGTCTCAAATTCAAATTCGTTCAAAACTTTTTCTGATGTAGTCTTAAACAATGAACAAATTTCAGATGTATAAAATTTCTTTTTTAAGCATAAGAAACTGCATTCATCTGAAAAACTTTCGGTCGCTTCATTGCAAAGTGCTAGAGTTTCTTTCTGAAAATTTTTGATTTCCAAATAATGTGCCTGATAAATGGACACATTTAAATATACTGCTATCTCCCAATTTGCAGCTGTTGTATGCATGTCGGAGATGTAGTCGAAGTAGATTCCTGGTGATTCTTTTGCATACGAGATGTTGTACAAGGGTTCTGTTTTAATAAGTGATTCCATCATACATATTATTCTGAAACACCATTGTGTATTATTTGACTACAAGTTCATATGTGAAATACATTATATTATTATTATTTTTATTTTTATTTTTTTTTTATTTTATGTTATCTATGTATCATTACCACTATTATAATAATCATTTATATATAAATATATTATCTTTTTTTTTTTACGGAAAACACGGCTTAAGTTCGTTTATGTGTATTTTCACTTCTTTTCGTTCTTTTTGTATTATGACATTTTCATTGTCTTCTAATTGAGTAACCGAATACGGTCCAAGCCATTTAGGACTTAATTTGCCTTTCGGTTGGTGATTTTTTATCCAAACTCGATCTCCTACATTGAAGTTAATTTCATGTCGATTTTGATCATATGTTTCTTTGGATTTTTCTTTACTTAATAATATGTTTTCTCGAGCTTGTTTGTGTGACTCTTGAAGTTTTTGTTTCAACTCGAAGACATAATCTTCGTAGTTGTATCTAGGTTGAGGAGTTCTACTTAATGTATGTGGTATTGAACAAGGGAATCCATATATTAGTTCGTATGGTTGGTGTTTGGTTGTTGTATGTACTGTGGTATTGTATACAAACATTGCATACGGAACATAGTCATCCCAGTCATCAAGATGTTTATCGACATAATGTCGAAGATAAGCAGCTAACGTCTGATGTGACCTTTCAAGTCCACCATTAGATTGAGGATGATATGATGTCGTGTGTAGTTTATCTATTTGCAATAGCTTACAACAGGCAGCAAATATTTTACCCATAAATTCTGTACCACAATCTGTTAAGATTGACTCCGGTATTCCATGTTGGCATACAAAACCTTCAACGAACGCCTTCGATACCGAATTTGCATCGTGAGATACTAACGGATATGCAGCCGAAAACTTCGTCAAATCGTCTTGTAGTGTCAATATATAATTATTTCTTTTTTTAGACGTGGTAATTGGTCCAACAATATCTAGGAAAATACGTTCAAAGGGTTTGGAAGATGTAGTTGTTATAACCATAGGTTGTTTGACGGTTTTATTAAGAGTTTTATTTCGCTGGCATGATTGACATGACGATATAAAATTTTGTACATCTTTTTTCAATCCTTTCCATGTATGTTGTTGTTTTATTCTTTTGATTGTTCTGGAAATTCCTTGATGGCCTCCTAGTGGTGAATTGTGAAATTCTTCGATAATCTTATATTTATCTTCTTCTGTATATGTGTTATCAATGAACACTAGTACTTTGGTTTCAGAGCCTTTAAAATGGAATCGAATCATTGTGCGTATTTCAGACCAATCTAATTGATCTATTCCACAAGCTATTTTTGGTAATGCAAGTTTTTTTATTTTATTTGTATCGCAGAAAGTTCGCAAATTTTTTAAAGTTAAAAACATTGTTTTATTAGAAGGCTTCTGCCAATGTTTTTCTTTTGTAATTAGGTAAATAATAGTTCTCCCATTTACTTGTAAAGAAGCTATTTCTGTTACCTGTTTATTTTGATTTTTTAGCTGTTTAATTTGACCATATTTTCTTCTGAATTCGAGACCTATCCCTTTTTTCATACAAAAATCTTGAGAAACACAATGTCCTAATGCATATTCGTCTGCAGCATCGAATAAATTACCCGCTGTTTCAGTAACATTATTGTTTATAATGATACGTTGGGATATTTCTTCAAGAAATGTCTGATATTCGTTAGTCGATTGAGGCGTAATTGCCGTAGTAGTAGAAACTGCTATTCTGCTAAGTGCGTCAGCATTTGTGTTCTGGACTCCTGGTTTATAAATGATTGAATAGTCGTATTCTTCTAGCAGAAGTCGCCACCTCGTAAGACGAGCTCCAGGATCTTTAACTCCAAACATCCATGATAGAGGTTTGTGGTCCGTTATAATGTTAAATTTTCGACCGTAGATGTAAGGACGAAATTGTTTAACCGACCAAATTATTGCCAACAGTTCCTTTTCAGTAGTATTGTAATTTATTTCAGCTTTATTTAATGTGCGTGATGCATAGGAAATTGGCAAGTCTGACCCAATGTTTCCTTGCGATAATATTCCTCCTATTGCACAATTACTGGCATCTGTTGTAATATTGAAAGGTCGAGAAAAGTCAGGAAATTGAAGTATTGGTTCCTTGGTCAATATGGTTCTGAATGTTTGAAATGCGTCTTCACAAGCATCCGTCCATATAAATTGTTGATCCTTCTTTAGTAAAGATGTTAATGGTTTTGATATTTTACTGAAATCTTTGATGAATTTTCGATAATAACCTATTAATCCAAGAAATGATTTTAGCTCTTTAGCATTAGTTGGAGTGCAATAATTAGCTACACATGATATTTTTTTTTGATCTGGTTTTATGCCTTCATCAGTTATCAAGTGACCAAGATAACATACTTCTTTACTTAAGAATTGGCATTTCAGTGGTTGAAGTTGCAAATGATATTTACGAAATCTTTTGAATACATCTCGTAAGTTATTTTCGTGATCTTTAATAGATGTTCCAATAACGATTACATCATCCAGGTAAACAAAAGATTTCACACCGTTGAGACCAATAAGTACTTGATTCATAAGTCTTTGAAAAGTTGCCGGAGCTCCTTTTAGTCCAAAACACATCCTGTTGAACTCAAAATGGCCCTTTTCGGTGCTAAAACCGGTTTTTTGTCTGTCTTCCGATCGCATTGGAATTTGATGGTAACCACTCGCCATGTCCAAACATGAGAAATACTTTGCATTTCCCAATTGATCCAAGATTGTATTGACGTCTGGCATTGGAAAAGCATCTCCCACAGTAAGGTTGTTTAATTTACGGAAATCAACTACAACCCTGTATTTTTGTTCACCTGAGTCATCGATCTTCTTTGGCACTACTAACAATGGAGCATTCCATGGGCTATCACTGGGCCCAATTATTCCATCTTTTTCCAATTTTTCAATTTGGTTATCTATTTCTTCTTTCTGCGCATATGGAAGTCGATAAGGTCGTTGATAGATGGGTTGTGTTGTTCCTGGTGTTCTTATTTCATGATATACAGCGTCTGTACATGTAATTTTATCTCCTTCGAGAAAAAATATATCAGAAAATTCACTGCATAACTCTTCAATAGATACTTTTTCTTCAAGATTCATATGATCTGTTTTGAGAAAGTTCTTTAGAAGTTGAATCCTATTTTGTTCATTTTTTGTTACTTTATTAGTATTTACAAAATGTTTTATCGATTCTTCATTTATTATTTCGTGTGATAACTCTGTTAGTTTTGGTATAGGTACCACAATTTGAGTTTCTGTTGGGTTAATTATACTTATGAGAATCTGATGATTTTTTACTTGATTTAATATATTTCCACATATTATTTCACTATTTATATTTTGAGCGTAAACTAGTATGCTCTGATGTTCTTGAATTTGTAGATCTGACACATCTACTGGAATAATTGTTTCACATCTAGCTGGAATAGTTGTGACGTCATCTAATGTTGATGTAATTTCCCCTTTTCCTACGTCAATGACAATTTGATTCTCCGTTAAAAATGGTTTCCCCAAAATACCATCGCCTATAATTGGAAAATTTGTCGGAACTACATGAAATTCACTTTCGGAAGATTGATTTCCATTTATGACTGTCAACATTGTAAATCCCATGGTCTTAACTGTTTGATCATTTATCCCCTGTAACATGAATATTTTTGTGTCTGATACTTGAACATCATCGTGAAGCGCATCTAGTTTTATTAAATTAAGATCAGCCCCTGTGTCTACAAGTAGCTTTACGATCTTTTTTGTACATTGTGGAATTTTATATAAAGCATGATTATCAATTAATTTGGTTCTGAATGACAAGGTTCTTGCAGGTTTAAGGCTATTGTTTTTAATGTTTTGACCGATTGGTTGCCCGAGCCACTCGGTCTTGGTCCATTTCCCGAAAACTGTCCATTGGATTTATTTGTTTTTTTCTTTTTGTAACATACATCTTCGGAGTGTCCCGGTTTATTACAATAAGTACATGTTATCTTTTTTACATCTTTATTATATGGATTTGAATGTAATTTTGATTGAACATTTTGTTGGCCAGTATCTTGACCGCGATTTCCATATCTACATTGATTTGTAAAATGATTATTACGATTGCAAACTTCGCAATATTTTTGATTGTTATTTCTGCCTTGGTTTCCTCCTTTAAGTATTCGTTGAGTCTCTTTTGATGATTGATAAATTTTTTGCTCTTCAAGACTTGCCTTCATCGCATCTTCTAGTGTTTCAAAGTTTCTTGATTTAATCACTGTTCTTAAATGAGGTAATAATCCTTCTACGTATGTCGTTAAAGTAATTTCTTTTATATATGTACGTATTGCTGTGGCATCTGTGGTTGATTTTCCCTTTGTGCTCACATTACATAATTCATTGAGTAGATTTTCAACCTTTGTAGAGTAGTCATGAACTGACTCTCCTTGAGACTGTCTTGTTGATGTAAGTTCAAGTTGTAGATACCCTGGTGTACGTTTAGCACAAAAATTTGATTCGAGTAAATGTTTAAGTCCTGCCCAATCTTCTACATCGCGATGTTGAGTTATCGCAAAAGCTTTTTTACTTAATTTTGTACGAATAGCTTGTAACAAAACTGGCTTTATGATGTTATCGACATTAGACATTACAAAATCACATGCGCTAAGATAAGGATAGATATCAGTTGAATCTTCACCATTGAAAAAAGGAACCAATTTAATGGCTGTTTCTAAAGAAAGAACTGTATTGTTCATTTTGGAAATGATACACGAATTATCCACCCCCAAAAATTTTAAGCCGAGTAGTTCGGTATTTTTATTTAATTGTTTTGGTGTGTTATATTCACCTATTTGATCCGAAGGTACTGAAGTTGAAATATTACCCTTAGTATTAGAGAATAATGATTCTACACTTCTAGATTTCCTATGGTATCTTTTATTTTGGTGTGTTCGTGACCTAGTATTTGGGCCAGTATATTTTAAATTATCGTCAAAGTTATTTGGTATAGGAGTATTATAATCTTTATTTACTGTAGATGTATCTGGTATGTCTGAACTGTATAGAATAATACAAACTACAATCGTTAAAAGTAATGATTTAATTATATTCATCAATACGATTCCTTTAGTATTAAGTAACATGTATAAACTATATAATGTTCTACCAAACCCAGTATATTATATTTTACATATATTTTTCGAAAAAACTATTTAAAAAAACAAGAATAATTCCTATTTGATGTCACACGGGTTGATCTAGCAACTGACTGCTACGAGAACTGTGCAATTTTTTTTAAGCATAATACGTTTTGAAAACGTCTAGCAAAGAGTTTGTTTTAAGACCGTCTGTCCTTGATAACAACTAATTTAATTTAGAGTGTATTGTTATATTATATTATAATGAAATTAATAATTATAGTAAAATATATAATTGCAAGACATTTAATACCTATATCTATAGCCATCTAGGGTATAAACTACACTAAAAAAGGTGTAAGTATGCTAAGAAAATATATGAGGTGTATAATGTATTTATGTATATAAAAATATAAAATATAAAGATTAATAACATTATATTGTTTTAAATACTTCGCGCAAACCTAAGGTGATACCCGGCGTAGGTATAATATAACATGCAAAAAGGTGCGTATTAAACTTGGCGTGGTGAAACGAAGACGGTCTCGCGTATTTTATACATTGCGCTATTGGGATTAAACTTATAAATGCTTCTACGTCACCTAGTTAACAGATTGTCCGTGGCAATAAATATTTAATTTAAGTCTAAAAAGTAAATGTAAAATAGTAGGTAATAATATGAAAACAAACTTACTCGTAAAAATCTACTCTTCCGGTGAAACGTAGGTAGAGTGCCGCCATCGCCGAAGAAACAGCTATATTCATCCATCTTCATCTAATCATCTCACTCCGATGAGCTGAAACTTGAAAGTATCGAAATATTTTATGAAAATAACCTGATCAAACGAAATTTGCGAGATTGTGTTACAACTTATCCGGTTTAACGAACTGTCCGTTTATATTAATAAATTGTGGCCTATTATTTTTTTTGTTCACTGAAATCAAAATATACAATATATTATATTTATAATACAATAGTATTGCTGAAATTATTAGAATTGTTAACCGTTGCCGACGAATTTCGACAATTGACGATTGCCATAGATATTATAAAATATATTATTTACTATGATAAATCCAAAGAACTTATATATTATTATATAAGTACTCAGTATACCTATACGGTATATTTATAAATCGTATGTTCTTTTACAGAAATCTTTGTGATCTGCAATGCACCTATTCTGGTTTTCTATTTCAATTATAGTTCGCATGCCAAATTTAACTATACAAACTGGTCAGCAAGTTTATAGACATTCTAATACATTCTCCCGCCAGTGCCAATAGGCACAGTGTTTGAGAAGTTATATTTTTTTGGTACCTAATTAATTTACAATATGAATTATTATAAGTTACCTATGTAGGTACTTGTCCAAAACTCGACTACCTGCAAATCATTGGTTTTTATGGTATAGCCTTACGAAGTTCACGATTTTCGGTGTTTTACGCACCCGTACAACGCTTAAAGTTTACCGAGCTTAAGTATTACAAATTAATTTTTTTTTTAATCTAGGTAAATCAACGTTTTAAAATTGATGATGCAAAAATAATTCTGACACCCACCCATGGTGGTTTTACATAACAAGTCGAGGGATGTTTTTGATTTTAATTGTTCGAGCAAGCGCAGGTGGTACACCGGGTACATATGAAAATACCAAAAATTTCAATTAGTTATAATACATATTATAACTTAAAAATAAGATTGACCGCCAAGTTCAGACTTCCCTGTCGTTTTCAGTTAAAAACTAATGATTTCCGGCAATTATTTTTTACAATACCGTTCTTAATTCGTCGTTATTTGTAATATATACATATACCTATTTTAAAAATATTATTCGTGGGTAATTGAAACGTCTAAAATATATTATCATATACAAATATGATAATAAACAAATAATAATAATTCAACTTAACCGGCTACGGTATTAATAATATATAATAATATCAATATAAATATAGTATACAATATCCTAGGCTGACAAATCGTCTCCACTTAAAATCGTTTTTCGTATACTATGATATTATATATTTATATCATTGAATTCAAATTTAACACTATCCATAACAGTCACCCACTTGTAACCTACTGTTCAGCAGTCACTTCCAATTTTTTTTTTAGATTCTGAGGGAAGCGATGAATGTATTGATTTTACAATGATGTGTGTTTTTATTTATTTTTTTTTTTTTGTGTCTGTCATCACCTTTTAGGACAGTAAAAGTGCTTGAATTTTCTTTAACAGTAACTTTTCTAATAGGAAAGTGAATCTAGTTGGTACTATGGGGGGGGGGGGGGGGGGGGGGGGGTGCAAAAGTAAAATTTTCTCAGTAGTTTTCAAAAGCGACGTGAAAAGCAAAGGAAAAACGGGAATTTTTTACCCAAAATCCGTTTTCGAGAAAATCGATTTTGGTTTTTGGTGCAACTCTAAAACAAATGACCGTAGGTACATTAAATTTTGACTGAATGCTTGTATTAGAATTTTCTATACACCATAACATTTTCCAAATATTTTGACTTATTTTGAGCTGTTTACGGACATAGTCAGTTTTCAATTATTTTAGTTTTTTTTTCTATAAATATCAAAAAAATTTTATTTGTTGGGTATAAAAGCGTGAAAATTTAATATAAGGCTGCTGATATATCGTTCTAATAGCAGTTAATAAATATTAAAAATACATAGGCTCAATTTTTATTTATAAGCATTTAAAGTTCAAATTTTGACAACATTTATCAAATTTATAATTTAATAACTATTTTGTAGTTAAAAATTTATAAAATGTTCAACTTTTATAGCTAAGGATTGAAAATTAAAAACAAGGCTCCACGTAAATAGGTTATATATAAATTACTTTATTCACAATAATATCATTAAATATACTTAGTATTATTATAGGCTGACTGACCGATTTCGCTCAGAATCGTTTTTCTTATACAATGATATTATATCATTGAATTCAAATTTAACACCATCCATTACAGTGACCCACTTGTAACCTTCTGTACAGCAGAGCGACATCCACTTACCCACCTTTTTTTAATTAACCTCCCTTTTTATTTAATTCCCGATAAACGAGTTTTGGATAAGTACCTACCTACATAATAGGTACCTGTCCTACCTATATTAATTAAAAACTATTTTTAACACGACGTATTTACTTATTATTTTTGTCTTTTAGTTTATCTAATTTTGTATGATTAAAATATGTTTCCTTTATACCCAAATAATTTTTAAGTACCTACAAATAATATAGAACTCAATTTTATTTTAACAATAAATAATTTTATTAATACAGTGTTGACTTTGTAGATGGGTAGTAATAAATTATCTGTACATTCAGGATTACATGCATTCAGGTGAATAATTATAAGATTGCAATGATAGGTGTAAGATGTAAGATGTATTGTTGATTCATCAATACGATGCTGGGTGGACTTGAGGACTTCCCATGTTCAGCGACCGGCGCGGCGTCGACCCGTTTTGTGGCACAGCGGAAACTTCGTACAGCTGAACTGTTCGACAAAGACACTGTAATATTATTTGAAAAATATTATTTCTACTTAATCGTAATAACTGGGTATAATGAGTTTAATATTATATTATATTATAATAAATATTAAGTACCTATATTATTAGCTTCTAATAATTGGGATGTCATTTTTGTAGATATTGATCCGGACAAAATGATGCTGGCCCAGCGCTATGCCACGATTTATGGCGTACCTATCCGATGAAATTGTTGGAGACTCTTTCAAACTGGGCAATCTGATAAACGGTGACGTGATCGTTACTTCGCGGCCATCATAGGGTAGACCAGAATACACAAAAACGTAGGTCATCGGGCTGTAGGCTGTATGTATGATAAAGTCCTGGAAGTGAGAATTACAATAGCCCCTAAAATGCTGTTACACCTCAAAATTAATAAAAACAAAGAATGATTAAAAAATGACGACGGAATTGACCTACAAATCTGAAAATAAGTTTATGGACAGATAACTTCTCAACGTAAATTATGACCGATCCAATAATAACTTTCCTTAGGTACATCAGACCGATGTGTGAAGGCTGCTCACCAACGTATCGTCATCCACCAGATAACTTTGGTAAGTCTTCAAACTATACCGCTCATTCTTGTGGAATGCTAAAGAAAATTAATTTATTAGATAAATATTATACTATAACGATTTTTAAATATAGACGTTTTCAACTCACAGTTATGCAGATGGATATCGACCGGTTTGGGAGCGACGTCTGATACGCCATTGTTCTAATGAATTCAAACATTAATATATTATTATAATATTTTTATATGTATATAGGTACGGTTAGGTATATTAAATTAATTAAGTAGGTACTATATTAATATAGTCTATTAATTATTATTTTACTATGCTTTTATTGTATTAAATACACAATGAACTATAACTTACATTATTGGACCGGACATACAGCAACGTCGATTTGAGGTACCTGTCCATAAACACATTTTCGATAACATCCATTTTGTTGTATTCTGGACCGCCCCATGGTGGCGATGTGACTATAACGTCACCCTTTATCTGATTTGCCAGTTTGAAAAAGTCTCCAACAACGAACTCAATCTTCTCAAGTACGCCATAAATCGCGGCATTTTGCTTGGCCATCACTATCTTGTCTACGTCAATATCTACAGCAATGACTATAACAAATAGAAAATATGACAATATTATTAGAAGCCACAGATAATAGGTACCTACTTAATATACTGTTATAAAATAATATAATATATAGGTAGGTACATTATAGACAATTATTACATTTCGGTAATTATAATGTACAATTAAGTAGAAATAATATGTTCACATTTTTTTTCCACGAAAACGGTTTTATTTATTTTTAATGCAAAAAATATTACAGTACCTTTTTCGAACAGTCGGGCAAGCTGGATTATATTTCCGCCGGCGCCGCAAAACGGGTCCACAGCCACTTTCACCCGGTCACACTTTTCTGCCATATATAGGCGCTGAGTGTCTCGGGACAGACCTAGTAAAAGCTCTCTATAAAACCAAACATACGATTATAATATATATCATTTTCATTTTTAACATGATATGATACATATATAATATATAAATGTTTTTTTTTACATACCCTAGTCCATCAGAATACCTTGGTCGAATTTCGAAAATAAGGCATGTCTCTTCTTCCAATATTTATATGTGCTTGGTCTATGCGGGCAATATAAAAAATCAGTCATGGGGCTAAAGTAGTCACGGCTTCCACGGAGGACGGTTTCTCGATGCCCGTTGCACTGCAGGACTCCTCACGATGTTGGCGATGAACGCAGTCATCGGGGAGTCGTGCGCACAACAGGCAGAGCAGCAGCGCTAAGACGGTCACAGCCAAAGTTCCGACCACGGTGACGACCAGCATTGAAGTTACGCTGATAGCAGTGAGATTGTCGTCCTGTAATAAAATAAACATTAAAGTTAATAATTATTCATAGTTAAATCGTCGACGAACGTGTGACACACACACGGAGGGCTTGCAGCATCGTTTTTCTATATAATATCAAATTATACGTATATTCTTCGGTGCACAATGCGGCTATCGTTATCTGTACCCACACGTACCGTTTCTTAAAGTTTTCTGGTGCATACGTCATGAATATAGAAAACTTTAAGTAAAAAAAAAACAAACAAGAAAAAACAGAAAAAACTAACTAATAATAATTAAACAACAGAAACAAATCTAATCTATCTTAAACTATAACACAAAAAAAAATGAATAATAACAAAAAAACAACAGAATACTTTGCACTAGAGAAAGAAAGCAATGGGGGTTTTCGAAGAGCAAGCTCGGCGTTATATGAGAGAGTCTAAGAAGAAAATGTCATATTTGCACGTGTGTTTACGCCTTTTATAGGAAAAATATTGGCCGCACACACCATTGGTAACAAACATAACTGTTTATATGGAGTCAGCAAGGAAATTTTTTACGAGAAAAAAATCATTATTATATATTAGCCAACAAATTTACTATAATCTTACGACGAAAAATACGCGAGTACAATATATGAAACCTATACCCTATATTATTGTGTCACTGCTCAGGCCAAGGCCTTATTTACAATTTTGCCACCCATGGGCAAAAACAATTTTGGGCCATTTTGGCACCCACGTTTTTGCTCATGATTAATTTGTCCCGTTTCAATATTTATTATCCACAAAAAATCAGAAACAACTGTCTTATTATTACTAAATATAATTAAAAATTATATAACATACCAAACTACTATATGGACGACTGTATTATTATATTATATTATATTATTATTCTCATAATAAATTGATGTGACAATGCTCTTTTGCAGAGGTGAATAATATTTAGATAGGTACCTGTTTTATTATAAAATAATAACGATAGAATTTCTATAGCATATACCATAATCTAACATTTGTTATTAGGTATACAAGATTTATTAAATGCTTCAACGAAATTCAGATAGTCACTCGGCATCTATAGCGATGGAATGATAAAAGTGGTTTTAAATTTAAAAGCTGCGGGGTTGTAAATAATATAATATTATTACTGTCGTTAATGCACGCAGATAAATCTTTGGAAATGTGTACCCATATATTATAATAAGCCACGACTTATTTTAGTTAGACAGGAGAAGAATAATAATTAATAACAGCTCGCACTTAAAAACAAGTGATGCTGATTTAAGCAAGTGTATGTTTCTATAATTATGCACTTCCGCAAATTCGGGTTTTTTTTTTATATTTTAATTAAAAAACTAATAAATGTGTAGTTATTATTACGTCTTGTTAAAAATAATAATAATAAAATCGTATCCACACAACGCTTGAAAACGCGTTAATATGTTTCAATGTTTGAAAAATAACAAACAAATCGTATTCTAATTTTTACGAATTATTTTTCTGTCGTATTTTAAATTTACTGAATAAATTCTTATCAATGTAGATTGTTGCAGTTTTGCGATTCACGTAATACATAATATTATTACCGCGTTCCGATTGTCGTGCTTATCAACTTATTGTAAGACCCACCCGCGCAGACTCACGTAATAGTTAAGCACGAACCGGACGTTAAAGTTCCAAGTAAAGTTCTAACTCGCGTATAAATGACATTGCGACCGACGGCTATAGACTGTCACTCACTCATCTGTGCCGTAGTAAGACCCACCCGGACAGTAAAAAACGAATAGGAACTCCCAAATACATGCAGCCACTTGGACGTACGCACCACGCGTATTTTAGTAGCATACATTTTTTTTTTTGTTAGGCCTTCTTGTTTGTTACGTCTAGTGGCGATTTAGGATATTTAGGATTATGCTGCCCTTGGTACACATTTTTTTAATGAAGTTGCATGAAATTTACTAATTTACTTATTAACTACTATTAGTTACTTTATATTCGTGTAGGTAAAGAAGTAAATTTGTTATCTAATATATAAAAATCTCGTGTCACAATATAGAAAATGTATGTCGCCAAACTCCTCCGAAACGGCTTGACCGATTTTCATGAAATTTCGTGTGTATATTCAGTAGGTCTGAGAGAGTGAAGTTAACTATTTTTCATACCCCTAAGTCCAACCCGGGGATGTGCTCAAACGAGAATTTTGAGATTTACGGTGGAAATTTTTGTTTATAAATGGTTGCTATGGGTTTTAAAGTTACAATAATAATAATAATCGTTTGCCATTGATTAATTGTTAGTTAAATTATTATTATTATTAATAATTATTAATGACGTATTAGTATTTTATTTGTATATTGGTTAATCAAGCATGCATCAAATCGGATTGTCGCATATTGCACTTTATAGCCGCTCATCGGCGGGTGGATTGTCTACTTGATATACCTTTGCAAATTGTCCGCGATCCGACGTGGTCGGATTGCCTACCAGAGGGTGGCTGAATTGCACTTACTGTTGCGAGTTACATACAAAAGGATTTGAACAATCACAATTTAAAGAGTTGTCATTTTTTAAGGGAAACGAAGTGCATGGGATCAGCTAGTTTAAATATAATACAAATTAGCTTATCTACCATATTATTTAGATAAAAGTTAAATTATCTTTATCTAATATAGATAAATGTAAAATGTATTTACCAAGGTGTATTGATAAGGTGTCGTCACTTGTTTGAAAACTTGATTGAAAATTTTACCACAGACAGTCGTCACCACCGGGAGCGCTGTATGTCCTAAAGAGGCCGAAAAACGAACGCTTTTGTACACCAAAGCCATAGAAAATTGAAAATATATTATGATTTAACGAATAAAATTAAAAATTTTTCATTGTATAATTACTTTTTTGATCTAAATTATTTGTATGCATGTATTTAAATAATTTCTTTTTATCAAATACAGTCATTAATATTATTAAATATTGTCATTTTTAAATTTCCTACCTATTCCAAAAAAATATATGAAAAATGTATGAGTTACCTATTGGTAATTCACTAAATTATCATACATAACTATTTCAGAGTGTTATAATTAACAAATAATAATTTATAATTACATGGACATGAAAAGGGAGGGCCGGAGGGGGCTTAGACCACTCTGAGCAATCTTAAGGCCTCTCTAAGATAATATGTACTTTAACAGAGATCCTGGGGATACCAAAATATATGCTAAATGCTTGATAGATTTATAAGGTCATCATATATCAGTGCTTCTCAAGCTGGAGGCATGGCTATTTTATTTAAACTATTTTCTTTAGGCTTTAAGAAAAAATTGATTTGATGCATTATTAGACCATACTTACACGGAACAAGACTTTTTAATAAACGATAGTATTGACATGTCAGCCCTAACATATTTCATTGGTTACATTGCAAGACAGGCTAAAAAATTTTCAACTGCCAAACATTGTGAAAACTGCTATTTATCATTGATTAATGATGTAGATATCAATGTGCAAAACTTGGATCCCGAGGATAATCTAATAAAATCAAGAAGCAAGGGATTTTTATTAATCCCTTCAAATAATTTGAAAGAAATTATATTTAAGTTAGAAGTAATAATAACAAAAATTATTGAAGAAAAATGTGTGAAACAACATATATTAATAGAAGGTATGTTTGTAATGTTGCATTTAAATTAAAAAACTTCACACACATTTTATACTCTTTATTTTTTAAACATATTTTGTAGTTATGGAAGAAATAAATAAACAAAACATTTTGACAAAGGTTGGTTGCCCAATACATAGCCAAATACTAACAAAATATATTATTACATATTATGTCAAAACAAGGATGATATTTGCTTGTAAAAGGAAAAATGAGCAAGTTGCTGAAAAAAAGAAAACACAAAAAAAACTTAAAAAAATTTCAAAATTAGTTTGAGTTACCTAGATATAATAAAATGTGAAAAAAATTATAATTTATATTATTAGAATTTTGTATGTGCACTAGAAAATAATAATACTCAACTCTACCAGACTACTTTTAAAATTAGGGCTAGAATTATATACATGAACATTAAAGTAGAAAAATTTGATAAGTATCTATTAGGAATAGTTACGTACCGACTCGTATCGAAGTCTGAGTCCGATATGGGTCCAGTATGTATTGCTTGTATCTTGCACATGTAACTTCTTGAATGCTCTTGAAAGTTGAACTCATTCTTTCTTCCTTGAAAATCTTTAATTTAAAGATTTCAATTAGGTTGCAAATATCCCAAGAAGTGACTAAATTATACATCATAATATTTTATAATTGATGTCTACTTGATAAAAAATATTTAAAACAAAAATACAAATGTAAATTAAAACTATTAGATGCTAACTCCAAAAAAAATAACATTTGAATCCATAGTTTTAAGGCATTTTGCATTTAACAGTATGAAAAATTAGGCCTTCATAGGACAGGAAGCGCGCTATAGGAACTGTGGTAAAAATTTCAATCAAGAGTTTATACGGATAGGGGTTCAGAGTGACGACACCTTATCAATACACCTTGGTATTTACCTATCTTTATCTGTATGTAGATAAATGTATATAAAATTATCTGTATTAGTAATATTATAGGCTAACAGACCGTTTTCGCTCAAAATAGTTTTACGTATACATCGAGTTTATATATCATTGAATTCAAATTTAACATCATCCATAACGGTGACCTACTTGTAACCTACTGTACAACAGAGCGACACCCACTTACCTGCTTTTTTGTTTAGAAATTACATTTTGTTAACTCAGTTTAAGAGAAAAAGTGATTTTACTAAAATTTGGGATGTAGGAACCATCGAAAATAATTTTCCAATCCCAAAAAACTACTTACTTAATTGAATTATGTTAGTCGGAGAACTTAACTGTGTAATTGCTGTAAGCTGTAGGACGGATCTTTGTTATCATTTATATTTCCTAGAATTTTTAACTCCGTGTACCCAAATCTACATTTTGACAATTTTTATTTTAAATTATATTGTTTAAATCTTTTCATAGTTGATTCTAAAGAATATAAGTGCATATCAAAAGTTTTTTCAAAACTGTGCAAACATCAATATAATTTAGATTAATTCTAAAATTGAAGTTTTTCATAATTTTATTTATAGCTTCCTGATATTTGCTTGGGCCATTGCTAATTTCGTTTAAATTGATATTTTCTTGTTGTGATGCAAAACGCTATTAGATTTTAAGCTTTTTTACTTAATTTAAAGGACCACGAAACAAAAAAATGATTTAGGTTTAATTAATAGTTAGTTAATTACTATACCTAACAGTGGTACTACAATTTGTATACGTCGATTCGTTGAGGTGCTAGAGCCCAAGAGAGATAACCGCGTGACGTCAAAAGATGCGCGGTGGCCTAATCTTTTATACAGGAATCACCGAGAAAGTCTAGATTATTAATTTATATTAAATTATATTATAAATAACTTTATAGTCACAACAATGAACAGACATATACAAATACTATATTTGTTAATTATGTTTTTATCCAAAATAAGACATAAATTCTGTTTATATGTCTTTGTAAACGGACGTATTTTTCAACTTTATATTTTCATAGTTGAAATTTTGTAGTAATGTATTATAAATTATAATCATTTTTATTTTATTTATTAATAATAATATTTTTAATTTTATTGATATTTACAGAAAAAAAACTAAGAAAATTGAAAACTGACAATGTCCTTAAACAGCTCAAAAAGAGTCAAATTACTTTCAAAATTGTATGGTGTATAAAAAGTTCTAATATAAACATTTAGTGAAATTTTCAAGTATCTACAGTCATTCGTTTTTTAATTACAATAAATTAAGAAAATCGTTACACGAGAAATCGAGTAAATATCAAATGTTGTAAAAATATGAATTTAAAACGCTCATAAAAATGTAATTTGATTTGTTTGTAGACATTTTGTTTTTGATAAAAGTAGACAAACTTATGAGGAATCTTGTATTAGATTTTCAAATTTTCAGATTTAAAAAGAAAAATTTTTATGAATTCTCAACTCAAAATAATTTGCTAATTTTTGCGATTTTTCAGGATTTTGTCAAAATTTGAACTTTAAATGCTTGTAAATAAAAACTATGACTAAGGATTTTTAATATTTTTCAAGTGTCATTGTAACAATATAGAAGGAGCCTTGTATTAAATTTTGAAGCTTTTTTACCCAACAAATAAAGTTTTATTGACATTCATAGAAAAAAAGACGAATAACATTGGAAACAGAAAATTATATAATAATATCATTTCATTGTAAAAATGTAAACGAAAAAGGATTCTGAGCGGAGACGATGTGTCAGCCTAGGATATTTTATATTATATTTATATTGTTATTAATTATTATTAATACAGTAGTTGGTTAGTTATTATTTGTTTATTATCATATTTGTATATAATAATAAACTTTAGAAATTCAAAGTACCTCGAATAATATAATTTAAATACAACACAAAACAAAAATCGTTATTCTTCGTTTAAATATATAATTTCGTCCAAATTAGAACATGAAATTTAAATCAAAATTTAAATACTTATAAAAATAATTGTTGCTATGTATTTTTTATATTTTTCCACTACTATTGTAACAATATATATTATAGGAGCCTTGTATTCAGTTTTCAAGCTTTTTCACCCAACCGATTGTATTTTATTGACATTTATAGAAAAACATTGGAAACTGAAAATGTCCGTAAATAGCTCATATATATACATAAATAAATATATCACATGATCTCCCAGCTATTATACCCACTTGTTATTAGCATTGACAAAGCCATTGAGGTAATTTCAATGAACAAATACAGAAAAAAAAACCATTGTAAAATCAATGAATAATTAATTTTTTATAAACAAAAATGTCCATCATAAATATCAAAATCCCTGTTTAAGTACCTCCCCGGGGTTGGACACATTAGATTATTGAGAGGGTAGTTTACTGTATTTAATTTGAAAGTGACTTATTATAAACGTATGGGTTTTCTAAGAAGCTGTTCATTTACGCACTGATTTGGGTTCGCTTATCCTAATATTAAATAAACATGATGTATCACAGATACATTAACCTATTAATTGTTATAATCATTATAACCTATAAAATTAACGTATTGTTTACCTAGGTTAATAATATATAATTTATAAACATAAAATTGATGGTATTTCAGTATTTAGCTATAATAGTTGAGATGTATACCTAACTCCCGTGTTGCTAACTCCCGGATGGGTGACCACCCGGATTTTTTTAGGTTTAAATCGTTGTCACACATACAAAACAGCATCAACATTGTTGTGTTTCAACAAACTGTTCCTTCCCCCCTTAAACCAAAAAAAAATTGCTAAATGCTGAGAGTAAATTGCAAATGCTATGCATTTGAAAGACAGGACAACAAATGAAGGCAGACAACCTCTGAATAATTAAAAAATTTATTTTTTAAACTTTAAAATTGGTATTGTGTTAATAAAGTGATTGAATTATATTTAAGAACAGTTAAAAATAAATATTCCGTATTATGTAGTCTAATAATTACATTTGTATGTTTCTTATATTATAATATGTAGTCAATGGACATTAAGAATATTTCTTGGCAACGCCCGATTTTCTTTTAGTTCAGTAAGACAATTATATTCAACTAGTCACCAAATGTGATTGTGATGCAGTGATAGGACCACCCAATGGTGCTGACTATTGTAAAAACGCACACCCAAGAAGAACTCTTAATGTAAATAGAGGATTATTACTTAATTTTTTTAAAAATTTTAATCTTTGACAGCATGCACAGTAATAGGAAGATATGCCTTGATTATTTTTCCTGTAATGGAGCATATTTCAACCATTTGTCTCTCACATATTTTATCTTTAACATGCATGGAGTATCTGTCATGCAAATGTTGTGGCAAAATATTGTACATAACATCTACTGCTTTAACGGCACCTAAAAAACAATAAAAATAAAAATTACTTTTGATTTGTAACAAAAATGTTTGAAAAGTTTAATACTTGGGTTATTTAGTAGTTTAATATTATGATAACAGATAAGGGCACCCTTTATATATTGTCAGTCTTAAGCTGTTAGTAAAGAATGATATATAACATGGGTCTCTGATCTTCATTTTACAACTTAACAAATCTTAAATATGTTTCAGCATCGCGAGCCAAAGTTGTTTAGACTGTTCGAGAAGGATAGAAAGGCAATGTAATTTAAGAAAGATAAGCGTCACTTGTAAATGCTGGTCATTAAAGTTACTTCTATAGTTATTTCCTCTTTAGTGGAAAGTTGGATTGGAAACCACTGGAATTTTGACAGAACATTAGCCATAATATGCTCATTATAAACTAAGTAATGATCAGGTAGAGAGTAAAATAAAAGCTATTTTATAATTTTTATAGAAAACTAATTTATTAAATACAAACTTGGGTAAAATACTTTTCAGAATATGTATTCGAATACTTTATGATAATAATATTCCTAACTTTTTGTGAAGTATTCCAAATATTTTTCGAATACTTCTTTTTAGTAGATTTATATTTCAATAGCAAAAATATTATTTTTTCAATTTTGTGTTTATAAATGAACAATATTATAATCTCAATAATACACACCTATCTAGCTATTTATTAGTTATAAATTATTTTCAAATTATTATATTTAATAAGTAATAATTAGTAATGTATAAGAGTATACCTATATAAGAAAAAAAGTATTCAAAATACCGTATTGAATACTTTAAAAAAAAAGTATTTAAAAAGTATTCGGAATTTAAATACCAATAACTTTTTACTTTAGATTCTGTGTCCAAAACCTAAAGAAAGTTCTGCCAAATAATAGTCATTAGGTTGAAATGTATGTCATAAACTCGCATGATATATTCTACACAATATTACACTAAATAATAAAGAAAAAAAATCTAAAAATGGTTTTATTAAAGAATTTGAAATAAGGTAACTACCTAGGTGAGTTTTTACTAGTAAAAGAATAACATATTACAATTTAATGGGTAAAAGGAAAGAGCAAACAAAGTTTAGGTAATAAATACAGAAGTACCATATCTGATAGAAATTAAAAGTTAAAATTGTGTCACAGACTAATTATTAAAAAATTAGACTGAACTGGTGAATTAAATACAAAAATGAAATTTAATTTTAATTAACTATAAAATATTTTAACTTGTATTAAAATTAAAATATTAAAAAAAAACCCAACGGGGTTGCAATAGATAATATTCTTACTTCTGAATTTGATAATAGGTCAATTCACTCAAATTTTTAAAAGGAGCCACATGTGTTCTGCTAAGTGTAAAATTTGCTATTTTAAAAATTTGTAAGACAGAGACAACACATGCGGGTGTGTCGTTTTCTTAAGCGTGAACAAATACAAATAACTGAAAACCATTGTTGTAGAAATTTTTTATCCAGAAAAAAAAATGTAATTATTAATTATTATAATTACTTAAAAGTGATGGGAAGTCTGGAAATGTATATTTTTTGATACTTGATTCTAAATTAATAATTCGAAATCCAGCCTTGGTGAAAATGTCTCTTATTTCACCTTGTGAATACACATTTTGTGACATCCGCTTTATATCCTATATATAATGTGTTGTAAGTTTATTATAACAAATAATGAAAATATAAAATAATTAGGTATGATAATGTAAAATTGCATTTTTAAAGGCATCATTTTAATCATCATATACAATACATTTAAAATGTAATAACAAAACAAAAACAGTTTGTTTTAAATTTTTATATAAATATTGTAAGTAGTAACTAATTTTAATAGAATCAAGTAACTTGATTTTTTTTTTTACTAGATACTAAATCTCCATATAAATATTTATCCTAATATGAATTTATAAAATGGAAAGTATTTTTATTGATAGAAATAAAACCTAAAAGAAAAAAATAACATAAATATACTTACTTTAATATATATTTGCCATTCTGTATCCATACATTTATACAATTCAACAAATGGATTAATTAACATGAAGTTAACCAGAATTTCTCCACCACTTTTCAACATTAAGTGCATATTCAGCAAGGAATCAACTTTATTATGAACCCAGTGAAAGCAGAAAAATGAAAATATTTTGTTAAATGTGTGCGAATAAAAAGAGCAGTCATGGGCATTTTCTATATCCAGAACTTTGAAATCCATCTTGGAGCATCCATAGGTTTTTCTTGCAAATTCTACCATTTCTATTGATTTATCAACACCAACCTAAAAAAATAATAATATATTTATATTATAAAATACATAATACTTGTAAAAAATAATATTTTGACCAACTTAAACTAACCAACTGATTGATTTTATTCTTTAAAAAAGGATAAAGAATATCTGAGGTAACATCACCTGGTCCACATCCTAAGTCTAAAACTATTTCATTAGATTTCCATACCATTTTTTCTATATATATATTTGAGATATCTCTGGCATCCCTCCGTTGCATACCATTATCTTTGATATACTGCCCCGGGCAATGCATTTCAACAAACTAAATATTTTCTCACAAAACATACTGTTTTATACTTGGTTAAGTGATAAGCACATTAGGGTTCAAGATAAAATACCTAACAGACCTTCTTAATCATGTAATTTCCAAAACCAACACATTATTGTAAAGCAATATGATTAAATTTATACATAAAAATCTTCCACCTATTTATATTTTTATAATCTTATTTAAATTTGTTTTAGAAAGCCTTTTCATAAATTATATGTTAGTTAATCTGATCAAAGTACAGACGTTGCCAGATAAATTGAGACGGCGGCGGAGGTGCGATAACGGAAAACCAGTGGTTCTCCGTATTTGAATATTATTACCGAAAATACATCAATAACCCAACAATTGTCACAAAAATTATTTTACGATATTAATTAAAAATTAAATATTCTGATAATTATCTTTTATTAAAGAACAAAAAGTAGAAATTTTAAAATAATAATAATAATAAATACAATTTTTTGCACTGAGTCGGGATCGAACTGGTGACTGCTCTTGTCGTAGCCAACTGTGTGACCTTTGCACCACACTGCCAGCAACTAGTTTAGGCTACACTTACTGAAAAGCGCCGCCGCCGTCTCAATTTATCTGACGACTGTAGATTCTTTAGTATGTAAATTACCTAATATTATTCATAGCTTTTATTAGGGTAATTCCGGGTTATCTCGGGTTACCCAAATATTTCCAAGACTCCCTGTTATAAAAACCCACGTTATCTTGACTACCTCATACAGGAAACCTGATAATATATATAGGTACTGTTGGTTAAATAAAATTGTGAATCTTTTTATAAATTTACATTCCCACATTATAATTTGTATCATTGTAGTTTAAAATTTAATTTTGTTTTCAATGTACAATTTACTATCTACGTATCTTATCATAAGATCATTAACTATTTATTTTGTCAGTTGAAAGTCGTTTGTTAGGTTACCTACCTATTGTTCATAGTAGTCGTCACTCGTCAGCAATATTATTTACTATACAGTATTACAGTTCTTGCGCCTAACTAACAAATATTTTTTTTAAATTTGTTATTACAAGAGAAGGAAGCTGTCTGACATCTTCAAGACCACAAAGTGTTGCAAAGTGTACGAATTTGTTCAAACAATCTCTTAGCAAAGTCATATTTCAGTAAAGAGATATTTGGAAATGTAATTTAAAATAAAAGGTAAATATTATCCGTAGTGGTAATTGGTTAGTGAAATTGCAAATATAATTTACGACTGCAGTGCGATTTATATATGGCTGGTCATGAAATGACAAATATAAAATGGTATGAACAACAATCCAATTTAAATGAAAATACAGTTATAGAATGGAACATTATGTGTAGTATCTGCAATAGTTATCGAAAATAAACCACAAGGAAAAATAGGTGAACCGGAGATAAACTGTAGATTAATGAAAGTTTATTTTTGAAAAGAATAAATCACATTTAGGGAGTACTTCCTAAATATTGGATATGGATGAATTGGTTGAGAGCCTAACACAAACTTTTCTAACGGCAATCAAGAATAAAATTTAGTAAGGTAGCACAATTTATATAGATTTTTGCGTGCTTTTAACACTGAATTATTAAGAGCATCAAAATATAATACAAATAAATACATTTTTATTTAAAAAATGCAGTAGTTGAAATAAGCCAGAGGAACCAATATATAAAATCTAACCTTATCAGTAGTGACAAAGAGTTTTTGATATTTTCATTATTTATTCATTGATAACTAAGAATCACCGTTATATGATACTGTCTAAAATAACAGACGAAATCCAAAGGTTTGCTCGCAAACACATAACAATGCTAGTTCATCATGTCAATTCATTGCCCATCAAATTATTAGATAGCTCCAAGGAAATCAACATCTGAAACCATACAACTTGACTTAGTTTAAGATTTTAGATTAAGACAAGAGCCACTTCATTAAAAGTGACTCCCATCAATGAGTAAAGTATATATAATTTATATCTAGTATGTAAAACATATACGATTGTTATTTATAAAGACTTTTGGGTCGTTTAAATAATAAAGCCCCCCCCAAAAAAAAAGATGATAATATACTCTATTCTAAATATGAAACACCATGGCGGCCACTGGCAAAACAGTATTTGTTAGGTAAAAGTGGGTGTTTCGTTTGGAATGGGGTATAATCATTAGTGATTTTAGTAATAATTAATTAAATATCTATTTAACAATATTGGGTTTTCTACATTAAGTTGATCAATGTAGGTACTACATATTATTTATTAAATCACCTCATCGGTAGTGACGAATTTTATTACATGTATTCATTACTTATTCATTGCTAACTTAGATTATAATCATTGGTGATTTAATAATATTAAATAAATTACTTTTTAAATAATATCTGTTTTTATAACATTAAGTTGAATAATGAAATACTTAAAATATATAAAATCACCTCATTGGTAGTGACGAATATTAATTCATATATTCATTACATGTTCATTGAAAACTAAGACTATAATCATTAGTGATTTTAATAATATTTGATTGACCGTATGAAATATTTTAACAATACCATGTTTTCTACATTAAGTTGGTGATTGTACTACTTATTATTTATTAAATCACCTCATCGGTAGTGACGAATACTATTCAATTTATTCATTAATTATTCATTAATAACTAAGATTATAATCATTAGCGATTTTAATAATATTTTTTAATACATTTTTTAATAACATCTATTTTTATAACATTAAGTTGAATAATGAAATACTTCAAATATATAAAATCACCTCATTGGTAGTGACGAATATTAATTCACATATTCATTACATGTTCATTGATAACTAAGATTATAATCATTAGTGATTTTAATAATATTTAATTGACCACATTAATGCCGAATTTCATGAACAATCAATTAATTTAATAATAATAATAATGTCTATTCAAATAATTAAATAATTGAATGAAACGGGCAGAGTTTCAGTGGTGCATTGTAATTAAAATTACACTATGACTAATACACAGTAAAATAATAATATTATATAAATATCTAATAAGAATAAACAAAAATAATAATAGAATAATATTATCATTCAGTTTAAGAATAACAACTTATTAATCATGCTGGGATAGCTAAATAGTTATTAGCTCTATACAAGAGTCCCCATAAGTTTGTCTACCTTTATTGAAAAAAAAAAAATGTCTACCGGTAAGTCAAATTAAATTTTTTGAGTGTTTTAAAATCAAATTTTTACAACATTGTATATTCTTTCGATTTCTCATGTAGCGATTTTATCATTTGGTTATAATTAATTAACGAATAACTGTAGATATTTGAAATTTACACCATATGTTTATTTTATCAATTCCTAAACTTGATAAAATTTTCAAAATATTTTCTCATCTTGAGACGGGACGCGGTCTACAAACATGTATGTAGACCGCATATCTGAGCAGCGATAAAAAAAAATATTAAAAGATAAAATTGACCCAAATATAATTTGCTGTAATATAATGTATACCTACGATATAGTTTTTTATTTATTTGTATCTATTCCGCCTATATTTATACTAAAATACAAAATGTGGTAGTGTGGTAGTGTATTTAATAAGTTTGTTAGTAACCGAACAGCCATCGATCAGTAACCTAACCGTGTATTAGTGCATATCATCATGCAATCAAAAGAGTTCTATTCGACCATCGCCTGTAGTGAAGAAAATACCACTGCATTTTTAAGGGATCATGGCTTATTAGACACTGCCAACGAAACGTTACCATGCCATAAGTGCGGTAGTGAAATGGTAAATAGTAGAAAACACTATCGCGGGGGTGAATTTTGTCCGGTTTTTCGATACAAAAAAAAAGGGTGCCAGACTTTGCGCAGTGTACGACAAAGCAATACATTTTTTCACTATGAGGACTTGAACAACAAGTCTAATAGTAAACTAAAATTGACGGAAATATTAGAATTGGTTTTTTTTTTTTATTGGACATACCTTTAAGAACAACAGCCACCCTAACAGGTAGATGCCAGGAGACAGTTACTGACTGGTTTAATATGTGTCGTGAAATATATTCAAGTATTGTTCAAAAACGACCAAAGATGCTGGGAACTGTCATAAATCCAATACAGATTGATGAGGCAAGATTTGCCGGAAAAGGGAAATATAATCGTGGAAGGTTACTTAATGGTGATCAACCCACTTCATCGGAAGACAGTGATGCTGAACTACACAACGGTAGAAACCATGGACGACGAGTCGATGGACCTTGGGTTTTTGGGCTTAAAAATGGTTCTGACTGCCGATATTTTTATGTTCTTCGAAGAGACAAAAACACTTTACTACCAATTATTCTACGAAAGTGTGAAGCTGGCTCTGTTATTCATTCAGACGAGTGGGCAGCCTATAAATGTTTCAAAGATAATGGATATATTCATAACACTGTTAACCACCAGCAAAACTACGTTGATTCTTTGACGAAAGCTCACACTCAGAGCATATAGAGACCATGGTTGGATGCAAAAACAAAAATCATGAAAACTTAAGAGGCACAACCATGCAATTTTTGCAATCGCATCTCGACCACTATTGTTGGAAAGTTGCTAAAAAAGAAGAACCTGATTTATTTATTGCATATTTGAGGGACATTAAAGCAGTTTATCGTAAAGGTTTTTATACCTTTAAAAAACTTTTATACTTTTAAAATTTGAATTTTGACAAAATGTATCAAATTTAAAATTGTAAAATGATTTTGTGGTTAAAAAAATATAATGTGTTCAACTTTTATGGCTAAGGATTAAAAACCTAACCAAAAAATCTAAAAAATTATATTATTATATGTTCAAATTTAGACAAAATTAGATATTTGAACAGAGGAGAACGATTTTAGTTTTGTATTTTATAATGTATAATAATAAATGAATTATACAGTAATTTCTAAACATGATTTCTCAGTCAGTTAAGAATGTATATCTGTATGAGTAGTGTATGTAAAGGTAAACCCTGAATAGGTACCAACATATTTTTTCGGTACACAAAATGTTATATTATGTGTTTATGAACATTTTATTAAAACAATTAAATTTATTAGTTATGTATTTTATACTTGAATTTAAAAATTCAAATTTATGAATGTGTAATTAATTTTTATTGTATTTTTTTTTATACTAAATGATTGATGACGTCCTAAAACAAAATTCTAAATTAGCATATAGATTTTAAATTATATATTATGGGTTAGGATGATAGACGGGTAGTGGGTGGGTCATTGTTCAAATACTTTGCTTAGCGTTTGAAATATGTGCTTTACTGGCTTGATGCACCTAATACTATTTTATTGCATAGGTACTTGGGTACCTAATAATATTTGAAAGGGTTTTCGTTATTAATCAATATATCTGATTAAACTTTAACATAGATATTTTGGTTCACTTACAAAAAATAAGAAGTATTTTCTGTTTTTGTGATATTATACAGAGCTACTTTATACCTTCTTGTTTTATCAACATAATATTTTTAGTGATATTTCAATTTACTATAATATTACTTATACTAATATCGATAACTAATACCTAAAAATAATTGTTGAAAACAAAATATACGTACCGAATAAGAAGTACCGAAACCACATGATGATGTAGTAACTTGGTAGCATTTCAATATAACTAAATATCAAAATTCGTTAACGTGTCATAAATAATAATTCTTAAATTGCAAGATAATATATCGTTCCAAAATGTAATACAATTGAATACGGTTTTATTTTTCTGATGTTGTTACTGATTACACTGTTTAATACTTATATATTATATATAATATAATATTCACTGTTTACACTTGATTATTTAACTGTAGCCTACAAAATACAAATGCTGAATATGGACCTGCAACCGCCATGCCCAGGCACTCGGACACGCAGTACTTAGTAAATCGTTCAGCATAACATCCATTTTCCTTATAGCGCAAGCCACAATATCGAAAGTTGAGACCAGAATCACAATCCACGTGTTTTAATGTTGGATGCTTATTGCTTATGAAATTATAAATTACGACTGCAGTAGTGCAGCCATAGATAATATAAAATATATGTTATATAATCTATGGCCGCACCAAGCCGACTTCCTCCCCTACCCTATTTGTTTATCGCCTTATCATCGTGATCGTGCGCACTTTGGTCGACGGAATTGTTTGTTATCGTTTGGTTTTTGTATTCGTGTTTCGTTCACTGATTGCTGTGGAGCGTCGACGGTCAACAGTCAACACTGAACACTTCTACAGTAACTGACTCGTAAGTCACAACATTCGACGCCCGGCACGACGGTGCCTACAGTAAACAATAATCGTGTCGTCACATTAATAAATTCGCGCGGTCGTCGTTGGAGGCGGTGATTGAAGAGGAATTAAAAAAATGTAAGCAGAACAAAAAAAAATTGTCTGAAAAAAAACTTGTCGACGGACGCAATTTTGATTCCGTTCTACAAATTCAATTGCGACGGGGTTTCGTTATTGCTCCGTCAGCGCATTTGCATGGGATATAATAAAGAAACGGAAAAAAATACTAGGTATACCCATAACCTGTAGATGTGTTGTACCTAGTTCGGTTTCCTTCAGACATGTCTTGCACTAAACATGGTTTGAGGTGTGCACCATAGCCCTCGATCACACTACACACACTACAAACCAATAGCGTCTAATTGTACTATAATCACCCTTGACAGCGAGGAAACAATGTTAACGCTGTTCAGCAATGCCCATAACTACACTACTTCAATTACGGGTATGTGTCTCAGAATTGAGGAGCATTTTTTATGTTTTTATAATATGTTTTTGATTTCTATTTGAATGTTACAGTCGGCTACATTGGGGTGGATGTTGATTGGTGGCTCTGGATGACATGGCTGCTTTGGCCACTCATTGTTACGTTCCTGTTGCCCCTCACCATCGTTCTGTTGTTCTACATAACTGGTGTTATACTCTATGTCTATAAACTTCACAGGTACACGGATTTTGAAATTATATTAATGAGTAGGGAACGGATTTGAATGCAAATTGCATTTTTTTCTGAATATTCTAAAACATTGCTTTCCAAGCACAAAGTTTATTTCATACATCAAGGAATTAAAAAATGTAACTTTAATTTTGCATTTTTTTGCATTTTTAAGACTATTACATTTTTAGAGCATATTTTGACATTTTTAGTGCATTTTTATGTTTTTAAGTCATTTTTATATATGAATGGATAAAATTCGATAAAAATGTAAGAACATTCATTCTAAAAAAATTAAAATAAATATTTATTATGTTACGAAATTACGAAAATTATTGTTGACACGTGTAGACACACGTATATACATACATACAATAGTCACAACTCACAACATATTATTACCGCAATAGGTAAAGATAATTTTTAGGGTAAAAAGATGGGCAGAAGATAATTGAGAAGACAAGAGAAGGTTTTATTGTATTTAAATATTTTTTATAAGATAAATTTTTCATAATAATATGTTTTTTATAAGTTTTAAATTCAAAATTGTGTTTTTAATGATTTTAAATAAATTTTTACAGTTTTTTAGGGTATTTTTTTAGTGCATTTTTTTAAGGCATTAACTAGTGTTTTTTTAGGACATTTTTCTTATTTTTTATGGCATTAAAGTCCGTTCCCTATTAATGAGTCAACAGTCAGTCAATATGTATCCAATTCATAGTTTATGAAAATTAGAATATATTTATTTTAAAGTTTTAACTTAATACATTGTCATTAATAGACAACCTTTGTATACATTATAGTAATGAAAGAAATGTAATAATTTTATTTGAAATGAATTGACTATAAATATCTATAGCAGTAGGTACCTAATCAGTTGTAAATAATATTTTAATATCAATTCACTTAGTCTAATTTGTACCCAGTGGCGCACACTCAAAAATAAATGGGGGTAGCATATTGAATCAGTTACCTCTATATTGGCTAATAGGCTAATGACTATAGCCTATAATATTATTATATAGTTTATTTTTAATATTTGTATACAAATCTGTACTCTTATAAAACAAGATTCTTGATTCATCATTATTCAATAAATAAAATCTTAACCTTTTTCAATTAAGTGCTTAATAATTAAATTATAACAGTAACAATACCTTATTTTAATTGAATTTGTTAAATGACTAAAAACATACATTTTGAATGTTTGTATGTCGCAAGTTTTCAAAAATATGCTAGTTACAGTTTTTTTTAATTGTTTGACAAGTACCTAAAATATTTTTTAAATGTATTTTTGGTTTGTTAATTGTGTAACTGTATTAATGAATAACTGTGAATAATATATTGTATAATTTGCATTTTTTATTTTTTTAAATTATTTTTAGGTACATAGATATATCTAAATATTAAGTGTGAAACACAACATATATTTCTTATTCTATGTATCTGATGGTAATCGATCAAAATATCCAAATTTTAAAATGTAGAAAAACATTATTATAAATCAACACAAACATTTAAAAATGTCATTATACTCAAAGAATATAAAATAAAATATAGGTTAAAATGTAAAATAATTTAATCACGCAAATTATAAGAACATTTTATTTTCTAATAAAATTAGCTCGTAAAATTAATTCAACCTAGGAATCCTATATTAATAATATAGTTATAGTCAAATAATATATTAAAATATATTGTTATTAGTTTATCATAGCTTTCAACACAAATTAAAAGTTTATCATAGGGGCGGAAAAGGGAGGATTTAAGCCCACTTACTAATTTACAAAATATTAAATTTTAGCCAAATTTATTACTATATACATTGATAAAAGCTTTGAAACAGCTTATGTTTACAATAGTTTACACATTGACAACCGTCGAAGTAAGTATCTATATAACACAATACAAGGGGATACTTTGAATTATTATTAATGTTACAATATTTTTATATTTAATTAGAAATCTTATACAATTAGAGTGTGCTTTTAGACTTGAGTATTATTTTAATAATTTCATCATTATCTATTTTGTATAAAAGATATATAAAAGATTTTTATATCGCAATGAGCTAAAAGCAGAAAGCTCCTAGTTCACTTTATGTACTACAAGAAAATTCAACTCAAAAAATCTGAGTATATCTATTTATTTTTTAAATATTTGATCTAATTTTATTAGAAAATATTTGAACTAATTTTTATTAAAAATTGAGTATTATCTACTAATCCGTCATCCACGTAGTTGTATTATTTTACATTTTATGTATAAAAATGTTTTTCTACATTTTTAAAATTGGATATTTTGGTTTGGATATTTTGACCTACATTCTTATCTGACACAAAGCAATAAGAAAAGTGGTGGTCCGAGTGTAGAAAATTGAAAATTCTCATAATTGGCTACTGCAACTTGGCTGACTTTCAGTTGCACCACACATCTTTAAATTACTATTCTTAGATCTTTTGTTTTTATAACATATTTACTTGTCTAATTATTAAGTTTTTTAAATATATTGTACCTACATCATTTAATTTATATTTCTATTATAGATTAGGTTAGGTTAGGTAAACTTAATACCTAATAAGATAAGAAGAGATTTATATGGTTAGTAAAATTTAAAATATTGCTTTATGTTGACTATAAGGTTAAAGCTCAAATAATATTCAGAGAATATAATAAAATTCTAGATATGCTGCGATTGTGTAATGATTCACCTGATTGGGTTGTATCTGTGAACCATAATTAAAATATTTAAATTATTGCTTGTTGGTTCTGGAAATCCATAATAATTACATGTTATGAGTTATATCATAGGTTATATCCAATTATTTACATTTATTATTACAATATATCCTTGAAAAAATCATAAAATTAAAAGTTTATAATTTTATAGGAAAACATACTATCTAGTATAGATTTAAAATGTAATATGTACTTAACCAATCATTACTTTTTTACTATGATATTATGATTTTAAATATCTATATACTTACTGGGCCTCTTGAGAAGTTATTTATTTTACGTTAGATTATGTAAAATATATCTTGTAATTTTAAACAATGGCATTTGTATAATATAGTAAATTACTGGTCAATAATTTAAATTCATCATATTATTGATTATGTAATGTTTATTGTGATATTGGTCATTATTTGCGTTCACGGTATTAGTTATTATTGTACCTAGTAGGTGTGCAGTGTCGTCGGTCTAGCCCCTCAAAAAATATACAGTATTTTGGTTGTATGGGATCGAAGCCCCCCCCCCTCCAATCACATTGATGTTAAAAATGTTAGCCCCTCAAAAACTTTTAATCGATTTGCACCTATGCAAATGGAAAAGAAATTTAAAAAAAAACCAAGTTAACTCACGATTCTCGCTAATTTTTTATATGACAATTATAACTATATATTAATAATATTATGACTAATAGCTTCCCTTTTACCATGGTCTGAAAAAAAAATAAAAAAAAATCGCCATTTTGTAAAGTTGTCTATTTATAATATGTTGAAAAAAATAATTTTGAAATCCATTGAATTTGGAATGAATGAAAAGCAACATATATTTTCAAAAGCTCAAATTGTTTGCTTCTCACACTTTGATATGTAATGCTAATTCAATGGATAATAAAGAAAAATTGGTACTTGTTGCAATCGTGTGTAGGTATTATTTTTGTATTTTTTTGTTTTATAATATTGTTCAATATGACAATATATATACACCATGCTATACACAAGTCAAATTTTATATTTTTATAGAGCCATGGTGGTATATGTAGCATGATCTTTGTAACAAAATTAGAGTTATAATTAAAAATGTGCGAGTTATTCCCAGCGGGCAGCCACACGTTAATTTTGCTACAAAAACCATGGTCCTATAAAATTGACTTGTGCATTTCATGGTGGATAAAATAAACAATATTATAAAAACAAATAAAAAATATTACATACCATTTCAAGGAATAGGTGGTAGTGTATTCTTTATTACTTATTGGATCATCATTAGTTATAAAAGTATGTGGAAACCATAAAATTTTACAATATTATACTGTATTTTTTGTATTCATTCAAAATTCAACCGATTTTAAAATTAGTCCTTAGTAGGTGACCTTAAGTGACTTAAAAATGTCACTTTTAAAATCATCAAATTTATTTATTTTCAGTTGATAATAATTGTTTAACCATAACTTATTGTATTATTGTAGGGAAAGACTTATAAATGCATATGAAAATAATTTTTGGGATGGTGCAATAAAAACTGTAGCTGCATTATGGGATGCTCATGGTTGGATTTGGCATGGTAATTCATTTTAAACTTTAAAAAAACATTTTTCATTATTTATTAAAATGTATAAATAATTTTTCTAGGATATGAATTAAATGGCCTTGAAAATGTACCTATTGACAGTCCAGCATTGTTAGTGTATTATCATGGTGCTATTCCTATTGATTTGTATTACATGATTTCTAGAATATATTTGATAAAGGCAAAATTAGTTCATACTGTAGCGGATCATTTTCTGTTTAAATTACCTGGTAATTATTATTTTTATTTTTGTTTTACTGATTAAATGATTCCCAGTAGAGGATTTATAAATTATAATTTAAAAACACTTAAAACTAGTTTTATTTTATCAATGTATTTTTAGGATGGTCAATAATATCTGAACCATTAAAAGTAATACCTGGTACTGTGCAGACTTGTTCAGACATACTAAAAGAAAACAATCTTTTAGCAATTTCGCCTGGTGGTGTTTATGAAGCTCAATTTGGTGACAGGTATTACAGACTTATGTGGAAAAAAGCGATTTGGTTTTGCTAAAGTAGCTATAGATGCTAAAGTAGTAAGTTTTTTGCAATTGTTGTAATAAATTAGTATACCTCTTATTTGATTTTAACTGTGTAATTTTGCTTCAGCCTATTATACCAGTATTCACACAAAATATTCGTGAAGCATTTCGTTGTATTGGTATTGGTCGTCGATTCTGGTTGCGAATATATTTATGGACCCGGTTGCCAATAGTACCAATATATGGATGGTTTTCCCGTCAAACTAAGAACTCATATTGGTAAACCAATTCCATATGATCCAGATATATCGGTCGAAGACTTACAAAAAAAGGTATTACTTATATAGTTAGCTTGTATTTAAAAAAAAACCATTTGTTCTATAATTATAAAAACATTAAATAATTGTAGATGGTGTTAAAATTGTATAGTTACATCTTAATCCTATACTTTTAAATTGTCTGATTGGAGATTATTAGGTATTATAATTTTTTTTTTTTGTTTTAGGTGGCAAGTGCAATTGAAGAATTAATATGTCAACACCAAAAAGTGCCTGGAAATATACTAAGAGCTCTCTGTGAACGTGTTTATAACCCTTTAAACTGTAGTAAGAAGAAAACATGACATTACGCTTTGCTTACTAGTGATGGGAAAGTTTAAACTGATTGTCATGGTATTTAGACTGTGTTGTGGTACATTGTAATTTTGTGACAAATTGTAACTGATTTCTCTATAGCATAATTTAATTAATGAGATCTTAACTTTTTTAAGTATTTATAAGTTATATATTATATACGAAAAAACTCAGTTTATAGTTAATTTATTACTATCTGTAAAAAAAAAAATTTTATTTTTATTTGGTTAAGTACTTATTTATTTCCAAATCAGTGGTTTTATCAATAACTGTTTAATTGAATTGTGTTATTTATTGACAGTTACATATAACATGCCACACCCAAACTTCAAAACTAAAATTTTCTAAAATGTTCATGAGAATAGATAGTATTGTTAATATTGGTATAGATAAATATATCTATATTATTTTCTACTATTTATCCAAAATCTACTTAAGTTTGTTTGGAGTAAAAAAGTAATAGTTCTAAAATGGTTTTTAAATGTAGCTGTGATTATATTATATTATACACTGAGACTTTTAATATAGTTATTGATTTGGTGTATGATAATTTATTATCTGAATTTTGTGTTCTATTATTAATATGTATGTGATATGAAATTGTTTACATATTATTTAAAAAAATCATTAATGGTTATGATAAATTTGATTCCCATTTATTGTAATTTGGCTGTCCAGTTTTTTATTTTTATTTACCAAAACGATGTGCTAATGAAGAAATTATTTTATAATTTAGTTAAAACTACTTTGTGATATATTTTTAAATATTTATTATTATGTATTTGACACTTTGTATTTAGATTGTTTAGAAATTCTGATATTTATTTTTATGTTATATTTAAACTTAATTGTATTTTAAAACATTATAAATTATGACTTATGTTATTGTTACCTATTTTAGAACACTGCAACATACTTTGACAAAAATTAATTTAATGAAATAATGACTATTTATGGGATTAAGTCATTAAGAATTGTATTACATTTATATGTTGTGCATTATTTTTAATTATTATATAGTTTTTCATATTACTTTAAGTTCATCTTTAAATTAATGATTTATATTACGATCAATTGACAAAAACTAAATATATTATGCTTCTTTCACGGTCCCTAATAATTAATTTAAGATGTTATGATACAGTTCTAGTTTGTTCAGGAGTGTGTTTCAATACCCATATTTTTTTCTACAACCGCCAACTCGGTACTATGTGTCTATGTGTGTCTACTGTCTATCCATAACAGGATGAGTCGTGACAACAAAATATCTAAAGGACAATTTATGATTTGGTTAGGTTAATATTTAATTATTATTAAAGTAGATAATATATTATATATTTATATTAAATATTATTATTGTTATTATTATTATTAACTTTTGAGACTTACTACAGTATAATCTGATTTTTAAAACCAAATATATATTAACAATATTATGTTTAATGACGAATAATTATTCAGAGCCCAGAGGTTATTCTGTGATAGCTGATAAAAATATAAAAATATAAATAAAAGAAGCTGGTAAGTGGATGTTGCTCTGTTGTACGCCTGTACACTAGGTTAGTGACAATTTGTCAGTCGAAATTATTTATATTGTTATTATTTATTATAGACTGTAAGTTGAATTAATATTATGATATTATTACTTTTTATTCTATGGTGATAAACCAAGTGTTAGAAATTAAAATCCCATTTTTAGCAGGTTTTCTTAATTCTTTCCTGTAGTATTAAATATATATTGAGAAAAATGACCTCTCTAAAGTAGGTACTATCTTGACCCAATTTGCTAAAATATAAGATACTATATGTTGAAATTAAAGCACTCCTTCGGGTAGAAATTTTAAATACAGGTTAATCAAATAAATAAATAAGCAACATTGTAAAACCACTAGCTTCCTCGCTCCGCTCAGAATATAAAAAGGAAGACAAGTGAATGTCGCTCTGCTGTACAGTAGATTACAAGTGGGTCACTGTAATAGATGGTGTTAAATTTGAATTCAATGATAGAAAACTGTATCGGAAAAACAATTTTGAGCAAAGACGGTCAATCAGCCTATGAATTATGATATTACTAAGTATATTTGATGATATTATTGTGAATAAAGTAATAATTAAATAACCTATTTACTTGGAACCTTGTTTTAAATTTTCAATCTTTTGCTATAAAAGTTGGACATTTTATAAAAATATAAAACTTAAATGGTTAAAAAAAAAATTGTGGCTCTACGTATATTAAATATTTTTCAACTGCATGTAACAATATATCAGGAGCCTTGTATTAAATTGTCACGCTTTTTGACCCAACAAATAACATTTTATTGACATTTATAGAAAGTAAAAACTAAACGAATTGGAAACTGAAGATGACCGTAAACAAGTCAAAATATTTTGAACATTTTATGTTGTATAGAAAATGCTAATATAAAGATTCAGTGAACATTTCATGTATCTACGACGTAATTTGTCTTACGGTCTTAGAGTTACAACAAAAACCAAAATCAAATAATAAAAAACGATTTTAGTTATTATGTTATAATTTATAATATTAATTTAACTTATAGGCTATAATAAATGATAACAATATAAAATATTCTGACAAACCGTCTCCGCTCAGAATCGTTTTTCGAATACAATAATATTATATCATTGAATTCAAATTTAATATAATCCATTATACAGTGACCATTGTGACCTACTTCAGCTACTTGTAAGTTGTAACCTACAGCAGAGCGACATCCACTTACCCGCTTTTTATTATTCAATTGTTTTCTCGTCACCATTTTTTATTCGTTTCTATAGTTATAAAAAAAGCGTTAGAAATTAAAATCGTGTTTTTAGCGGTTTTCCCGTTGCTTTAAATAACTATTGAGAAAATCGAAAAATTACAGTAAACAGCAGTTTTGGTAGTTTTGCACAATAATAACATAAAATGTATGCTTCGCCAGTTTCAAAAAAAAGTTAATGGGCTGCAGCCTGTAGGTACTATAATATATCATTAACTACCCTAATGAGTATAAGGTTCGGTTTAAAGGCAAAAGCCTTTTTTTTAATAATAATAATAATAGAGAAATAATTTTTTTATGAAAATGCGTGACATTTAATAATATAATAATGATTTTTTTCTCGTAATAAATTTCCTTGCTGGCTCCATATAAACAGTTATGTTTGTTACCAATGGTGTGTGCGGCCAATATTTTTCCTATAAAAGGCGTAAACACACGTGCAAATATGACATTTTCTTCTTAGACTCTCTCATATAACGCCGAGCTTGCTCTTCGAAAACCCCCATCGCTTTCTTTCTCTAGTGCAAAGTATTCTGTTGTTTTTTTGTTATAATTCATTATTTTTTATGTTATAGTTTAAGATAGATTAGATTTGTTTCTGTTGTTTAATTAGTATTAGTTAGTTTTTTTCTGTTTTTTCCTGTTTGTTTTTTTTTTACTTAAAGTTTTCTATAGTCATGACGTATGCACCAGAAAACTTTAAGAAACGGTACGTGTGGGTACAGAAAACGATAGCCGCATTGTGCACCGGAGAATATACGTATAATTTGATATTATATAGAAAAACGATGCTGCAAGCCCTCTGTGTGTGTGTCACACGTTCGTCGACGATTTAACTATGACGTAGAAGCATTTATAAGTTTAATCCCAATAGCGCGATGTATAAAATACGCGAGACCGTCTTCGTTTCACCACGCCAAGTTTAATACGCACCTTTTTGCATGTTATACTATACGCCGGGTATTAAATGTCTTGCAATTATTTTACTATAATTATTAATTTCATTATAATATAATATAACAATACACTCTAAATTAAATTAGTTGTTATCAAGACAGACAGTCTTAAAGCAAACTCTTTTCTGGACGTTTCCAAAACGTATTATGCTTAAAAAAAATTGCACAGTTGTCGTAGCAGTCAGTTGCTAGATCAACCCGTGTGACATCAAATAGGAATTATTCTTGTTTTTTTAAATAGTTTTTTCGAAAAATATATGTAACATGTATAGCTCATACAATTATGAATTTATAGTTAATGGAAATGCGGATGTTTATACTTCATAGATATTTTTTTAGTTAATAATCGTGTAAATAATTTGATTAAGCAATCAGGTACCTACTCATCACTAGTATCAATTTTATTATATTACGTGTAAAATCACCAACAAAAGGTGCAGACTGCATTAAAAAAATTAAAAACATAAAATAAAATACAAAATAATGTTGTAGTAGAAGCTGGAAACTGTAGTTTATTTTAATTTATAATCCAATTAATGTAACCGAGAATGTAACTATTAAATTCATCATTGAATGATTATTCAGAGATCACTTTGGGATAAATGTAAATTAAATTAAAAATAATTAAAATACATTTTGTGAAAGGAACAAGATTACTGCTAATATTTAAGTCTTAATTATTATTAACAAATAAATACAAATAATAGATATTTTAATAGCTTTTTACTATTAACATTCAGTGTAAATATAGTTTCTGATTGCATTATATTATATCCGTGGATTCATCATATTGACGTACCTAGTATAATATCTATCATTTATTTATTTAATCTATGGCAAATCTCAAAGTCGTTGCAGAAGACACAGTCGATTAAAAATTCTAAAATTTCAATAAGCAAAGAAGATATGAGCAAATAACTTACTGCGTTTCGTATAATTTTATTTTTCATAATTCACAATATTCTAAGTTCTGGCTGTATTCTGGAGAGTTTCCTCATGGGCGTCGCAATTCACACACGTCACGGATTCCGCCGAAGGAGTCGATAATTAAAGTAAGTTTGTTTTTATATTCTTTTGGGGCTTAAATTTACTTTTATGACTTAAAACAAATATTTAATGTCACGAAAAATGTGCTATCCAAGTGTTGTAGGCGCATATTTTAGTTCCGGACTAGAAATGTATAAAATACGTGAGATATAAACGTCGTCGTCGTTTTTCCAGTCCCTGTTTGTAGAATAATTATAATTAATAGGTGCATACCTATACAGGGTACTTAATATAAATATATAAATATTTTGGTTTAATTTATAGAAATATATGTTATGACTTATAACTGATAATAGTCATAAGATATAATTTCAATTAATAACTGGTAATTTTTTTTCCAAATACAACGTTATAAGTTATAGGTAACTATTAATTTAGTGTCACATACTTAACTTCTATTGTTCACCTAATATCTATATACTATATCATAGGGATTAGGGATGTATAACCATGTACACATAAAAGTATATTCACGGAATGGTCAACTGCCTATCCTGACGTGTGCGCACTTATGAATAATATACCTACTCATAAACTCATATAGGTATATAAATAGTGTAATACTACATACACGAATGTGTTACCTATTATGTCCCTAAAAGTTCAACAGTTATTATTATATTTATTTAATTTTTAAATATAGGTAGGTACATTACAAGACTAATTAAAATCACATTTTTTTTTTATTTTTTTGAACACAATGTTTTAAAAATTATTAATTAATATATAATTTATTGGTATAGTACTAAATAAATTAATGAAATAAAACAAACACAACTACTATAATTATTAGTAAAAATAATATATCCACATATAAATTATTAAAATACAAGACGAACAAACGAAAAACGATTCTGAGCAAAGATATCGTTAACTAATAAATAATATTGAGATTAAAGTAATTTATATTTTCTTATAGAAAATCGGTATAAATATGAATTATAAATATTTTTTTATTTTCATACCATGACGCGTGTGTGAAAAATTGTTTATATTAAGTGTTTAAGATGTTAGATTTCGGTTCAGCTGATTGTCTACCCCCTCACTCTTCAGCATCAATGCATCAGAAATTATTATTTATAATATTTAAATATAAACTGTATTTTCTGAATTTTCTAAAACATTGCTTTCCAAGCAAAGAATTCATTTCATATATTATCAACGAATTGAAAAATGAAATTAACCTAACCTAACCTAACATTTATATGGGATAAAGTCAATTTTATAAAAACTTATTAGAAAAAAATTAAATACAATTAAATAAAGGTAATTTTAGATTCTGAGCGAAGAGATGAATGTATTTATTTTACAATGATGTGTGTTTTTTTTTTTTTTTTTTTTTAATTTTTCTTTTTCTTTTTTTTTTCTTTTTTCATTTTTGTGTCTGTCATCACCTTTTAGACAGTAAAAGTGCTTGGATTTTCTTCAACAGTAACAAAGGCTCCTAGGTTATTGTTTCAAAGGCAGATGAAAAAAATTAAAAATCCTTAGTCACAGTTTTTATTTATAAGCATTTAAAGTTCAAATTTTGACAAAATACGGAAAAATCGCGAAAATTAGCAAATTATTTTGAGTTGAGAATTCATAAAAATTTTTCTTTTTAAATCTAAGGTTTTAAAATGTAATATAAGATAACTCATAAGTTTGTCTACTTTTATCAAAAACAAAATGTCTACAAACAAATTAAATTAAATTTTTATGAGCGTCTGAAATTTATATTTTTACAACATTTGATATTCACTTGATTTCTCATGTAACAATATTCTTATTTTATTGTAATTGAAAATCGAATGACTGTAGATATTTGAAAATTTCACTGAATGTTTATATTAACATTTTCTATACACCATACAATTTTGAAAATATTTTGACTCTTTTTAAGCGGTTTACGGACATAGTCAGTTTTCAACTTTTTTAGTTTTTTTTTCTATAAATATCAATAAAAATTTTTTTTTTGGGTAAAGCGTGATTTAATATAAGGCTCCTGATATATCGTTCTAATAGCAGTTGAAAATATTAAAAATACATAGGCACAATTTTTTTTTATAAGTATTTAAAGTTCAAATGTTGACACCACTTGTAACCTATACTGTACAGCAGAGCGACGCCCATTTATCCACCTTTTTTATCTTATATTTCTATTTTTTTACGTACCCATTATGTTCGATACTATAACTTAAGTCTTCAGTTATAGAAAACAACACTTGCCAATATGGAATTACTGTCGAATTTTTTTATTTCAAAATATTAATTAGCATCGGATTGACTGATGTGCTATAATGAAACTCAAAATATAACCAATACACTATCTATACACTTATTTAAATTCTATTTTATATTCGTTTAAATTGGACTTTTAATTTTTCTGGCCATTTTATTAAGCTGTGTAATATAAGTGCATTAAATCGTATTTTTAAGGCATTTTTCTTATTTTTAATGCATTTAAATCCACGTCTTATTTATAACTTAACGTTATTTTGTATATACCAATCGATTAGTGTACACAATAAAAATATAATATTATTGAAGGGTTAATAGGTTGATAACTATTATGTAGGTAGGTACAGTTTTGTATGTACAATGTATCGTTCTTAATTCAAAAAGTAGCTAAATGAGTCAAATGATTTTGGCAATGGGTGGGGGGAGGATATGACTGATTTTTTAACATGCACTATTTCAAGGGCTCTTAACCTAAGGGTCGCACCACTCTAGGAGTGACACAATTTCGTAAGGGGGAGGTTAGGTTAGGTGAAAATTTTTAAAAAAAATTACGAATTTATTTAGGTAATACATATTAATTTATAGGTATTTCTTAATTTTTTTTATTATTTTATTTGAAACATTATTTTTAAATATTGGGATCAATGAAAACTATTTTTATATAATTACTATTTTATATCAATTAGAATTTGTTTATAAACCAAGTAATAAATAAATGGTTACCAAGTAAAAAAAACCGTTATCTATATTATAAATTTGAATTCAATTTACCGCATTTGCGTCTAGTAGAAACAAATAAATGTTTTTTTGAAGATAATATAAAAATATCCATCATCCATCGGTTTGGACCATATATATATTTTTTATGATTGGGACGGTTAGGTTATAATTATAAATAATCTATGGCAAATGACAATCGTTTGAGACGAACAGCGATTCCAATATACGTACTCACATATTTCGTTCAGCAAGGTTTCACTGGAAGAATCGATGTTTATGCGTAAGTTTGTTTTTATATTATTATGGTCTTACATTTACTTTTTAGACTTGAATTAAATATTTATTGTCGCGGAAAATCTGTTAACTAAGTAACGTAGAAGCATATACTTTTACTATTGCCTACCAAAGGCGCAATGTATAATAATAATAAATTATACGCCAGTCCGAACAATCCAAACGCTGTCTTACTCGTAGTCGAGTTCTAGTTGATAACTGATTTGTGAATAAATGTAATTTTTGTTAGGTATAAAAATGAAACTAATAAATCCTTGAATACAACATTTAAAAATACAAACTCTGTGTAATAAAAATTAATATTAGGTATTTATTGGTAGGTTTATATAATATCTGTAGACTGTAACGCATAGGTCATTAGAATATTGTAGAACATTTTACTGCATAAGATGCGTGTTATTTCAGAAATGGTATTCGTCAGTGGACATTTTCAAACTGGGAATAAGCAGATTTAAATATGTGAATGTTTCAGTGTTTCGAAGACTAAATTTCGTAGCAGATTTTGATTCCGTCACGGGGTATGTATTTTCTTATTTCTCAGTAGGTTTTTTTTTATTACAGTTAATTGATCAGGGGATGTATTGCCCGAAAATTTTCAATATTTGTATTGTAACTATACTGGTATAACACTATTCGGGCTATCAATTAAGTCGTGTTCAAAATTAGAAAATTGGTGAGGTATGATATTTTTTTAAGCAATTCTTTCGAGTAGGGAATTCGCTCAATGATATTTAAATATTTTCACCGATAATCAAGTACGATGACTTGTAGGTAACTAGAAACTGAGTGAATAGGAATTAGGAAGTGTGTGATATGGCGAAGATAAGGAAATGGGTCAACAGGATTTCAGAATGTTTGGTGTATGAAAGGGAAAGATGAAAAAGAAATGTAAGGTTAGGGTAGGTAAGTGGAGTCAGGGTAACAGATATGAGAATAATAAGTAAGGTGTTATGGTACAAAAGAGGATAGAATAAGAAATTAATTAATTAAGGGTAGTGTATATATCGTAGTGAAAACAAGAGAAAAAAGGTTTAGGTGGTTCGGTCACTGTATGATAAGAGATAGTGAGATTGGCTATAGAAGTTTATTTAACGAAGAAATGATGGGCGAGAAGACTGAAGATGACTGGATAGACTGGATAGACAGAATACCGATCATATGGAGGTGTGTAATGAGAGTGGCTGAACCTGTATAAAGCTGTGAGAGACGGGGGAAGAAAAAGTGTAAAGGTAGAATAGTTATGTTAACAATGCCGAATACGTAGGAAAAGATCTTGAATTGCATAGGCCTTACTGACTCTTTGGCTTCAACTAACCATAGGTTTACCTAACTTACCTTCTTATGACTCATTAGGACACTTTGAATAAAAAGATCCTGAGTTGCAAGTTGCCGAACTTACGTGTTTGATTATCAAGTTGATCCTTTGATTGTTGACACCTTAATCCATTCTATGGATGAAGCCCATAGATAATAAAGATGTTCCCCTCGAAGACCGCTGATAAGACCATTATGTCCTATCCATACCTTTATTATCTATGATGGAGCCATACCCAGCTTACTCGTGTAAACTTGTTGCCGGTTGGGATGTCAGCGCACTATTTGTTTCCCATCTTTGACCCACGCGTAGCATACCAAATGAACGATTAAGAAAACACTAAAATGATTGGGTCAGAGAGGGAAATAAATGGTGCGCTAAAAATCTGACATCCCCCAAAAAAATGGGCGCTCACGAATTGCCTCCCATCTGACCTTCGAATTGCCTCCCGTGAATTTTTTTTTTCAAAAGGTTACCCGAATTGCCTCCCGATTTCAAAAACATTGTTCACTCGAATTGCCTCTTAAGAGGGTCACTACCTACTATTGTACTGGAATCGCCTGCGATAGTTATAATTAATCGATTTATAAAAAAAATATATCAAACATAATTTAGATGAAATATTCTGTTATACAGTCAAAAACTTAAGTTTGTATAAAATAAATGTTATAGGTACAGTCAAAAACTTAAGTTTGTAAAAAATAAATATTGTAATAAATATACTTACACAGCAGTCATAATTAATAATATTAAAAATAATAATGACGAAATATAATTCTATTATACAGTCAAAAACTTAAGTTTGTATAAAATAAATGTTGTAATAAATAGACTGACACAGCAGTAATAATTAATAATATTAAAAATAATAATGACGAAATATCAATCTGTTAAAACTTAAAATAGATGTTTTAATAAATAGTTTTTAATAAAATAGTTAATAATATTAAAAAACATAACATTTAAAAATAATTTAAGTTTATGTCCGTGGTTTAAATTTATTTGCCAATACTTTTAAATATTGCAATTTTGAAACTTCCTTTCTGTTTAATTTATCGATTAAGTCGTCTATAAAATACATTTTATTTTTTGTCGTTGTCCTAATTTTTTTGGTTTCTATTTTGGAAGATCTTATTAATATTACTGTATCTACCTGCATTGCTTTTAATACATCCAAAAATTTATATATATGAGGATGAGTTGATGAAAAATTAGAATTATATTTACTGTGAAATAATTCACAAGCGTTAGTAGACCTTTGTGCACTGGATGTCATTTCAGCCCACATTTTCGGTGGGAAAGATGAATCTTCATCTATATAATTTTCAACCAAATAATCGGAAAATTGAATTATTTTGATATTATTAGGTTGTATCTCACCAAGATCTATGGCAAAAACGTCACCTACCTAAAAATAAATAATTGTCTGATAAAAATTACAATAATTTCAAAATAAAGTAATTAAAATTTTACTTCTTCTGGATGCAGAAATGGAAGGCCAAATATGTATGTAAGATATTTTCTAATTTCTCCCTCATTTGAATATTCAGTAGCTAAACCAATTTGTTGTATTCTACGCCACTAAGATTGACATAAATGAAATATACAACCCTTAACTTCAATTTGTGGCCAAACTTCACGTAATGCATTATGTATGGATTTTTCAAAATCAACAAAACACAATTTTGGTTCAAATGTTTCCACGGACTTCAAACATTGGTTACGTAATTCTATGAAAGCTCGTTTATATGATGCTTGACTTTTATCCTTTAGCAAAAAAAATGCTAAGGGTATATAATAATTATTATGAAATCCATGTATTGTAAACAATTGGCAAAAATATCGTACACAATAGTCAAAAGTTCCATCCACATATATTGTTGTTAGCGTACTTAGAAACTTGATATTTTCGTCACATGAAAACATCACCAAACCATTTAATGAGTCATTTACCATTATAAAGTTCTCATCTGTAAATGTTTTAACTTCAATGGACGATAAAATTCTATGGACTTCATTTACGTCTTGAGGCAATTTTGGATAAATAGAAATTCCTAGCATGATTCATATTATTTTTTATGTAAGTTACGTCCGAGCTTGTTAATGTACTTACATTACAATTTTTCATCTCGTCATGAAATAATTTTGCTGGACGTTCAGAGATCTGTTCTAAAGCTTTCCGTTTTAATTTGTTGCTGAGTATCTGTCTATTGATTTTTTGCTCCGAGTCTTTCGCACAATCGTGATTAATTTTACTGTTTTCGAACTGGATTTTATTGTGTTGATCAGTTTTCAAATAAGCTGTACATATTTTTTTCGTACATGTCCACCGTTTAATGTCATTAGCTAATTCTTTTTGATATCCAAACTTCAAACCATCACATATTATAATGGTTTTACCCTTTTCACTGATCTCGCTGATCACGTTCATTTTTATGAAAATATATGTACGTATATGTATACTGTATAATAACGTGTTATGGATAATAACGTTTTATCGTGGTTGACGTGGTTGCGAAAACGAAACTGACTGTGTTGAACTAGTGATGATAGACTAATCATTAACTGATAATCACTAATCGCGGAGAAGATTATTACATTCGAAAAATTAATCTGTCTGGGAAATACTGTCTTAAACATTTTATTTTTGACCATTACGGAATAATATAATAATCGATAGTACACGTACAACTATCGATATATTAATTAATATTCCAGGTATGTTATGGGAGGCAATTCGAGTAGACCGTTTTGGGTGTACTCGAATTGCCTCCGAAAACACCCGGAGGCAATTCGAGTAAAAAAAGGTCACCTACCTAAATTTGGGAGGCAATTCGAGTGTCACCAAAAAAATACGTACAAATAGTTCAAACAAATCATAAAGGCCAACTGTAATAAATATTAATTTATGAAAAAGTATATTAAAAAGCATTATTATTATAAATGAAACAAAACTATGAACTATGGACCGTGACATAACGTAGGTATTTCTATATTTTTAGCTCCATAATTTCTGTTAAAATATTAGGAAACTGTATTAAGTACCGTAAAAGTGCTAAATTTGAGCTATTACTTAAAATATTATATTCATAACAAATTATCATAGAAGGTTAGGTACTGTCATTCCACATACTTATTATAGTTTAATTTAACTACAACATTATAGTAGAGTCTGATAAAATTTGGTTCCACGACTTTGATCATACAAACTTTAAATACTAAACTATGGGTCAGAAATTTAGTTTATATAGATCTAAATAATCCAAAACATATATTGCTTCAAAATATAAAAATAAAGTGTCTTGTATTGTTGTAGGTAGGTAACTTTCAAAAAAAAAACTAAAAAAAATCATACTTGAAATCTATGTATAATATACGTATATTGTAATAAATGTTCAAATGTTGACTATAGTACATTATAAAAAATTTTCTTAGTTCAATATAATACATTATAACAGGTGTTCAAATAAACATTTCATAACAAAATTTTTATTAATTCACACAGTCTCTCTACAATTTTAAATTTTTCTTCAAATTATCTACAAAATATAAATGTTTAGTAAATTGGAAGACTTGATTAAGTATTTAGCCATTTATCTAAAAGAGATGTGCCGGGTCGCCACATTACTATATCGAGGGGCCATGGTGCAAGTGTCATCCATAAATATCATAACATATATTATATTAAAAATACAAACTTAATATTTCACTAACAGTAAATATTATAAAAAAATATTACGAAATGTACTATACTCATATTATATTATGATTGTCCACTAATTAAGTACCCGAAAAAAAAAAACGATTAATTCAAATATAGATGGTACTTATATCATATACTTTTATCAAAGTATGATTGTATTAGCCACAATTATATTGTCTTATGTTTTCCCAATCTAATAATACAAAATACTGAAAATTAATGAAATCACAAATATTAGTAAAATAGAGAGACTGTGCATTGATTTACAAATTTGTCTTAAATTAACTTTTTGAATAGAGAATAATATGAAGGTGGGCTGGGCTTAGATGCTGATTGCATAGGCGCACATTCAGTCTTAAACTTGGGAGTGCTAAAATTGTTTAGCACAAAGTGACACGTGGGGGGTTTTCCCCCCACACCCCCCTAAACAGTAATACATACCAGCAAAATATTAAATCAATTAACTACAATTTTTACTAATTAATAGGTCAGGATCGTCCACATTTTCACTAATTTCATTATTTTCGTTTTTATTGTTTGTTTTATTACATTCAAATATACTAAACATATTTAAGTAAGTAATTTTATATACGTACGCAAATTAAATATAAATCACATAACCTAACCTACTACACTACTACTAAGAATAGACGGTTGAAAATGTCTATAATATTATTATTTATCAAACTAAATAATATTAATTTTTTTTTTTTTTTTTTATTATTTAAAAGCCGCTAGTATATATAATATTAATTAATAATATTATATTCATATCAATAAACCATAACACCGGTATACAAAACGAAATCCTATACAGTACTCCAATTTCCAGTAATAAAATAATACTAAAAATAAACTTGTGTTAAAACAGCCGATAAGATAACATGCATTAAAAATAGGGAATATACCGTCATACACTCATACCAACATCACAATTCACTAACCCAATTACCCAATTACTGTATTTATGTATAAAATATTTACGTCCCGTTAGTGTATACCAATACAAACTGGAAACTCATTCTTATAAACGCAAAATTACAGTTTAAATAATATTTTTTGCACAATAGCAGATGGGGGTGCTAATTTAAGACTTGGAGGTGCTAAGCACCCCCTGTCAACCCCGTATGTGCGTTAATGATGCTGATAAATCATTAATAGAGACGCGTTGATCGCTTTTTGTGCTTCAAATTGTTTACACGAGTGAGCTGGGTATGGCTCCATCATAGATAATAAAGATATAACATAATGGATAGGACATAATAGTCTTATCGGCGGTCTGATCTTCGAGGGGAACAATTGTGAATTGAGACCAAATCGAGTATCGACTATCAATATAAAAGAGTCTCAATTGCCTTCCGCGGGAACGCGGCCTCAAATGTATTTAACATAGGCGTGGACTATCCATATCTTTATTATCTATAGGCTTCATCCATAGCATGGATTAAGGTGTCAACAATCTAAGGATCAACTTCATAATCAAACACTTATGTTCAGCAACCTGCAAATCAGGATCTTTTTATTCAAAATGTCCTAATAAGTCATAAGAAGGTTAGTTAGGTAAACCTACGGTTAGTTGAAGCTATGGTTATGATAGACGACTACCATCACCGGTCGTGAGCTTTGCGATGATCCTTTCCTACTAACTATCAAGGTATTCGATATTGTAAACAAAACAATGAAAGAAAATATTTAAATATTATTAATTTGGTTAGGTTTGGTTAGGTTAGAATAGGGCAGGAAATTAGATGTTAACTAATTATCATAGTTTTTAACACGGACTTTTTTAAGACTGTCAGCAAGAGTTGTACCAGTATAGTTATTAAAAACTTTAATACAGCCTACATTAAATAATGATTTTTTTAACACAACAAATTATAAAATGTATTTTAAAATATAACAAAATATTATTTTATTAGGGTTTTATAAGGTTTTCAATACTTATGAGTTTTTATAAATAGAAAATGTATAAAATCAATAGTTTTAATTTAATATATAGTTTTGTGTTTTAATATCCTACTGTCAAAGAATTCTCAGGGTTTTCTTTCCACATTTTTTTACATTGTACTAAATCTAATTTTTTTCCGCACATATTTACAAAGACTAAAAGAGATATCTGACTTTGTTTTTATTTGCATTTAGACTTTATAGTTTGTAATTTAATATTGACTGTAGTCCCACCAAACACAATATTATTTTAAATTAAACATTTTATTTCCTTCAAAAATTACAATCTCATAGTAGAGTCCGTGCAGGACCTTTTCTCATTCAATTTATTTGCATCCTTTATAATTTACATACATTTTTATTCATTATCTAATAAATATATTACCGTGATACACCTCTGATCATAATAACTGTTCGCATTATTATAATGTAAACAACACCTAGTATTTGGATTGTAGTTAATATGTATTGCAGTATTTAGCTTCCAGCGTATTCTTTTGATTAGTGTTATTTCTCCCAGATTTCTCAAACAATTTTTTTTTCACTTCATTGAACTCTAGTAGATTTTTTTGTATAAATATTTTTCAATATTAACTAACTATACCTGGGAGTACGGTGAATACCTGTGTACATAATATATAATTTGAAAAGAGACTGACTAGGTTCCCTCACGTTCCCCATTCAATTTATTTTTTTATATATTTATCTTTTTTTGATTCTTTTATATATATCTTTTTTATCTTTTTATGATTGAACCTCTATCAAAATTTTTTAAACATTGACAATCTGGTACCCTTTGAATAATCCTTGTTTAATGAAATAAATGTTTTAAATAGTTTATTCTGTTTAGTGTTCTAGGTATTATAGATTGTACTTTGTAATGTGTAATCATACAGTTAAATTTATTCAAAAATTTTTTTTGGTTTCCTAAAATGCATTGGCCTGCGGGCGCCAACACCTTCCTTCAATTTTTTTTTTTTGTGATGTCACTCTAGTTGAATTTTTTGTATTGACTTAAAAATTGATAACATGGTGCCCTGTGAATAATCATTCTTTAATGAACTAAATATTTTGAATAGTTTTTTCTGTTTAAGATTCTGGGCATTTTAGTTTGTACATTGTAATGTTTAATCATACAGTTAAAGTTATTCAAAATTTTTTTTTGATTTCCTAAAATGCATTTGCCCGCGGGCGCCAACACCCTCCTTCAATTTTTTTTTAATGATTTTACCTCTAGCCTAATTTTTTTAACATTGACAATCTGGAACCTTTGAATAATCCTTCTTAATGAACTAAATATTTTAAATAGATTTTTCTGTTTAACATTCTGGGCATTTTATTCTGAAATTTGTAATGTGTATTCCTACAGTAATTTTGTTTCCAAATTTTTTTGTTTGTTTTCTAAAATGCATTTGCATGCGGGCGCCAATACCCTTCTTCAATTTTTTTTTTAGTAATGTTACTCTAGTTGAATGTTTTGTATTGACTTGAAAATTAATAACTTGGTGCCCTGTGAATAATCATTCTTTAATGAACTAAATATTTTGAATATTTTTTTCTGTTTACGATTCTGGGCATTTTAGTTTGTACTGTGTAATGTGTTATCATAAAGTTAAGTTTTTTCAAAATTTTTTTTTGGTTTCCTAAAATGCGATTGCCTGCGGGCGCCAACACCCTCCATCAATTTTTTTTTTTACGATTTAACCTCTAACCAAATTTTTTAAACATTGACAATCTGGTACCTTTGAATAATCCTTTTTTGATGAAATAAATATTTTAAATAGTTTTTTCTGTTTAGTGTTCTAGGTATTATATATTGTACTTTGAATGTGTAATCATACAGTTAAATTTATTCAAAATTGTTTTTTGTTTCCTAAAATGCATTTGTCTGCGGGCGCCAACACTTTTCTTCAATTTTTTTTTTTGTGATGTAACTCTAGTTGAATTTTTTGTATTGACTTAAAATTGATAACATATGCCCTGTGAATAATCATTCTTTAATGAACTAAATATTTTGAATAGTTTTTTCTGTTTAAGATTCAGAGCATTTTAGTTTGTACTGTGTAATGTGTTATCATTAAAGTTAAGTTTTTTCAAAATTTTTTTTTGGTTTCCTAAAATGCATTTGCCCGCGGGCGCCAACACCCTCCTTCAATTTTTTTTTTATGATTTTACCTCTAGCCTAATTTTTTTAACATTGACAATCTGGAACCTTTGATTAATCCTTCTTAATGAACTAAATATTTTAAATAGATTTTTCTGTTTAACATTCTGTGCATTTTATTCTGAAATTTGTAATGTGTATTCCTACAGTAATTTTGTTTCCAAATTTTTTTGTTTGTTTTCTAAAATGCATTTGCCCGCGGGCGCCAATACCCTTCTTCAATTTTTTTTTTAGTAATGCTACTCTAGTTGAATATTTTGTATTGACTTGAAAATTAATAACTTGGTGCCCTGTGAATAATCATTCTTTAATGAACTAAATATTTTGAATATTTTTTTCTGTTTACGATTCTGGGCATTTTAGTTTGTACTGTGTAATGTGTTATCATAAAGTTAAGTTTTTTCAAAATTTTTTTTTGGTTTCCTAAAATGCATTTGCCTGCGGGCGCCAACACCCTCCATCAATTTTTTTTTTTACGATTTAACCTCTAACCAAATTTTTTAAACATTGACAATCTGGTACCTTTGAATAATCCTTTTTTAATGAAATAAATATTTTAAATAGTTTTTTCTGTTTAGTGTTCTAGGTATTATATATTGTACTTTGAATGTGTAATCATACAGTTAAATTTATTCAAAATTGTTTTTTGTTTCCTAAAATGCATTTGTCTGCGGGCGCCAACACCTTTCTTCAATTTTTTTTTTTGTGATGTAACTCTAGTTGAATTTTTTGTATTGACTTAAAATTGATAACATATGCCCTGTGAATAATCATTCTTTAATGAACTAAATATTTTGAATAGTTTTTTCTGTTTAAGATTCAGAGCATTTTAGTTTGTACTGTGTAATGTGTTATCATTAAAGTTAAGTTTTTTCAAAATTTTTTTTTGGTTTCCTAAAATTCATTTGCCTGCGGGCGCCAACACCCTCTTTCAAATTTTATTTTTTAGTAATGTAAGTCTAGTTGAATATTTTGTATTGACTTGAAAATAGATAACATGGTGCCCTATGAATAATCATTCTTTAATGAACTATATATTTTGAATATTTTTTTTTGGTTAAGAATCTGGGCATTTTAGTTTGTACTTTGTAATGTGTAATCATACAGTTAAATTTTATCAAAATTTCTTTTTTGGTTTCCTAAAATGCATTTGCCTGCAGGCGCCAACTCCCTCCTTCAATTTTTTTTTATAATGTAACTACTTGAATATTTTGTGTTGACTTGAAAATTGATATCTAGGTGCCCTATGAATAATCATTCTTTAATGACCTAAATATTTTGAATAGTTTTTTTTGTTTAAGAATCTGGGCATTTTAGTTTTTACTTTGTAATTTGTAATCATACAGTTAAATTTATTCAAAATTTTTTTTGGTTTCCTAAAATGCATTTGCCTGCGGGCGCCAGCACCCTCTTTCAATTTTTTTTTTATGGTTTAACCTCTAGCCTAATTTTTTAAACATTGACAATCTGGAATCTTTGAAGAATCCTTCTTAATGAACTAAATACTTTATATGATTTTTTCTGATTAAGATACTGGGTATTTTCGGTTGTACTTTGTAATGTGTATTCCTACACTTAAATTTATTCAAAAATTTTTTTTGGTTTCCTAAAATTCATTTGCCTGCGGGCGCCAACACCCTCCTTCAAATTTTATTTTTTAGTAATGTAAGTCTAGTTGAATATTTTGTATTGACTTGAAAATAGATAACATGGTGCCCTATGAATAATCATTCTTTAATGAACTATATATTTTGAATATTTTTTTTTGGTTAAGAATCTGGGCATTTTAGTTTGTACTTTGTAATGTGTAATCATACAGTTAAAATAGTTTTTTCTGATTAAGATTCTGGGTATTTTCGGTTGTACTTTGTAATGTGTATTCCTACACTTAAATTTATTCAAAATTTTTTTTTGGTTTCCTAAAATTCAATTGCCCCTGGGCACCAACACCCTCCTTCAAATTTTTTTTTTTATAATGTAACTACTTGAATATTTTGTATTGACTTGAAAATTGATATCTTGGTGTCCTATGAATAATCATTCTTTAATGACCTAAATATTTTGAATAGTTTTTTTTGTTTAAGAATCTGGGCATTTTAGTTTGTACTTTGTTATGTGTAATCATACAGTTAAATTTATTAAAAAATTTTTTTTGGTTTCCTAAAATTCATTTGCCCGCAGGCGCCAACACCCTCCTTCAATTTTTTTTTTTGATTTAACTTCTACCCTAATTTTTTAAACATTGACAACCTGGAACCTTTGATTAATCCTTCTTAATGAACTAAATATTTTAAATATTTTTTTCTTTTTAAGATTCTGGGTATTTTCGGTTGTACTTTGTAATGTGTATTCCTACACTTAAATTTATTCAAAAATTTTTTTTGGTTTCCTAAAATTAATTTGCCCGCGGGCGCCAACACCCTCCAAATTTTTTTTTTAGTAATGTAAGTCTAGTTGAATATTTTGTATTGACTTGAAAATAGATAACATGGTGCCCTATGAATAATCATTCTTTAATGAACTATATATTTTGAATAGTTTTTTCTGTTTAAGATTCTGGGAATTTTAGTTTGAAGTTTGTAATGTGTATTCCCAGAATATAATTTATTTAAAATTTTTTTTCTTTTTTAAAATGCATTTGACTCCAGGCTCCAATACCCTCCTTCAATTTTTTCTTTTTAGTAATGTAACTTTGGTTGAATATTTTGTGTTGACTTGAAAATGGATAACTTTGTGCCATATGAATAATCATTCTTTAATGAACTAAATATTTTGAATAATTTTTTCTGTTTAAGAATCTAGGCATTTTAGTTTTTACTTTGTAATTTGTAATCATACAGTTAAATTTATTCAAAATTTTTTTTGGTTTCCTAAAATGCATTTGCCTGCGGGCGCCAGCACCCTCTTTCAATTTTTTTTTTATGGTTTAACCTCTAGCCTAATTTTTTAAACATTGACAATCTGGAATCTTTGAAGAATCCTTCTTAATGAACTAAATACTTTATATGATTTTTTCTGATTAAGATTCTGGGTATTTTAGATTGTACTTTGTAATTTGTAATCATACAGTTAAATTTATTCAAAAAATTTTTTTGGTTTCCTAAAATTCATTTGCCTGCGGGCGCCAACACCCTCCTTCAATTTTTTTTTTTGATTTAACCTCTAGCCTAATTTTTTAAACATTGACAACCTGGAACCTTTGATTAATCCTTCTTAATGAACTAAATATTTTAAATATTTTTTTCTGTTTAAGATTCTGGGTATTTTCGGTTGTACTTTGTAATGTGTATTCCTACACTTAAATTTATTCGAAAATTTTTTTTGGTTTCCTAAAATTCATTTGCCTGCGGGCGCCAACACCCTCCTTCAAATTTTATTTTTTAGTAATGTAAGTCTAGTTGAATATTTTGTATTGACTTGAAAATAGATAACATGGTGCCCTATGAATAATCATTCTTTAATGAACTATATATTTTGAATATTTTTTTTTGGTTAAGAATCTGGGCATTTTAGTTTGTACTTTGTAATGTGTAATCATACAGTTAAAATAGTTTTTTCTGATTAAGATTCTGGGTATTTTCGGTTGTACTTTGTAATGTGTATTCCTACACTTAAATTTATTCAAAATTTTTTTTTGGTTTCCTAAAATTCAATTGCCCGCGGGCACCAACACCCTCCTTCAAATTTTTTTTTTTATAATGTAACTACTTGAATATTTTGTATTGACTTGAAAATTGATATCTTGGTGTCCTATGAATAATCATTCTTTAATGACCTAAATATTTTGAATAGTTTTTTTTGTTTAAGAATCTGGGCATTTTAGTTTGTACTTTGTTATGTGTAATCATACAGTTAAATTTATTAAAAAATTTTTTTTGGTTTCCTAAAATTCATTTGCCCGCAGGCGCCAACACCCTCCTTCAATTTTTTTTTTTGATTTAACTTCTAGCCTAATTTTTTAAACATTGACAACCTGGAACCTTTGATTAATCCTTCTTAATGAACTAAATATTTTAAATATTTTTTTCTTTTTAAGATTCTGGGTATTTTCGGTTGTACTTTGTAATGTGTATTCCTACACTTAAATTTATTCAAAAATTTTTTTTGGTTTCCTAAAATTAATTTGCCCGCGGGCGCCAACACCCTCCAAATTTTTTTTTTAGTAATGTAAGTCTAGTTGAATATTTTGTATTGACTTGAAAATAGATAACATGGTGCCCTATGAATAATCATTCTTTAATGAACTATATATTTTGAATAGTTTTTTCTGTTTAAGATTCTGGGAATTTTAGTTTGAAGTTTGTAATGTGTATTCCCAGAATAAAATTTATTTAAAATTTTTTTTCTTTTTTAAAATGCATTTGACTCCAGGCTCCAATACCCTCCTTCAATTTTTTCTTTTTAGTAATGTAACTTTGGTTGAATATTTTGTGTTGACTTGAAAATGGATAACTTTGTGCCATATGAATAATCATTCTTTAATGAACTAAATATTTTGAATAATTTTTTCTGTTTAAGAATCTAGGCATTTTAGTTTTTACTTTGTAATTTGTAATCATACAGTTAAATTTATTCAAAATTTTTTTTTGGTTTCCTAAAATTCATTTTCTTGCGGGCGCCAACACCCTCCTTCAATTTTTTTTTTGATTTAACCTCTAGCCTAATTTTTTAAACATTGACAACCTGGAACCTTTGATTAATCCTTCTTAATGAACTAAATATTTTAAATATTTTTTTCTGTTTAAGATTCTGGGTATTTTCGGTTGTACTTTGTAATGTGTATTCCTACACTTAAATTTATTCAAAAATTTTTTTTGGTTTGCTAAAATTAATTTGCCCGCGGGCGCCAACACCCTCCTTCAATTTTTTTTTAGTAATGTAAATCTAGTTGAATATTTTGTATTGACTTGAAAATTGATTGCTTGGTGCTATATGAATTATCAATCTTTAATGAATTAAATATTTAGAATAGTTTTTTCTGTTTAAGATTCTGGGCATTTTAGTTTATACTGTGTAATGTGTAATCATACAGTTAAATTTATTCAAAATTTTTTTTTGGTTTCTTAAAATGCATTTGCCTGCGGGTGCCAATACCCTCCTTAAATTTTTTTTTTTTTGTAATGTAACCCTACTTGAATATTTTTCATTGACTTGAAAATTGATAACTTGGTGCCCTATGAATAATTATTCTTTAATGAACTAAAAATTTTGAATAGTTTTTTCTGTTTAAGATTCTGGGAATTTTAGTTTGAAGTTTGTAATGTGTATTCCCTTAATATAATTTATTTAAATTTGTTTTTCTTGTTTTAAATACATTCGCCTCCAGGCTCCAACACCCACCTTCAATTTTTTTTTCTAATGTAACGCTACTTGAATATTTTGTATTGACTTGAAAATTGATAACTTGGTGCCCTATGAATAATCATTCTTTAATGAACTAAATATTTTGTATAGTTTTTTCTGTTTATGTTTCTGTTAGGTTAAAGGTAAAAATTAGAATACAATTTGTTTGTTATTTTTCAAACATTGAAACATAGTAACGCGTTTTCAAGCGTTGTGTGGGTACGATTTTATTATTATTATTTTTAACAAGACGTAATATTAACTACACATTTATTAGTTTTTTAATTAAAATATAAATAAAACCCGAATTTGTGGAAGTGCATAACTATAGAAACATACATTTGCTTAAATCAGCATCGCGTGTTTTTAAGTGCGAGCTGTTATTAATTATTATTCTTCTCCTGTCTAACTAAAATAAGTCGTGGCTTATTATAATATATGGGTAAACATTTCCAAAGATTTATCTGCGTGCATTAACGACAGTAATAATAGTATATTATTTACAACCCCGCAGCTTTTAAATTTAAAACCACTTTTATCATTCCATCACTATAGATGCCGAGTAACCATCTGAATTTCGTTGAAGCATTTATTAAATCTTGTATACCTAATAACAAATGTTAGATTATGGTATATGCTATAGAAATTCTATCGTTATTATTTTATAACAAAACAGGTACCTATCTAAATATTATTCACCTCTGCAAAAGAGCATTGTCACATCAATTTATTATGAGAATAATTATATAATATAATATAATAATACAGTCGTCCATATAGTAGTTTGGTACATTATATAATTTTTAATTATATTTAGTAATAATAAGACAGTTGTTTCTGATTTTTTGTGGGTAATAAATATTGAAACGGGACAAATTAATCATGAGCAAAAACGTGGGTGCCAAAATGGCCCAAAATTGTTTTTGCCCACGAGTGGCAAAATTGTAAATAAGGCCTTGGCCTGCGCAGTGACACAATAATATAGGGTATAGGTTTCATATATTGTACTCGCGTATTTTTCGTCGTAAGATTATAGTAAATTTGTTGGCTAATATAATATGTAAGATGATGAATGTATTTTTTTGCCTTTTTTACTGATAAATGATTTTTGCCTCTTTCACTTATAAATGTCTTTATTGTGTTTAATTTTCAATTGATTTAATAGTTGTATGCACTTCATACGTACAAACGGTACAAATCGATAAGATTTTCTGAAAACTGTGCATTGTCGGCTGTTAATTATTTTCAATGAGTTTTATTATCGGTGATATTTACCGATAATACTTTATCGAGTATTTGGTATGGCCAGTTAATTTAACGTTTATAAAAGTACCCATGCTGGCATGCTACCTAAATAGACTAAAATATGTTCATAATGCGTATACATATACTATACAGGGTGTATCTTATGGCTTAGAAACTCCCAATTTACTTTTTAAAATTCCATTCTTAGTTCCTACTTGTAAAATACGAAACCTAGGTAGTCCAGTTTTATGTCCCGCACTACTCTATTGTCTATAGTTAAAATCATCCACTTTACACATAATGTTTCTAGCGGTGTTGGTGAGTGTTTATAAAACAGACGTACGAGTTGCGGCCACATTTTATTTATCACTTCATATCAGCCTATCAGCGTTACCCAGAAGACACAACGAAAAGGTTGGCTGAGTCGTCTCCCAAAAATTTGTTTTTTTAATTTTTTATATTATTTATGTAAAAATGGCAAAATTTATGGTAAAATTAATTTTTTTAGATTATTGGTTGGGCACAAACTTAAAATTTAATGATTTAACGAAATCAAACTGCTCTATTTCTTTTTGAGCTAGCTTTTGTCATCTATTATCTTATAAATGCTTCTTTTTCACATATTTCCTTCGTTTTTATTCCATTGCTTCTACATTTGATATACGTTTCTGATTGAATTTCTACTAACACATCAATAAAATTATAGATGTTAGGATGACTAGAGTAGAACGATGAATTTAGGTGTGAATGAAAACTTTCACAGCTGTTAGTGGTACGGTTACAGCTAACAGAAAACTCTGCCAAAATATTTGGGGGAAATATGGCGTCCGGAGATATATAGTTTTCGAAAACATATAGTCGGTAAATTGTACAACCCGATCATATTTAGCGGGCTAAAAAGTTATCCGTGAAACAATCAATAACGTTGTCAGAATTCAGAAATGGCAAACCAAAAAAAAATTTTAAATAATAACTTTCATCTGTATTTGTGTTATACATTTTCGTGAGTCCTAAACTTTGAATTTTCCTCCACCAACTTTGCCCTTAGTGAAATCGACATTCTCTTATTTTTGCATTGGGGAAGACTTCCGCTACAGCACTGTGGATAGCTTGTTCAAAATCTATAACAACTTCAGTAGGAAAACTATCGACGTTATGGTGTCTATTTTAGATAAGATACTGCCGACACAAAATAAATAAATTTCCCGGGCCGCAATTAACTTAGTGATAAAATATGACCGGGCCGCAATTCATCGGTCTCCATCACGTTAATGACATGTCGGGCCACAACTCACCTATAGCCGTTTCTAGTATTGTGCCTAGATGAGCCCTAGTTGTTTTAGCTACATTCTCTGGCAACTTTTATCATTTATTCATTTGTACGCTTTTTCTTATTGTTATAGTTTTGTTACTGTTTCTAAATTGTTATTGCCCACATAATATATGTATTCTTGTTAACTGCAGATTGGTGTAAAATATATATAAAATAAAAATAAAGAAGCGGGTAAGTGCAGCGGGATGGACTACATGGGCGCCCGCAGGGGGGTGCCAAGGGGGCCATTTCTCTCCATGGGAATTTTTACCTGCATGTACTTTAATATCAACATCGCTATAACTAATATTAGATTATAAATAATTTTTTTCTTGCTCCGTATGAGATTTTATCCTGCGGGCGCACTAGAGAGCCTAGATAATATTATAATAATATAAAGGCTCTCTAGGGCGCACTTTTGGGATGGAATTGGTCAGCGGTAGTGGAAGTTTGCTTATCGCCCCTTAGGTCCTGGGACAATTCCTAGTGCATTATATTACAGTATTCGATTTGAATGCAATGATTGCATTCGATAAAAAACGATTCTGAGCGGACGAAAGAAAATGTACCTATGAATTATTAATATATATTAATAAGCAAACATTGATTGTATATAATATAGGTAGTTACCTAGTGGGAATTAGGTAATTTTTAAATTTTATTCGTTTCTATATGGTGATAAACAAAGCGTTAGGTAAATTGAAACGATCATGCAACTTTTTGATTTTTAAAATGTGTGTTTTAGGGTGTTTTGGAAGAATGTAAAAAAAAAGCCCGGATAAACTTCGTTTTGAAGTTATTGATGAAAAACTTCAAAAACTACACTTTTTTCGTATAACGCGCATTTAAAAAAAAATAATAGTTATCGCTAGGAATTTAGAATAAGTATATTTAGAATATCGCTCGGACAAAAAAATCGAAAATATTCCCCGATTTGCTAATCGTATGTAAAACCATCTTGGGCAGTACTAGGAATTAAACAAAGTTGTTAAAAAGCACATAATCTGCTAGCGTTGTTACTCGCTCACTGCGCTGCGCTCGAACAAAAAAATCGATTATCGTTTTTCATCAATAACTTCAAATCGAAGTTTGTCCGGGCTTTTTTTTTTACTTTCTTACGAAGCACTCTAAAATACACAGTTTGGAAAAAATTGATAGGTTGCTAAACCAGAATTATGCCGAAAAATTAATTTTGGTGGTATTTCCCGTGGCGTTAAAAACCTATTGAGAAAATTGAAAAATTACCTATTTAAAGCACAATCATCTTGATCCAATTCGCTAAAAGATAAGATACTATATGTTGACATTCAAAGCACTCCTTCTGGCAGAAATGTTGTTTACAGCCTGCAGAATAAAAAAAAAATAAACATAATTGTAAAACCACTAGTTTCTTTGCTCAGAATCTAAAATAAAGAATAATTAAAGTAGGTACCATTCAAAAACTTCGAACTCACATGTGTATGATTTTATATGGCTGAGCCAAGTAATATAAGTTAATATTAAAAAAAAATTTAGTGTACCCCTTCAGATTATATCCTTAATAAAAATATAAGTTTAAATATTCGGGTTACCAATTTGTTTTTGTAGTTTTGTATCCACCTTCTATTTTTTCCAAATTCATGCACTGCTTTTAACCAGAATTAAATAAACATATTCTATTCAACAAACACTTGTGATTTCACTTTTCTTTGAGCTATACGCCCACCTATCCTACGTAAACCCTGATCACTACGTCCAGAACTATTTTTATAGTTGGTGAGAGACCATTACACGATTTTTGTGTCAGATGTGGAGGCGGTCACCTGAGAGGTATTTTGGTATCCAAGTATCCAACCCAAAATCAAGTACTAAAGTAAGTTTACACTTATACAGTCTATAGTTCTATGGACTGATAGTTCATAGTTCATACACCCGGAACGAAGGGCCCTAATGGCTTTTTAAGTAATAAATCCACCTGGTACCTTATACCTTATACCTTGGTATAGTCGTTATCACCAGCTGATTGCCTTCGTAAAATAGATTAAACATATCGGTTACGTCATAGTATTGATTATGATTAGTGATATAATAAACCTTAGTGTTTGAATAATTTAATTACTGATCAAAATTTTAATGGATAATCAATTAGCTTAGAGTTCGTTTTTATTGTTTGATTTTACTCTTTTTTTGTTTTTTGATTTTTGATTTTTATTCCTCGCTAAGATGGTCCAAGAATACCAATCGCCGGTGCGAGTTTACAAGTATCCATTTGAAATCGTAATGGCTGTAAGTACAATAGTATTATTGCAGTACACAAGAATTATAATTTTAAAAAAAAATGCATACAAATTGTAAGCTTGATGTTGAAAATCATTGGGTTTTGATAATTTTTTAATATAGGCATACGAAAGACGATTTCCGACATCTCCGTTAATACCGGTCTTCGTTGGGAGTGAAGTAACAGCCGACAGCACAACAAATGATGGTTCAATTAGAACCACAGAAAGAAGATGTAAACTCGTTGTGGAAGCTCCATATTTATTAAAAAAGGTTTGCTATACTAAAAATGTGCTTATTAATATTCATGTACGTGTAATAACATTTATTTTTTAGATTATCGGTGTAGATTATGTATATTTTATTCAGAAAAATGTGCTAGATTTGAGAGAACGTTGTTTAAATATTGAAGCAACAAATGAGACATTTTCTACTCGTGTAAATGTCTTAGAAAAATGTCGTTACTATGTAAGTCTATCAATATTCAATATTATTATAGTCATATATACTATATTAACACATCAACAATTACACAATTCTAAGTAACAAATTAAATCAATTATTTACACCTAATAGATTTAACATTGAGGATGCAGTGTAGGTTATATCAATAAAAATATAATATGTTATGTATTACAAAACACATATTTCATATAATCTGAACTATTGTTATTTGTTAGACCATTTTATATTCTGAGTAGAGTAATTAATTAATATATTCATATTAGTTATTACCAATATTAATATTTAACTCTTATTTATGTGTTAGCAAATATTTTGTTTATTCTCATTTTAAGTGTATATTTACATATATTTTTAAATTATAATTACATTTTTCTATAAATTGGTAATGAAAAAATATATTTACATAGATTTAATGAATAAATTAAATTTTTATACAACATATTTATATATATTTTTACAGCATAAATTAATAATATTAAATAAGTACCAATGAAAATATTTTTCTGATATATATAGCATAATCAAAATGTTTTTGGTATTTAAGGCATATTTAAGTGATTGCGCGTATTTTAAAGTTTTTAAGGGCATTAAGTCCCTAACCCTATGTACCTATAAGATATAAATGTTGAAAATATTTTTATCAGTATACAGTTGCAAATGTTGTTAATGATAACCAACCATTTGATTGTTTTCCATATACTTATATAATTGCAATAAACTGTTTTCTAAATTGACTTATAATATCTTATTATGTAAATTATTATTATGTTGTATGATATAATATAGTATTTTTTTTTTTTTTAATAAATAGACGCATTAAATGTATTTATTAAAAAAGCAATTGATTAAACTACTTTTAATAGCTCATTAGATTGGTTTCAAAAATAAAATAATATGGTAGTTGCAAATCTTGATAACTAATATGTGAGTTTAACAGTATTTAGTTTTGAAACAATTTCTTTATACTTTTAGCCAGTAGTTTTACTTTTTTATGTTTGTATTTAAAATTTATCAAAATTACAATGCTTAAAACTATTTCTATTAGTTTTAATTTACCAGTTTTGTGAACAGTTAAAGATAATTCTAGTTTTTTTTTTAGTTATTGAATATTTTTAGTTATGGTTCTGTGAATAAATTTTTTAATTCTTCAATTTTGGTTTGGGTTAGAAAGTTTTTGGTTTTCGTCGCAATTACATTGTTGAACAATGAAAACCCAAGATATAAACTGGTTTTGAACCCTGTAAAATGATGTTAGTAATTTTTCGAAGATGCATTAATTAAAATGTTCATATTTAGTGTTATAAATAAATAGGTATAAATAAAATATGCACACTTAATTGTATTTGCATGTTTATCAGGTTCATCCAGAAAACTCAGAATGGACATGTTATGAACAGAGCGCGCTATTAGATATAAAATATTTTTTGGGTTTTGAGTCATCCATGGAAAAACTTGGTATGAAACAATACATTCAGAATATTTCCAAGGGAAAAGAAATAATAGAATTTTATGTTGATGAATTAAAAAAAGATGGAATAATTAATCTTCCTCGTTGGATACCAACTGGAGGTGATCAAACTTGGTTAGTCAAATTTCATATATTTTCTTACTTTATAGTTTTATATTTTCATAATAGTAGTAATAAAGATGTGCAAACCTATATTTTTAACTTCAATTACTTAAAAAGATTATTTGACTTAAATTGCATGCTTGCGTTATAAAAATAAAGGAATAATAATATATTTTAACGCTTTGGTTTTATTAAAAATTTTCTAATTATTTTATTTTGTAAAATATAAATGAAATATTTATTATTTATTATAAATTTAAGTATACTTTGTCTCATATAAGAGTAATTCTCAGACGCTGGGTTCTGCGATCAGGGACTGGAACGGGTTTGGCTATACCTTGCCAAGGTTACATCCTGAGGTTACTCTTATATGAGAGAATATTTACAATATTGTAATTACAATTTCATGTTATAGTGACTTGAATAACCCAGAAGAAAGTCCAATTGGTTTTAATAAAGACAGTCCAACTACTGCAGGTAAAGTAAATAAATTCATGTTTACTCGTTCTGTCATTGTCACATTTTCTCATAAGCCTTATCATGTTTTGAGTATCAATCGTTTAGACAGTGGTGGCACAGTGTTTGGGCTGAGGGTTTAAACCCTACTCTGTTATTTTATCCTAAACAGTATATTCAGCTAGCACACTAACTAAGGGCCAACTTGAAGGAAAAGTCAATTCAGCCTTATGTTTTTACAATACTATACTGTATTACAGTTGCTTAGCCAGAGAGTGGGCACTGGAAGCACGTGCCCCTCCCGAATTTTTTTTTTTGTCTTGTTTTATATTATATTATATGTTTGTTGAATTAAAAGTTAAGGCTGTTGAAAGTGAACCATTTTAAAGGGATCAGATGTAGGATATTGTACATCCATCGTTAATGCTGTGTGACTGTGTGTGTAGTGAATGATCATTAGTGTGTGTGAGTTCCCCATCGCTTTATTTAATTAAAGATGAACGACGGCTAAGATTCTTGAACCTCGGTAACGTACATACACGCAGTCACGTCACTATATTTTGTGATAAAAAAATGTTGAACTCCCATGTGCTACAAAACTCCCAAAATGAGGAAGAAAAATTCACTCAGTACCAAAAGCCCTATTTTAATTTTGAAAACATATTTAAATTCCTTAATCTCTTTTCTAGGTTATGTAGGAAATGGAATTTTGATTTGTAGGATTATTTAAATAGTATAGTACCAAATTAATTTTCTTTTTTTTTCAAAATTCACTTTTACTTTAGTATTACTAATAATTAATAATTTGTTATTCTAGCATTTCAAAGGCTAGAGAAAAAAATTAAGTGCCTTCTCCAAACATTTTTTCTGGCTACGGCACTGCTCTATTACAATACAGTTCAAAATCTTAACTAGAAAAAAAATAACCTAGCTTTAAAATATTCTATTAGCTTATTTTAGAACAGTTATTAAAACATTTTAATTGAATAATCACATCTTAAATATTGATTTTAAATTGTAATAAATCAATCAATTACACTGGCAAACTTTACCTACTCTACATGCTGTTTATAATACAATATTATTCTCTAATATTATATTAATTTTTAACTAAGTTTTTGAATATTAATTTTGTATACTTTTGTATTTTATATTTCCTATAACAATATTCTGAACACCATGATTTGGTTTGAAATCAAACTTAAAATGCATAGGCTAAAATTGTCTCAATTGTTATTAGCTCAAGCATAGGTACATTGTTTGAAGAAAAACAATTTAACCAATATATATATATATATATGTATATAATATATTTACTAACTTAAGTAAAAAGTATAATATGTATTTGATTAATATTTCTTTTGTTTATTAAAATAATAATTGTTTGCATTGTTTACATGAATGACTACTACACTTAGATACTATAAAAAAAGTTTTAATTAAGGTTTGTGTATTATGTTGTATATATTTTTAGATTCCCAGTCAAAAATATGGTTAGAGGATGAGTATATTAAAAGATACATTGGTGAATTGACACCATTGCAAGAATCAAAATTAGTGCAATTCAAAAAACAATTGTCCCAACTACAAAAGTCTAAGGTAATTTTTTTATTTAATTAGTTTATATATTAGATAAATTCTTATTGGAATATATACATTTATTTTTTTATCTTTGTTTATTTAATTGTTTCAAAAAATATTGTGTGCCTAAAATATGTTTACTATAAAATAGAATTTTGGCATTTGAACAAATCAAGAATTTTATTTTTATTATAATAAAAATATAAAATATAAAAATAATTTACAATTTTAATTACCCATTAATTTATTTATTTTTAATAGCTTTTAAAATTTATAAAATTAATACATTTTCATATTTAATTGTTAAATAAATAATATTAAAAAAAAATCGATCTTAATAGTTAAACATGTTTACTGCGTTCAAATATACATTTGACATTTGAAGTAAATTGTTTATTATTTTGTACAGGTAGCTAAAAGTTATTTAATCTATAATTATTGTGGTTAAATAGATATTTGTATACCGCTTGGGAGTATGACCAGTGACATGGTGAACAGGGTTTTATGACAGGCGTCATGGTGGAAATTTTTTTTGGGGGGTTGTGTGGTTGGATACATTAGGGTAATCAATAACATAAAACAAAAATTAAAATATTTACAGTCACATAATAATTATTAATTATATATTAAATTAAGGGGATAAAGAGTAGGTAGGTACTGAAATATTATGTGCATCATGGTTTATAAATGTTCACCATGCCACTGAGTATGATCACGAGAGCAGTTTTTATACGGACTCATTGGAGTGAGAATCACAAAAAGACATATGCAGTCAATGTGTTAACAAACTTTATTTATTATAATTTATAACAGTTCTATTAATTTAAAAGATTTGTTTAAATATATAAGGAAAAAAAATCTTCTATTTTAAAACAATATTGTTTCAGTTACCGAGTGATACTACATTATTGCGATTTTTGCGAGCTACTGATTTCAATATTGAAAAAGCTAGAGAAAATTTATCCCAATCGCTTATATGGCGAAAAAAACATAATATTGACAACATATTATCAGAGCACGAGTTTCCTGAAGCTATAAAAAAATATTTTCCCTGTGGTTGGCACCGCCATGACAAAGGTAAAATGTAAATTAATTTAATAATTTATGCTTTTTACAAGTATAAGTTGAAGTAAATGTTTCTGGCAATAATTAATGCATAATGCTGTGTTTTAGATTATAAGTAAAGCAAGCAATGATCTTGAATTTACAAAGTGTTTCTTAAAGTTGTTTTTTGTGGTTAAAGAAGTACCATAAATTATGTGGGAAATGAACATGGCTAGTCTATTAAAGCTATTTTAAATATATAAACTGAAAAAACCAAATTGATGATTAAGTATTTCTAAAAATGATTGACATACAATTTTTAGTAATTATTTGACATAGTATATAGTATATACAATATAATACTATAAACCTATTTTTACAAACCTAATTTTAATTAAAAAATTAATATTTTTCTATGACTTAATGATTTACATTTTGATGAAGTTGATTATATTTACAGTCATTGAAAATGTTAGTTTCTAAGCAGAGAGATAAATGTATTGGTTTTACAATAACGCGAAAGCTAAAAAAATTATGAAAAAACAGAAATATTTATGCAACACTAGTTTTTGACAAAAAAAAGATTAATCATTTCGTACTAATCAAAAATAAATAAATATTTACGCTGAATAATTTTCTTTTTCTTAGTCAAAAGAGTTTAAAGTTTATTACATGGCTTCTCATAAATTGTTCTCACAGTAATTAAAATATATAGAAAACATAAGTTTTTTTTAACCGGTTTTATGCAAAACTTTATTTAAATAAAGAGGTTAATTTTGATAATACTTTTTTTATATTATAGATGGACGTCCTTTATACATATTACGTTTAGGTCAAATGGATGTGAAAGGTCTTCTTAAATCAGTTGGTGAAGATTGTCTTCTTAAACAAGTAAACTATAATTGTATTGTGAATAACTAATAAATTATCTTTTTTTATTGTTTGTAAAATAGTCTATTAATTAATACAATTTAATAAGTTCATACTATTATGTTATAAATTAAAATTAACTAATAATTCCATTATTTAATTTAAAATTATGAATAAGACAATTTAAAATTATTTTTATTTCTTGATATAACTTGTGTAGCTATACCTAATATTTATTATTTTGTGTTTAGGCTATGCATGTATGTGAAGAAGGTTTAAAGCTAACAAAAGAAGCAACACATACATCTGGCAAACCAATTACAACTTGGTGTTTATTGGTTGATTTAGAAGGGCTAAATATGAGACATTTGTGGAGACCTGGTGTGGGTGCATTGCTCAGAATTATTGAAATTGTAGAATCTAATTATCCAGAGACACTTGGGCAAGTACTTATAATTCGTGCACCTAGAGTATTTCCAGTTTTGTGGACCTTAGTGAGCACATTTATCAGTAAGAAAAATATTTATTAACTCTCTCTTTGCATTTTCCTTACTATTATAAGTTAATATAATTATTAATTTTATAGATGAGACAACACGTCAAAAGTTCCTATTTTATGGAGGTAATGATTATCAATCATCAGGTGGTCTCAATGAATTTCTTACGGAAGATGATGTGCCTGATTTCCTTGGTGGTCCCTGTAAAGTATGTTGTTTTTAACTTTGAAATAATGAAGTTAATTTTTATGATATTAAATATATTCTTTAAAATTAGGTTAAAATTCCTGAAGGTGGTTTTGTGCCCAAAAATTTGTATCTAAAAGAAGGAGAGTTAGAAAAAGAAGCATGTACAATTACTGAAGATAGTATATATCAATCTGTTACACTAACTAAAGGACAGGTAATTTATACTTGTATATATTTGTATATACCTACAGAAAATTCACCTAGCATGCTCACCCTCATTTTTTTCCTTTATTATTAAATTTTTAACAAATTTTAGTTTTTTAGATTTTATACAGATTCTAATTTTTGGAATTTTTAACTACATATACAATCATATTTTCAAATATGTACATAGATTATTAATGTAATTTAATTAGTGTTTGGTCGACTGTCACATACAAATAGTTATTAGTTTATGAATTATATAACTATATCTACTATGGATAATAGATTTAAAGATATTGTGCTATGATTATTTGAAAGTTATAGTAGTTAATTAAAAAGTTATAATTTGTAAAAATTATCATAGTATAATATTTTTAATATAAATAAATACTTGAAATTAGTGTTCTATACAAAACCTGGATCATTAACTTAAGCTTGCTTAGATTCTACCTTATATTCAATTCAATCAACTATTCATGGGTCTTTTTTTTATCTGTTTATCCTTATAAACTTGATAATAACGATGCCCTACATTGTACGTTTATACACTAAATTTGAATGAAAGTATTTGTGATCTCCCTTGCGTCCTACTCGATTGCTCTTTTTTTGTCCGCAAAGGTTTGATCTTGTTCAAATTCCTAAAACTATGAACATTTCTCTGAACCTCCCCTCCATCCATAATACTATTTCCAAACTTGCCATAAAACTATTATTTATTTTATTTTTTAAGCTGGTTTTATAATATAAATACTATGTTTTTATATTTTTATTTTGTATAGTTATAATTGTTGAGCTATCATACAGTTATTTAGTTAGTATTGGAAGCTAACAAAAATAAAATAACATAATAGTTATAAATAAGGAATAGAATAAATACAATACATAACTAATTACATATATTGTATTCTTAATAATACAAAACAAAATATTAAGGAGTCTATTCAAACAAATTTAAATATTTATGTATCATTGTTTACAATCAATTAATCTGATTAACAATTGATATAAATTATGATAGAAAATTATAGTTCTTATTTTAAAAAATGTTGGGTGCTCTCAATGCTCATTAAGTATTTGGATAGTTAATAAATATGCCACCTACATTTTTATTAGAACAACACCTTTAAAAGTCTATAAAACATTAGGGTTTATAGATTAGTATCTTAGGCCTAGAAATTTTGAATAATCTAGAAATAAGTGTGAAGTCTTAATATTGATAATTCAATCAATTGGAAGTGACAAACACATATACTTGTAAATTAGATTTGATAAAATATCTCTGATTAAACTAATAAAAACATCAATATAACCATTTAGATGAACACATACTTGAATATTTTCTGAAACCTGAAAACGGTTTATAAGTTAGCTAAAATATAATTATATTATATAGGAATATTTATAAAATTAATTTAAGAGGCAAGGAACATTTTTTTATGTAGGTAGCTTACTTATAACAAGCACCAAAGTTTGTATCACCACCGGATACTTTAATAGTAGAAACAAATGTAAGTATTTAAAAATATAGTTTTTAGACATACTTAAAAATTCAAAAGTTATAATTTGAATAATTGCATTACTATAGAATAATAGCGATGTAAGAGCATGTTGGTGAATCACCCTGTATAAACAATAAATATACACACTATTTTTTTTCCTATCATACAATATATATAATATATATATACTATGTCTGTTTAAGGCTCATGAAGTTTTTGTTCAGTGTGAGGAATCTAGTTCAGTAATAACATGGGATTTTGATGTTATGAGACAAGATATTAATTTTAATGTATTAAGATTATTAATTGAAATTCAGCCATCAACTCTTCTCAATTGTGCCAGAGGTATTAAATTTATAAATCAATAAATTATGATATAATAACTCATATGTATTTTATTTGTTTTATTGTTAAATTATTATTAATATTTTAAATAGATAAAAAAGTTAACTATTAAACTATGTTTTAGGTAATTTAAATGTTATAGAAAAGGGTTGGAAAGAAGGAGAACATTATGAAAAAGTGGAACAGACCATATTATGTCATGATGGTGAGAGCGTTCAAGGATCTCATCTTACTACTAAAAGTGGAACATATGTATTACAATGGTACTGGTCGTCAGATAGCTTAAATATTAGCTCAGGACATCACACTAAAGCTAAAATCATGTATTATTATGAAATGTTGAAATCTGCTGATTATCGGTAATTATGAATAAATGTGGAATGGATAAAATTTTAACTAAAACAAAGTAATAACTAATGATATAGTGTTTACATTAATAAACACATTTGATGATATTGTTATCAATATCTTAACTTGGTTTGATTGAATTCAACTAATTACTTGATAGTTATTAGTTAATAAAATTATTAATTTTTATATATTTCACAGGGGTTCAATGTCAAGTTTGATGTCAGCTAATAGTAAATTTTCTTCTCGTAGTAATAGATAATTAACTTATCATGTATTTTGTTAAACATGTAATTTTAATCGTTATACCTACATAATTAAGACCATACTTTAGAAAAGAGTTGCATTGAACGGGATATTTGGTGTGTAAAAAAATAATGAATATCCTCTTTCTGTCTTTTAATATTTATAAGTACCTAAAGTTTTTAAATTAAACATTTTCATATTTATTAGTTTTTTTAATTTTGAGTTATATTCTTTGTTACTTTTACCAAGTTATTATTAGTTTATAAATTCAATTTTTAACCTGTAAATATTTGAGGTCAAAGTTATAAATCATCAATTTAGATATATTCAAATAACCTTTAATAATTTATTTCATAACACATTAAAGTCTATTGGATTTATTAAGGGAAATTTGTTATTTTTATCATGGTCCATTTAATGTTGTAATTGTCCATTTTAATGTTCATATTCAACTATATAACTATTTGTTAATGTCATCACATAGTGTATATTAAGTTTAGATTTTGTTATTTTTTTAGTATTTTTTTTTTTTTGTTATGTAATGATCTGATTATTGTTGTTCTTTGATGTACTATCTTTATGTTTCCTAAAATATCAAGTTTTTTTTTCAATTGGCAGTTTTAGTGAAATTTTCTTCTATTTTAGTTTTTATTTGTTAATATTATTTTATTTTATTTTATTTTATTTTTTGTATCTGTGATCAAAACATGTTTTATCTGTTTAAGTTAAATACAATTAAAGTTATTTAGGCTACGTAATTATTGTACATCATCATTTAACTAAATACATTTTAGATAAAATAGCATTTTCACTTTAATGATGTAACTCATGTCAATTGAATTTTTATGTGTCTTTATGGTACAAAATTAATATTTCTAATAATAATTTGTTATTAATTTATGTCAGCAGTATTTGTTTTTATTTGATATATAAATAAAATATGCTGTTTGGATGGTATCATGAGTTCCCATAACATATAATATTTTTATGTCTTATGAGTTATGACAAACATAAAATAATTAATCCTGACAAAAACTTTGTATTTATGAAATACTAGCTCTCTTATTATATATCCATATAATCAGACTAAATTTTATTTATTCATGATTAACTAATTAAAGACAGTTATTACTTATGTCCTAATGTCTTATTGTAATCTTAACTAAGATGCATGTTATCAATTATCACAATATATTCCATATTAATTTTTTTAGTTTAAAATAACAATAATTGTATGCAAAAATTAAAACGTTAGAAAGTGCATAATAGATATACATTTTTCCGAACTAATTTCTACTTTCTAGCCATAATTTTATTTTAATTTATAAAATTCCAGTGCTCAAGTAAAGATATTTCAATTGCATTTTGAATAATTTATTAAAAACAGGTGTTTTTACCTCAGTGTATAAAAACTGTGATCATTTATTTATGTCATACACAGCTATAAAATGTAATATTACCCAACTTTTAAAACTATGATCATGATGTGTTTGTGATACTTGTTGTTGTTAGGTGTTTTCTGAACACCGATAAACACTATTATTTATAATAGGTACATACATATAGAAAATATTATCTACCTATTTGTCTATACTATAATACATTTAAATTGTTTTAAGAGTTAGTTGTTATTTGTTAAGGTTAAATATTATCATATATCTACTTATTTAAAATACAATGTAAGTATAATGTTCTTTTTTTTAAATTTTTAAATACAAAAATATTCATGCTGGCATGATCTCATTGTAGTTGTAATTTAAATGGAGCATTTATCTTATATTTATGATCTAATATAGTTATTTTATGGGATAAAATAGTTTATTGAGAATTGGTTTATGAAAAATTACTGGCATCATAAAGTAATACATTTATTTAATTTAATAATTCTATTATATTAATTATTATTGTTTATATAAATATTATATAATACGTTTTATTATTATTATTATTATTATTTGTATACATATTATAATATATGTTTTATTATTATTATAATTATTATTACCAACCACATATAAATAATACTATTATAAATAGTTTTTGAAATGTACTAGTACCTAATAAACTTAAGCTTATTTAAATAAAAATGTTGTTGATATTTATGTACAAATCTGTTTATTATCGTTCTATTATGAACTTCCACATCAATAAGTACTCTTAGAATTTTATTATTGTCTATAAATTAATATAGTTAGATATGTGTACATTGGCGCCCATTGGGAAATTTTACCCCTAGTAAATTCGACTCGATAATTTTGACCAATACAATATAATAAGCACGTCATAATTTAATCTGTAAATAATAAATAACGTACTTATCTATATCTTATCCTGAACAAATTGTTCTTAACGAATGTTAAAATATATTTAAACATTGAGACAAATAATTTTATTTTTGCATTAGACTTTTGAAACGACGTTGTTTACATAACCGTGACGATGGCACGCATGGTTGAGTCTCAACGGGGACAACCACTTATAGTTTTAGATCATTTTAAATAGGTATCCTATTAATTATTATCCTAAAGTAACTCGTCCGTTATCTTCAGGCGAAATAAAGTGGCGATGTATAATCCGCAAATGTACAGCGTTTTTAAAAGCGTTTGGAATAAATAATAATATTACAGAGAAAAATGATGATCATAAATACAAACCTGTCAGGGACCGAGTACTACAATACGACAAGTGTCGACAACGTGTTACCGCCGTGGCCAAACGCAAAGCAACCGAGGATATCTGCACTAGCCACTAAGCAATGTACTAAATAATGTACCTGACCACGCGCAATATCTACAAGTAAGTGATATTCGGTATGTTAAGAAGAATAATTTTAATTACAACGCCAGAAGAAAGTCAATGCCTACACTACCGAAATCGATCGACTTCCGCGGACGAAGTACATGAGGTATTAGAAAGTATGGAAATAGTTACAAATAGAAATACATACCTACGAATATTTTTTATTCTGGCCGAGTTTACACATCAATCATTTTTACCTGTAAAAACCCGGGCCGGGTTTACATCTAAATAATTTTTACCTGAAAAAAACAGGCCGAGTTTACAACCTAATTTAAACATTTAGAAAACACTAACTTCTTCCTGCTTAAAATGTAATCATTAATCATTGGTAAACCGAATAATATTTTTTTTAACTTTTTAATTTTATATGTATGGCGTATCTATATTTTAAAGGAATTATTTTTTATAAAAATTATAAGAAAGTGAATCATGATATAATATTACAAATAAAACTGTAGAGCGAAGACGGCCCCGTACAAAAACATGTTTAGAATAATTTGTGAAAAATGCAATGAATTTAATATTTACGCCAGATTTATAACAGTTTTGTTAAAACATCTTTTTTGAATCCGAGTGCAGTTCGGCCATTCAGGGGCGCAATTTCAATGAAAAAACTGGGGGTGCTGAAGCCCTCTATTTTTTTTCATATTATCTTATAGACTATAATTACATGGTTACCCGCATAATGACTATTAATGTAAATTAATATGAACAATATGACATATATAATATATGTTTGAAATATTATATTCTTTATCCTATTGGTCTGTATATGGCCATCTACTGTTTAATGTTTATTAATTATTACTAATATTATTTATTACTATAAAACATTTAAAATACAAAAAATGTAGTTCGAAATTCCAATAAAAGAATTATAATATGCATTTAATATTTTTAAAAAACGATTAAACAATCCAAATTTTAATTTCAAAAGTGTCCGAGTAGATTGGTTTTTGATACCTATAATCACTCTGCTGTACAGTTGGTGTCAAGTATACGTAACCTCATCACTGAGAAAGTCACTACAAAAAGGTTATAGGTATCTATAATTATTATATACCTATGCCTATCCAACATATTACATAATATATGTTAAATAGTAAATACTTAAATTTTAATTCAATGATAAATCATAAATCGTTGAATATGAAAAACCACTCTGGGCGAAGACCTATATGGCTAGTATGCTATATTATGTATTATACAAAGTATATTTATTTTTATGATACTAATTTTTTTTTACTTATATGTACTATATAATATCGTAATTAATGGTACTTATACGGGCATACGGCTTTAGATACGTTGAATATATTTTTACCAACATTATTGAATTAATTATATATTTATATTTGTTATGATACTATAATATATAATTAATTATATTGGTAGGTAATAGGTATAGCTGTATAGTTGATAACTTTTGAGTCAATATCGACTTATTGTAAACATTATGTCGATGTGAATAGGTTCGTGGTAGTGGTATAAAATATAAATATCCAATAGGTACTAGGTACCTACCATAAAATTATTTTTTTAAACATTGTGTTAAGAAAAATATAATATGTATTATTATTATTATTATTATAATAAATGTAAAAGTGTCAAATACCCACGAATAGTATTTTTAAATTACAACAAAATAATTGAAATTTTTATTTTTTGTTTAAATGTCCAATCGTTTCATCAAAATTTGAACAAATTTCTATACAAAATATTGTGCTTTTATATTTTAAGATTTTTAATTTTCGATAAGAACTATTTGTGAGAAACCTATTGTATTTACTTTTCAAGTCTTATAGCAGAACAGTTGTTTCTTTTCAGTTTATTATATTAGAAATCTAATTTTGTATATGTATTAAACTTTGAGATTAAATGTTGATTCGCAGATTTAATAAATCTTTATTTGCGCCTATATGCTACCTACCAAAGCATAATTTATTTTAAGAAATATTTTTGTATATTATCCAAATATAATTACCAATTACAAATATAAAAAAAAGCTGGGTAAGTGGATGTAGCTCTGCTGTACAGTAGGTTACAAGTGGGTCATTGTAAGGATGGTGTTAAATTTGAATTCAATGATATAATATCATTGTATAAGAAAAACGATTCTGAGCGAAAACGGTCAGTCAGCCTATGATATTACCAAGTATATTTGATGATATTATTGAGAATAAAGTAATTTATATATAACCTTTTTACGTGGAGCCTTGTTTTAAATTTTCAATCCTTAGCCATAAAAGTTAAACATTTTATAAATTTTTAACCACAAAATAATTAATAAATTATAAATTTGATAAATGTTGTCAAAATTTGAATTTTAAATGCTTATAAAAAAAAATTGTGCCTATGTATTTTTAATATTTTTCAACTGCTATTAGAACGATATATCAGTAGCCTTATATTAAATTTTCACGCTTTTTTACCCAACAAATAAAATGTTATTGATATTTATAGAAAAAAAAAACTAAAAAAATTGAAAACTGACAATGTCCGTAAACAGCTCAAAAAGAGTCAAAATATTTTATAAATTTTATGGTATATAGAAAATGCTAATATAAACATTCAGTGAAATTTTCAAGTATCTACAGTCATTCGTTTTTTAATTACAATAAAATAAGAAAATTGTTACATGAGAAATCGAGTGAATATCAAATGTTGTAAAAATATAAATTTCAGACGCTCATAAAAATTTAATTTAGGTTTCTTGTAGTCATTTTTTTTTTGATAAAGGTAGACAAACTTATGAGTAATCTTATATTACATTTTCAAATCTTAGATTTAAAAAGAAAAATTTTTATGAATTCTCAACTCAAAATAATTTGCTAATTTTTGCGATTTTCCGGTATTTTGTCAAAATTTGAACTTTAAATGCTTATAAATAAAAACTGTGACTAAGGATTTTTAATTTTTTTCATTTGCCTTTGAAACAATAACCTAGGAGCCTTCTATTAAATTTTCAAGCTTTTTTACTCAACAGATAAAATTTTATTGATATTTATAAAAAAAAAACTAAAAAAAATGGAAATTGACAATGTCCGTAAACAGCTCAAAATATGTCAAAATATTTGGAAAATGTTATGGTGTATAGGAAATGCATTTATAAACATTCAGTCAAAATTTCATGTCCCTACGGTAATTTGTTTTAGAGTTACACCAAAAACCAAAATCGATTTTCTCAAAAACAGATTTTGCGTAAAAATTCCCGTTTTTTCCTTAATTTTTCTTTTGTTTTTCACGGCGCTTTTGAAAACTACTGGGAAATTTTACTTTTGACCCCCCGAAGTACCAACTAGATTCACTTTCCTATCAGAAAAGTTTCTGTTAAAGAAAATCCAAGCACTTTTACTGTCCTAAAAGGTGATGACAGACACAAAAATAAAAAAAAAAATTAAAAAATAAAAAAATAATAAAAAAAACACACTTCATTGTAAAATCAATACATTCATCGCTTCGCTCAGAATCTAAAATGTGATATATGCACAAATATGCTAAAAATTGCTCAAATATGTACTTTTTCTGAAATATAACAAAATGTGCAAAAATATGCAAATTTAAACTTTGAATTTAATTTCGCCATTTCATAAAACAAATTTATAACTTACCTAGAATAATCTACGACCACTACAAAAAAACAAATAAATGCAAGAAGTTATCCCATATCGGCCATACCCTGCATATGAGTTATGAAAGTAATGAATTAATAATTATATTATTTCATATTATTCTATTCTGTGGGAGGGGGGGGGGGGGGGGGGGGGTCAATACCCCCTCCTCTTCGAAAATAAGTCACTTATAATAGTACTTTACACGTTGATAAAGTCACACTTCCAATGAAGTGGCCCCGCCCTTAATCTAAGTTCTTGATCTAAGTCGGAGTTGTCTAATAATTAAATGGCCAATAGATTGACATGCCATGCATGGTGTTCTAATCTTTAGATTCCATCTGCTATTGTATATAGGCAGCATCATATCACAATGAATTCCGTTGCTTATGTCGAACCGGTAGGCATGCTTTAATGGTCCGAAGCGCGATGTTATGGCAGCGTTTACACCCTACAGTTGAATGCCATAAGTAAAAATCGGTTTTATTACTTTTATTGTAGTTACACATATACACATAGTAGACATTTGTTTTCGATGATTAACTCGGAGTGAGGTCCGACTGACAGTGGCGTCATTTCAGTTTTTAATAGAGGGGGCAAAAGTTTTGACCAGCCTAAATGGGTAACTTAAAAAAAACTGTCGCTTCGCTTGCAACCACATAATAATATTATTTTCCTTTTCCTTCAGAAATCACACACATACACATAATAATATGACATATACATACCAACATACCAACCAACTTTCATACTCATTCATAAATATATTCCAACTATTCAACTAGGTATTAATTAGTAATAATTACCAATTTATCATTATGAAAATGAACTATTAGTAGGTACACAATATAATATTTTCTTAAAACATTATAAAAATAGGCATATTTTTGCGCTAATAAAATATTATAATAATGGTTAAACGAACTGAACACCGGCCCATCGTTCTGCTTTTAAAATCAGATAGGGGCAAATGCCTTGCCACCCCCAAATGACGCCACTGCCGACTAACCGTGGTTTCTACAGTAGTATTTATTTTAAATAAATCCATTATTGTAAATTACTGATGAAACTGAGTACAAAAAATGTTTATATTTTTAAATAGCTATCAGTTTTCCCGCTATCTGTATTATTACTAAGTACCTTTAATATATATTATATTATATATTTATATTGCTATTAAAGTAATTTGTTTTACCACCTAAAAGTAATAAGGTAGTAAATTAAATTAATTTCTAATAATATACATTACATGTTTCAAGTACCCACGAACAATATGTTTAAATTACAAATAATAATTGAAAACTTTATTCTTTATTTAAATATCTAATTTAGTCCAGATTTGAAATTAGAACTTTAGAATATAAAATTCTAATTTTACTGTGAAAAAAATTCTAATCCGTCACGGGACGCCTAACAAATGTGAAACATCGAAATTTATGGTTATTGAAATAATTTATTTTTAAAGAAAGCCAATAAATAAATAAGGAGTAAAATAAACAAAAAACATAGAGTTTCGTTAATAAAATAAATAGGTTTTTCTTATTATCCTTATTATAATGATAATAATAGGTATACTCAGAATATAAAATATAGACTTGATTTTGATGTATCTTCTATGATTTCTGTAATAGTTATTTCCCTAGGTGTTAAATGTGTATACCGCCGACTAAGATATATTATATCTTAGTCCGTGGTGTATACTGTATAGATGGTATTAGAGAATTGATTGGCTGATGGTAAATGAAGTAGATATTATGTAACAAAACTATTAGACGTGATATTACAGGTATCTTGAAAATACGGCATTGATTGTTGTTCCATATCTAGTACCTAGTAGGTTCATTTGGCTTTATAATGTTTACATCAAATTTACATCAAAGGAATGTTTTTAAAGGGATTGAATCGTTTGTTGTAAAATTAACATTAAATTCTACTGCTAAAATCATCGGCCAGTCTAAATTATATCCTAAAACCCTTGAACCTTCATGACTTTATATAAGTAATCAAATAACTATAATAAGTAAATTTAGTAGTAACTTTATACGTACCTGTAATACCCTATATATTCTGATAGGTAATAATAGATAATGTTATAATAATATACACTTTTTTTAATAATGTACATAGGTAATTGCAGATAACCATAAACCTTATCTCAATTGAATACCTACGGTATAAATATTATATAATAACTTTCCAATCGCGGCTATAGTATAGGTAGCTTTAAAAAAAATAATAAACGATGGCGGCGCTGACGTAATGATTAAACATTTTCGACAACGTCGGAGATGCCACAAAAAAAGTATGGGGAACTTTTAAATGTTATTATCATTTATAATAATAATATATAATAAGACTAAATATTTCACACAAAAAAAATTGTAGTATAATTATACAATTAATATCAAACACATTTTTTCAATTTCAATACTTTTTTTTTCAATATCTTCTAATCAAATCATTTTATATCTATTTAATTTTTATAGCTAAGAAGTCAGGATTGAACTTTTAAAACAAGGATTGTCATAAATATTTCATACTGTAGCCAAAAAAAAATATAAAGTAAATACAGTAACAAACACATTTTTTATAGACATTTTACGTTCAAATTTGTACGAAATTAGATATTTAAACGTAGAATAACGGTTTAAATTATTTTGATATAATTTAAAAATATTATTTGTGGTACTTAAAATCTTTTTGAAGTATATTATTATACTTTATACACACAATGAAATTTTCAAATGTATTTTTTTGGGCAAAAATGTATTCAAACTACTTTGTTAGTGTATATTACTAATAGTAAAATAAATTACCTTTATAGCAATACAATGTCATAAATTGTTATATTTTTTTCGAGCCTGTGTACACAACAAGTTGTAAGAATAATAATGCTTTGATAATTACTAAGTAATCAATGGTTAACTCACTACTTAAAATATCAAAATTACATAGTATAATATATGTATATTATAAGATAATATAAAATAAATGTTCCTATCAAAAAATTTCAAAAATTACAAATTCATATCAACGGGCCCCTAAAATAGCTGCAGGGCATAGGATATCCCCCGGTCCTACTGCCCCCCTTCACGCGGGGACCCTGGTTACCATAGAATTATATTTTATGGTTATACTTACGCTAAATCAAACGGTTATTAAATATGAAAAATTTAAATATGAAATCCATAAATTGATAATTATTTGTTGTTCATCAGTCATCACACCTACTTATCAAATTATAAATCATGACCGCAAGGTGTATTAATCAATACACCTTGCATGATCGAAATGATCTGATTCTGATAGGCTCGATGCCTAGATGAGCTAATATCAATAGTAACAAGTATTAAATGTACTACAAGTAGTATGTAGCCCCCTCCCAGGTCTAGTATAGCTTGAATACAAATCAGATGATAAATATACAGACATTCAATTTACGATACATATATAACATTATTATACCTAAAAGTTTGATCGTTCAAAACGCGGCTAAATAATAAACAAACTCGTTTGTTCCATGATACCGTTGAGCTGTCGCCGGCAGAGGAGGCCGACGACCATCTTGTTTAGGCATTGAAAAAAAAAGACTCGCGCCCGCGCCCTCTCGTCTATCAGCACCGTGGTCGCGGTACGAGATGACAAGGTACGACAGTGGCGGACACCCGCTGTGGCGCGGCCGTCGCAAATCGCTTATCGCTATTGTCGGCAGTCGGCACCACGGCCGCATGCACGCCAGCAACTTACTCGCGCGATAACGGGTAACGTTACGCACGATGACGTCACGTGACGGCCGCGGATTGTGCGCATCTGACGGCTAACCGTACCTGTGTCCGTTCCGCGTCGTGCGTTGTCGGTGGCGGCCGGTACCGTCGGCTCGGCGCGGCGGGCCAGCAGCCACCGCCGACCGCCATCCGCCAGTGGAGTACAACGACAGAGAAGGTGAACATCAGGCAGGAGTTTGCGTTGGGGTAATTTTTTTCCATCTTTAACATCATAGTTCGGGCCGCCGTCGTCTTAACAACTAAATGGCGGAACAAGTCGGCGAGAGAAGGACGGAACGGCCACCGCAGAAGCCCGTGGCCCAAAAGCCGGTCATATGTGAGTAAGCCATTGCGCGCACGCTCTCCGCGGGGGGGTCAGTCGTCCCACGCACAACGGTCGTCGTCGCCATTGACGATTAGAAGGCGGCATGTAAAATTCACGTGCTTTGTCCCGAGCGCGCTTAATGTCGCCACGGCCGTTGTCGGAAGACGCGTTTTTTTCGCCAGACGCGAAATCGTCGTTTTTTGCCCCCCTCCTCCGCGGCATCGGAAAGCGCGTCCCGGGAAGATTGTTGTTTGTTTTTGTTTGTTGTCTGCTCGCCGCCCGCCGACGCGCCGTGACTGCCCGTGTGCGCGTTGCGTTCACATCCCCCGAATGATCGTAACCGTCTAAAGTGACTTCAGTGAAGTCTGAAATCAATGAACTTTTACGTCCGGTGTTTGTTGTCGTTTACTTTTTATAGTATTATTATTATATCGTACACACGCACATCGGCATCGTGTCTCCGGTCCACCAAACCTCCACCCACACCTCGATCCGGCCACTGCCGCTATTATCACAGCCGATCGGGTTATTAATGGTGATCGCCGCTCGGATCGACAGATAAAAGTTTACATAATATCTACTATGAATATATGCCGTCGTCATTACTGGCTTGTTATATCTTTTACCTTTGTTGTTGTTACTTGTTATGTTGATAATGATGATGATGATGACGATAATAATAATAAATTGCCCCGACAACAATACCACCATACCCTCTTCTCAGAAACTGATAATGATACTCGCGCTCTGCGTATTTTTAGCTATCGTTATTATGACGGATAGTCGACGGGTCTATAATTGCAACGTCCATAAATAAATGCCCAGATTTTTATTCAAACCCCCCTCCCCCACATGAATTATTAACCTCCGCTACCTATGTCGTATTTACGACATATTTTATGCTCCTAATGGGCAGTAGCGCGATTGTAGGAGAGACGCATCAAGTTCTAATATTTGGCCTTTTTATTTTTTAGCCGTGAAAGTCACCGGCGTAGTTAAGTGGTTCAACGTCAAAAGCGGTTATGGTTTTATCAACCGGTGAGTGCGATTTGGTTTATTGGTATTTAAAATAAATCAAAAATATTAAGTATTGTTATACATACTGCATATTTTTATGTATCAGTTAAATCTTAATTTTCACACCTACCTATAATATTATTGTTGAGCTACCTATTTCAAATTTGAATTGGTTATGTGCAATTCAACTAAGAATTGTATAGTTATCGAACAATAGAATATGCTACAACGATTATAATTATAAGAAGTATGTAGTTTAAATTTCACTATTGTTAAACTGTTTGTTTATCGAATTTATCGAAATTCAAATAATCCAATCTTAACTTTTATATTCCTATTTTATTTAAAATATATATAAAATAAACTTAATAATTATTTATGTTATGTTATTTCTAGTAATGATACAAAAGAAGATATATTTGTCCACCAGGTAATTATATAATTATAAATATTTATTATTATTTTATTATTAAAAAAAAAAAACCTATAAATGTACATACAATATATTAAAGTTACTCTTATACTCTATATATCCATAAACATCTTGTAGTAATCTATTATAATAATGATGTACTGTTATATCAGTATATAGGTATATCTGAATGATTTGAAAAATTAACTGGTAAGCAATTGTCAAATCCTCCAGTTACCCCTTAATGGCTTTAATTTATACAAATATTTTAAATAAATAATGTATCAAATATAATCTCAATCTGTGTAATTTATTCAAATTCTATTTATTTTTTAAAATATACAAGTTACAATTTTATATGTATGTAAGGTTCATTATGTAATACTTACACAAATTAGTGAAAACTAAAAAAAAAATATTAATTAAATAATAGTAGGTATATTTAATTATATTAATATTTTTTTTTTTTAAGTACTATTACAATAAAAATAATTTTAAACAATACAGACTTTATGTTATATCTCTGTCAAAATACATTTTTGATAAAAAAATATAATTAAATTTGGTCAAAGTATTGATCAATGGTATTTTTATTTTAGTTATCTACCTACTATATATTAGTATCAGGTATAAATTCTATTTTTTAAGTTTTAATGGTGTCTATCTGACATTATTATTAAAACTAACTACCATACATATTTATTCTTAGATACATACTTTTATTTCAGTCTGCTATAATCAAGAACAATCCAAAGAAAATTGTACGCAGTGTTGGTGATGGTGAAACCGTAGAATTTGACGTTGTTGAAGGTGAAAAAGGTCACGAAGCAGCAAATGTTACTGGTCCAGATGGAGAAGCTGTTAAAGGATCTCCTTATGCAGCTGAAAGAAGAAGAAACAACTATCGCCAGTGGTTTTATGGACGCCGTCCTAATACCCGTGGGAGAAATGGTGGCCAACCTCCAAGAGATGGTAGTCCAAGTGGTGGTATGTATTGATATTATCATTAATAAATTTAATAATTCTACATTGATATGTTTTTTAACAACATATTCTGTAGGCGAAAAGGAAGAAGCTGAAAATGAAGTAGGAGAACAACCAAGACGTTACCAGCGTCAACCGCGTCAACAGAACTGGTATAACAGCTATAGGGGAAATAGAAGAGGTCCACCACCAAATAGGGGAGAAGGCGGTGATTACAATGTAAGAATTATTTATAAGATTAAAATAATTAATACAATATTTATTATTTCTATTTAAAGCATGAGACAATTTTAGGTGTTTTAAATTAATAATTCTTTATTGAAGTACCAAGTTTCAGTTGTTACGATCTTAAAATTATAAAATTATTTTAGAACATATATATTGAGCATCTATTAGGATATAATATATTAATACTTGATTATATTAAATTAGTGTTTTAAATTAAAAAACCTCATTAATTGTGTGTTTTCATTTTAGGGTGGAGATAACTATGGATATGATAGTTCACCTCCTGGTAGAGGCAGAGGTCGTGGGATGGGTGCTCCCAGGCGTTTCTTTAGACGAGGCAGTGGATTTAGAGGAAGTCGTGGAACAGGAGGTCCACCTCGAAGACCGTATCAAGATGAAAATCAGGTAAACATATTCAATTTAAAAAAATCTTATTGATAAGAAATATTTAATATTTTAGTAAAATTAAAGATCAAACTATTATATATAATATACAAGTTAAAATTACATTGGTAAGTTTTAAATTAATTAATTATTTTATATATTAATAGGACAATGAATATAATCAAAGTGATGAAAATGGAGCGAATAGACCCCGTCCTCGCTACCGCCGCCGCAATAATCGTTCTAGAGCAAGAAGTGATGGTCCTCCAAGAGCCAACAGCCAAAGTGACAACGAATCCAAACAAAAAGTAATATTTACATAATTTTGTCGAAATATTATAAAATGTTTGAGATCCATAGTATAGTTAAAGTATGGGGTTACTTTAAATTGTTATTCAGACCATAATAATTTAATGAAAACTTGTGAATAATTAACTAAACATTTCTTTTATACTTGTGTTTACATTATACAAACTGATAATGTAATTTTACTTATGTTTTCAGAATTTTGGAGGCGAAACGTTGGAACTGGATGAAAGTAGCCATGCTTAAACATCAGATTAAGTTGCAAACAGTATATTTATCATAGAATCTTGTTTTAATTTTCTCTTACGCATTTGTGTTTTTCATGTATCTAATCTCGGACGTTTTATTTGTTCCATTCGCCACGATTATGACTCTAACAAGTTCTACAATAATCAATTTGGTTTTTTTGATTGCCTACATCTTTTGATATGTATTAACTCTTCTATTACAATCCAAACAAGACCTGGGTTGTCGGTTATCTTGCTTGATCTTGATCTGTAAATCGTACATCTTTAAAGTATATTGCATGATAATTTTTCCTATTTACTTTTTTTTTATAATTATCACAAAGAAAAAAATAATTTTTTTTATGAAACATAAATGTGTTGAATACAATAAAAATATTGAATAATACTATATTTTAGACAAGCAATGTGTGCATGAGTAAATGGAGGAAAAACGAAATATATATTTGTATAATTTCGTATATATTAGAATTGTTTTATTACTATGTCAAACCTTATTATTTATTCTAAAAATTAAGTTACGACTAAAAAAAGAGGTACTTGTAATTTATTACCTTGAACTTATAAAATTTTTGTACTACAGTACACATATCAATTTATTAAATTATTTTCATACTAGTTATCAAACATTTGTAACATGTTTGAGAATTAATTAGCAAAAGCAATACTTTAGATTTAGAATAAAATATATCTGTATATTTCGATAATTCGATATATAAATATATATTTATAATTTATTATACTTTTTGTGAAACTAAGATATCATTTTCATACTAGTTAAAAGTTTTTTTAACATTTTATACAAAAGTTGTTTAAATATCCTAAATAATATAGTAAGATCGGTAAGACAGTGCCTATATTTTACTGTTTTGAAATGAAACCGGTATTATGTTTTGACTTCCAGAGAAAACATTTCAGTATTGAATTTTATCTTAAGGGTGAAGTTATATTTATTTACTAAATTTGTTTACTAGTAAAAGTTATTACTTAATGGCAATTTAAAATTAAAAAGAGTGGGTACAATATTTAGTCGTGAATAATATTTGGATGTTAAAAGTTTTATTTTGTACTCATCACTTGTGTCAACTTAACCCATGATTGTATTTTGTGACAATATTTAAATAATTGTCAGTTGGGTATTTACATTATTTTTTTTATTTAGTTCATTTTAGTGACAAAAACTGAGGAAATGTATGTAAAGCCCTATAATTAACTGATTTTTTTTTATACAAATCGTTTTTAAAACTTGATGTGTCTGTATAATTTAAGTTATGTTTTAATAGTTTTATTAAACCATGCTATCTTGACCAGAAGTGATAAAGGGTTTTATAAGTTATATTAGACTACTGATCTAATTTAATTTGTTCAGATTTTTATCATTTGAATATAATACAGAATTAAGAAAACAAAATCATGGCCAGGGGATGCTGCCCGCTGGACTACCCAGGAATTTATCATGCTGGGGGTCTAATACTTCATAATTATTTTTTTATGACGCACAGATACACAAGAGTTCAATGGGTTTCTGTTATGAAATTAGATCTTGTTGGTAATTTGGGAGCCGGAAAGTAGGGAATACAATTTAATTTATTTTCAAAACAATCGGGAAACGTCAACCAAAGAAAAATGAATGAAAACATTTTAACGCAAATCCAGTTTCTTATATTATATTTTGTCTATTTTAATGACATTTTAAATTGTCTCGATGACTTCGAATTATGTTGATACATTTTACACTACCGTCAGCGAAAGAGATTGGAAATTGTTCGTCGTTCTTACTATGTCCGGTAAAGTGTCGGTTAACACTAACCGACTGATAACAGATTTTATTACCGGCAGAATTCGGCCGGTGAAGTTTCGGTTAACTTTAACCGGACATCGTAAGAACGGCCCTTAGGGCCTATAATGTTTTATTTTTAAAATGTTTAGTCTAATAAATAATAATAAGTTAGTAACACTCTCTCATTGAATGTTCTAAGCATTAATAATCGTAGAAAAACCAATTGACAAAAAAAAACAATTATATAAACGACAATAATACGATATTACATGTTGATTTGAACTACCTATAAAAAGTACCTACTATAGAACAAGGGTCGGCAAGTAATTGCCCCGGTGCAATAACCAGGTACGACCACATTTTTTCAAAAATCATCTTTTAATATAGAAATATTCAGAAAAAAAATTTCTATCGTTCGGTGCAAAAACCGTATACGTCCAAATATAATATAATAATGAGTATAGGGAGGAAAAGATGATCAAGTACCTATATAGTACCTACTTAGGTGTCGAATGGGTCACTGATGTATATTAAATTTGAATTTAATGCTATAAAACCTAAACGAAAAACGATTCTGGGCGAAGACCGTGAGCCTATATTACTATGTATATTTTAAAATTTATAATAATATAATATAACTGCTATTAAAGTAATTTATTTTATACTACTTGTTATTAGTAGCTATAGTAGTAATTATTAATACAGTAGGTACCAGGTTGAATTAATTTTTGCCCAAAAAATTACATTTACAAATGTCATTGTATGTGCCTTTTGAATATTTAAAAGTCTCATCTACCCACGATTAATATTTTTAAGTAACAACAAAATATCTATTTTCTAAAAAAATCTTTCCTGTGTACCTATTTTTAATATTTTTAAATTGCTATAATAAGTAATAACAACTTATTATGTATTAGGAATATTGTTTTAAATTTTCAAGTTTTTTGTTTAAAAATTGTTTATCAGTATTTTTAGAACAAAAAATTTAAAAAATGTAAATTTTAAATGTAATTGGTTGCAACTTGCAATAGATAGCTCAAAACAAAAACAACATTTTTCAAAAATTACATTATGTACCTATATAAAATGATAAAATAAACATTTAGTGAAAATGACAAGTATCTACAGATATTTTTTAATTACAACTAAATAAGAAAATCGTGTTATTTTATCCATGAATATCCGTCATAATCATTTGAAATTCAAACACTCATAAAGAATTAATGTGAATTTCGAGTAACTTTTTTTTATAGGTGGAAACAATTATGAAGAATCTTATATTCAATATTCAAATTTTAGATGTAGAAGGAAAATTTTTTTGCATTTCAACTACGAATCACAAATTTTACTAAAACAGTAAAACCCCCCTAAATTTCCTCCAATGGGCTATATTATAGGTACAAACTTTAACCGTTATGCATATTATTTGGTGTTTAAACATATTTCGGCTGTTCAAGTACGATTATTATAGACGATTATAGATGTGATATTGCGATGAATTATCAACCCGCTAGACACCTACCTACATAATAATTATAATAACTATATTATAGCCTATGGGTACTAGATTAATAAATCTCGAGTTTCTATAACATAAATTATAGGTAATATTTATTAATAAATTATTTAATGAAACACAAAAAATATATTTATCACACCACTCAGAATCTAAAATTAAATAATATGTTTATAGCTGGTGGTAGTTGGTACCCACTTAATAAAATCTTAAGATAAATAATACGTCAAGATTCCAGATATCCAATCGTCAAAGATATAAAAATGTATACTCGAATAACGTATGTTTCATTCCTATAATTCTGTATGTATGTTGTATGTATGTATGTAGGTATTTGGTATTTATTAGATATTATATTATTATGTCTATTATAAATAAAAGAAAATTAATTTTGTTAACATAAAGTTGATTGTTTGATGTGAAAAAAAACGTTTGTCTTTCATCACTCCCAAAGTACCAACTATAATTACTCACCACACAAGCCACAGCGGCACACAACCAATAAAAGTCGACAAAAAAATATATAAGTAGACTTTTACTTGGCCGAGTTACCAATTATTATAAATACACGTTATATTTTTAAATGTAAATGTATAACTTTAATGTAGAAAATGAAGAACGATGTATGGGTATTGTGTATTAAAATAAAATATTGTAAAGGCTTTTGCTTTATGTATAGATTAGGACGATTAGGTACCTAGGTAGGTCAGGTTAGGATTTACCTAAAATGGCAAAATAAAAAAATAAAAATAATTTCAATTTTTGATTTAGGTACTAATGTAGGTAGGTATGTACTTATAGTGGTACCTACTATTAGATTATATAATACCCAGTCGCTCCACTGGACCCTTCCCACCGACATTTTTTAAGGTTTTTACGAATTCTACGTTGTACGTAGTTTTATAGTTTATACACCAATTTGAAACATAATGTTGTAACATCATGTACGTGTTGCTTCTCTCAGTAGCGGATCCAAATGTCACCCAAGAGGGGCGGGGGCAAATTTTCAGAAATTAAATTACCTTTTTGTTTAGCTAAATACTATAATAAAAAATAACGTTAAAGAGACAGCCCAATAGGGGAGGGGCGAACACTCCTTCGCCCCCTTTATACCCTCCACTGGCTCCACTGAATATTATTATTATTAGTCATTGACTTCTTATGAATAAATTATATTTAATTAATTAATATGAGCCTAAATTATTTTCCAACGTGCATTGTTTATATATTTAAAAGAGCTAGTCCTGATGACTGATTCATCATCGCCAAGCCTGGCCACCAAAGCTATCTGTATGAAAATTGGTCTGTAGTTTTGTTTTATGATGTAGAGACTCATTAAGAAATAGGATATTCCACAAAGGCGCGGGCATAAACTAGTTAGTTAATTTTTTATCAACTTATGAACTTAACTAGTTTAATTGCCAGTTGAATTAACTTATCTTTTCTAAGTTAAATTAAAAATAATCCATCAAGTAAACATTTTTTTAAATTTTTTGTTTTTATAACATACGTTATACGTACATTTTAATATAAGAATAAAAATAAAAGTTATCCAATAAAATAACAACACAAACATTTCTGCTATTTTTCTTGTTAAAATAATTTTGATACTATTTTAGATAATATACTGTAGTAGTCAGTAGATTAGATAGGCATACTATTATCGTACATTAAATTGCTATTTAGCGGAAACGTGTCATCATCCTAGCATACTTGTATTTAATAAATACCTAATCAAATTTAATAAAAATCAAAAACATCGTATGCCCTTTAAATCGTGTAGCATCTCGTGCCTTTCTTACCAGTCAGCGCCTGACTGCAGGTCATCAAAATATTGGTATTTTCTTAATTTTGGATATTCAAGTTTAAGAATAAAAATAATAAACAAATTTTAAATAAATTAATACATTCAAATGTAATTTTGTTGATCTATTTTTTATTTTATTAAAAAAAAAAAAACATCATATTTAGAAACCATATAAAATTAATAAATAACTAGCTAATAAGTAATAGTACACAAATTACACAGTATACCTAATTATAATAATATTTTCTTCAATAAAATACATACATTATACATATTTAACATACCTACGTAGTTCACTGACTGCAGTATACCATCATATTATATTATATTGTACAGCAGTGAAGAAATAGATAGTTAGGCACCTACTAATAATATAACTATGCCTATCTAATATTTAAAATCAACATACATATTTATTAGTATTCAGTATTCGCTTAGTATTTTAAACGAGTGATTTGTATAATATATGTTTTGCCTATTGCAAATTGGCAACATCTATATAGTAGGTATATTTATTAAAATATGATTAACGTTATTATTACTATCAGTTTATGTAATAAAAAAATTAATAATAATACTGACTTTGGCGAGATTAGTTACGTTTTACTTATATAGCATAAGACATTATTTTAAATATTTATATTTTATAGTTATATTCCTATTCCTATTCTAATTTACAAACTTTGTATGAGTAATTGTATTTTTGTATTTGTATAGGTACGTATATATGATCCGAAGATCATGATTATTAACAAATCGCTTTTAACACTTGTTTATGAGTATTAATGAGTGAATATTATGTATAATTTTTTACAAAAAAAAAAAACGCAGTAAACAAATAGTTGAACAATTGGCGAACAATATTTATTTTGCTGTCATATTATGTAGGTATAATAAAAAATGACATCTGTCATTATATTTTTATTATTAAAAATAACTACATACAACGAGTCACAACTCATATAGAAGACTGATAGAATTTTTTTTGAATATTTATTAAAATAATTATCATGAAATTAGATAAAATTAGGTGGGTAACTTGATGATTTTCTACATAGGTATTGGGTATATATCGACATATCGTAATGTAATAATTTCTACTTAATATGTCTTTCAAGCAAATAACAACCTAAAATACTATAGTGAACATGTATGTTAATCTAATGTAAAGTCAACTTGTAGATCCATAAAATATTATTTATTTATTTGTTTTTGTTGATTGCCTCATATAGATAGTCAGATAGATAAATTACATTTAAAGTTGTTGGTAAATCAACTAAAATTTAACCCGTCTGATTTTGTTTGAACTGATAGGTAGTATTCAGTATGTCTAGAAATCAATTATAAATATATTAAAGGAAATATTAATTTATTATTCATACAAACTATAGTAGCGACTTTTAGAAATAATACTATATAATAGTTGATTGTTCACACATCGAAATGTATTTTTTTTTAAACCGCACACACTCCAGGTCATTCCTCGTAAACGTAATTTAATGTAGGTACGTGGATATCATAATTTAGAGTCATGTAACACAATACGTACCTACAATTAATATTATGAGGATTGGCGTATTTTTTAATGAATAAATACACATTTGGCCGTGATTGGCGAAGTTAATCAATATTTGTTGGTCTCAGTTGTTGTTTTCGATCTGTTGATCAGTACATTTTTCCAAATGGCCAAATATACTTATTTCGAAATGGTCTAAAGCGTATTTAGGATACTTATGGTTGAAATGTTCTATTATTGTGGATTTCATTCCGAGTTGAGTCAACATAGATAAATGGAATCGTCGTCGAATAGCAAGAACATCAAACTTATTAATATAAACGATAAACCTATAAATATAGGTAAAAATGTTGTAACGTACAAACGATGTACGAATAAAAGTAGGTATAGGTACTACGCGAGAATATGTGCAATATGTATTGACCTCGGCTGCTACATTATAATGATCATAATCTAAATATGTCTAATGTACCTACTATACATACATAATTTAGCCATCTTAGTGGAACCATAAATCGTTTATATATCTATAAGACTATATGACATAATTTAGCAGTAGGTATAAGAATAAGAATTATAGCTGATTGCATATTGTGGTACCTAGGTACTATGGCACATCGTACATAATACGTGTGTGCGAGTGTGTGTGTTGCGAAAATACCTTTACTCTATTTGGGAAATAAGTTGCTCTGCTGCAGAGTTGGACAAGAATAAGAAGTCTTATAATTTATTTATAAATAATATGTACGTATATATAGGTTAATTATATACAAAAGCGAAATGTTCAATACGTAAAATTGTTCCTGATGTAAGCTTTCTTCCTATTTTCGTGCCTGTGGCACTTGCCCCACCACGTTTTTTTCGTGCACACCCGCACGCGTTTCAGTACGAAACATTTGGTCTGCACCACGTTGAAGAACAGCTTGCCGATCAGGTTCGCGGATCCGGTACCGATCGTTTTCAAACACGACCGAAACCTGTAATACATTCGTTATATTAGTGACTATTATTATATAGTGAGTATAGAGCAATCATTATTATTAATAATATGTAGTAAGATTTTTTTCACACAGAAAATATAATACAAAACTATTATACGGTTATAGGTACTAGAGGTTAAGTATTATAATATACGTATATATTATATATAGGTAGGTAGGCATAGGTTATAGGTACGGCTTTAGCGAGTTAAAAATGTGTGGATTTAATGTGTATATAGAATGAAATAACTATAAAGCAATTAATATTATGTGCGGGTAAGGTTGCTCGGTGGAAATCGAAAAGGTTATTGCTTAAATTGCGTCAAAAGCTCTCGAGACAAATTAAATGACTGTAGAATTTCCGACAATGATGCGTGTTCTGTATATATAAATAGGACATAGGTAAAAGCCAATAGGTATGGTACGATAGTCACTTCTTATTGAAGTCACCACGTTTTGTTCGGATATCCATAACCTATTATAATATTATATTAATTATGTATAGTGATGTCCGATGTCATGCAGGGAGGTACGTTTATTGTTCGTAATGAGTGTGGAGAGTGAAAAACAATTAAGAAGCTATTATTGGGGTTTTTGTAATAATTTCAATTGAGTGTATTTTACAGCTCATGTATACTATTGTAATCGTTTATATAACTGCGGTATACTCGATCTACAGGAACAACCACTTATTAGTCATCAACATGATATATTGAATTAAAAAATAGTAGAATTTTTTGCCGTTTCGAAAGTCAAGTCGAGGTCAACAAATTGTATTAATATTATTATTATTATAAACTATAGAAATTGTTTAATGCGTCAGAGTCGTGTACAACACGTCATAATATGCAATCAAACTCGGTGTCCGGTGATCGCGGGGTGCAGGTGGGCACTGGGCACTGCTCAGGCGGGCGACGCTATTCTATAACGTGCGATTCATCATCCACCCATTACCCTTCTCAACACACTTACGACGAACAATCAAGTTTTATTATTATTATTGTTTTTTTTTTTTTAATTACGGTTAAAAAATACATAATATTAGGTACACACAAATATAATATGACTTCTATACAGGTATATACGACCGCGGCCACTTTCCGGGTTTCAGATATAATATATTGTACATAATATTATATACTACCTATATATATGTTCAAGCAATCGAGCCGTTCGAGGTTTTCTTGTATATCGTCCGTACTCAACCAACATATACGACGAGTTCAAGGTTCGGTAGAACGGTTTTCGTATAGCAGCAATAACTATATAACGCTATAAACTCTACCAATATATTTATATAGACTTTTATACACGCATATGGTATGTCTGCGATCACTGACGTTTATTGTGCATATGTACCTATACTAGGTACAGGGAGATATCCATACGAATATCAGATATTGTCTGTGTCACGATATTACGAAATCGCTGGATATTTGGTAGACGGACATTCGGACGCCATTATAACATTATATTATGCCATAAAGTCCGGATACGCGTGAACATCGCTGCAATAACATATTAATGATATTATGACGTATCGTTCGTCATTATTGAATAGGCACGTAATATTTATATGATATAGGTGCGAAAATAATACCACTGAACAATACGATAGGTAATATTACAATTCACAATAAGACCGTATTACGTGTTCAGTCGTGTATATCGATATAGTCGTATCGATTTGATTTTTTGCACGGGTCGAATTCGTTTTGAACTTTAGACTATATAATAATATACTATTATAATATGATCTAAGATTTGACCGCAGACGGAATAATATCGAGTGTTATTCACATAATACAATTTTATTATATCACGCTGCTATACAAATTTTACAACATTGAACATGGCGTATCACGCTGCTATTATTATTATATTATATACGTCTTAGGTACCGAAGTCACCGCAAGGTTTAACAGTCGACCAGATTATATTTTAAATGTGCTGGAAGATTCCCGAATATTCTATTATATATACATCATTGTAGGTCCGAATCAGCGAGGCTTTAAAACAAGTTTAGACGATTTAATTGATTTGTGTTTTATCTGACCGCTGGCAGACATGGTCGTCGCGAGCTTAGTTTTTTCTACCACCATATAGTATAATGATTGGTGAAGATTATTTTTGTTGAACCAACAGCTATTTACACTTTTGGCAACAGTAATCGAATTTACTAATTGTATTCTTTATTGGCGAAGGATTTCTTTAATTCTTAAAAGTTCAATAAAACACAACAACTTTAACCGGAATTTGAGATAATTGAATTTGCAGTACACATAGAAATACATTATACATATACATACATCACAATATACGCTATCAGTAATAACTGGGATAAATAACTGCAGCAGGTGGCCAATTTGTTTTATATCCACTGCTCCCAGACAGCACAGAACGAAATATCCGAATTTTATTTAATTTTGAAGCGAACGCGTTTAATTACCAACTATATATTGTACATACACATATCGGTACTTATATTTGACAGTTATTTTAATTGCATTGTAACAGTTTGAGAGTTGACTTAAATAAAATATCAAGGAAAATACAACCTCGGCGTGTGTTCACCAATATTATGTATAATAATAATGATAAAGATATTTTGATTGGACAAAATGGTTTACAAGTATGATGATGCGTTTACGAAAAACTTTTTTCATTTAGCCATACATTATAGTTGTGTAGCCTATAATTAATTATTGTTTATCCGAATATAACAGGAAATGGGCGTAGTCTTAAATTTTAACGAAGCAACTTCATTAAGAGTACATAACTAATAGTAGGACCTGACATTATAACTATGCATACAGAAATTATATTTTATCGGACTGAGGGAAATGTAAATGAACAGGGAAAAAATGAAATGCATAAATATAATAATATATAGAATCTTGGATATACTTGTAAAACAAAGTCAACCAATTTAATAACTGATAAAAAATTAATGAACATGTTTTGTTGATATTTTTAAAAATATTTCACTGGTTTGATGAAAACTGCAGTTCAAGTCGTTTGCATTCCTTTTTAAAGCTATGGCCTATGGATATTGTAACTGTAATAGGTACATCCGATTTTTTAATTTTTCTGATAAAAAAATCCTTCATGCGTATATTTGATGTCATTATAAAACGTGCAGGTCTTCTATAGGTACGTATTTTAACTTGAATTGTCCAATTTTTTTTTGTCTTTCACACCATCATGGCATAATTTTTATAGGTTAGGACGGTTAGGTTAGCTATATATTATTAGATGCGTGCGAAACTGCGAAACTATATAGACATCCGTACCTATAACCTAACGATAATAGTTATTTTATAGTAATCATAATAATTGTACCTAGGTAAAGGTACTTATTACTGTTTTTCATGTATGAAGGTTATATTATTATATCGCTGTCTAAAATTGTTAGCAATACGCGTTTTATATTTCAAAAGTGATTTAATATGAAATGTTATATTTCGCACAAATCTCTATGGTAGAAGTGTATAACGTAATTGACGTCTCGTCTTTGCCCAAGGTTAGATATTCTTATTTCTATTACAATAATTATTTGTAGTTATTTTGATTTAAAAAAAAATAATATAGATCCATAAAATTTGTTTGTTACATTCATACAAGATACAAAATATGTTACCTATTAAGTTATGTTATATGTACCTATAGTACCTACTTATACATTTATTTATACAAATTGATGAGTTAATTAGATCCATTTAACTATAATCATTATAAATTACTATTATATATTATATAGAATTTAAATAATAAAAGTTGAGAGACAGCTAGAGAGCATTCTAAATTTCTAAAGTGTGTGGTATGTGCGTTGTATCTACACTTGTACAGTTGTACAATTTTATATCAAATAGGTAATCATAACTATTAGGCAAGTGTACTTACTACCACGGCTATAGATACTAGTATCTTAAATCGTGCTCACTACTTACCTATTAATCTACAGTCGAATAATATATTATGATATATCACATGATTGAGAGACGAGAGTTCGTGATTCGTATAACAGTTCGTGATACAGTTATTCGACACCGAATGAAAATTAAAATAGGAAAAAATTTACAACTTTATTATTGTAACGACATAATATAATTATATACATGTTATTTGAAAATAATAGGTAATTTCATTACAATTTAAAAAAATTATAAAAAAAAATTATTTATAAAATTAAATTTGTGGGCTTATAGGTAGTGTAAAACCAACTAATTCCTAATAATTTAAGTTGTTGGTTTAGTTTACGTAATTTGCAATTATATTATTTTAAAAATTATATTGTACAACGTATCTACCTATAAATTATAATCTATAATAATATGTAGAGAGACATATAGAGTTAATCGTATAACAGTTTACTAACTATCCCAAAATATTTATTGTTTTAATCTCGAATTTACGAATATGTTGATGGTAACAGATTGATGTGCCTTATTTGTGTCTCAAGGCAGTTTTTATAGTAGAAAAGATGCTTTGATCTTCTACTTCGAGAGTGGCTTCTGGGAGAAAATTAATCCTATAGTTGGTGCTAAAATTAAAATTGTATGCGTGATTTTTTCAACTATTAGGAAAAATTAAAAACCATTTACGGAAAACGGGAATATTTACGAAAAATCAATTTTTGATAAAACCGATTTTGTTGTAATTTAAAAATAAATAGCTGTACATATTTGTCGGATTCATATTTATAATATTCATATTTTTGTATACATAATATATTTTTCAAAATATTATAGCTATGCGTCTTTTAGCAATTTATAGGCTTTTGAATTGTTGAGTTTTTTTGTAATTGCGATGATTACAATTATTATGATTATATACAAAAAGCTTAAAAACAAGTTTCTTCATAGTTTTACTTCAAAAAGTTTAAAAATATTGAAAATACATGGCCGACATTTTTTCCATAAGTGTTTGTAGTTTAAATATTGTGAAATTCGTCAAAACCACGAACATAATATTATTATGTAATGTTATGTCAATGTAGACCTGTCAGAAGAATTTGGTCGGCAATATACGGGTATAGTGTTTTATAACTTTAAACTAGCAATCATGTGTGAGCTAACCTTTACTCTTTAGCTATCTATAGCCTATATAGGGGTTAAAAAATTAAGCTATAAACACCCTTCAAGTTTCTGAAGTAATCTATTGATATAACTTTTATAGAAAACAGTTCAGTCGTTTATTGAGGCTATTAATTACGGATGACTTAATATCTAATTTTAACACCTGCACAATTTCGCCCAAGAATAAAATCAAAATTTAGATTATATAAGTGTATTTTTGTTTTAGTGTAGGTACCTGCCTACCTCAGTTCACTGGAAAATTGGCATCGCTTTGATAACTAATAATTCGACCAAGATGGACAATTCATTTGTGGTGGATTGGATGTATCACTTTGTATAAATCGTACGTGGTTCAAACGAATATTTGAACTTTCCTGATATCTCCAAGAACAATATTTTGTTATTTTCACAAAATCGGTTAAGTAGTTTTTGAGTACCTATGTAATAATAGCTACAAACATGTATTCAACTATTACCTATATTTGTTTTAAGATATAATTTCTTTATTTAAAACCATAAATGTGAAGATTTGATGGATTCTTTTACCTCATCTGCCCGAGTAACTAATAGCAACCATTAATATACAAAAAAAAAACATTTTACTAATTATTTTTCATATAGGTAACCAATAGAAACCATTGATAAACGAATATTATTATTATTATTAGAGAAATATATAGATTATAGGTACATTATTATAATTAATTTAATTTCATAAATTAAATTTTAAATTCATATTTCATTAACTGTGGCACCCTCCAAAACCCCCTCAAATACGGACTTGCAAGTAGGTTCAATATATTATGTACATCGTATAATGTGTATTATACCTACATATCTAATGTAGATTATAATACGCATACATACATAAGTCTTATTGTCTTAACGAGTTATATTGAATAGCTATTTGGAAACATGAAATCAACAAAAACACTATAGGTAGGTATACGGAAAAAATAAAAATTGTTAACTTTCCAATATTAATGAATGCAAAATATACATTTAGTAACATAGGTTAATTTAATAACATAAGTTAATTGATATAACTACATTTTTAACAGCATATTAACACTTCCAGGAATTTAGATATTAAAATATGTTGTGTTGTACAATGCCAGAAGTTGATTGCGTACCTAGTAAATTCGGATGTTCAAACTATATTAATAAAACAAAACTAATATTCAATCAAAATTATTTTTAAGTTAATTAGAAGTACTCAAATACACGAATCATTAAGTGAATCAAAAATCAATACATTGATAATCCGTGGTAAGACACAGTTCCTTCAATTTTCAATTACATATTATCAATTATCGAGAAGTCCCAATAACTAGAAGTATTGATTCAATAACCTCTTTTAATATTTATTCGTTGCAAAAACTGCATAAATGCATAATATATGAAATACGATGATACGAAGACTTATTGGTGAATAGTTATGCATAGTTAGTATATAATATTAAACCTACCTCCTATATGCGGTAAAATATTGTTTATATAAATAAGGTATAATCTTATTTATTTTTCTTAGACAGACCTTACTTAATATGTAGTTCGACATTTAAAATCGGCAAAAATGACAAAATATTTGTTGAAATACTGTAAATATTATAGTTTTTACGAATACATTTGGATCTGGAACGGTCGGCCTAGTCACGAAAACTGTGTTGTGGGGATTAATGTTACCTATCTAAACAAAGTAAATCATAATAAGATACTAATAATAATTAAGCAATTGATTTATGTTCTAATTAAAATAAAATAAATCAAAGATTCCTACATTTGGCTGGCTTGTTTGAAATTCTATTGCTGTTACCAGTTATGTATTTTAATTTTTAATTTCTACATGACCTCAGTTTCAATCTTACAAATCAACTAAACTGGTATGAATGTTTTGACAGTACCATTCGTGTACAATATACATATTATAATATGCATACAACTCGATTTATTGGACAGGTTTTTTCTTCATAGATTCTAACATTATTCTACGTATGGATATCACGTATTAATGTATTATAGATATATTGAACTTGTCATGATGCGTTTAATTTTTACGAGTGTCTATGAATCGTTAAACAATAGGCATCTACGAATATGAGTTCATTATTATCAAAGCCATAGAATAAATGAAATTTATTATGTCGAAGCACTCACATCGTCTGCTTTGTATACGCGAAAGCGTTCAATCAAAATATCGCTTTCGAAGTATTTAAATAGAAGAAAATATTGGTCTTGTACTTGTAACGCGTGTTTACATTAGTGTAAGTCGTTTAATCGTTATATGGGTACCTACCATTATACGTCTATACAGTTCACGTCTATAATACATAGATACTTAAATACGTTTGATTTTATTATTATTTTAATTTTAATGACATTTCACCAAACGACATTTTATGCGTATGTGTAGTGTGTACCTATAATAATACAATATAATATATTATAGTACCTAAGTATTGAAATTGTTTAGAAACAGTCTTTACTTTTACCCATCATATAATAGAACTGAGATCATATATTAATATATTATAGGTACCAAGTTAGAAGGTATATAGCTGTATGTCTGTAAAGTGTACCTATACTACCTATAACATATTATATAAATGTATAATAATAATATACATTTACATTATATGCACTTTTTATTACTTTATTTTTATTCGTGTTACTTTCAAAACGTTTGTTTTGTTGTCGTATATATAGATTTAGAAATGATAACGTTTTATTATTCCATCCAACACCTTTATTTTATGAAACTTGTCCAGTTGTCTATAATTGTATATGTTTTATAGCCTATAGCCTATAGGAGTTACACACACATATTATTATATGGACTCAAATAAATTGGTTCGTTTTGTTTAGTTTTTTAAAACTTTTAAATATATCCCAGTCCAATTATGAACATACACATTTAGTTATTCAAATAACCATAAAATGTTAATTCTATACTTCCAATGTTCTTACAAGAATGCATTCATCCGTGTTATATAGAATGAAAAAAAGGTTGGTCCAACAAGGTTCAGTAAACTGTTATACTTTCGAAATATTGATACAATTGTTTAATTTACTGTGTACCTACTTTTTTTTTTGAATTTAACTACTTTGAATTTGAAATCTATTTACAATTATTCTAAAAGTTACCATAAGACAATATAAGCCTGATAAAGAATATGAGTTTATTTATAATAATTATTAATTGTTGAAATGTATCATTAAAATATAATATAATAGGGACAAATGATTTAGAACTCAATACTTTCTAGACAGGAAATTAATTATTCAGGATATGCCTGTTATTAAGTAATGAGTAATGACTAATGTTTTTTTTGTATACAAATTTATAGATAATAATAATATATAGGTAGTTACTAATAACTAGGTTATGTAAGAACTTATAGCATATATTATTACTTGGTCAAAAACATGTGCCTAGGTATTTGAATTTTAAATCAAGTCCAACCACTACAATATTACTATGGTCAGAGGTACAAATCTAATCGAGGAATAAAGACGTTATTTCAAGGTTAAATCCATCTAAAAAAAAAGAAATCTGGTGACAAAAAAAAAAAAATGCATTTTATTCTAAAAAAAGACAATTTAGCGTAATGACGTTCCACAGAGTGGGCGGCAGGCAGCGGTGCTGATATTAATTTATCTCGCGTCTTATAAATGCGGTAAATTTTATTTGCAAATCACAAAATGGGTCGTCGGGGACGGTTAGACGACGGCGCCATAATAATAATTATTATTACTGTAACGTGATGCGTGCGTGAAATAAATTCCACTAAAAAGAAACGCGTGTATATATATATATATATATATATTATATACCATATTATTCAAATGAAGATTTCGTGTCAGTTTTACGATCTATCCGTTCGGACAACCCGCTGGCTTCCGATATTTCGCACGTGTACCCACCACCACAATTTTTACTCCTCGACCAACATACACGCACATAGTGCATTTACGGTTTACCACATAGGTATATATGAAACGTGTATAACGTATATAAACGTATGACGTGTATATATTATACGTCTATAACTGTCCGAGTATTATATTATGTACTTCGATATATTCTATAGGTCGCGGCGGTTGAGCGCGCCGAGTACTACAATATATTTATGGGCATCGATATTGTAAGGTATATAATATATAACTTCTTTTACGATCTCGAACGTATATAATAATACAGTATAATTATGCGTACCTATGTATATAAGGATCGCCGTGCGACACTGCAGGATATAGATTACTGCAGACACTATAATATACATTATTTTATATCCTCCGATCGAGTGACGAGTTTAATGAGTTTTCGAAAATATTTAGTTTATGACGTTAAAAAAAAAAAAAAAACAAACACGGGGCGAGACGCTCGTGGAAATGTCGAGTACGTTGATCGTCGTTTGTGTTTCCCGACCAGAGATCGCTCGAGAACATTTAAATTGGGCACTTCGGCTATTTATCGGTGGACCTTTATACGTTACTGTAGCCGCGGCGAGTTATTATGCATATCATATATATAAAGACCGCGGCTGCAGATAATCTCTTGTATTTTATTTTTATCGGTTACAGACATCAAACGTAGGTAGGCATATATTGTATAATATATATATATGTAGGCATAGGGTTCTACACCAACGTATTTGTTTGTCGTATTTTTTTCTTCGACTTAACGAGTCACCATTTATCGGAGGGATGCGTTCATAAATCGAGTTTCAATTAAAACCAGAATATACGAAGTGTCGTTTTGTATATTATACTGTACATGAAAATGACGTGTGTGTATAAATTTTAATGTAATTTACGTACTAGTCGTATACTCGTATATGTATATAAATCGATTAAAATATATATGCCATAATAGACGAAAAACGACAGCGGGATATCGATTTTACGCTCATTTTATTGAATTTTATATAAAATAGGCTATAATAATAGCTCTGAACACCATAAAATTCTAATTTACGGTCAGCCGATCAATAAAATAACGATGCCAATAATATATAATACATTAGCGTTGTCTTTCTATATACGGTGTAGGTTTTAATCTATGTTGCAGGATTGCTGCGCTATAATAAGTATATATTATATATTACGCTTCTTTGAAATTTAAATATTTTTTGGCTATAAAAGTGCAATAAAAAGAAAGTTTTCCACAAACTTCAAAAATATGTCCCGTGTACACTGTTAGCTTTTATTTTTTCACACAATGCGCATACTTAATACTAATAATACTTACATGTTTAATGTTTATCACCTTTATGCCTTATCATCGTTTATATACAAAAGAAGGATATTGGTTCTGAAATATATTTGTATAATCCTTCGTTTTTGTTTTCTTTGATACGCCTACCTATATTATATTGTAATCGACGTTCACAACGTTATATACTCAGCAGTTTAATACGACATTACGACCTATACCGGCTATACCTCGTCATCCGGCTATTGTCATCATGTAATTTTCTGATTATTATTGATGCTCTTTGATGGTTATTCTGTGGTTGTAAGTACCTATATTATATTATAATCGATACTGGTTCGTAGACCGATAATATTGTTAATTTAAAAATAATTACTAGGCGATTAGGTTAGTTCACCGTATATGCACTGGATTATGAATAATATTGTATATTATTGTAGCCGTTCGGCAGGTATAGTTAGGAAAAAACGAAATGATAGTAACAGTCTTAAAAAGTAATGACTGAAGCCTCCTCAGTTTGGTCTCGTTAAATGAAACACAATATAATCTCACGAATCCGTTGATATTTTTTTCTAACAAATATAATATTTATAGCACAGATACAAAGAATTTAATTATTTCGATTTTTTGCAATTTATGACAAGGTTATATAATAATAAACATTTCTGCTAATATGACAATATTCAAGCAGACAACCAACTTATACCACGATTTCTGGATGTAGTCCGACTTACCACTTTGTTTTTTAAGTAGGTACATAAATATTTTTTTTTTAACAATTATTTTCGTTTATTGTGTTTGAAATTGGTTGGAATTACACGATGACAATATTAATATGTAAATATGTAATAAAATATAATATCTAATATTATAGTAATATATGTGTAGGAAAATTAATTTATTGACATACTAATATATTATAGTAGTATAAGTTCGACCCGTTGGCAAAATAGATATGTAGGGGTTATTTTTTCCATCCGCCATTAATATTGAAAAAAATACTACACTGTCATCATAACACTCTATATTATACATATAGTTGTGTCACTAGACTCCAAATATTAACACCGACTCCCGAGGGACGACGCCACGTTACGATTATAAAGTTCTTGGATCAGTCGACAATATTATTAGATTATCGAACCCACACGCGGAAACACATTTTTATATACGCAGAGGACTACAATAATTATTAGTACTTATATGTATATATTATTATAGTGTATAAATTGAAGGGTGAACATCCAGTTGGATATTTATGACGAAGGATGAGTATAGCGTGAGTGCGGGGTGTAAGGCAATGTCTTTATAATGACGATTATGATATGTGTATATTTAATGGTATTCACTATTTAATAATGCATTATTGAATTTTATAAGAATTATCATATTTTACAAATATGTCATAATCTATAACTGTGGAAATGAGTTAGATGTTCCCAAAAATTAAAATATTGTATTTATAGACATGATAGAAAATAAATTAATTTTAGCATGTTTAACTATAGTCTATATTTCACTGCGAAGTACCTACCTATATTGGTTCTATTAATTTTGAAGGTACTATTACGTCTTGCCATTATTGTATTCAAATTTACAAAAAGAGTTCAACCCGTGTAAAAGATAGCATAATTAAAAATGTTTAGAAAAAAAAATCAAACAAAATTTTTTTTTTCAAAACTTAAAATAATCATCATTTAGCTAAATTATCAGAACAATTAATTGTATTAAAAACACAATAAGTTATTTATAGTATACAGATACAGTGTAATTCGCTAAGCAAACTCATCTCCATTTTTTCCTTGAATAATAGGTTTATTCAAATTCTGATTTTTGGAACTTTTAAATACCTATAGGTTACCTATACATACACATAGTATTTATTTACATTTTTTATACTATTTAATAAGGAATTTAGAAATGTCCTGTGGGCTGTGGTGATAAAATATTTCTTTAAATGAAATTATGAAAATATAAAATGTATACATATATAATATTGGACATAGTATTTATTATTCTAGGACAATTTTTACACATTATAAATACATGCAGATGGATTAATATTTATTTATTAACATTTTCAAATCATCACAGCCCCCATATCTTCTAAACCCATTATTATGGACCTATTATTTGTATTTACACAAAGGTAAATAACTCAAAAACTACTCGTTAAAATTTTAATAAATTAATTATTAAAGAAGAAAATGTGGGCGAGCAGGCTTGGTGAATAATCCTGTATAATATATATATAAATACATGTTTTTATTTCAATTACCTATCTTTTGGTCAGTGTAACAAATTGATATATAATATATATTATTATATAAAGGGTATAACACAAAGACCTGGCAACAGTTATTTTGTGTGTCAGGTCTTATTCTGTTACACTCGGTAGGTAGGTCGTAGGTAATAATATATAGGTAGGTACTATCTTCAGTAATCGTACATCCTTCAATTTTTATTTCTCTTTTTTTTGGATAATTTCTTTTTTTCTATGTAATACTTAATATTGTAAGTGTGCTTGTATGACAAAAGTTTTGAAAAAACATCAGTAAACGTGGATTAATATTCAGCAAAAAAAAAATTTTAAATGTATAACAAGAACTTCTATCATAACCAATTTTACAAAATACAAGTCATATTAAGGGCGTCGGGCGATACCTTTTATAGTTTTATTAATCCTTCTTAGTCATCTCAATAACCAATGTAAAATTTGAATATTAAATACGTCCCCCTTTGGTTATAAAAACACAAAAGACTTCATTGGGGTTTTGGCATTGAGAGAAAACTCGGATTTCTATCGTATCTTTACAGTCCATTGATCCAAACTTGGCGATGCCCGGTAGGACAATTCTGCATTGTCTGTATATCTCGTGAATGATGACCTGTCCAATACTTTAAGCTACATAAAAATATTATCGATCTATCCATGCACAATGTATGTTACGCGTGTATACATTTTTTGTGTTAAAAATATAAATAATATTTTCCTAAATATAAAGATATTCATACGGTAAAAACAAAATTATCACCGTTAGGTTGCGTATATAGCGATATAGGTAATATACAAATATTATGAGCTACTATAACTATATAGTGACAGTATATTATACACACGGTAAATTCAAATAAATCGAATATCATATTTTATCACCTAATTTTAACTATAATATCTACCTATATAATATTACTATGGTAAATGTGTGTATATACCTATGTTTACAGAAGTTATTTTACTTAAAATGTTGTTTATCATTTAAATAAATTATTCAATATTCATACGAATTGAATACTTTTGTCATAACTCATATGTTTTTTATAGGTATACTGGCGTATTGCAACAATGTGAAATATGACGTTTCAATAATGAAACTCAATTTGTTTAAATATAATGAATTAATTATTTTAAAAAGATCTACCTATTTACACTCGACAGATAAAATTAAAAATAGCGATATGGAAGTATGATTTGTGCACGTGAGTGAAATCTAACAGATAATACGTCCTGTACTGTTGTGGTTCGTATTATGCATGTGAAACTATACATATAAATACAGAAGAATGAACTTAAAAAATACATCATTTTGTGTACCTATTAATAACTAATATGAGCTCTATGACTCAATATTATATGGCCATATACGTAGGTACATAAACAATGTATATTATGACCACGGCCACGTAAGTGTGGAAAAAAAGAAAAAAAAGAAAATTAATAACATCATTATAACGGACATATTTTTTCATGTTCTATATTTTTACTGTTTTAATTTACTGTTTTTATCTATTTAGGCGACGACAAGCCTGCACTCTTTGACGATGTGCAAGCATTAATTTTAAATACGATTTCGATGAAATTAAAATATTTATTGTACACATAGATATAGGGCCATAATAATTTATGTCAGTGGCTAATAAATACTGAACGGAGGGTGAGAAAAGAAGTATATACATTTAAATTCTTTCTCCTAGCGGGATAGAACATTTAAATTAAATTTAGAAAACGGGCCCCGCGAGACCGTGGCTAATGGGACAGATTCATTCGTACCTACGAGTATTTTATTTTATTTTTATTTTATAATTTTATTTTTATTTGAAGACACTAAATCATTTTGTCTACCATTGCATGTAATATATAATAATAACAACAACAAAACTGTTAAAACATTGTTATTATATAGGAATGCAATAATATATTACGTTTCAATGCAGTATTATGTATATATAATATGCATTATTATTATTGTTCTTTAGGTATAAAATAATACAATGATAAAAGTAAAAATAACTAGATGAAAAATCTAACACTATGTTAATGTATAATAATTAAGAAATTACGTGTAAAAATGTTGTATCACAATCAAATACCTAATTTAAATAATGTTATTAAATGTCGTACGGATGTAATCTTAACCTTGAGTAGTTTAGTACTCACTTGGATATTCTTCTCAGAGTTCGTTTATTTTTGAATAAATGCCAAATTATTACGCTCTTGGTAGCTAACACTAGAAATGCACAACTGTAAATAATATTCAAAATATATTTATTTACCGATACCTACCCATCAAATAAAATCTACAATATTGTACATTTTAAATATTATATTGCCTGATCAATTTTTAGAAATTAAAAAAAAAATAGAATGTAAGTATTAAAGTTTGATCCTGATTAGATTTGCCATCTATTAATTGCAAGTTAACTGGCGAGGAACTGATTTACCTATATAGTAAGTACCTATTAAAAATTTAGGTATTTAATGTTTCTATCTAGACATAGTTACTTATTGGTGATTGCTAATTGCTATAATATTGCTATAATTGAAGACAATGTGGCAAAATTCATAAGAAATATATTTAGAAAATACATTTATAAAAAATAAATAATAATAATATGTAGTTATTTTTTTATAAAGTTTAGTTATACATTGTTAGTTTTATAATGACTTGGTCATTTTTTATCGTTATTAAATTTGTACAATTATAATATTATGTCGGTGGGTACTAGGTACCAAGATTAGTAAGATTATTACACGTGTGCTATCAACGAATTCTAATTTTCTCATTTAAATTTAATTATTCTAAGTGATTCACGTGTCTGCTTCAACCTGCAGGTGTAAATATGCAATGACTAATGCGTATATAATATATAATAAATAATAATTTGTTTAATAGAAAAAAAGCACATATATATATTCAAGCCGAATAGCCTTTTAGCAATATAGGTTTATACTTTATAGTATTGCATATATTATATTAATTTATTGTTTAAACTTATTATACGCATGTTGTATGTATGATTCAGTTAGTATTATGCTAACAATTGAAATACCTACTTGAAACTATTTTTATCGTAAAATATACTAATTACTTAATAGTTATCATCTATAGTAGTAATTATATTAAAAAAAATATTTGTACTTTATACATGTCTTATGAATCAAAAATCAAATATTATGCTATCAATTTTAAAAATGTAGTTCTTAATATTATATGTTAATAAGACAGTGCCTTATGTCATAAGATAGTTTTTCATTTAGGTATCTAATTTAGAAGCGTGGATAACATTTTTAATGTTACTTCTTTTTGAAAATCGTCAAACAATAATATATGACTTAATTGTTCAACAGCTGGGTTAATATACACATTATTCAAGTACACGATGAAAATAGTTATTATATACTTTAAATAAGATTTTTCTAATTTTGTTCAATGCCCATCGGGCCCAGAAATGATAATATTACATTATAGAAATATATATCACCGCGGCACCTACGCTTTTTGAAAAACCGGTTAATCCATTATTATAAAAATATAATAATTTATGCTAACTTTACTGTGTATTATTATTATTCGATTATGGTTTTTAGCATATTGATCTAAAATGATATTACATTAATTTTTTCTTTCTATTAACAGATGGGCCTACGGTTAACCCCGCGTAATACGATGAAACATCAAAGATACGACCGACAAAGACGTAATATTTATTTTTTGGTAAATAAATAAAGAAAAAAAGTTATATTTGTTCATAAACAGGACCGTCAATTAGGCTTTTTTTGAATTGAATCACGAATGTCCAACAAGTCAACAAATATTGAAGTGGTCTGAAACAGTGGGTAGACTGAACAACAAAGTCAACATTGTTATCATCACCTTAAACATGCTTCCCCAGTGGAAATCATCTCACACTCTGTCAACATGCCTACGTAAAAAAATGTGAGTATTTTTTATAATACGAGTTTGTTAATAATTTGCAAGTGTTTTAAATAGCAGTTTGATTTTAAAATAATACCGGTAAACCTGAATGATTTAAAAAGTATATTAATACGCTATCTATTAAACACTCATTTAAAATAAACTTGTACAATTAATACTTCATTGAGTGAATAGTGATTAACGGTTTAATTAAAATCAATTAAGATTTTATTAACATTCTTATTAGTTGAACGATTTTCTTCTAATAAAATTATATTTAGCAATCTATATGGTATCTAAACAAAAATAATTTTCTAAAACCACTGAACTATGACTTACATTTGAATTTAAATGGTCAAAATAATTATTTATATAATTCACTAGGTAGGTATATAAAAAATAAATATACATTAATTTAATTACAATTCTTACTGCAATTTTTTTGTATAGACGTACAAACGAATTACTCATTTGCGCCAAATAAAATTATTCCGTATTGGGTAGCCAAAAAAGGTACGTTTTATCGATAGCCCTTTTGCGCATAATATAATATCTGCATATACATTTTATAGTAATAATGGTTTAGTAATTAACAGTTTATATTATAAAATTGTCAAATAAATATTTTCTGTGCGAAATATGTCATACTTTGAAATATTAAGAAAATGTACCTATATATAATATATAGTTATTATACAATCATAAATCATAATAATATATATAGGTATATTTGCTAAGTTAACATGCAGACGAAAACTGTTTTTGTAGAACAATATACTACTCAACGATGAAACTGGTGGAACTAGACTCTTGCAAGTGCCAAGTGGGTGATGGGTATTGGATACAGTGGCTTACCCAGGGTGCCTATAGGGGCTTCAGGCCCCCCTCATTGGCCGTGTTATGGTATACATCTTATATTATAAAAGCAAAGTACAAACCATGGTATTTCTGTTTAAAGAAATAAATTTGTGTTTGAAGAAACACTGCGTATTATCAATTATTTGTAGAGGTTATGACACGGTTACGTGATATAGCAATATAACGACCTAGTATAAGGTAACGGATATCAAGTTCTGATTTACTTTGTTTTAGCCATCCCATTGAAAAATCATGGGCACGCCACTGATTGGATAGATTTACAATAGTACCTATGTATAGGTTAAACAAATACTGTATTCAAACATAAACAATTGCACTATAAGTCTCACTTTTTTAATGCATAACACGTGATTTTAAAAAAATCAAACAAATAATAAATATCATCAAATATATATACAGATATACAGAATCGTATAATTTTTAGTTGAAGAAACTATTGTTAAAAGATAGGTATTATATGCAATTAACGGGGCATGGTGTTTTTGAAGAAAATATTTTGAAGGGGTGAAATATATATTATTATGATAAACCTATTATAGGTACGACCACTGCGGTGCGTAGGTATGTCAATTATTAATTGTCCACACCTGTTAAAAATAATAATTAATTGTGTGCTATGATAATAATCGCTTATGAATCATTAATATTGAACGATGACGTAAGTATTGATGTACCTATATATAATATACAGACAAAGTGTTATTGATATATACCTTCGGTCGCACGAGCAGTGCATGAGCGTGTTCAGCCTCCAGTTGAACAGACCGTATTTACTTTGCAAAGCGCCAATCCACATCGGACAAGACGTGTCATGGATCCTGCAGCATCGATCCGCTCCACCGAACCCGTCGAGTTGTCTGTACGATTTCGCTGAACGCCCTTTCCCACACCATTTTGTACCAGGAACTCTCAACACGGACAGCAGATCTCTCTTTCGCCGTTTGCTGAAATCACGACAAGGAAAAATAATATTGAATTATAAATTTATCGCTATTATAATTTATAATTTAATTGCATTGTAATAATAAATTATGTGTAGTCCGCGGTATTACGGTATTATGATTAGATGCTTTTCATACGATTACAAAAACATTGCAGAAAATATATCAATTAATATTACGTTGACTGTACCTATTATATGAATACAGTCATTAGTTGTATGCAGGCACGGCGTTTGGGGAGGGGGCATGGAGGTCATGCCCTTTTCTAGACATCGTAACTACCTATAATTGCTTATTGGTCTTTTAAGTAGACGTTTTGGACCAAAAGGATATTGCCCCCTTCCTAGAAGACGAATCAAATCCGCTACTGTTTGTGTATACGTATTACGTGTGATTGTATGAATCCTAAAGTAACCTAATCTAACTGGATCGTATAAGAACGGTGCATTAGGTTCAACCCAAAATTAAATATTTAAAAACAAATTTTCATTTATTATAACACAACTGGAATAAAAAGCTTCAATGGGTGTAGGTACCTACTACCTACATTCCGTATAACTAGGACGATATACATTTTATAATTAATGAATGCACGTGGTATAATATATTCCTATTATAGTCACTAAATAATAATAATGTATTGTAATGTAAATATACTGACCCGTCGTTACCGACGACGTCAGTGGTGCTCTCGTGATGCTGCTGCTGATACTCGTTCGCAAGTCTTCTTCTCGTTTTCTTGTGGTTTTTATGACAAGCTCTTTTCAAATGTTTGAAATCTACCATAGAGGCGTATTCTCCAGTCAAAGATCCCACTGTGTGGTTTTTGCCTTGCTCCTCATTCCAAAACTCTCGAATGAAATCTGTGGCCGTCTCTGGTTCCTTGACGTACTCGCAGTCGAAGAGCGTCTTTCCTGTTCCGTATATCATTTGCATGAAATGCACTCCGTCCGTGACTTGGTGCAACATCAACTCTTCCCTGCAAACGAAATCAATAAATAATAAATATTTTATTATTATGAATTTTTATTGTTTTTATTACATTCGAGTACTCAACACCAAATCGGACTTGTCGTTCGCACGCGCGGACGTGCAAGACATAACAATATATTACTAAACATAATCGTTTCAAGTAGCTACAGATAGAAATGTTCAAGTGAAATTCAATCGTATGTTGTAACGACAACGAATGTCGAGTATCTATAAATTAAAGATTCTCGGTCATTACATTTTTACTCAGCAGACTCCTGCAGTCCTGCAGTGAAGCACAGATGTATACAGTGTTACGCACAAGTTTTGGAAACTATTATTTTATATGGTTCGCGATATCAAATTTTACAGACGGAAACACAAAGTTAAAGACGAATATACTATACTATTATAATTTATAACCGTATGTTATAGTGTATGCGACGCTTGTAATATCCGATGTACGTTATTATTGTATTATTATAACTGTATTTGTTTAGGTACTATAATATAATAATACTTATCAAGTTCATATTCGTATGATTACTATTTAGTTGTCCAACCGCGGGCAATGGGATCGTACGATAACTATCTGAGATTACTGATTACGTAAATTCGATGATTGGATCTCAGAAACACGAATATCTAGGCGCTTCGGGGTTTTTATCGTATAAGATGTGATGCCGCGGCAAACTCGTACTATAGGTATTATTATGTTAACGAGGTGAGTTACAATGTGCGCTCTATATGACGTATAATACGTTCAATAGTATTCCTAATAAATATAATTAACACCTATAAAGAAATTATTGTTTGTTTAACAAAAATCGTAAGAGTCTTTTTGAAATTGTTGCGTGAAGTTAAAATTATTATGGTTTGTATGCTACTTCTTCTAACTATTGTTTTACTCTCACAAATTATTATTATATAATGAGACAGTAATCACTAATCACTAATCAGTATCATTAATTTTCAAAAATAAGTTACGGTAAATAATAAATTCTTACATTCTTACTACTGTTATAAATATTTTATACAAGTAGACACGTTTATAATATAAATTATTTTATAGAATAAAAAATTAACTACATCACGTAAAAACCTCATATAAATATATAATTGGCAATAAATAAAGATAACTTTAACGTGGGTGGGCATTTATTAAATTTGTTTCGATTAAAACAAATTAGGTCTTTCAGATTCCATGGTGAATCTTAGTGTTCAGTTTTTCTCACGCGAGCACTGGCAGTACACGACCAGTAAAGTTACTGAAAGAAAGAGTAAATTACGGAAATGATTCGGAAGGTATATAGGTACTATAGGTACTTGAGTTGTCATTTACAGATTTAAGTTTTTTGAGTCAAAGATATAGAGCAGTGTAAAATACAAAGGTACACAGACAAGTCAATGTGTAAGGTAAGTGGTTTTTGTTCGTGACATTTAGATTCCAAATAGTGTCCAACCATCAATCGTCAAAACTTTAATACTATTTGTTATTGTAGGTACCTACCTACCTATTATAATTATAATAAAGCGAGATATTTTTTTAAACTGGTTAAATTAAATTCCTGCACGTTATATCACAGCATACTTGAGTAAAAACAATTCTTGAGTATAACACATTTTTAATTTAGACTTCGCAACTAAATTATAATTATGTATCAATAATTTACTTGATCACTCAAGGGTCAAGGCCAGCAATCATATAAGAGTATGGGGAGTATTTTTTTTTAATATCAGTAATGTAAACAACTTTAATAAATAGTAAGTACTAAGTAGTATTATAATGTCTTTAAAATTAATAAGCCAATATAGTTACTGAGGAGTTTTACGTGACGTTTTGGAAAATTTGTCACTTAAAATATCAAGTAGAAAACTGTTTAGGTCGAGCACCAGTGTAGTACGCCGTTCACAACTCAGGTACTTATATTTAATTTCATTATTCAGTGAAAAATGGCTTTAGCAAAAAATCAAATGTTTATAACAACTGAAGGTTATAACAATAAACATCGGTATTACTATTTACAAAATATGATATACCATATACATTAAAAATTAGTTTTATTATTTAGAAGACAAATGGAATAGAAAACGTGACACTGACACATATTATGTACATGTGAGTATGCAGCGATGATAATTTTTTTTAATGACACTGACTATAAGAATTTTTGAAAGTTCTTTTTGAGTTTTAAATTGTATTCATCATCAAATATATATAACCACTAAACATAATACATAGGTAGGCGTTTTTATTGGCAGAAAATAAATACAACAATAAAACGTATTCATTGAAAATTAAATAAAAGACTTAAATTGTTTATTTTGTATATAATATATATAGGTATAATACAAGTAAAACTAAAATATTAATATTTTGATGGCTAATGATTTTTATTTTTTACTGTTTACGGAATTCAACGAAATCTTAAAACGCGTTTACAATGGTAGTTTAATGCTCATAACAGTTGTATACATACAGTTATATTATAATATTATCGTAGTGCGTAGGATGTAATTCCGCACTTAAACAAAAAAAATAAAAATCCAGTGTGAAAAAAAAAACCGTCGTATAAAAAATACCTAAATATAATATCAAATAGTATTAATTTAATCCTTATCGGTGACGCCACCACGTCTATACACGTGCATTATTGTGACGTCGTCACACAACCGTTGCAGGATCTGCGTCGGTGTACCTATTAAAGTCGATATAGGTATACCTATGCATATAATATATACATTGAAATATTGAATAATATATATACGCGTGCCACGTGTTATTTAACGCGGGGCACGCACAGCTTACAAGCGTATTTATAGTTTACTTGACGACGATATATTTAATAGTTTTGTGCGTGGTGTACACTGTACTGCACCGCCATGACATCAAGTGACTATATTATTATTATTGTTCGCGGTATACAATGGAAAAAACTATACATATATTATACACCATACATGTTACAACATGAACGGCACTTATTATTAAAAAAAAGCAAAGTGTGTTCCGACCAAAAGTTGAACTCCTTCTTAAAAAACAAAGTGGTTTTTGTTTTATTGCTATTATTCTACGAAAGTATTAATACATTTTTGCAAAAAAGAATAATAATAATAATATAATAAAACAATTTATACCAAAAGAGGCATACTTCATAAAGTGGACGTTGATATCACTTATATTAAGGTTTCATAATTTTTCGCGATCATCAAATTAATCATAACATTTCAAACTGGTGTTAAGAAAAGGAAAACGTACTATTTTTCCATTATAACACTGTTATTAATTCTAATTCTAATTATACATTATGTGAACCTAGTCGATAAAGGTAAATTAAGTATATCATTAAAGTCGTTTCTAACGTTTTATTACCGACTAAAACTGAATATCATTAACTATTTTGACCGATATAAATGTCTAATATCAAAAAGAAACATTTGAATGTTATTCTAATTAAAACGCTTTTAAAGGCACATATTTTTTTCAAAATAAATTGAATACTTTTTCACAACTTATATCCAGTTTGACAGTATTGATACTTGCAACGTAAATAGTAGTTAGTACCCAACTACCTAAATGGGGACAAAATACATTTCTATTTGATATGACGCCGTTATTTTTTTGTATAGTGCAGCCGATCATGTTATTTGTGTGTATTTACAAATTATATATGTATACCTATATGGCTATATGTATTAATGTGTTACGTATCATGTATCTATAAAATGTCTATAATGTGATGTAAAAATATACTAACGGTGTTAGGTGTTAATGTGTTATCGCAAAAAAAACAAGCAAAATCGACTATACTCCATTATTACGACGATTATTATATTATACGTTTTATATTGTGTTCATTTTTCTGATTTCTATGAGACGAAAAGTGCATTGTAAGCTATATATGAAAATTACATAATATAGTGAAGGCAATTGTCAGCGTATAGGTACTTTAGAACTTATCTACAAATAATTTCAGGTAAAAATATAATAATATTTAAATCACATAATTATCAAGTAATGGTATACTTAAATAAGAATATCATGCATTTGTACCCTTCCACCCCTCATGAAATAATTTTAATGCTTGCAGTAAAAATGGATTTTGAGAGACATTTTTTAACGGGGAGAAGGGGTTTTATGACATATTGGCATTCCACGTACGACGTACTTATACGCAGTAGTGCCCAAACGACTAAAATATATATACATTACAATCAACTAGCGGCAATGGTGACTGTAGCGTTAACGTCTCATCATTCGATAGCGACTATTATCACTTATTATAACCGAAACACTGGAATATGCAGAATAAGCCAACTGCAGACGCAGACGCAGCGTTATAACTTATAAATCACATTACACACACACAAATTACACTCACGTAGGTATATTAATTACATTTGAAACGATAGTGTATAGTTCTTTATGTAAATCAAGTGATGGAGACGTACATATAGAGTCCCGAGAAGCTTCCATTACAGCTTAACGTCATCGTCCCCTGCACTGCAGCGTGGTACAACATACGTGATTAATCGCGGTGAAGGGGGTGAGTTTGTTATTTTTTTTTTTTATCTTTTACACATTATATTAATCGGGTGGTGACGACAAAGGCAAAAGCGTTAAAGACACATCATGAAACCCGAAAAGTCGCGTCCGCCCCCTGCTTGTTTTCGAGATTAATTACACGCGCACACGTCGTCCGGCCATTTATATGTATACAGGATATATCACCTTTAAACGAGTGTCGTGCGCGCGTGTGTATATAAATCGACGGTCGGAAAACCGCAAAACATTAAACCGTGGAGACCGAACAATGGCCGTCCGCAGTCGTCGTTTATATATTTATACGCCGAGGGTCCGTATATAAATCGGGAAACAAAAAATATAATAATAAGACCTGCAATCAACGGTGTACCGCGCATATACTAATTTAATAGGACACATATTATGTGTTTAATAGGTTTAGAGTCTGGAAAATCGGAATCGTAAACTTTGAGATACAAAATAACCGTAAATAACAGTTTTTTTTTTTTTTTGTCTCGGGACGATTATCGGTAGGAGGTGCTGCGTATAGCGTAAATATAGTCAGAGACCTGGGCAAGAAATGAAAAAAAAAGCCGAGACCTCCAAAAGCGATAATACACAGGAATGGCCGCTATCAATTACGTGGCTGTTGACGGTTCAATGGAAACAACAATTAGATCAGACACACCGCGCGCACACATATAATATATATTATAATATATACTATATACATGTATACAGTATTGTACACCGATATATAGGTACGTATAATAGAAACCCGACGATACTCGCACGTATACGTTTAAACTCTTGAATGTCGAGTGTGTGTGCGTGTGTGTGTGTGTGTGTGTGTGGGGGGGTGTACGGTCGAATTCTTCATACAGGGGAGGGTGTCGGGGACCGCATTGTATCCCTGCGGAGTTTATTATAAGAGAAGAGAGCGGCGCACCCGGCCATACATATATTATATACGACGACACGTCACTTCACGCGCCCTCCTGCTCTCGGTCGTATTGTACATTTATATATACGTAATAATATGGACACGCGGGCGTTCGATTTTACACAGTGACTTTCGGATAAAATTTACTTGCGTTATATTATGTACTAATCACCGCGGTTGCGGTGGATCACCCCATGTGAGTATATATACCACCGCACATGCAGACCCCACTGTCGCCGCCACGGAGCTGCAATTACTCCACATAATAAATAGACGCTGCCAGGGGGTGTGCAGGGCATAATATGCGTGGCGGCTCCCTTCGTCCACAAAAAATATTAATAGTATCAACTATATGAGATATCATGGACAGATAAAAGATTAATTTTTGCGATTTCTGCGAAAATTAATATATGTTTTACGGTGTGTATTTTAAAAACACTATCAAATGTTATTTTTATGCATTTTGATTTTTGATTTGCTAATCGACAGTTTTATTAAATATAATATGAAAACATAAATTGTGCATTGAATACTTTTATTACTTGTAAACATTCAGTAATTTTTGTGAAAGTCCACTCCCTACTTTTCGCAGATATTTTTTCATAACCCAGCATAAGAGGACATGGTCTACTTCAGAAAGATATGAAATGACGAATAGAATCTCCTCCATTATGGGTATTACACCTGCACTATAATGGAGTGCGTACCATATAGCAATTAGCTTTTTCATGTTTTAGAACTAGGTATTATAATATTATAATATATAACCAGTAACGCAAAGAGGATTCAGTTTCCAAGGCGTGGGGATTATGAATTTCAAAAAATTTTCTCACTAGGTAGGTAATATGGGGCTTATGAGAAAAATCTAGGTGATGGCGTATACGTAATACATGGTACACGTACCTACACGACGTTACATAGTCTTATTCAACAATGTATTAAGTTTAATTCGTAAAAAAACTCACGTTATGTGAATGGGTAGGTTTCAAATTATACCCCCCCCCCCCCATTCCTACTGGTTTCAGCACAGTATTTAATATATACACTTGCATTGTAGTTTTAAAAAGAGATCATATAATTATAGGTACAAAGTAAAGTTTAGTAAAAGGACAAATAGGTGAACATAAATCATCATTCATCACTATACCGGCAAGTGACCGCTGGATAGATCGAATTGTAAACACATTTACCCTGTGGTGTGAGACTTTGACGCATTCAAAGTTCAAACGCATATTCACAGCGAGTTTAACGAAAGTACTTGAACTAACGAAAATTACACCAAAATAGCTCATATATTATACCTAATATACCTATATGTAAATATACTAAATAGTTTTACGTAATTTATGTTTTTTTTAAACAAAAATACTTAGATGTCAAATAGTTACATGTTTTACTAATGGAGATATTTATTAGAGTCGTGATATAACGAACTTTTATATCATCCTAGTTAGCCTGAAAATACATTTTTATACCAATTCACACCTGCACGTATTGGCCAATACAAAATATGCAAACAATTTTTGTCATAATTTCCGGAATTACAGATTATAGGGTAAATTGTATACATTTTGATTTTTTTTTTAACTCTTACAGATGCGCCCTACCGCTGCCTCAAAGTTGGGCTAACGGTGTTCCTATATAAAAACCGTGTGTTCCATACGATGCGCGTCTATGTTACCGTGAGGCGGCCATTAGCATAATATATTAATAATTAATATTTTATACAATTAGCAATAAACGTAACAACTTACCAAACTAAACCAAATCAAAAGGTTAATCATACCATGTTCTCCCTATATATAGACCAAGAAAGTATTTTCTTTACCAACCACCGACTACCAAGTAATAATTATTGTCAGTCTGGACCAAACTGCTTTACTCAAGTCTCAAGTTGTTCAAATATCTTCAACTTTTTAATCTGTACCTACCATAATATATACAATTTTAATGTAATTTGCATGTCTTATTATTTAGTTTAGCACTATAATTTTACCGCTCAGCGGCAATACTTTATATCGGTGCCTACCAACTATAAATATCAATTTAAATGATACGCCGGTCACTTTTCAGAGTGTACAATATTAGCCATACTATAGCTAATGAGAATGACTATCATGATGGTAAAATGACAAAATAAATGATAAAAACCTAATTCGTTATTAACAACCTATATATAGTATGAATAATGAATATATTATATAAATATATATCGTCTTATGAAAATAAAACTATTGTCGAATAATAATATTGATAGGCTAATGATTTCTAACAAGGTGCCTAACCCACACCCTTTTTGTGCCTATACGAGTTTATAAATATATGGCAAGAACCTCTAAAATATGTTTGCACCGGGGACTCAGTATTGTGATTGTGGCACTAACAATGCATAAAAGTATATTCTGTAGTTATATACTATGTATTCGCAATGCGCTCATTATAAACGCGTTTATGACGTGTATTGAATTTATAATTCTAGTGTAGGTACATTTTTTTTATGCGACGATAGAATAAAAGGTATAAACAATTATAGAATTACACAATTACGATCACAAACATTCCAGACGCGTGTCAACCGTATAGGTATTTACTATTTAACCGGAAATAACCTATACAGGTACCGATATTCCCGTCGGAAGAGTCTATTCTATGTTACCTATAACTTCTTGCCATTACATCGTATGAGTCGTGTTGTTTGTCATTTTTTATGTATACCACCTATTTTATTGTATGGTTATGATCTTTATAGAATAGAAACTTTATGATCGATTTCACTTTGTACTCCTAGACCCTAGTGTATAATAATATGTACCTACCAACTGTTAGGGCTACATCGGTACATCACAGTACCATATAGTATACTTTTTTACTAAATTTATTTTTAATTTTAACGCTACTGTAGCCGGTAAAGCATGAGTTATACAACTCAATGAAAAACTGTTTAAGAACGCAGACAGATTACGTGCATCGTATAGTAATATGGACGGTATATCTAAATCAAGATCAAGATGAATTGTATGATTGTCACTCGTTGTGGTTTTAGTATAATTTAATTACAAGAATTACATAAATGTATCTAATAGTTTATTACCTAAAGAAGTTTATATACCAACATTTAAATTTATATTGCAATTTGCAATTACAACGAAAATACGGAATTAATAAATTGATTTAGCGTTTTAAGATTATTAAATCGTTGAGTGTTGACGGTAGATCGACACATAACAACATATATTGAATATGAGTGTATATCGCGGTATAGGTATAATATAACATTATATATATGTCATAATATGATAATTTGAGCACAGAGCAACAAATAATCATAAATATTATACGATAAATTAGCAGAGATTAAAATATATAAATGTAAAATTAACACGGTAATTACATTAATGAGAAAATAACAATTCAAATTGTTTGATATATCATGCTTGTAGTTCAAAATCCTACAAGTTCCCCATACACTTTACCGCTTCTTTTTTCGCCAGGTGGATATCTTTGATGTTGCCTTTGAATATACGAAGTGAACACTCATCAGCAATGTACTAATGTGGCTATATATATATATAATTGTCTGTGATATGTAGTCACATAGTAACATTTTTTAGAGTCGCGTGCCCCGATTTAAATACCATATGCATATTTTATCCATGCGTGGCCTGTTCATATACGGTTTAGTGTTTAGATCATGTACGATATACATGATCGAAGGTTTAGTGTTATAGACTTATACTCAAATTTGCCTTAGTAGCTCAAATCATATTGTTTGGCAGTTGAGTTAGTTATCACTTAGCACTTAGCACTAACCTATTAGTTTTTGGTCGTCCGGGTTCCTGCGACCTTATTCCCATCTAGAACTTATATATCAACTTTTCCTTCAACTAGCTCCCTTGCTTTTTACCAGTGGTTTTCGGAACGTAAGTAGTTAATCTAAAGTCGGTAATCTGGCCAGTAATCTTAACCTCCCGGCTCCCTATATTCATACCGACCTGGCGAAATCATAAGATGTAAAACGTCTTAAGTGTATATAATACACCGTATTTTTATATTAGAATACTTCATGAATGTATGAACATAATAGCTATATAGAGAGGTCATTATATTATGGTGTACAAGGTAGACTTTAAAATAGTATCTATATAAATGAGTAATGACTGTAAAATGGCGATTGGCGACAAAGAATGGATGTTGACAATCTGCCCAACTATTTGAACGAACCATGCCGATCAAATTATGCCTACATCGTTCTAAGTGCCTATAAATATAAGGCATATATATTATATGACATTATATGCACACAGTGAAAGTTTTTTTGATGTTAATTGTAATAATATATTACCTATACTATATTCAAATGCCTATACGTATACCTACAAAGTACAAGTACATACATATATATAGGTACATAATGATAATGGTAGGTATAATACCTATATAATATGTACCTACCCATATTCTAGTGTTATACATGTGTTTATTACTCAGTGTCTGCTTATATATAAACTTAAGATTAAAAATATTATTTTCTGCAGTAAAGACTATATATACTATACATTAGTACAATGAATATAATATAATAGAATACTGACATACCGTGATACCGTTGACATTTTATAATTTACTGGCCTACACCTATGTATTTAAATATTTCTGTATAGGTGTTTACATAAACAATGCAAACTGTAAGGTATAACTGTGTTCTGATTTCTCATACATAGGTATATAGGGTTTTCGAGTCTTTAGAATTTTTCTTTAGAATTTGCATTCACTTATTTAAATCGACTGTTAAATATATAAATATGTATATATTTACCAGTCAAGGGTGGTGCGCGATGTGTGGATTAAAACGTTTAATATATACGCCTACAACGCCTTATTTCTATAAAAACGATTTGAAGCGCCGGTGCAGCTGCAGAGTTCGGCGAAGATATAAAACTGCATGTTACAAGTTTATATATATATATATATATATATACTGCATGTACAGGTAAGCTACTACGGACGGGTCGGCGGAAATAATAATATAATATAAGTAAATAAGTTATGAAGCTTATTGTCGTTACAGCGAGCCTGCGATCGAGTGACGGCGTCGATAAACCGATTAAAAATGCGCTTTTAATAAACTGTGAGAACCGACAGACGCAGGCAGAAGCGCGCGTTTCTCGATTACGTATGCCTCGGCGTTTTGGGCGCGAATAATATTATAATGCGAGTTCCTTGTCACCAGTTTGACATCTGCTACGATTTACACACGTCGGTGCGGCGGCGACGCGCTGCTGGCCCGCGTGCTGGCTCGCTGATGTATTATTTAAAGCTCCAAAGCTCCTTCCCACCGCGCGTCCACCAGCTGATGACACCGCCACCACCGACGATTTTAATCCGAAGCCCATAACCAGCATGATTTCGAGCTGCAACAACGCCCACGAGTTATCGATATATATATATATATACTAGTATAGCTGCAACGAGGTGTGAGCGTGAAAAAAAATTTCGTAATTTTTTTCTGAACTTTTAAAAATATATATTTTTTGCTTTAATACATTTCATCATTTATTTATCATAAACTGAACGACAAACGCAAGTTCAAAGCCAAATAGGGAGCTGTTGCCGTCTGAGCGCGTGTTATAAAAAACATACATACCTATATATACAATAACACTACACACGCAGCATTGTTATATATTATTAATAAATATACACCACATGTATAGATTTCAATAACTGCAGAGTTATGCAAATTTTACGCGGTGTTTTTTTTTTTAATACTTTCGAGTTTTCGACAACGCATTAGTTTTTGCCTGTTTATGCATACCTATACTGTTGTATAAAATATTCGAGTATATAGGTACACCTGTAGTTATTTTATAAATCTGCATAAACATTAAAACTAGTACCTAATTATTTATTATTATTATTATTATATTTTATATATTTAAAAAAATGATTTCATTTCGCCGCCTGACCTGCAGCAACAGAGAAAATAATCGTTATACTTTTTTTATCATTCAACATAACTATACTATAATTATAGAGTATCGGTAGCAGCAACTGTGAGTATAGGCGAGGGAAAAAGTTAAAATCATGTTTGGTTTAGATTTAGGTAGGCACCTATACACAGTTACATTTAAGACATCCTCTGTCACTTTTCAAACGCATTTCTTATAAACTCTTCAAATCTATTGGGTTTTATTGTATATTTAGATATGATTTAATATACATTACTTTTTCTAAAATTTTTTTGATTTAGTATGGGTGATGTCATTTTGAAATAATTGACTTTATAGGAGTATGCATATGTCATAACCCAAAATAATCGGAACGTTAATAGTTTTTTTTTTTTGTCAAAGTGTATGCACTGCGGTTTAGCGAATTTATAAATAAAAGTTTCTAGTTCAAATTAAAAAAGAAAAAATTGTTTTAGAAAACAAGTAGGTAGGTTGGTAATGAGAGGTACAAAAATATCGTCTAGTAGGTACTTAATAACATTGTGTATATTGTATATAATACGTATTAATATACTAATTTACTAAATATGAAATCGGACAACGTTTGTATTGTGTATAATATAATATGTAAACTCCACCTCAGCTATTGTACCAATATAATGCCTATATATAATGTTAGGTACATGGTATATATGTGGTCTATACGGTCTACGAAGAACAATGTACAATGTAATATTATAGAAAAAATATGTGCATCGTGATGAACCTATTGAACACAATATATTATACACTCGTATACAGTATGCTCCGAACGAAGGAATACGCAAATCGGTGGATTTGTAATGACGTATATGTACTCATGAATTCAGAGAATCGCGGAGTTCTGTTGGGCTTTTTTTTTTTAGTCGACTCTATATGTGAAATTTTTTCTGATTCAACAAAAAACGAACAGCTAACACAGTTTGCACACACGTGTGTATATATATAATGTAGGTATACAGCGTTATTATACTTTGCCAAAAACGATTTGGGTCAAGTTTTATACAAACAAAAAAATATGTAGGTATAATACATCGTTACCCTTGATGCCTCGGTGGTTTGTAGAGTTTAGATTTTATTATGCTATTAAATAGCTTATGTAATTATTTATAGGTGAGTACGAAAAAAATTAATTTTGTTTCGTATAATAATTGGGTAGGGACTAGGGAAGTAGGGAACCTACATGACACATGTGCAATTCATTAACATAATCATGATACTCGCAATGCCGACTCCTGCCGCGTTACCGTTTAAACATCTCCCTAAGTTGATACCTATATATTATATAAGGTACAATTAATATTATTTTCAACAAAATTTAAATTCAAGAACAAATTGACTTACATTATAAGCTGTTTAAAAATGTATGTCTAAGACTACATTATACACTATTACACTGCTTAGACTACTTAATGCATTTATAATTTGATTTATATGTAGGCGTTATTATTTTTTCTTAAAATATGACTATATCATCAAGGTCATTAACCTTTTACATTAACATACTTAGATAATATTGTAAATTTCCATTCAACAATGTACCTAATATTGTTTGCTTTAATCTGTATTTTTAAATATTATGTAGATATATGATATAATATATTATTTCATAAAATAATTTGACTTGGAATGGTTTTTAATTTCTGAACACTCTGCAAGTGTATGCGGTCCATGGAGTAGCAGTATGGTACAATATTCACTGCTGTGTAGAAGATATGTGTATTGTATTTTATTATAATGAATATGTGAGAGAAAATTTGAAAATTTGATACCACTCTAAAATGAAGTGAAACATTTAAGAGGTTTTCAACTTCAAGTGACCTTGTGCTACCCTATCCGCCCTAACCTTAATAAGTGAATGGTCTTTTTCAATGCGGTATACCCTCAATACATCCTATTTCCGGATACAAACGTAATCCATACTCAATGCTTGGAGCACTTGAAACACTACAAAATATTTAATGTAGTTAACCTTTTAATAAATCCAATATTTGTCTAATAATTAGGTATTTATTATAATTAATATAATATTTTTATATAATTATCTGTACACAGAAAATAGAAAATAGAAAATTGACAAGTATGCTCCTGTGTTTTATATACATTTAGTGATGTACAATTTCATAAATTTAATTTTTAAAAAATATCGTAGATGAAATATTTTAATTATGAAAATTCTTCGGGAATTTTCCGGTGACCAGAAATTTCCCATTTACATTACTATTTAATACTTACAGATTGTATTAGTATTAAACTATTAAATATAATATGTTTAAATTGTGTTACCAATTTATTATCGAGTTAGGTACTACAACAGTACAGAGATTAAAGTGATTTATATATATTCTTAAATTCGGAATAAAATGAGTAGTTTACCTTTACTACATTTTTTTGACAACAAATGCAGAATATCACTTTCTATAAAACAAATTCACGATTCGTGTACATGCAGTTTTACTTGAAATATAGCCATATTATCTTAAACAATTAATTTTAAAATATTGTGGTCATTAAATATGAAAGATTGAATTATTCGATAAATAAACAAATAAAAAATAATATTATCAAGTATAACAAAAATGAAAAACGTTTTGAAGTTGTTCTATATAAATTGACTGAAATAACTGTATTTTAAAGTTTTAAACGTATATAATATGTACATGTTGAAACCGGATGGAAAAATAGTTATACTTTATTCTAAAGATTCTGGTTTTGAAATATCCATTATACTTTATGCACTTGGACCACTTTTGTTTATAGGTTATCAATAAAATGCACGTTGAAGTGTGATGATTTGTGGGTTTGTGGGCGTGAAAAGTGCGGTTATGGCAAGCTGTTATGATGTGTCGTTTCGGTATGAGTACTTTAAATAGTATATGGAATATGATATATTTATATACATAGTATTTTCTTAAAAGTCAAACGCGGAATAAAGTCTATTCAAGAAGACGAACTAGTGTAAAACAAGCAAAATATGTATAATTAATAACTATTGTTTTCTCGTATGAAGCTGTAAGCTGTAACAAACCACCAAAAACCATGTTAATCCTCTCTTGATTTTTTTCACAAGTGTTTTGGTAACTTTGGTAAAATAATCGCCGGTAGGTATTGCATAATATGTATGTGATATCAGCTAACAGCGCAGCGTTGTGTATAATGATATGGTTATTTACGAAATGTATTTTAGATTTGAATTGATTTTGCAATGACATGTCACATGTAGTCATGTTGTATTATTTTAACATATCTTTTCACTCGAAACTAATTGTAGATTATATGTAAATGCAAATACAATAAACCTTTTTGTGACTTTTTAATAGAATATTAACAAGAATATCAATTATATTCCTTACACTATTTTCCTGTACTAGGATAATAAAAGCTAACTATATAGGTAACTAAAAACAAAATTAATAATATCCTGAAAATTACATCATCCTTTTTCCATTAAATATTATAGGTTTGAATGAAATCGTTTTGATCTCTAGATCCACTACTGACACACATACTACAAACTATTAACACACACGTTGTACACTTATACCTATATAACAAAACATGTACGTCCGAATGTGTGCGAGCGCATGCGTGTGTATACGTAACTATATAACATACAAGACGGACAAGACACGTAAAATATAACACTTTAATAGGTCCGTCCTCACCCCACTTCTACTATATAGGTCCAGGAGAACTCGATATTGTATATACCTACCTATATGGCTATATCTATAAATATTCGACCTATAGGCCGAATAATTAGTCTTTGATGTCGTTCGTCTACACAGAAGATGTGTATCTTCCGATGACAGGGCTTCACACCTTTAGCTGATATATTGTTAATGATGTAAACAGTTACGAGTTTATAATGACCACCCGGGGTAAGTCCGATCGTGTCCGGCTATTGTTTCCCCACTGTGCACGTTTATAGCAGCAACACCAGTGCCCGCTCGTTTGTTATAAAAATTCATATGGCGTACCTATAGACGTGTTGTTTAAAATATAATAAAAAAAACAATTTAAATTAATACGCGACGCGTATAATATTATGTACACATACGCGGCGGACCTTGTTCGGATCCGCATGCTTATAGTATATTGTACAATATTCACGCGTAATATTATGTATACACATATATATATATATAATATATATATATATACATAGTCGGAAAAAAGTACAATATATAATAATATAATAATAGTGTGTAATAATAATATAATGAACGCGTATCAACGACAAAGAATGTCCCGCAGCCGCGCTGCAATGTACCGCGCGCAGCATAAATCACTTCGTCGTAGGTACCTATATAGCACTGTTCAGCGGTGGCGTCTTCGGTGTCGGCATCCCCCTTTCACGTCAGCATAGGCCGAAAACACGTCAAGGTAAACATTCGAATAAACAAGGGAAGAAAACCACATTTCGGGTTTTTTTTATTTTCGTCTAAAAAGGTCCGTATAGGGAGTAGACGGTATATGCAAGGTGGGTACAGTTAGGCCGCGATACCTGCGTAATATGTGTACCTATGTATTTTTTTTCCAAATCGATTCTTTGTGGTTTGATTTCATTGTCTACATAACTGTCTGTGAGTTTTGCGCCTCGTCATCCGACCGCCGTCGCAGTAGATGTTTATCACCGCGTATGATATTATAACCGCTGTCGCCGTGTCGCGTATACATATTATTACGATCTCTAACATATTCTCCAAAACAGATAATATATATTATAATACACCCCTGCAAACGCGACGGAAAGGTCCATCTCGCCGGGGAGCCCACACGCGGAGAAGTATATCCTATATATTATACCTCATACATTATCGTACCGTGTATATTTTATTTGACATTTCGCAGCGCCGTGCGTATGAAATGCCGTATATTATAATATTATAGAGTATAGACCATGGTCTCTCGCACCTGCAGCAGGTACACGGTGTATACAGGGAATGCGATGTTCTTAAACGTCTTAAGACTTAAATGCGTAAAGCCGACTTCTCGCGGTTAAAAACCACGACCCGCCTATATACACAGGCACGCGTATTATGTAACTTTACATGCACATAATATAGAACATACAATACGCCCACATCAGCCAAACGCTATTCATGATATAAATATAATATGTATATAGTAAACTATACAATATACTTATATGTGTGCCATGTCAAACAACAGACTGACCGGCGCTAAACGCAGCCCTGTCTCCCTACCCGCAGTACATCTGCTATATATAATATATTATGTGTACGCACATGACGTCCGAACGTTGTATGGAGTCAATGTATATATATTGTTAAGCGTATTTATAAATCGAAACGAAAAGAATTTCACGCTCACGATAAATCGACGCGTAGTAGTAGATATATAATAGGTACAATATAAAGATTACCCACACGCGTGATGTAACGGCTGCGATCTTTTTAGCGCGAGTTGTTTTTCGTCGGCCTTCGTCTATATTTTTATCTCGGAGCTTGAATATATAATTTTCTGCGCTGGCACCCGATTGCAGGGTTTGATTTTTCCGCAAAATTCGCACCACGTTACTCGTTTCAAATTTTTAAAACAAAAGTATATGCCCAACAATTGAAATTAAATCAAAACCGGTTCGCGTGTATACTGTATATATTAACCGGTTGGAAGATCGAAATAAAAACAGTACATAATATATAATATATAAAAAAAACCACAACGGTCCAGACACAGCTATAGTGTGTCATTGATGAATGGGCGAGAGTTTCTCGATTCTTTAACAAATAATTGTCTATAATATACAGAATATACTCATATACGTACACGTACGATTCACCGAGATATTTACTTACAAGCTTTTTAACGGTACTTACAGAAATAGTGCTTTTTACAAATACGCCAAATTATATTATTATTTATTATAGTATATGCTATCACATTATTTTTAAAAATTAATTTTTCTGGCTGCATAATTTATATAGCATTTAGAAAACAAATAATAAAATATACGCTAACTGCTAAGCTAAATGTATATTACTATATTGATATACATATTATACATTGAGTTTCAAGGGGAATGTTTAATATTATGGTATACCTAATCATAAAACAAAAGGTATTAACTTCAAATAGGTTTTAATAACTAAAACTGATGTCACATGAAAAAAAAATAAAAAATATAAGATATCTAGTTTCAAAGAATTATGCGGTTTATATTTTAAAAGTAGAACACCACTGTATCGATGAAAATTTAAATATCGATATTTTGTAAAGTTTATAGAGATTATATTATAGTCAATAGTAATTTAGGTTTAATTGTATTAAAATACTAGAATTTAATTTCAGATACTATATACTGTACAATTGAAAACAGGTTTTCTATATTTAGCTTTATTTTTGACATTAATTAATTTTTTGCAATTGGTATTAAATTGGTGGTATTTTTTATTTTAAAACTCCTGTGTATTAGTATAAAAAAAATATTTAAATTGCAATTATAATTTTTTTATAAATAATAATTTTTATGAAATACCCTATACTTATGTTTTTTTTCTAAATAACATTGTATAAACTCATAGTTTAACTCCATGATAATCAAGTTTAATTTTTAGATTTGTACGAGTAAAGCATAGAATTTATAAAATATTATTATATTAAAAAAGTAAACATTTCTTGCAAAATAAGAAAATAATTAACGTCAAATATGTATTTTGTGTTATAAATTATAATAACGAGTCTTATTACGTAAAAATGTGGATACCTACTAAAAAAAAGATCATCTCATGTCCTAAAACAAATATTATATGCCTATTTTCTAAATTAATATAATGTCTTTAATTTGTAACAGACTGATTATAAATATTTATTTTTTATTTTAAAATCGATTTATACCAAAATCCATAGTAATGAGTAACCTGGACTTTGAGAGCATATGTTTAAAACTGGTTTCGACATTTACTAGAACACTTTTTTTCATCACAATATGACCATTTGAGCAGTTAGTCGTGTAGTCGACAGTCGTGCCGACTACAGAGAACTTAAAAATACAACGATGATAATTATGTTTCGCATTTATACGATCGATATTTTTTTCACTGTTTTACTCTTCAGATAATTATACTTTTAAGCCAACAAAAACGGTAGTAAAACAAGTAGTATTTTATAAAAAAAAAAACTTTTGGAAAAATAGCAAAAAAAATACAATGTAATTTCAAACGAAAGCAAGTACAATATAATATTATCTAATCATAATTTACAATTATATCGAGTATACCTACCATTATAATTTATAACGACGGTGGTGTATACAAGTATATTGAATATAATGTTATTATAATATTATTATATACAATATAATAAATTATATTATATGTACTACGTGAAGGTACTAGGTACTAACCTAATTAAAAGAGATGAACAGTTAAAAATTGACATTATGTTTAACCTAATAATAAAATTAATATCGTATTCATAACACTATAATATTATTATCCCATTCAATTTTTGTGTTAATGAAAATATTATTTTGTATTTTGTGGTCTGAAATTCTACAATACATTTTTGCCTCGGTTTTTGTTTTTTTTTAATGGTTTTATTTTTTTTTCAGATTTACCTATAGTTTCAAATTCATAATATGCATTATTTTGTTGCACAAACTTTAAACGCTAATACGCTATTATAAATAGTATGCAACTCGTAAGCACCCACAGGTACAATGGTAGATACTAGATACCTACATAGAAATTTTTCAAATTCGCAATATCATGTAGCAGATACCTGTAATTTGATACATTTATTATGCGATAACAGTGTAGCTATAGTTCAGCTCGAAATCCCCTTGTTCATAAAAAGGCAAGTGTTAGGTTGTCAAGTTTATAGGTGCCTATAGGTACTGATTTAAATAATATGATATTGCATATTCGTTACCCGGTATCTGGTGAAGTGAACGACGTCCGTTTAGCTGTCACGTTGCCGGAGCTCACGCGGATCTCAACTTCGCCGTCCGGTAGCACGTCGGCGGACACGGTGTCCGCGAAGGCGGCCGACATCGACGACACGGCCGCCACGGCGGCGACCACGACGGCGACTGCGACTGCAACGGGTCTGCGGCTCATGCCATCCGGTTGCGCGGCGGACGCGGACACTGCGGCTCCGAAACGGCCGGCCGACGGTGGCACGAGCGAATCTTCTCGCGGAAGCGAAAAAGGGGCCACCGCGACGAAAACCGGAAGCGTCCCGCGATAACGACGACAACAATAACGAATAATAATTCGAATTAAATGTTACTTCTGATTTGGCGAGAGAGAGAGAGGAGAATGAGAGATAGAGTAAGAGAAGAGAGAGACGGTCGACTAAGACACGGTTTCGTGTACGAGTTGTATAAATTGTAAAAAATTATTGCGACGACAATCTTGCCGGTAAAACGTGCGCGGCGATTGTGCGCTCGGACACACGTGCGTATAGCGAATGATTCGTGCGTCGACCGGCTAACTAACGGCGGTGCCGGTGGTGCCGCGCGAACAGAAACCGCCACTCCTGATGTCACTCTTTTAGTCGTCGGCGGTGGCGGCGTACACAAGACGTCCCGGCAGACACGCCTACCACCACGCGCCGCTACTATACTTATATGTTGTATTGCTGTGTATATGATAACAGTTCACTATAATACAGAACAGTAAACCTATACATTTGCTGCTCATGACATTGTTAGTAGTTGTTACTATTGCTGTTAGCCACTACTATTCGCTACTGCGACCGATGTATGTCGAGTGGCATAAAAATAAGTGCAGCAGTCAGTAGGGCAAACAGATATTTCCCGCGGAAGGGTGGTCTATATATGTATTTTTTTTTGTACGTACCTATAATATAATATACATGTTGACTCACCAAGCATTCTTCCCGCATTCTTTCTTTAATAATAAATTTGTTAAAATTTTGATTTTTAGGAATATTTCAAAATATACTCAAAAACAACTTTTTTTTAAAATTCTTAATTTATTTTATATACTATATACTCACGAATAGAGATAAAATCTTTAATCGTGACTATACTGAAGGAGTATCCTGTGCCGATACAAACTTTTCAAAGGAAAACCCCCCTTTTTACTGTAAATAATTAGGACATTTTGATGCAACTAATTAAAAATTCAAATGAGTGGTTTCTCAGTTATTAAAATGTTTATACTACGGGTTAGTAGTCCTTAAAAATAGTTTTACAAAAATATAAAATAGATATAAAGATATAATATTAAATATTGTACAGTTGTATTTATTATACTTGGACCATTTTTAAAAATTATTAATATTAATAGATTAATAGAAATCACTAACATTTTCAAATTACCATATCCCATATATTATAAGCCCGTTATCCCGAACCTTTATATTAGTATACGCAAAGTGCCAAAGTCAAATAACTCAAAAACTATTCGTATGAATTTTCAGAAAAATTTTCCACTAAATAATTTACAGTAGAAAAGGTTAGTTCTTATTTGGAAAACAGAAGTTTCTATCTCTTCACAGGGTACTTCTTTAGAAGTACACTATAACTCAAAAATTTTAAAATATTGTTTTTAAGGAGGTACCTAGATATTTAAAAATTCTAAAAAGTAATCAAATTTTGAATAACTGCATTATTGAAGAATAATAGGGTGTAAGCATGCTTAGTGAATCACTCTGTATATTATATTGTATAGTGTATACATTATTATTAAATATTAATCTGTTTTAGTAATAATAAATAGGCTGACAGACCTTCGCTCAGAATCTTTTTTCGTTTGCATTATGCAATGATTGATAAATCACTGAATTCAAATTTAACACGTATATCACAGTGAAGTAGGTACGTAGGTCGTAGGTACCTACTATTAATGACGAAGTACGTAGGTACACGCTACAAGTGAATTTCGCGTCTCCACGCCTATTTTACAATAGAATGGTTAGGAAGATAAATATTTTTTTTATTGCATTTTTACCATATAATGTTCTTATAGTTGTATATACTTCAAATTATATTTTTAACATGAAAAATTACAAAAAAATGAACATGTTTTTTTTGAACAAAATTCAATATATATTTATACAAATAATACTATAATATAAAGAAAATAATGCATAATAAATAGGTACATGGCTGGTTTAGTATTTCACTAAGACTGTGTACAGCAGTGTTGATAAAACAACTCAAAACTATAAACTTATAATGATAAATTAATAGAACGACGATGAGTGTCTAATATATGAGTAGATATTTACTTTATGTTACACATACTTAAATGTTTCGAGCGCCTCTGCTGAGCTACATTTTCGCAAGACGGGTTTTTCGGTGGGTACATCACTCGCCGATGACGAGCTTTCATCATCAATATCCTGGTCCTCCAACTTATACTACGTCTACAGTTAGGATTTTCCAACTTTTTATGGGTAACTTTTTATGCATTTTATGTAACAAAGTGTGCACGGGCCTTAAACAAGTTCAGATTGATTTTTGTTTAAAGAAAACAAAAAATATAATTAAACAAAATATGTATATAGTCTGTGTGTTTAAAATAATAATCTTTGACTTTCAAAAATATTTTTTCTCACGCCATAATATATATAATTTGTGTGTAATGTATAGGTCATGATATTTAAAAATACACGGAATGTTATGCTTTTTAGGCATGTTCATCTTCGTTCTGCCATCAGCTTTAGAGATATCCAGACCATAATTTTTTAGTAAAGGTGATAATTTATTCAAACAATTATTATGAGATACATTAAACTCTATAAATTCCAAGTTTTTAGTTTATCACATAATAATATAATGTACCCATTTTGTTATTTGAAATATACCTAGTAGTATCAACAGTGACGAAGCTTGAGTCTTTTAAATCGAGTAGACGTTAAAAAAAATGGCGCTACGCCTCCCTCTATTTTATAAATTTATTTTATTTAAACTGTCAAAAATATAATATGTTTAAAAACTAGGAACAAAATAAAATATATTTAAAACGTGACTACTTTTTCAAACTTATAATACTAAAACTCATATGTGTAATTTATTATTCCATAATTTAAAATATAATCGATTAAATCGTCTGACATAATGACAAATTACGTTGTATAATAATACAACAAATATTGTAAAAAAAAACCAACCAATATCCACGATACTACGAAACCAAATTTGCGGCGGACGCAACAACGCAATTAAGTGACGGCAACAATTACGGAAAAATAAAATAAAACAAAAATATGAATGACAAGACGCGTTGTATAGCTCAATTATGACCTGCACTCACTTTCAAATTCCCCAAGCATGCCGTGCCCAGAAAGCCGAGACTTTTCAGATTTATTTTAATACTTTATTAAATATTTGGAACTAGACTATAGATATTCAACAATACATTTTTTACATGCACTTGAGGACACAAGTTGAAATTATTCAATTAGGTAAACCGAGGCTCAGAAAATGTCTCTACAATATAGTCCTACTATGTTCTATTCTATTGGTCTGTGATACTAATTTGTGGATCTTCAATAAATGTTTTCTATGGTAAAATATTTATACCTATAGTTAAAAATGAAATAAGTAAGCAGTATTAAAAAAAAAGTAATTAATTTAAGAGATTATTTTGTAATTTTGCTTGTTTGATTTTGAAAAAATGTAAGGCTATACATTTTTAAAATTTTACTTGGGCACTGCAGTGTACATGTCTTCTTTTTACACTTGATAAAAACTCGGGCACAATTATAATATGTGTGGTTTTGTGTTAACCTGCGGACACTTTGGGTGCAGATTAAAATCGCCTCAAATTTTTAAATGATTTTTTAAGCGTGATTATTTTTAACTAGGCGTACTAAGAACACAAAGCACCCCCCCCCCCCTAATTATGCTTATTATCATAACTAGCTTGTGGCATTTTCAAATAAATTAAGTATATTTTATTAGCGTAAAAGTCGGCCTAATTGTTAAATGTCGCAGTTTGTTTTTATTTTCAAATTTATAGTTAAATGTAATACTACGATTAAATATTGTTAAATAGTAAACCATGTAATTTCTTCTACATTAGTAAAAGTATTATTCGGCATTTGAAGTAATATAACCTATATATTGTACTTATTATAAAAAGCTGTATAAATACTAAAATACTCAAATATTCACTCGCAGACCACTCGGCAAGTTGTGCCAACGGCAGAAGTAACCGGATAAAATTACTAAAATTTCAACGTACATAATATGAACGTAATCATATAGTTCTATAGAGCAATATTTTATATTTTACATTGCTAAATAAAAATTCTACAATCTATAGGTACTGAAACAATATTAGGTACATTACAATTTAATTTACATAACGAATAAGTCAAAAAAATATATTATTATTCATTTTGAAGTGGCGCAAAATACATTTTTAATATGGTGCAAATGGAAGTACATTGATATATATACAAAATTGCGCAGATTATACATAATGCCCATCTATCTAGTTTTATGTCGCACAAATTACCAAAACTAATTTTTGAATGTAGCACAAATTACATTTTTTTTTCATATATTTTATATTTATATACATACACTCAAAAAATCATTTAGATTTCAAGCCCTTCAATTATGGAATGCCCGCGGACGGCAATATTATTGAGAAAAATTAAGCGAGGCCGCGAGGGCATAACATATGTGTATGAAAACGATCAATATTATAATTAAATCACTACAAATTACAATGATATTTCGTTATTCTTCAGTTGACTTTTTGCAGAAGTACTAATAAAATTTTAATTGTATATTCCGAAATGTATAATTTGAAAATTTCTGTACTTATATTATATCTTATATACTATGATAATATGCAACTGCGTTTCTGCGTGTCTGGCGTTTGAAATCACACCGGTAGACGTCATCGTTTCGTCAAGACGATAAAATTTTTTTTATATATTTACCACTTGCGTTTATTTTTCCTTTCATTGTTTTCGTTTAATTTATATGCGTATTTTTATCGTAATTTTTTTTTATTGCATTATTGGTACATGTATTATATTACAAAAAAAATTGGACGATAGTTAAGTATCTCTGACCTTGGCTGGTACAACGTTTTTAGGTATACTTCTACTATAATATCAATTATCAATAATCTATAGGTACCTATACAGCATTACATTATTATTACACATTTATTATACTTAACGTGTGTTTTTTACTGATATGTTTAAGTGATCTTTTTGTAGAAAACTGTTTTAAAATCTTTGATAATAGTCTTTTTAAACTGCACAATGGGTTAACCTTAACGTGTCACTTACTATGAATTTACTATACCTTACAGTTGATCACTATAAAGGCATACAATATAATACAATATATCGGCACTAAAACAGTTGATTTATAGGTACAGACGTACAGTTATACATTATTTTATTTAACTTTACCCTGATATTTTTATGCAGTTATTCATTTTAGTACAAAATTAATATTAATCAGAATAATTACCTATTATTCACAACCATAATAGAAATGCATTAACAATTGGTTTTAACGTGAATAACTTGTATGGTTCAACGTTCATTACACATTTCGTACGTTTGTGTAGTAGGTAGGTGTATACCTAAATGCATAGATGAGAGGCTCGGGGGCGTATATTTTCAACGTAGAATAATAACCTCCCTAGTCCCTGCCTCCCTTAAAAACGATTGGCCACAGGTCAGCCCACCTAAGTATTAAAATAGTTCTGGCGCCACAACATTTCATTTGACAATCATTAAAATATTTTGATTCTAAAAAGGGAAAAATATTTTATTATTTTATTTCAGAGTCTGTTGTTGAAGGTAAATAAGAAACAGGGTGATTCACTAAGCATTCTCATATTTCTCAACACCTTTTTTCTTCAATAATGCAGTTACTCAAAATCTGATTTTTGGAATTTTAAAGACTATATTTCCAAATACTTGAGATTGTTTTTACTATACTTACAGGGTGTGATACAAATTACAAACTACTATTTTTCAAATGAGAACCACATTTTATTTCTTAAATTATTTAGAGTGAACGTACATTTTCTGAAAATGTAGACGTATTGGTATCAAAATTCTAACGAGTAGCCATACAGTAGGTTTTGAGTTACCTATTTAGTTTTGTGTATTAAAGATAATGGGTTCGGAATTATATATTATTATTATGTATTCAATATTATATTTTTTTTTATTTTTTAAATCCATTTTTAAGGACTATTTAGTACTATTTAGACTCTGAGTGGAGAGAAAAAAGCTATTGATTTTACAATGATGTGTGTTTTTTTTTTTTGAAGTAGTCACAATGTTCCGATTTTCGATATCAGCACCTTTTCAGATAGAAAAATGAATCTAGTTGGTACTTTTGAGAGGTAAAAATAAAAAATTAGAAAATTGAGAAAACATCAGAAAAAAACAAAAAAAGTGGTAATTTTTACGCAAAACCAATCAATGAAAAAATCGATTTTATTCTTTTGTTGTAACTCGAAACCTAATAACTTTAAACAATTAAAATTTTCCCCGAATATGTATATTATAATTTTATATATATGGTAACATCTTTGAAATTTTTTGGCTATTTATAGACACGCAAATTTTACAAATTTTGTAAATTTACATTATATCAACATATTCAACATCTTGTCGATAAAAAAATGTTGACTTAATAAAACAGCTTAAAAATGTAATGCAAGGTTCTTTATAAGTTTCTTCGATGGAAGTTAAAAGATATTAAAGATATATAAGTATGATTATTTTTATATGCATTCAAAGTTCAAATTTTGACATAATTCATCAAAATAATTTTCATATTTTCAGTTAGAAATACATATAAGTTTTCTTTCCATATAGATAACATTAGACATTTTAATACAATGTTTCTACCTTAAACAAAAATAAAAGTTTTACCTACCTGAAACTAACTATAATTTTTTATGCGCATTTGAGTTAAAAATATTTAAGATATTGGATTTCACAGGTAAATTAACGAATTTTCATTTTGAACTTTTTAAATCCAAGAATTTTTTCAATCTTTTCTAATTTTATAAATTATTTTTCAGTTAGAAATTCATTTAAGTTTTTCTTTTCATAGCTAACATTAGAAAGTTTAATAGAAGATTCCCCACAATTTGTTCTACCTTTAACAAAAAAAATGTATTTTACCGAAAGTAACGTTACGCTATATTTTATAGCCATGCGATATTTTTGAGTTTTATTAAATTTGACTATATTCAACAAGTATAATAGGATGACGCAACGTCTCCGATCAAAATCGTTTTTCATATTATGCATTGGTTTATTATTGAAATCTAATAACACATCCATTAAAATGACATACTCAACAACTATACTAGCAGGCGGTACCCACTTGTACGCCGTTTTAACTTTTGAAGTATAAATATTTTAATAACTGAATATAACTACTCGTTCAAATTTTTCTATTTTTCAAATGTAAAAAAAATGTATTTAATCAACAATAAGTTATGATGACATACGTCAATGTAACTTTATTTAATAAAAAAAAAAAAAACAGTTCTCATTTAAAATATAGAATTTTGTATCACCACAGGATCATAGGCGGAAATCCATTAAAATTTCAGGGAAGGGCTAACATTATTAACATCAATGTAAGTGGGGGGGCTTCGATCCCATACAACTGAAAGAGAAGGGGGCTTGACGGAATTTGGGGGAGGGCTAGGCCCTCGTAAGCCCTCCTCCCCCCCGATCTTCACCTATGCACAGTAAACTCCTAGATAGTACAAAAAAATTCTAAATATTGTCTGAGTATATTCAAACTATTATTTAAGAAAAAAATTGGGATGAGTAATAAGAATGCTTTGTGAAATAAAAATGTTAATAAAAATAAAATTTAGTAGTTAAGTTTAGTCTGTCAGTTTAGATATTAATGTATTATGTAGGTTTTTAATAAAGATATTATATTAAAGTATTTTACTATAGTATATTTAATTCGTTTAACTGTATTTGTGACTAAGTGACTTAATATACTAACAAATATCTTTTGGAATTCAGAATGCTATATTGTGCAATCTCTATAGTGGTGTATTATTAGTCATGTCACAGCTATAGCTAGACCCACTCATTCCAGAAATGTATAAAAAAACCAATGTATAGTATGGTATTAGTCATATAAATTAATATACCATTGAGGCATTGATGAATTGATTTTATAATTATATTATACTTTTAGTATATGGTATTAGCTAATTGAATTCAAATCGCATTTCAAACTTGATTTTGTTGTTTCACATAATAATATATAATTATTTATTAAATGTTTTTTTTTTTTATTTGGAGTAATTTACAGTCTATACATGTTCTTAGTATTATAAGTAGGTTTGATGAGTGACAAGTAAGAATGATATGAATAATAAGATTAGGGATGATACCCAGTGGTAACACCCTATAAGTGACAGGAATAACAATGAAAAGATATAGGAATAAAAAAAAAATTGTTTGAATGTTAAATATCTATATTAGAACTAATTGCAAACGTTTTGATGTTTCTGCAATATAAATGTATTATATTTTATAATTTAATTGTAATAAATAAATTTAAAACCACCTACCAGCATAATAGTAAAGTTACTCAATGAATTATTATTGAGCATAATGTACGTATGTTTCCCCGCCCAACCTCCTTCATCACTTGAATTTTTTTCAAATTTTTTGTTGCAAATATTTATAATGGAATTTGTATGATAAGAACCAGAATTCTTACGAATTTATTTTTAAAGGAATTCGCAAAATAGCTATTGGGGGTTGTAAAAACTTTTCACAAGCCTTCCTACAAAAAAAAACAATTTTTTGCAAATTTTTAGTACTTCTTTAGACTCTCGAAATGTTCGCAAAATCCATTCTCACCGAATATTTTTAATATTTGGCATTTCCCGCAGCACTTCCAAAAACTAAAAATAGCTTTTTGCATATTTTTTATGCAAATATGTGTTTCATAATTTATTTGACCACTATCGATGTTTTTATAAAATCTCACAATATGGTCGTTTAGAACAACTTAGAGGAACCTTATGTTACATTTTCGATAATGTTCCACTGAAGTGGAATTAATATTTAATTTTCTAAATTTAAATTTTTTCAAAATTTATCTAGAATAAACCACTACAGTTTACCGAATTACAGTGCGTGTGTTACGTGCTGTACAATTTTTGCGTGATTTAAACAATATATATTTGTAATGAGTACACATAGACACATAGTCAATAGGTATTTTATAGGTAAGTAGTACTTAAAATAGTTATTATTACTTATTAACATTGATTTTATAAAATAATCTTTCTAGTTACGATATGATTGTTTACAACGTAATTACCTACAACTTATCAGAAAATATATTATGCTACAGACCAGAATACAACAATGATTTTATATTCATACAATTTTTAAATCTTCTATATTAAATCAATACAGCTGTAGTGTACTAGTGTACCGCACATATTGACGCGATAAATGATATAAATACAAATATTTTTAAATATATATAAATACATATTTGTACACAATAATTTTAATTTTACTGTGACGACTATCTAATAAATCACAATATTATTATCGCCACCATAGTTGCAGTACCTAGTACAGTAGTACCTATATAATATGCGTACAATACGATCGTAAGGCTTAAAATATAATATTGTAATTTGTGTTTGCTGAACTATGCCAATTTAAAAGTTGCCAACAAGTTAAAATGCATTATGTAAAATGTAAAACATAGCATATTATAAATATATCATAAAACATGGCTTTCTCTAGGTTATAACATATAAAAAATCAGTCATAAATCATATTGGCACACTAAAACAATAATATTATATTCATGTTAACATCATAGAATAATTTTTATTTGAAAAGCACCTATATTATTAAGTATCTATTTTGTATATTAACATTTAAATAGGGTTTTAACATTTAATTAATTTTTTTTTTAGTGTTAACAACGTAATCATAATTTTTTAAGTGATAATATTATTTATCATTCCGTGCGTACCTATATTATATTCCTGGAGTTCCTCGCATGCATACATATTCTACATTAAATAGCTGCATTATTGATATTTATGACGTCAAATGCCTCAAATAAACTTGACCCGTACAACATAGACTACGACTACGTATGTTACATATTTATATGTCATGTTGGCATGTATCACGTATTGATATAAATATGAACAAAAATATTAATCTCAAAAAAATCTATTTTTTAATTTAATAATTTGTTAGGATTTTTACTTGATAAGTACCTATGTAGTAATAATTCACCAGAAACATATTTCGCACCTTTTGCAAAATGTGTACGATTTGTGCTCAATATATAATATATATATATGTATAATCAATGGTATAATGTATATAATATGTTTATAATATAGTCTGGCTAATATTATATAACAAATCCATTCATTGTCCGGGTAATTATATCTTCAGTGTAATATTCCAGGAAGTATAATATATTTTGTATTTGAAGTTTGTTGTTCGGACGCAAAATTCTACCCACTCTTCAAAATGTTTTATACCAATATAGAAAGATTTTCATCATTTAAAATCTAATAAATGTAATTTAAATATATAGGTATAGCCGTATAGGTACAGTAAACTTGTTACAATATTACAATTTACAACACTATTGTATGCTAATATTTTAATCACATATTCCTGTTGAAATTAGTAAACCTTGGTTTAATGTCAGCTGGCCGTTGGCGCGTAGCATTTAATATTTAAAATAAAATATTTATTTTATAGCAATATTTTTTAAAAATAATTCATAAAATAATTTCGTAATTAATTAATTTAAAATATTGAATATAATTACAGGTATATTATAAAGTACGTACAAATAATTATAAGAGTAAAACATTTTTCCAATTGATTTATACATAAATGTAAAGATTTATAGGTACAAGGGTATTTAATAATTTAAGGTACAGTGGAACCTTGATAATACAACATTTATAGGAAACCATATTTTTTTGACTTTCTGGGTTTCTAATAAGAAGTTTTCAAAATATAATTAATTCGGTACCTACTAGTAGTACCTATAACAGTAACGTAATTTAATTTATTTTCATAGCATAGGTACTTAATAATTTTGTATACGAATAGTATATTCTACGTTCAGAATAATTCATTTTAGATTCTGAGCGGAGCGATGAATGTATTAATTTTACAATGATGTGTTTTTTTTTGTGTCTGTCATCACGTTTTAAGACAGTAAAAATACTTAAATTTTCTTCAACAGTATCTTTTCTGATAGGAAAGTGAATCTAGTTAGTACTTTGGGGGGTCAAAAGTAAATATTTTCTTTTTAGTTCATCACCTTTCGTTGTTGCCTATGTTTTATATATAAACTACAAAGCCTACTAATTTTATTTTATCTTGATATTAACCTTGATGACAGCATATAGGTAATTCTCATTGCATGCGGAAATCCTCCAATTGCCGAAATGAGTCTCATGTTATTTCTTAAGTTAATGCACCTAACATCTTATAATGTACATTGCCAATTAGTTATCGTTATCGAGTATTGACGTTAAGGGGATTGGAAGCGGTTATTTTCTGTCTCTGTCTAACATACGTGGAACATAGGAATTTAGATGTGTTTTCATTTCAACGTACCGATTGATCAAATGAAGCGATAAGAATTCTAAAAACAGATTTGAATTTATCGTCAAGTCTACTTGAGATCGACATTCCCAGATTTTTAATTTTATTTTTCTCCAAAAATGTAAATATTTCATTTCCCTTTTAGTACCAATTTTTTAGAATTTAGGGGGATAAAATCAAAAATGTGGGGAAGTCGATCTCAAGTAGACATGACGACAAATTCAAATCTGTTATTAGAATTCTTATCGCTTCACTTGATAAATCGGTTCGTTGGAATGAAAACCCGTCTAAATTCCCATGTTCTACGTGTATTAAACGAAAGCAAATCACCGTTTCCAATTCCCATAATCGTTAGTCGTTAGTCATTAATCACTTTATTAATATTTCTCATGAGTTATAATTTATATAGAAATGAATACCTACATAAAATATACTTATTTATAACAATAAACAATAAGACAGTACGCTTGGCCAGCAATTTTGAAGAAAATCTCAAAATAGGATTATAAAATATGTAAGTATATGTATATTATAATTAAAAATTAAAGAAGTATGCATATGAAAAAAACAATATATGATTAAATAAGCATGTTTATTTTATTTGGAATTTAAAGAGGATTTCATCCATTTTCCAGAGGAAAAGGAACGACCAAGGAACGAATTCTTTTTTATAAGGAACTTGCCAAATACCTGGGTATAATACTATAATAGTTGTAGCCCAATGACCAAACACTAGCATTGGTATTATTGTATTTATAAATCTCCGATCTGCTACCATTAATCTGCTCAACTCTTTACTCACATTATCTTTTAAAGAAAAATGTAAGATTTTAGGATATTTTATTTTAAATATAGGTAAAATGTCTTATGTAGTTATGTTTGAAACAACATAAACCTTCTATAAAAACCGAAGAATACTTTTGTATGACACTCTCAAGCGTTAATGAAGTTACGTCGAAACATTTAGGTAAGATCTTCGATTACAATTCATAATTTCTAATGGAATAATTCATGTGGGCTATTATTTTATTATTTATATCTTATTTTTCACAAAATGGTTTAACCAAATTAAAACTTTCCTAGCCTAGATTAAACAATTTACTTAAATTTAAGTCTATAATATCATCTAAATCTAGGTATACTATGAACATTTTCAGTTTTATTTTTACAAAGTTTCTTATAAGTTATAAGATAACAAATCTTTGAACAATTAGGTAGAACATGAATATGATTTATACTTACAACTTGGCTTTGAATGAGACCAACTACTCCACTACAGTATAATACCAATATGTCATTCGTCTTTGTCCCATTCGACTCTTTCTTGAAATGATTATTTGATGCCGATTGATTAGTTTTAACATTAGACTTAGCATACCTACTTGTGGTTTTTCCTCTTCATCGTCTTATGAAAACTAATTTATTAACGAAGATCCAGTTTAGTGAAATCTTTACCAGCTGATTCAAATGCTAAGTTGAATTCCGTGAATTTTCTTAATGTCAACGACCTTCCTGACAGCAATCTCTGCCTAATATTATTGTATTTACATATTACCAAATATTCTTGATCCTGGCATGGGGGGGGGGGGAAGGGTGCTCGGTCAGCCCTGGTCGTCTAAAGGGAGGTTCACACTAAACCGTGTCGTGTAAAATAATCACAGTTACCACAGTTACCAAACGATACCGCATAGTTGAATTGTTGAATATATTCGTTTGATAACTGTGGTAACCGAGATTATTTTACACGACATGGTGTAGTGTGACCCCCCCCCCCCCCCCTTTAGGCACCAATAAAATATATTTGTATTATAAATTACGTAATCTAAAATAGAAAGGTAGGTATAACCAATTTTTTTTTAGCAATCCCTGTTAAAATTGTATGGATCCGCGCTTAATTTGATCTCTTGACGTATCAATGTATTATCTGATGAAAGTGCGAAATCGCAATGCTCAAATAATTTTTAAGTGCCCGTATTATGTATCGAATCACTGATTCATTATAGTATCGTGTCTGCGCTCTTTAAACTTACAACACTCCGTAATAAAATTCAGCTTTAGATTAATTAATCGTACTTCTTATCATTTAGCTTCAATGGCTCACTCAAATCTCTTAGGACAAATACCCATCATTGTATAAAAATGTCGAAAAAATTAGCGGCTTTCCGTGAACATACATATATTTAATTTAATAACACAAATAACTCGTATCGTTCAATGCATGCATTCAAATTATCCTCCTTCGAGCACAATTCTAGCATAATCTACCCCATTTTCCCTATGTAATTATTGTTAATTTACGTACATTACATCTTTTTTTTCTTTTTTTTTTTTTTTTTTCATTAAAAGAATAATTACAATCTATACAAACATTTTATACAATAAGTAATTTTTTTGATAGACGTACATTACATACGTTATATATTTAGCTAAATAGCTTGTACTTTACTAAATTATCTTCGTCACCATTATGTAATATCTTGTAGGTATTCTAGAAGAATATTTTAACCCCCAAGTATTTAACATCTTCAGCTCGTTCTAATAAGTATTGTCCAACTCCGAGATTTTGTATAACTTTAGACTTTCTCGTAATAACTATTGTACTTATAGTAATTGGTAATTCAAAGTGCAAACTTTTACTATTACCTAACAGTTTTAAAGTGATCGTCAATTCTGTTTTAGATTAACCAAGGATTATAATTTATTACTATTTTTTTTTTTTTATTATTTATTGAACTTAAGCCCGGCGACTTTGGCCATTAGCTGTTGTTGTGGTTATGAACTGTGGTAGGGGTAAGGTTGGTACGGTAGGTTGGTTTTACGATTGTTTTTTAACGGTTTTTACGGTAGGTAGCAAATTTATTACTATGTCATCAGCATAAGCTATCATTAATTTTTTGTAATTTAAAATATTATTCATAGGTAGGTACTTGAGTCTTTTAAAGTTTATTATTACATTGAGACACAAAGACATTATCAAAGGTAATTTTTTGGCCAAAACTGTAATCGACCTACTGTCCTACTGTATTACTATTAGTAAAATAAACTATTTTAATAGCAATAATATCATAAAATATAATATATAATATTATACTGACTTAGAATCGTTTTTGTGTACTGTGATTTTATATCATCGGATTCAAATGTAACACCCATTACGATGACCCACACGACACCCAATGTACAGTAGAGCGGTACTCACTTTCCCACCTTTTTACTTATTTATGTTTTAGTTATTCAGCTTTTTTTCCATTTATTTACCAGCCAAATATATTACAACATTCCCAACAACTTTAAATAACCATCAACACCACAGTCTACATAATTTATTTTACCATGGTCAGAACCATTTATCTATCATTTAAATTCACTGTCTCAGGTTAGGGAGTATGTATAAAAATGTCCAAACTACCCAGATATTGTATTATTAATTTAATTGGTTTCAATAGAAGTTGTTTAATGTTTTACGTGTATTACTAAATTGTAATAATACAATTTGAGTTTAATTACAAAAATGTCAAACAAGTTTCATTACAAAATATCAGTGGTTTCAAGTTATATATTTTCGTTAATACAATTAAGGAAAACATTTAAATAATTGTAATAGTTTAGTTATGATTTTTGTAGTATAAAGAGGGTAGAACATTTATTTGTTTTTATTTATGTGTAAATTGATTGGAAGATTATTTCTTACCAAAATATAGTCTTCTGATTCAAAGAAATAATTTACATAACAACTGGTTTTTAATAGATAAGTTAAAAATAAAATCAATTATTATTTATATAATAAATTTATCAGTATAATTGAATTAATAATATTTTATTTTTATAGTATAGTAGTAATATATATTTAAAATGTTTTACAATATATATTTTATTTTTAAATTAATTATATTATAATATTCAATAAAATTTGTATACAATAATAATTTCAGTAAAATTAAATAAACATTCTTATTTATAAAGTTGAATATAATATAACAGTTAAGGAGGCAAATTACGTAAATGAAAAATGATAAATATTGGCTAAAAATATTTCATGAACTATATAATATATTTATATATACGATTTAGACATTGAAGTAATATCATCAGATAAACTAGTACAAATACTTTTGGGAATATTATTAGAATACAATGACAAATTAAATATGAGATATTGGTATTGTTTTTTTACACAACTGAACACCTTTTAAAATACCGAGATGTTAACTAACTTAAAACGATAAATAATAAAATTAAAAATACACATAAAATATATAAAATGTATATACCACACATACAAACCTTGGTAAAACTTCTTTTTAGTTCATTGTTTTAATAAATTCAATCGCGGCACAAAATTGTATCCACCAATAATGTTCTTCGCCTTCTAAACGATCACCATAGAAGCTATTTATATACTGAACAGTAGATAACAATGATGGAGGATTCGCCTAAAGGAGACAAACGATACCATACATTTTAAAAACACCCAGGTATTAATTAATAATTATAACTGTTAATACTTTAATAAGAACATAAACGAGAACTGGTACTATATCATCAGCAGCTGGATGCATATTGCCATGTTCACCGGCCATTGACATCAAATTTAAAAGAGTTGTAGTGCATCGAAAAACACATTGCAATTTGTCTTTTGGTGTCTTGTAAGCTGAAATCGCTGAAATCTCAGCTTGAGCAGAAGGCCAAGGGCATTCAAAATGAAATTCCTAAAACAATTCATTGTATTTTTATTTTTACTCATTGTTTTTAAAAATAAATGACTACATACTTTAGGAATACGTAAATCATTGTGTGTAGGGACTAAATTCTTGGACAAATTAGACATATGCTCACGTAAAACTCTAAAATTACATAATGGAACATTGATGTTTGATATTTACTGGTTAGTAATACAATTAAAACAACAAATTTTTCTTACTGATCTCTATAAAAATCTGCATCACCATTAGGGTACATTGCTAATGTGTATACTCTACTAATAATCGCTCTTTCAATTGTCAATTTTGCATCATCAATTTGATCATAGCTAGCACCTATAACATTTGATAGCAAGAGTTGGTATTTAGACATTAACAATAAAATCATTATGAAGTTTAATATTTAGTCAATTTGTATAATAATACATTAATACACAGTCAGAAATAAGTTAAAATTTTGTATAGTTTAATAGACTAGAGAAATAGATTACTTTTCCAAATATTGTTGCGTTTCATTTCAATTTCAAGTGTTGACAAAAATCTATTGAGATGTTGATTTTTCTCGTCAGCTAACTTGCTTTGTTCAAATTCATCAATAAACTCCAAAATCATTTGATTGTTTTGTTCTAGAAATATCTGCACACATTTTGTAATCAAAAATTGATGGCACACTTCACGATCACATTTGATTTGTTCCAACAGTCTTAAAACAAATTCATAAAATTGAGAAACAATTACACACACATTCAACATATAATTTAATGTTTAAGTACCTGTTTAACTGGGCTATACTAGTTAATAATGTTTTTCTACACTTCACAAGATATGTAATATAGGGTGCTCTAGATTTATAGTCCTCTTTTAATGCACCAATTAATTTTTGACAACTGATAAACAATATATAAAGTAGTAAATAAGTACTATAAATTACAATTCGTGCATTTTAACAACGTAATTATTTGCCATATCTTACCTGTGTGTATCGAACATCTTCATACACCTAATTGTTTCATGAAGTCTAGCTGATATGAAATGATCGTTGAGATTGGTAGCTTCTGCCAGTTGGTATTGTAATAAACCAACAACTTCATTATCCTTATCTCGCCATGTATTTAACTTTTTAAAACAATTAATTTTTATAATTATTTATTATTTATTTTTTAATATTATTATAATTTTACCATAGGTTTAGACTCGGTTTCATTACACCAGGGTACATATTGTATGTCAACAGTACTCAACACAAGTCGTAATTTCTTTTTGGCATCATCAAATGAGTATTTTTCAAAATCAATATTTTGGTTTAACTCTAACATAGAATCTTCATCATTCTTTGCGGTTCCTGATTTTTGACTAGAATTTTTTTCATTTGTACTCAATATATTGCTGGGCTTTTTACGGTATTTGGCTAATATATCTTCAGAAGATTCTATTTGATAATAAATAACATTTAAAATATAATTATCAAAATTAATAAACATTTAATAATAAAAATAAATAAATGACATTATAGATAGTTAAAACTAAAAATAATAATAAACAAACCATCGAGAAGAAGATTTTCGGATAAACTATTATTCAACATTAATTCATTTCCACTACTATTACTACAGCCTTGTAATGGATCATAGCTATAAATAATAACAATATTAGTACTCACTTTATATTATTTATTAAAATATATTATGAAATTTACCCTAATTCATCATTTCTGTACCATTTTCCTCGGCGATTTTTAAAAGAAATTTTGAAGTTTTTGAAAAACCCTTTTTTATTTTTACTATCGTCATCAAATCCTTCTCTATCGCCACGTTCTGCTGTCTTATCAAAACTAATACTTTTTGTGATTAAATTTCTATTATTTCCCATTTTTGTATTAATTGGCACAGTATTGGTACTAGTTTTCATTGTTACAACTGAACCATTCATTAGCATAGGTTTAGGTTTAGCTCCCAGGCTGCTGCCACTGCTACTACTAGTAGATGCCAAACTGCAGGAACTCATATGCAAACCCAAATTTGTATCACCATCATCGACTGAAGCCTATGCCCAGTAATCAAAATATCAGTGTCTTTAATCAAACATAAATAATTTTTAAAATAGATTTACTTCTTGACTAGATGATGGCTGTGGTCTATGAGAGAGTTTGGGTGGTCCAGTAGGTGTTTGTTCACTAGAAGTGGACAACATAGAAAATGCAGACCTAGATACATTTAAACCTGTTTCAATTCTAGTTGATGGGACATCATCAGGAGAACCAATAAATTTATTAGTATTTGATTCAGCACTACTATCAGACACTTTTCGTCTTTGTACTCTATTGTTAAACGACAAAGCAGTTTCCGACCGTAAAATACTCTCTTGTTGTATTTCTACTATAGGTCTAAATACATTTGGTGCTAGAATAAATATTCAAATTAATTTAATAAAATGTAACAGTAAATTTAACTATTTCAGTATGAAATTATAAATGTGTTAAAAAGGATTTAATAAAAAAATATTTAAACTTAAACTTACAGTAATGATAATTTGAAGAATCATCAGTTCCATCTATATCACCTCGGTTTTCTAACTCATACCTTAACATATCGTCTGATCTAAAATTACAACCAATCATATTATATTTTAATATCACTAAAATTACTAATGTAGATAATCATGAAAATAAAATAAATCTTAACCAGATTTAAAATAAAATAAAACAATAAAGTAAAAATTAAAATAATGAAGTTAAAATCTTTACCTTGCAACACTAGCTGTATCGTCAGTATCAACTTCAGCTAATCTATCAGTGTCAGAAGCAAAAACATCTGTACTCCAGGCTTCAGACGCAGTTTCATTAATATCCAATATCTAATTTTAATTATTTTATAGTTAGTAATCAAGTTAAATCAGAAAATATTTAAAATAGATAAAAACTATTAACTTGTTGATTATTAGGAATGGCTTGTGATTGTGGTGGTGGTGGAAGTTGAACACTAATTTGAGATCTATCAGATTGATCGAGTATTTCATTATCACTTGCTAAAACATCCATACTCCACGTGTCTGATACCATGGATGATGTGGTTTCATCACGTCCCATCCCTTAATATTTGTAAAATTAAATTGCCATCAAGATTGGAATTTAATATTTATTATTTATTATTTAATATTTTCTCAACCCAAATATTTGAGTAAAAATGTTTAACAACATCATTTTTTCATAATTTAAATTTAGTTTTATAAAAACTACTGATAGCATATCCATAAAGGATACCACTTAACTGAAGTGTTATGATTTTAAATGTAGTCGTATATTAATCTATATTTTAATTTATAAGGTCCTAGGACATTTTTTTTTATAAAATATTATGTTTCTGTTTTTTTAAAATGTTGTGACTTAGGACTTTGAACGTACGACCCTTTATATTGCAACTTCAATAAAATATCATCATACTTATAAAATAATTAAAAAGTATTTAAGTATTCATCAAAAATATGTTTACCTTGCATCTTAGATTTTATTTCAAATTTGCCAAATTTATCATCTAAATCAAATTTACATTGTTTTGCTGATGGATTTATACGAGCAGATGGTGTTGGAGGACCATTAGCTATATCTTCATTTTCTGTTACTTGAGATGATGGTGTATCGCGCCCTAATTAATTAAATAAATAAAACTTAATATTTTTTTTGTATAAAAATATATTTATTAACAAAATTAACCTGATATATTCGGTGTTCCTCGTCCTGATACATTTGCAGAAATCATGTCTGATAAATTATCATTTTGGTCCTGGTCAAGTTCCACAGATGACGGAACACTATGGTTTGATGCAGCCTCTGAGACAACTTCTAAATAATCACTAGTATTTCCAGTGTCCACTTAAAATACAAAAGATTAAAATATATATATTTAGTTGTTATAAAATAAATGTTGTTTTCAAGAACAATCATTGTTTTTATGATACTAAAACTGTGAAATAATTATTATTTATAAATTCTTACCAATAGAACCTTCATGGGATACAGAATGTAGAGGTTTTTCTTTTTTTTTTATAATTTCATATAGTTTATTGTTTTGTTCGCCATCTTCTTCGAGGTTTAATTTTTCAATTTCTAAAACCTTATGCTCAGGTAACAAGCCAATGCCTGAGTTAAATGTATTCTCAAATGGAACAATAAGGACTTTTTGATCAAAATCTTTTTTAAATTTGTCATCATCATCATTAAACCCTTCTGAATTAGAAAAATTTAAAATATTTGTATTTGGTAATACTTTTCCAAGAGACGAAGCAGCTAAAATATACAATTATAATATTTATTTATTCGCCAATAATAACAAGGATTTATACAATTTAAAAATATCAAATAATATTGGGTTAATCTTCACTTAAGCTTCTATTAATGTAATATAAGAAACAGTTCACAATAAAAAAATACGATAATACTAATAAGTATAATAAAAGTAACAGTATTACCAAGGAAATAAAATAAGAATGAATATGAAAATATGCAAATAGGCTATAAATATCTCAAAAAGAGTCAAAATATTTTGATAATTGTATGGTGTATAGAAAATACATTCAGTTAATGTATGTATACACGGGTATTTAGTTAGACCAAAAAAAAATTAATTTTGTCAAAAACTGATTTTGTGTAAAAATTTAAATTAACTATTAATTTTTTGTTTGTGTTTTTCCTGATACTTTTAAAAACTACAGGCAATATTCAAATTTAACTTCTTCAATGCAGAATTTTAGATTCACTATTCATGTTTGAAAAGGTACTGAAGTTGAAAATTGTTTTCTAAGTTTGCGCCGCAGTATCTTTGCTGCAATAGAATTTTTTATGGTCCAAAAATAAATTTGAAAACCCAACAATGGCGATGACGGAAATGTTTACGATTATGTAAATACAAATGTATAAATTGTGTATAATTTAAATTAAATAAATATTTTCATAATATTTCCCATTATAATTTTTACTGGTTTTATTTTTTATTATTAATCATAATATAACTTGGGGAAGGGCGCCCTTAGAAAACATTGATTTAAATAGGGCGCCGCAAGCCAAACATTTTGGGAACCCCTGGTTTAGAAAGACAAAAAAAAGAAGACACATCATTGCAAAATCAATGCATCAATCGCTCTGCTCAGAATCTAAAATTCAATATAATGTTGGAAAATTTTAGATAGAAAAATTACATGTTAAATTTAAAATGATGGTGATAGGTGACTGTAATTAAATTAGAGCCGCTTGAACTGTAATTAAATTACTATAGTATATAATATAATGTGGAAGTCTCAATAATTCGTCTGTATTTAAAAATAAATAAACATACATTATTGCAGTATAATTTATTTAAATTATTTTAACTGTAATATTTGTAGATATTGATACAAGGCTTGCTAACCTTGTATTTAAATATAATATAATATAATAGTAACACTTAATTTACTAGTAGTATGTGGTAAGTACATTAATTAATTTAGATATATTATTTTGTTTTTAGAATTAATGTTCTTTACTGAGAATTTTTATAGTTCTTTGCATATTTACAGTGGTATATGTATATAACAATATATTATAAACACACAAAAAAGATAAGTGTAAAATAGATTTCTTACCAGTTTTACTAAGTATCCCTAGCTTTTTCTGTTCGATGGGTAATTGAAATTTATCATTTGAATTATTATCAGGCCACATTATTGGCATATTCATCAACAAATCAGCCAATTCTTTTTTATCTGACTCACTTAATGTTCCATCATTTGAAACCACATTTAGGAAATTTACCTAAAAATGCAATTTGTAAGTATTTATAGTAATAGTTGATTTGAAGTGCTTACAAAAGTTTGAAGTTCCTCTTCGGTAAATAATGCAACGGATCTAATTAAGTTTTCTAATTTAACATTAGAATTAACAGTTAGATTTTCATCATTCAAAGAATTTCGTGATGATGTTTTTAATAGAGCTTCCATTAAGCTAGAAATGCAATCCTTATTGAAGTGCTGATACAAATCTTGAACTTTATTATCGATTGGTTCATATTTGTACATGGCCAACATTTGAATTATATTGGCTACTTGAATAAGATTATAACGTGCTATTTGAGTAATATCAGCATCAGTAATTCCATGTGGTTCGGGGTTTACGATTGCTGGACAAATAAAATATGTAAAAACTAGATTTACACAAATACCATAAATCTAAAATAAAATATAAATATATTTTTCATACATCCAAGTTAAATAATAAAATACAAAATGCAAAATATATAATACTTGTTTTTCAGTTAAAGTACTTCCAGCAGTTAATAACGTATGAATTTGCCTCACAAGCCAACACACTGAGCTTGGAAAGCAGTAAAGACTTTCATTGAGGCTATTAATGAATTTTGAAGCGATTGCTACCAGTTGTTCTACAATAGATTTTCTATAGTTTTGTAGTTTTAAATTATATTCTGAACTTTCTTCACGAGTGCATGTTCTAAGATGGGAAAATCTAAAATTTGAAATTAATACATATTCAGATTCTGTTACCATACACCAAATTTTCCTATTGTTTTAGTTAACAGATTGTAGATATCTTTATAAATAATAATAAAAATGAAAACCTACAGATATAATATAGAATACTAGGTTTTTTAAATTAACAAATAAATTAAATTCAAACAACATTATGTCAATATATTTGATTTATCAAATTGATTTGAAAATCAAGTTGATGGTTTATTTACCTTAGTTGAGCTTTATCCGGATCAATATCGAGGTACTTTTCCTCGTCTTTTAACAACTGCATAATGGGGTCATGAAAGGCAGCAGTCAAAAATAATTTTGCGGAAAATAAACTTCCATGGAATGCTGAATACAATCTTGAAAAAGCACACGATCCATGACTTAATACCCTAAAGAATTTATCCATTTATTATTATTTCTTTATTTTTAATTATCATCATAACATAGGAATAATAATAAACACACACACATAAAACAATTATATATATATATATATTCATGTTGCATCCAAAAACCACACACTTTATCAGTTTTTTTTTTTTTTTTTTGAACAAGTATAAATAGGTTATAAACAATAAATTATACATAATTATAAGTGAAGGGTTTTAAGTACAACAATTTAAAAAAATGTGCGATTATTTTATCACAAGTGTGCAATTTTGGAGTCAACAATATTCTACTTTATCAAAACAGCAAACCTGCGAGGGTTATCTGCAGGTATTAACTGTAACACAGCTAAATGTCTGAGTAATTTTAATATTAAAACATTATCCTCGGCCATCAAACAAGATCCAAACACTCCAGATAAAGTGCAATTGATAACCTCTGGCATTTTGTTAGTAAATAATCGGTCTCCAGCAGCTAAACAGTTTGCTAGTAATTTTGGATTTTTACGCAATTTTTGCACTAGAACACCAAATCCTTGTGCATTCTATAAACAAAATATATTAATTAATTTGTTTATTTATTATATAAATACAGACTTACATCGTAGCCAATTGATTCATGCACTTCGACAAAATGTGCATCGTCCAGATGTTGAGCGGTTTCACAACAATCAGCAGGGGTACAATCTGGATTTGACAAGACTAATTTGTTGAGATTTATTCGCTGTTGAGTTGTTATCCATGCTTCTTGGGCCAATCTATTCGATACACTAATTACCTGTTAATAAAAAATATTTGTCAATTACAATTTAAAAATTTGTTCATAATACTATAATAGGTCAGTTACATGATTAAACAAAACATATCAGCATAAGACTTTAAACAATAAAACTTATAACATAACAAGAGTGAATATTTAACCAACATTACAGTAATTTATAAACATTCACCTGTTCGTTCAATGTTTGCAAATTGTTCAACTCGTATTGAGTGAAGAGTCGTTCTTGTCGCATATGTGTGGCCAATTCCATGAGATCTTGCAATAATGTTTGATCTTCCATAATTGCTTTGGTTTTCTATTCACAAAACAAAAACACATACTTAATTAATTCATTTCATTAGTCAGCTAATTGTGTAGTCTAATAAGGACATTATCACAAAAGATACCTAGGTACTGATTTTAATTTTAAAACTTTCATTCGTCAAGAAATAATCTCGAATCACAGTCACAATTGGTACTTAACGAATAACGACTAATAAAGGGGGTTGATTATAACATTTTAATAATCATTTTAAATTACGCAATGTCAAACATCAAACATATGTGTTTGTTTAGTGTAATTTTTTGTTTTATCGTTATTATAATAATTGTTATTACTTCTTCCATTACTTCTGGTCACGATTTGCAGACAATTAAAACATTATTATTTCATAACAACAGGTATCCAATTATAATCATTCTGATCAATTAAAAAACAATTATGAAAATAATAATAATACCTAATAAATAATTGGTCCCGATGTTGTTCATAAAACGATACTTCTTCGATTTGCGGTTGCCGGTTTGTACTACATGATAGTTCGGAATCGTTTTCGAAATAACACTGCGATTTGAAAATGAAAACTCAAACTCAAAACGAAAATATGCAATTAAATGTAATTAGTAAATTAGGTAAATATAATAAAACGTAAAAAACAGACGATAACGACGCAGTCCAAGTGCGACTACGACGACTGATAACGATTAACGAAGAGTAAAAAAAAATCAAACCCGTTTAAAGCGGAAAGAGGCGGAAAACGCAAGACAGTGGCCTATACTTGAAAGTTTGAAACACTTCTTTCTGAAGTTGTACAGGCTACATCAGCTGCAGCCGTCCTGGTACGACTTACTTATTCTAAGACCGTGGCTAAGACAATCATTTTATCATAATATATTCACAGATATAGATAATATTTCATGACCAAATGATAACAGACGTGCGACACTGTCAAGGTTTATAGATTATCCATGATAAAATAACATGTACTGCTGTGAATCAGCATTTTTATTCCGGGCAACGGTAAAGTTAAGATAAATTTTGAACACCATTCACCGAATATTAAATAACGAATTGAACAAAGTTTGAGTCATAAAGAGTTGATACATTTAACGGGCAACGAAGTGCTCGGGATCAGCTAGTATATATATATATACACAATATATGTATAATATATAATATATATGTGTGTTTTGACAAGAGAGTTGGGGATTGTCAATAAGCTTCGTTATCGAAACGAGTAAACGACTACCTACGATAAAATCAAAATATTAATCATAGGCGGATATTGGGGGGGGGGGGGGACTTGGAGGGGCTTCAGCCCCCCTGAATGTAACAAACCACACTAGATGTCAAAATAAATTGTGTATTTTCATATACCTAGTATATATTCTTGGTCTTGGTGCCTCTGCTAGAATAATGTAGGAGTACTGAGTAGCCACTAGTTAGTAGGTTGAAGCGTTTAAAAATGTATGCTTACACTAATGGATAAGACAAAAATGTTAAGCCCCCTCCCCCCCCACGAATGTGACTAAATATCCGCCTATGATATTAATACTATATGAAAGAATAATTTACATTCAAATATGAAACTTTAAAATAGAATATTCGATCGAACTTTAATACATTTGGGTAGTTCTAACGAATGAATATCATTAGAGACTAGAGAGGTACCTAGGTATATTATGGTTAATCTAGATTCTAGATTCTAGAATAACATAATATTATACCTAATTAGAATCTGAAAAAACCAAAAAATAAACCTCAGGATTGTGTATGTTTTTGACAAGACAATTTACTTTAAGTTGAATGAATTAAATTATCATAAAAAACATTTGACATTTTTCAATTATTATCAACCACCTATCATAAAACAATTATCAATAACTATAATAATATTTCAGTGTTTGGAAGGAACGAGTTCCAAAAGGAACGAATTCCTTTTTATAAAAAAAGAACAAGAAAATGAACTAGTTCTTCTTTACAAGGAAAAATAAAAAGATTGTTCGTTCCTTTCTAGTTCCAATAATTTACACAGATAGGTAAGTATGTAAATAATTGAAATTAAGATAAATTTTTTTTTAATGTGTATAATGTATATTGCTAATTAGTGATCGTTATCGAGTATCGACGTTAAGACAATCGACATACATTGGCCAACAATTTAATTTTGAAGAAAATGTCAAAATAGAATTATCAAATATGTACCTACTTGTATATATTAGAATCAAAAATTAAAGAAGTATGCATATGAAAAAAAAACATTAATGATTAAATAAGAATTTTTATTTTATTTGGAACCAAAAAAAAGGAACGAATTCCTTTTTTTTTTTAAAAAGAACGATAAATGAAATGAATTCCTTTTTATAAGGAACTTGCCAAACACTGTAATATTTATATTATATTATATATGCAGTGTTTAATCGTTTTTGTTTATATTAATAGGTACCTAGTTTTTTTTTCATATTTTAGATTTTGAGTGTAGCTCACTCATTGCATAATGTGTTTAAAAAAATATAATTGGTTGTGTGTATTATTCATTATTACTTGTCGGAAAAATTAAAATGTCAGTATCTGGTCCCAAATAAATAATAATATCAATATGGTATATATGGCAATACGGCATGTAAGTATTAGACTATTTATTTATATTTACTAATTAATATTATCTATAGGAATTTTAAAGTTTTTCTTACAGAAATTAAAAAAAGTATTATATAATAAACGTTTAAGCTCTAATTTAGACAAAATTCATCAAAATCACGTAAATAATAAAATTATTTTGTATTTAAAAATTCATCATGAAAAAATATAATTATTAATTTTCAATTTTAATAGCTATAACTTGACAATTTAATATAAGGTTCTTTATAAGCTGGTATCACAGAGTTTAAAAAAAAAATCAAAGATACATAATATAATACTATGCATGATTTTAAATTATAGATATTTTAACTTATCATTTTGATAATTTTGAATAAATGTAAAATAACAATTTTTTTCTTACGTTGTTGTTAGTCTGTTATTACTTATTATCTTGTAGGTAAATCAAAAAATATCATTCGTAAAGATTTGAAAAAATAAAATTTTTCTCCATTATTACGAATATTACTATTTACTATAATATATTAATATACTAAATACTTACAGTATCCACAATAACATTTTCAAAATATTTAAACTATTTAATGTACCTAAAGCTAATTTTTACAACGACATATATTCTCACCTCATCTATTTGGTTAAAAATCTGGGTGGCTAGAAATATCAGTTAACACATAATTATCATAATCAATATACATATAATATATAAAATGACTTGTCTCGAGAGGAACCACTTGACGGATCTAGCTGAAATTTGGCATATAGATAGTTATTATGACGTATGCGTCTGCTAAGAAAGGATTTTTGGAAATTCAATCCCTAAAGGAGAAAATAAGGGGTTGTAAGAATATAACAATGGCGCCATCTATCAAGCAATATTATAACTAAATATACAATATTGGTTTCAAAATACAAAACGTACGAACTTAATATTTGGAATACTTAGTACCTAGTGGTTCTTCTAATGATCTAGATATGCAATAAGGAAGGACTGTTTGATATTCGCTTTTTAAAGTGGTGGTAAAACAGGGATCTTAAGATTCACGGTGGAAATCGAAACTATTTTTTTGTTTATTAATGGTTATCTTTAGTTGCATGTTATATAATATGCGAATTATTTCACAAAGCTAGGTATAATTACGCTGGTTTGTCCCTAAAAATAAAATAATCCCCCAAAATATATAAATATCAAATACTCTTAAAAATCTGGGATGATCAACTAGGTATGACTTCAATACTATTTTAGGTACACTATATACAAATTTTTTTTCAACTACAAAGCTGTACTAATATAGGCTATATTTTATCTCTCGCCTCTCTGTGTCTGAAATCTACCTCAGGAAGATTACCTACCTGATAATATACTGTTCGCATAACTATAAGCGAAACTCACGGGCAACGCCACTGGCTAAAAATTAAAATATAATGATTTTGCTTCCATACCTATGCACAGTGAATTACACCCAAAATGAGTTAATTAATCACAAATTTCCCCGGGAAACGCCGGGTTATTCAGCTGATTTATTATACGAGTATATTACGAGGTCATATTAGGAAATACTTTGAGGGCTTCAGGAGTTTTTACAAGGCCTAGCCTCCATATGCTCCCCTCAATTTACGTATATGCTCACCATTCTACCGTACTGACTTATAGCAATAATGTATGATATTATAATATAAATTATATATATGTGATGTTTTATAGGAAAAATATATTCATTTAACATTGAGTACTAATAATAATTATTATAAAATATCCTTAGAAATAATGACTGACACACTGTTTCGGCTCAAAATTATTCTTAATTTTTATGTAAGATTTTTCTTTGAATTGAAATGATTTAAACTTTTGAATTACGGTGACCTACTCAATGAAGAGGAACACTCAAAATCTACTATGCAGAATAGCTTTTATTATCTATAAATAAGATATTCCAGAACTTTTCATACATATTATGTAATATAACTTATATATTAAAAAGTCCACAGTATGTGTTATTTAAACCAGCTAAAAAAATGTAAATGTATATTTTCGTGCAACATAAAAAGTGAAATGGTCGATCTATACTGTAGGTACTAGGTACGGATAGTTTTCTGAAATCCTTTGGTTTATCTGGTGCTCTTCTCGTCCTCGTTTCGGGCGGCTGACGAGTCTTCAAAGGAGCATTTTGTAAGTTTTCGAATCCCCTCGTCTCGTTCCATTTGTTTCTTCAACCGATGCTCACGATATGTGTCCTCGTAATTCTGCAGTACATTATGTTTAAATACACCGTATACGATTCCTCCCATCAGCATACTCCACCGGGTTGCTCGAATCAAGGGTGCAACGTTTACTGGAGACTTGAAATTTCTGACCATCGTTTAGAAATCGACTAGTATGATGCTGAATATTATTTTATTTAACTACTGACGCTCGGCAGTTTTTAATTTTTTCCTCGGTGTCTGTGTAGGTAATATTATTATATACAATGCGGTTATCGCGTACCAAGCGGTTTGAGTGAATATAAATACGAATTAACAAATGACTAGAATAGGAAGAGATAACAACTGTACTAAAATAAACAGTTAGCTGTTGGTAGGTAACATATTGTAATATTAGACATTATATATAGTCGTCGTGTATCTATAGTGCAGGGACTAGTTTTTTGATTGTGACTGATGGGTGGCGTGATTTCAGATGTTGGAGTTCATAACGTGGACACAGACACAATAGTATTTATTAATTAAATTAATTAACAACCCGAGAGCATATCTGAATATTAATAATCTAGTGTATATGAATATTATGATGATACATATTGCAATATGTGAATCGCATGTGATTATAATAATAGTATTATGTAAGTTATAATACTATATAAATAATTGATTAAGTTTATTTTGTACGGACGTGGGACCGAAGAATCCATCATCATAAGTTAAACGTACTTGCAATCATAAATTGGTATGTGATTTTTTTATTTTTTTTTCAGTAGACTGCGTATTTGTTTTTACTGTTCTAGTATAATATAGCTAGAACGGTGTGAGTTATTATATATCGAGCGCCACAAAACGAAATTTATTGTCAGCTCATGGATTTTTAAGGGGTTTGATGTAGGCAATATCAACGAAAATTAAAATTTAAATACCATAGTTTAAATGAGGTTTTTGAATACCTATTATTATTTCAAAATGATTTGCAAGTGATCCCATATCTGTATCATTATTAGGTGTTACGTGAATCCAAAATTATATAAATAAGTCGGTAAAACTATTCTTACTTAATTATTATTAGTATAAATACTTATAAGTTATAACTATTATGTCTATTGTCTAATAAGCAGTTTTTAGGGTAGGAAGGGGTTGAATCTTCTGTCTGCTGACCACAATGAATAATTACTATAATTATAATATTCAATAAAGTATTATGAACTAGACCGTTAGGGTAACTAATAAATATATAATAACATTGATAACCAATGCTAATTATAATTGATGTTGTAAATTTAAATGCATTCAGTTATCAATAACAGTTACTTTTACCACAAATTTTAGAGGGTTTCTCTCTTTTAGAAGGGGTAGGTTGTTTGGTTTGCACCCATAATTATATTACTTTCAAAGTACCTCTGAAACAAGTTTTACTGCATTTAATCCTGTAAAATGAAACTGGTGTAGTTAGATGCAGCTGAGTGCATTTTATATACATTTTAATAAACTAAAACATGATGGAAGAGTTTATTTTTTTTATTAATTATTAATAAATTAAAACGACTATTAATAAATATAATTTTTACTACTATGTTAGAATTAATAAAACATTTGTAAAAATTATTAACACTTTATCAGTTTATTATACTCTTTTGGATTTCATGAAACATCAGTATATATTTGCTTAGAACTGAGATCTTTTTCTGAAAATTAAAACAATTTGAATTAGATGTTGATAATTTAAATGATTTAACATGTCTTAATAATATTCTAATAATAATTGAATAATATTGTAAGTTAAAATTGTCATTTTGATCATTAGTAAATAATACTATAAACATGTTAATTTATATGATTACTAAAAAATATTAAAAAAAAATGAAGGAATTATAAAACACTAGGATTTCATATACAACGTGAGTATTTTAATTTAATTAAAAAAAATAATTACTTAATACTGTTGATCAGTTTAAAATTTTTAAGAGTTTTATAAATTGTTAAAAATTTAATAGATTTATAGTCTATTCACAATGAGATCATTACTCGGCGGCCAAGTTGTGCGCATGGGCGTGGCTTTGTTCTGTGGCAGCGTCTGATGCGACCACCGCCGGACGAAAACTGGTCGCCGTCGAGTAATGATCTCATTGTGAATAGACTATAAGTAAAGATTTAAATTAGGAAGAGTTCTACTAGATTAATGATTACCGCTATTTCTTGTTAAATGGACATATTATCATACAACTTGAATTTACTAAATATAAATATCAAATACCTTCTTTGTGACGAAATAATTTTTTCTTTGTCTTAATTAATATCCGATGACCAAGACAATCTGCAATTTCCAAATAGCATTTACTTCGACAACACTTTTTACAAAGTTTATACTCACACTTTAAGCCCTTCACAGTAAATACAAAATTAATAATAGTAAATAATCAATAATGTATTTAAAATTATGCATAACCCTATTGGCCTATTATGCATAATTTTAAAGTTAAATTAAATAACCGTAGGTACCTTTGGATTTTTACATTCAGAACATAATTCTTCAAGTATTCTTTGACACCTGATTTCTTTGTTTTTTAATTTACTTAACTGTTTTAATTTTTTTTTTGACAATTTTAGTGGATCGTTACAGTCTTCATCATCAATACCTCTCTTTAGATTCTATTTAAATTAAATAATTTTTAAAGAAAATTAATATATATTTTGTTTAACAATAAAATCCCTTACTTCTTTTTCATCGGTTTTTGATTTATTTACTTCTTCATTAGTTTCAAGCTCAACTAAATTACTTTTTTGTATTACACGGACCATCGGTTGACACAACCAAGGTGGTAAAGTTAAGTTATAATCTAAAACTATATTAGAAAACTGTCAGGTTGTAATTTTTTTTTTTTATACAATTTAAGTGACATAATTAGTATACCATTTTGATTGCTGTTCCATGGTAATTGACCCATGTGATATGGTAAATACTTTACTTTTATTTGCATAATGGCGTTTCTAAAATCATTACGGTTTTGACCTTTTGCTAATATATCCCTAATTGATTCATTTTCAGGGAGACTGAATCTGGAATAACAAAATACAAACAAAATTATAGCCACATTATAATTTAAAAACAATAATTTATTCACATACACGTGGTAGCAAAGTTTAAATAAGTGACCTCTTGTATTTGAAAGTGGACAAGGATATTGTTCGCTAAGATCTAAGTACTCAAGTGCTGGTTCCCAAACAGGAGGTGACTGGTTGTCAAAAATAAATGGATTATGAAGGTGTCCTTCAGCAGACATAACGCCTTCACATAAAGTTTCCTTTAAGCACCTTTCTATATCTTGATATATAAGAATATTGCCATTTGCTAAGACAGGAATTGTTACATTTTCCCTAAAAAATAAAAATAAACATAATAATTACATTTTGAAGCTTTTGACCAAGTGATACATATTTATCAACATTTATAAAAAAAAAAAAACAAAAAAAAAATTTAAACAAAGGGAAGATGGTCGAACTTTTTGTTAACCTAAATCATAATTCAATTAAAATAAGTATAAATATTAAACATATTAAATATTATTGAAAATATAAATTAATAAAATCTGATAAACGTAAAATATGAATCTCTAAAAGGATAATAAGTTATAATTGTTACATAGTACATATTATTTTGGATTTTTTTTTTTAACTTACTTAACAGCCTTTATTTGACTCCAATCAGCTATTCCTGTCAATCGTCCTTTTTGATCTCTAGTCCGACCATGTACTGATAACATTTGACAACCAGCTTCTTCTAACATTTTAGCATACGAAATAGTTTTTGTTAAATCTTCAAAAATACGTATTTTACATGACACTGGTACTTTAAGATTGTCTCGCAATGTTTTAACTGAAATTCAAACACGTAACATCATATTGATTTTATTATTATTAAGTAAAAACATTAGAACCCACTTACCGATTTCAAATATAAGTTTCCATTCATCTTGGAGAAAAGAACCATAAAATCCACGCTTAGCAATGGCTTGTGGACAACCCAAGTTTAGATCTATTACATCACAACTATCTTCAACTAATTTCCCAGCTTCTAGTATTACTTTTGGATCATTACCACAAAACTAATAAAAACAAAGGGAATATTTGCAAAAATTAACTTATGCAGATACTACTATTGCATGGGTTATCTCTATATACAATGATAATGTACAACATAGTGTTTGGCAGAACTAATTTTTTGTTAGCTTTAATATTAGAGTGAATTACCTTATTCTAAAATATATGAGGAAAAAACATTATCCATTAGTTTTTTAGATATGTTAATTTTTAAGCGAGTTATGAGCATTTTTTATTGTAATATTTTAAATAATATTTAGGTACTCAATTTTGCTTAAGAATTGAAATATTAAAAAAAATCAATATAAAAACTTAGAAATATTCTTACCTTTAAGTTTAAGAAAAGGTTACTTTAATATTAAAGCTAACAATACAAAATTGGTTCTGCTAAAAGCCTGAATACAAAATTTGCTTTGTTGTACAATTTCATTATATGAAGATGGAAACAACATATGCAGAGTGGCCCTTTTAATATTATTGAATAAAGATAATATTATGTTTTTATAGTAGTACCTGAACAACTAAAGGACGGTCTTCAGGGCAAGTAGTAAAAAATTCTTTCCGATATTTACGATCTTGAACAAAATTCTGACTGTGTAACATAGGTGCAAAACATAATTGAACACCGTGTTTGCGTGATAACATCCGCCAAGGTAGTTCACTTTGTTCAACCATAGGAGCTAGCACATACTTTGGTTTTCCAAGCCTTTCCCACACATTTTCTTTTGACTCCATAGTTCCAATTAATTATACCTAAAAATAAATTTAACTGTAAAATTATTTTATTAAAAACTAAGTAATTGAATAACAATATCATAATTTCAAAAGATATATAAAATAACAATCTGTTGTTTGTCTTATATTTTCTGCTCTACTTATCTATATAAGGTCAAAATAGTTTTATTTGAAAATTTATTTTATGAAATGTATTTGTGTTTATTTAATTAAAACAATTTTTGGTAGGTATACAATTTTTAATATAATTAATTATATTAATATAATATTTTAATTGAAAACCTAGAAACCCAGCATAGCACGTGCAGTACAGTAGGTATCAATCTTTATAAATGTTAATATGTACCAAATAGAACATTGGTGTATTTATTGACATTTCAATACATTCATTACAGATACTGAATCCAAATAACCCAAAATAAATTAAAACCATAACTTATATGGACACCATTTTTATTATGCAAAAATAAAGAAACACAATTTTGATAATACAATATTATATTTATATAGTATATATTATGTAGTATATTGTATATATGTACTGAAAACAAAACTATGGGTAAATATCATAAATTATTTGACTTTTAAAATGTTAAAATAGAAAACTATTAAGTATGAGACAAACAAGTGGTAAAAATTCTAACCATAAGAAAAATATTCATTAATACTACAAATAATACTTGTATTTAAGATTTAAATCATGGTTAACACATACCAAATTTATGATAAAAGTACAATAAAAAAGTATGATCTTAGATATTATATAATTTCATGGAAAAAATGTCAAATCCACTAATACATTTTCATCAAATAAAAAAAAATAAATCAAATTAATTAACTGTAGGATTGATTTTAATTTTTCTCATTAATAGGTATTGAAAAATGGCATTGGGAGAGTCAATAGAAGATTTCAAATTTAGGCAATGAAATGAAATATGACTGAGAGTTGATTCAGTAAGTAAATTTGTATGCTTTGGACTATAATTATCACAAATTCGTAATTACATAATATACTGTAGAACCCTTTCTTCCTTCCTATACAAGGCTACAACTTATCGCATATATAGAAAAACTTATTGGGTTATTGATACATTATTACACTGTTATTAGTTATTACTATTAAGACTACAAATTACAATATCTTGATATTAGTAATAATTAGTAAATTTTAAATAAAAATGTTCTCAGTATAAATAGTTTTAAATATAAAACAGACATAATATGATATCTTACTCTCTAAAACTTTCTTTAGATTTTAAATTAAGATATAATAGACTTAAGGTGGACTTTTCCATTTTTTTAAAACATTTATATTAGATAATAATTGTAAGACTATTGTAGGGAATAATATTAAATTGAACATAATATTAAATATATAATATATATATTGAACATATAACACCAACTAATGATTTTCTGATTTAATATTATAACCACTTGTACAGTGTACATCATTGCCTTGAAAAAATATATTTAATTTTTCACAAATTTCACAGACACGTTATTTGCAAATAAAATTTTAAACTAAAACCATGACACTTCAAACATTTGGTTTTCACAAAAAATGTTATATAAACAATAGTTTTCTAAATATATTAAAATTTTAAATGAATTTATAAAAATGGAAAAGTATTAAAATATTAATATAGTACAACAAGAAAAGACGACTTATAGTAGGTACCTATATATCACATGATAACGAATGTTATAATATCGCGTGCTCGGTAATCGGTTTTTATTTCGTCATTACGAAAAGTGAACATCATTATTGGTTTAAATAGTTTCCGATTATTTGTAAAGATTTTTTAAAACGCCAATCACATGTTATAAGAAAAACATAATGGTAGTCATTAGTCATATAGACTATAGAGAGGTATAGCAGTTTGAGTATAATGCATAAAATAATAATATATAATACATTATATAGGCACCTACTTAAGTTGTATATTTAAATTAATTAAGTAAAAAAACGATCAAATCCATTTTTTTTAATACGATTATTCGAGGTTTACTCCTCCTCAGTCCTCTAGATTTTGCACATTCACTTATATATGTATAACATCGATGATATGTAAACTGCCTTCATAAGCTACAAAATGCCATAAGTCAAAAAAAAAAATTTAAATGAGGTTAAGCTAAATTAAAAAATCTAAAATTCAGATAATTTAGGTGAATATTATGTCATGTTATAAGTATAAAATATTGTTCAACAAAAACTAAATAATTAAATACAATTCTTACCAACGATATTCTTGCTTATGAAACAAGTTTCAATAACCCTATACCAATAGTAGAATCAATGTAAAATGAATATATGTTATAAAAATTCCTACTAAGAGAAGTATAAAAATGTACAAGGTATTATGATTATAAGAAAATGTAAAATATAAAAACACATATTTTTCTCAAAAGTCTTTTTTAGTAACTTATGGCATTTAAGCTTATCAGGGCAGTATAGTTTTCGTTATTTGTTCGCGTTAAATAAAAAAGGTACTAATACATACATAATTATACCGTATACGGACATACGGGAGAGCTTTCCGACTGCACCAATATATCAGAAAAATCAGTGAACGGTCACCACGATAGTCGTCGATTTGTTCATAAATCGGCGGTGACCCGATCTAAGTCGTTCAGGTCAGACCACTGAACTGAATTTAATATGTACTGTATTCGATATTCAGTTCAGTGGGACAGACACAGTTGTACGGTTGTAAAATTATATAATATTATTGTTTACATTTTTGATTACCAAACGCCGTCGTTCAAAAAATATTTTGTCGGTCTATCAGCCGGCGATAAAAATGAAATGCGAATTGCGCGCGTAACACATCACGTGGGTTTTAGGGAAGAAACGGGTGTACATGGGAAACCCACACATACATAAATCACGCGCTTTTAGAAGTGTTGTGCGGGGAGGAAGACGGTGGTGACGACGACGACAGCCAACTGCACGGCCTGGTCTGCGGGTAACGGTTTCTCAGTTGCGGCGTCGACGGGTTGGACAGTCCCGACTCGTGTATCGGCGACAGGTTGGACGACGATTTGGAGTGTTTAATCTGCCCGTTTCCGCTGCCAATCTTGCGCCGCTTCGTTTTCGAAGGTTGTTGTTCAACGAACGCCAATACCTGACCTAGCTCCTTGAGCGTGATCTTTTGCATCTGACGGTGGCCGGCCGCGTGTGGCAGGGCCGGGAGTGAACCCGAATTGAACGATTTCCACTCGTCGACCACCAACGACAACTGACCACTGTCGGCGGGTATGACACGGTTCCGACGGACCGCGAACGGCGATGGTGGAACCTTGACGTGGTGGACGGCAGAGGCGGGGACGGCAGTCCGACCAAATACTGGCTCGGGTTTCTGGAAGCAGCAGCAAAACCCTTTTCGGCGTTTGCCTAACACGAAAAATCGTGCTCCATCGCCCCGTATCCTGTTCTTCTCCAGACAGTACCGGCACTTTGGTTGAGGGTTCTGCTGATCGCGGTCCTCCGGTCTTGTCCGGTCCAAGTCTTTCGGGTTCAGCAGTCTACTGGCCCCACTGCGACCATACGATTCAACCGTCTCAACGGTCATATCATCATGGCTAGCGCCATCCTGGTCGTTCCGGCCTACGCCATTAAGGTTCGAGTGGATGCCGCACGACGGCCGTTTATGCCGGCCCGCAGTAACCGCGCCGTAACAACACGCGGATGCATACACTTTGGCCATAGTGGACTTCCGGCCCGCAGCGTTCTTACAGGAACCCGAAGACATCGCGACGTGATTGTCGGACAGGGATGACGACGACGACAACGCAGCCGCGCCGTTCCTGGAATCGAACTCTGGGTATCGCCTGTAATTACGGATGTACTCGTAAGTGGTGATGCCTAGCGCGGATATGTACACGTGGAACACGCACAGGTGTAGTAGCAGCACCATGGCGACCAGGGCCAAGGCGCACTGGGCAGATGCGACAGCCACGAACACGTTCCGGTCCACTGAAAGTCGACTGACACTGAACAACTGGTTCACCTGGATGGTTTGGTTGCTGCCGAACATCGGCCGCAGGTACTGTTCGACGTGTACCGGGTCTGAATTGTATATGACCAGCTCAGCAGACGACACCAGCACGATCACCAAGCACGCGAGCACAGCCGACACGACGCTCACGATAAACGCTACGTAGTTTCTAGCACCGATACAGTGGTTCAGCCACTTGCAATGGTGGTCAAACTTCTCCACACACTTATTGCACGATCCGCAGTGCTTGGTCCGATGGCCAGACGTGTATATATTGCACAGGTGACACTTTCCGTTCTCGATAACGTGCGCGTGTTTGGTCTTGTCCAGCTCGGGGACGGGTTTCCGCGGCGATTCCCCGTCGTCTCTGAGAGCACGGAGCTGTGGGTCTGCAGGATCGATGAGCAGCGCAGCCACGTGCGACACGACATGCAAGAAGAACAGACTGCCCAGCACGAACAGTGCGACTGGGTAGACGTCAGGCCCGAGACCAGGCAACAGGACGCCGAATGAACAGGCGCCGAAAATAGCCAGCACCAGCCAACCGGCCACTTGCTGCGGGTGCCACGGCATCTGCAGTCCGTGGACCCGCCGCTGTTTCCTCCTTGTCTCGCTTTGGCACAGTGTCATGGTCAGCTGCGCATCGCACAATCACGAACTACAGCGGCGATACCGGCACGAGCACCACCACAACCAATGGCGGCGGTGGTGAAACAATTACGTATATTGTGACTGCGAGTGCGCTTCCGGTCGGTGTCTAACGTCGTCAATCCAGCCGGTGTACCATAACGCGGTAACGGAAACGGTGGAGGTGACAACAAAAGACTCGGGACGAATGACGCATGGCGGACGTCGATGGACGACAGCGGGACGATTGGTACTGGCGAGGGAGACGCGACGACGGTCCGAGGGGCGCGAAACAACGGAGGAATGTGCGCGCCGATACCACGTCGGGGCCACCCGCTCACCATCCGCGTCTAACGGTGTTAGCGGTTCCCCTTCGAGCGTGCCGCGTCACGCCGTATCGATTAGTTTACAGTCACCCTCGCGCATCCACGCCACATTAACCACCGCCACCGAGCGCGTGCGATGAGGACCGAAGGTTTCATTTGAACGTCGGCTCGTTATGACGCGTTCACAGACTTAATGCACATACCACAACCTACTCCGAAAACCTATTTCTGCCTGCGAATAATCAATCAATCAACGACGATTGGTAGACGGTGTAAGTATATTGCGCCATATTATACTCGCTTAGACGTCCGAGGAATAAAGAGAAGAAAAAAAAAATGTAAAACGCCATTCGAGTTGTCTAATGAGTGTTTAATAATGCAGTGGCACACCGCCAGTGTGCTACTTTCGACGTGGACGATATTAATAAATTACGCGGGACGTCGAACAAAACTTGTATAGTGCAGGAAACGAGTGTCGACTTCCTGACACTCCATAGACAGAATACAAAAAGACCGGCAATATTTTTTTTGCTTTTGCAAATCAAGTCATCGATATTAACTTTAACCCATATAACTCTCATACACACAATAGTACCTGATGGGTTAGGTCAGTTTTAAATTTTAATAAGATATTCAGTTCATAAAAAAGTTACGAACGTCACGAACACAGACACTGTGCTGATTATGAATATATTTTGCGTTTTTAGTTTTATACTTAATAATTATTTTTTCGAATTTAAACTAAATAAAAAATTAATTTAAATATTAAAAATGTAATGCACAATTAGATTTAATACTAACCCACAAATTAAATTAACTTGGATTACATAGGTACCTACTATAGTCGTTTTAATTTAAAGATCTTCCCACATTTTAAGACATACTTATAATTTAAACACTTGGATCTAATTTGGTAGGTGTTTTTAACTTCGAAGTACCTACTGTTTACTACTGTGAGGAAGACCTAATTCACATATATTATTTATTATTATAAGTACTATCCTAATTTTTAATATACATCCGTCCTAATCTGATTACCTTCATATATTAGTCTAATTATCATCTGCATTATACAGATATATAATACTTGATATAACCTTAAATCATAATAGGGATTCTATGTTTTTATAACTGAAGAGTATTAATTATATTAATTATCAACCTTAAGGGCCATTCTTACAATGTCCAGTTAAAGTTAACCGATACTTAATCGGCCAAATTTTGCCGGTAATAAAATCCTTCATCAGTCGGTTAGCGTTAACAGGCAGTTTACCGGACATTGTAAGAACGGCCCTAAGAGAAACATATTAATTGTTCACACTTGCAGGTCTTAAGATATAATGTTTTGTTTTATATTTTTATAGATAGTAGGTACCTATAATAAATGTATCTATTGCCTATTTTTTATATAAAATACAAAAATAGTAAGTAAAAATATAGTTTTATCACTTTATTTAAATTATTTTGAATAAGTAACAAATGAGTATAATAACCATTGCCATTTGGGTAACACAAAAAACTAAATTGCTGTTGGTTTAGATGACAAAAATCACAAACCTTCAAGATCAGTAAAAACGTTTACACTGGTATTTGTATTTATTGCTGTTTATACAATTTTTTAGAGCTTCATATATTATGAATAATGCCTTATGGATAAATACAGTATACAATATTATATTGTTATTATTCATATTTTTACATACATACCTATAGCTATCAGTCATGAATCTTCTGAAAACATTAATTTAAAATAATAAGATAACTTTTAATTAATAATAAATATTACATGGATAAATGTTTGAAGTAACTTGGAAAATCAACAATATTAATATAATTTTATTACATAAAAAACTTACACATTTCATGTAATAAGCATCAAGTAGTAAGTTGTACACGATTACTTGAAGCTTCGAGTTCGTATAATCGTATCTGATAAGTGATTAGAGTGATTAGAGTGATAAGCTGATAACAGAAACTTATTTGAAACCAGGGGTTCGAAACATGATAATTACTTAAAAGTTTAAATGATTATAAATTTATTATAAGGCATTGAAAGCATAATAATGTAATATTTAGTTTGATTATTGTTTTATGGTTTGATGTATGAAGACAACGGTTTTTCTAAGTTAATTCGTGATGAAGACTAGAAGAGACCAAACTCGATAGCTACACACATGAAAAAACGCCCCGTGACGAGTCGCACGATTAAACGTCCACAGGCTACGCTGCGGTCGTAAATGTTGCTACTTTATCCCGCGTAGTAATGTATAATAGTAATATGTAAATATGTAATAGTAAATATGCGTACTGCGTAGTGGGCTTAGAGATTATTAATGTTTTTATACGTTTTATGGAAAACATATTCATTATTTCGAACCATGGCCCTTTCAGTGACGGATCCAGATTCGGGTATTTGCCTCCCCCCCTCCAATCACCATAGTTTCCCTTTATTTTATACACTGTGTTTAGCCAATTTTGTAGCAAATGTATGTACTTTTCGCCCCATTCATGCCCCCGCCAAATTAAAGGCCTGGGCCCTATTATACATTTTATAGCATGAACAATTACGCATTCATACATGTGTATACGTGAATGACGTGGCTCTCCGGCAAACCGGGACATTCAAATTTGCCTGGTGGCCTGAATTGCTTACACAAAAAGTGGGCCCGTCGACCGTCAATCTAAAATTCGATAATTTTGTGATCAATTTAATTTTTGCCTTTTGGCTTTAATATGTTTTGAGTAGGTAATTGAGTCTAAATTAGTATGATAAAAGGATAATTGTAAATCTAAATCTAAAAAATACATTGAGAAACTCAATGATTAACGATAATCTAAAAGAAATTATGTTAATGTCTAAAAGTACTCTATAGGATATTTTATATTATATTTATATTTATATTGTTATTACTTAATACTTATTATATATTGTTATTAATAATTATAAAATTACAAAAAATAACTAAAATCGTTATTTACTATGTAGTAATTTTGTCCAAATTTGAACTTAAAATAACTATAAAAAGATTATGTTTTCGTATATTTTTAAATTTTTTGGTTATAAAATTAACTACTTACGTGGAACCTTGTTTTAAATTTTCAACAGTAGCTATAAAAGTTGAACATTTTATATATTTTTAAGTTTAAATTTGATCAATTATGTAAAAATTCAATCTTTAAAGGCTTATAAAAAAAATTGTGCAATTGTATTTTTAATATTTTCAACTTCTATTGTAACAATATAGCAGAAGCCTTGTATTATTGTTTCACGTTTTTCGACCCAACAAATACGATTTTATTAACATTTTTCGAAAAAAAAAACTAAAGATATTAAAAATTGAAAATGTCCGTTAACAACTCAAAACAAGTAAAAATATTTTGAAAATTTTATCAAGTATAGGAAATGATAAATAACAAGAAAACTTATAGAATATAAATGCATTTAATTCCTTTGTTTGAAGATTCTAAATAAGATTTAAAATGTTTAAATGTATAACCAAAAGTCTGTTGAAAAAAAATTTTTTTGACATCATCCTGCAGGTTGCATTCTTATAACTTACCATAATATTCTGTTTTTTTTGAGACACTTAAAGAAGTTAGCTTATGAGTTATCGTTATGGGTTATGATAAACTTATTAGCTACCTATAGTCTATATAATATATATCATAAGCCTATCGTCCTTTCTCTAATTATTTTGCTAGTCGACCAATTAACATATAAAATAAAAATATAATTAGCTGTTTATTTAGGAAAACAACATTATAGTTTCGCTAAAAATATAGTCAAAAAATCAAACTAAATATTATATTGTTTTTTAGAATGGGATTTCACTGAATACCCATGTATAAAAATGGAATCATTATTGCTTTGAAACCTGGGTGAAGGATTGGGGCACAATTTGCTGCCCTCAAAATGTTGCCGTTCTATAAGCAATAAGCCCGTGCCTTTTCGACCATGTGGCTGTACCTACATAGTAAATACGCATACACTGCTGCAAATTCTTAAATAGCATGTTAAAACCTCGTTTGAACAGAATTGTTTTGAAATAAAAAATACACGAAAAGAACAAAAATTACTACTTTGTTCGTACAAACTGATAAGAATCTAAAAAGTATAATATTATTGCAATAAAAAAACGAACACGCAATCAAATAGGTTAGTTAACACATTGTCAGAGATGCTTAACGTATACAATCTAATATCCATTATCCATTGATATTATTGATATTTTAGTGTGTAAGCATTGGCGAAAATAGGGGGGGGGCTTGGGGGGACTAAGTCCCCCCAGTTCAAAATCTAGTAATTAGTACTAATTTTTATATTCTGTGGTACTAAGCAATATGGCCTATGGGGAGGGGGGCTTGAGTCCTCCCAACAAAATTTAGTCAATTTGCGCCTATGTAAGTGTGTAGTGTGTTACTTAACTAAGCCCTGAATGACCTAAACAGTAATTGTTAAGATACATTAATAAAGTCATCCTTTCTGAACTATAAAAAATATTAATTATAACAATGTTGGTTACAAACTTAGATAGGTACATATGTGTGTAATTAAATAATTGAATATAGAAATCTGCACACAAAGCGTATTTTAAATTATATTTAAAGTAATAAATACATATGTAGTAATGTAGTATGTATATTTTTTATATTTATATAGGTACGACTTATGAGTATTATATTGCCCCAAAAGAATTAATACTAATATAAAGTGTAATAAATAATATTATATTTTCTACTGCTTAAAATATTAGAGTAGGTAGGTATTATTTAAATACGATGTACCTACACATAATAATATTAATTATTATACGTATTATATGTATACGTAGGTATCTTTCTATATTATATATAGGTACCAATTGTACCTTTTGATAATTATTGACGTTAATGACATCTTATATTTTACAGTATATAGGTACATACAGTATTCACAATTCACAATATATATATTACAATTAATATTAATTTTAACTTAGAATTACTTAGAAATTCTAAGAATGTAAATTACAATAAAATGATATATTAAATATTTTATGAGTAGGTAACAAATTTATTAATTATCTATTTATGTTACCTAGGTATATTTATATTATAAATTAGAATAAGTGTATAAGTAGCAAGTAGGTAAACAGAAAATTATAATATGGTAAATTTCATTTTGTACTTATTGAAAATATAAAAATTATAATTTATAACTATTAATCTATAACATATTATATGAATAGATTATATAATTGTATGTTAAGTGTATAGTATTGACTAATAAAAAAGAAATAATAATACACGTCCAATTTATAATATAAGAAAAATGTTGTTGTAAAATATTAACTCTCAGGTAAGATTATTCATTAAATTTAAATTATTATTTTGAACTGTTCCTATATATTATAGTGTATATTACCTACTTACTGAGAATTGCGTAATGTGCATTTGAGCATTATAAGTTTTCCTGAATTTATATTATACGTACCTATACCCCGTTCCAAAAAAGAAGACAACAGGCGGCCACGAGCAAAACTGGTTTTGCTACATACATATTCTGGTGTCTTCTTTTTTGGAACAGGGTATAGGTACACAAAATACAGTTTTACATTAATTAATATTAATGTAAAATGTATAACCATTAAAATACATCATAAAAAGACTGGTTATTTTGTTTATAACAAAATGGAACTTTTAAAATTTTATAAATATTTAATATATTATTATAAAAACGCATAATATACTATTATATTATAGTGTTTGTAATTACTGATCAGAATTAGTTGAAGAATTTTTCTTAAATTGATCATCGTCATTAGCGGAGGCACACTGAAGTCCTCTCGAATAACCCATTTGGAACGCTTTTCTCTCCAATCCTTTGGCTAACCCTTCTTGATACGCCCTTTCTTCGATTTTCTTGAGGTAGTCCAACAATCCACCCACTCCGGAAGCAGATGGTTGAATACTTGATGTAACAGTTTCCGATGTTCTTGGGTTAAATTTCGTCTTAAATTTTCTGTTGCTATACATTTTTGACGGTCTATCGTTTTTAGTTGATAAAATGTCATCAACACAAAACCTCTTAAAGTGCAAAACCAGCTCTGACCTAAGTGTATGAGGACACATATCTATAGGAACTACACGAAGTGGAAGAAATGGATCGGAATCTATTGGTTTTTGCCAATATCTGACTACCGAAGAAAAATCTAGTAGATTTTTCAAAGGCAGTTTGTGATTAGAACAAACGTAAATTAAATTTATAGCTTCTTTAAATTTACGAAGAGTCCTGACCAATCCGGTACCTTTTTAAAAAACAACGTACATATAGTGTTATAATTTGTAATTATAGTACATATTCAATTGCAATATTAATCTAATCTAAAATATTTATTTCACTTACTGACTCCAGTTAAAGGTGGATCCATTATCACAGTTACGTTACACCCTTTGAGTTTGTTAAGCACGGAATCCAAAATATCTTCCGTTCTACCAGCTATAAATTCACAATTGACTATTCCATTTATTTCAGCATTTCTTTTTGCGTCCATTATATTTGCTTTAATTAGCTCGATGCCCACGACTTGTTTACATTTCTATGTAATTAAAAATACGAAATATAGTTCTGAGTTAATTTCACTATAATCGCATACGACGTCATACATAATGGTGTATAATTTATTATAAAATATAATTTAATATACGGCTGCACCTTATTTGCGTATCAAACAAAAAATGTTGTTGCTGATGTGCCGTTAACAGACAAATCAAAATAATATGTATTTGTAATTTATGTGTATATATATATATAAATGTATAGGCTAATATTATATTAAACGATTTTTATTTTTTTATTTAAAAAGATTTACTACCTGCTATCTCAGTAGTCAGTATACACGTAATACAATAAGCAAAAGTTATAAAATGTATATATTACGTATTAAGACGTGTCATCTTATGCGAAGGGGGCGATCCACACTTGTTACATCACTTCAAGATTTATATGTTCCTATGCATAGTTTCACAAAATCGAAACAAAGTTATAAGAATGACAAAGAAAAATCAAATTTATTTATTGAAAATCAAATAACCCAAAGGGGGAAAGTCGGTAACAAGTGTACCTCATCATTGAGTAAGTCACTCTACTAATTAGGTAGGTTAAATTATTTTTTTCCAAAAACATTGCATTTATTATATTATTAATATTTAATTATTATAATAGTATATATTTATATTTTATATTTTATATCATACATTTTTAACTATAAAATATGGAATTAAACGCAAATTACATTTACATTACCTTACAAATTAGATCTTGACACTGAATATAATATATATAATTTATAGCCTATAATTTAAACTGAGACAAATGAGTTAAATTATGAATTATTGAATTTACCTTGGCTAATGTAAGTGCTAAGCACCCAGACCCACAGAACAAATCCAAAACTGTAGTATTTTCGTTCACATCGGCAAGATCAGCAACCACTTTACACAATTCTTCGGCGCCCAAACTATTCAAACGAAAATATGTGGCTGGAGAGATTTCTAACGACAAGTTTAATAGCTTTTCTACAATGTACTTTTGTCCCCATAATAATTCAGCTTCGATCGTGGTACCGATACAATCAGCTAAGGTCCTGCGCATACACACACACACACTTATATATATATAACAATCGACGTTAAAAACAAATGTTAATAAATTATATTACCTATTCTAAAAGTGTCATTAATTTTCACAAAACAGGAAAATTTGAATTTAATTAATTTTATAATACGTATTTTGTATTTTTTTATAAATAATAATATACGCTAAGTATAAGTCTGAACTCACTTCTCTCCATGGACTTGAAAATATAACGACACTACGTTCTCAGTTATGTTATTTTTAGACCATTCTGATATGGAGCATTTAATATTAGACAATTGTTCGGTGTCTAGTAGATGCTGGTTGATAACTATCGACACCATTACTTCTCCGTCTTCATTCATACGAATTATCATATTACGCCATATTCTCCAATCTTGAGAATGATTTTTCACGAAATCCTCGAATTTCTAAATCAAACACAATCGAATTTAAAAATACTATCAAGTCTACCTATATTTTATACTTGTATTGTTGGCTGTACAGTGAAATAAATGTTACGCCGTTAAACAAAATAAGTGATTGATTCAGAAAATAGGGAAGGTCTTAATAAATAATTATAATTTTAGGTAATGAAAAATGAGTTTTAACGAATCTGAACATATTATTTGAAGTAACCGAAAGCGGATATAGTTATATATTTATATCTGTTCGATTATTATATAATTGCAGATCGTGAATTCAAAAATAACGTAAAAAAAATGTCCAATATAATATATTTTGTCAATATTATTATCATTGCTACACTACCTTCGCTAACGTGATCATTGGCATCGGCAAATTTCTTAGACAATCCGGTGGACCGACATAGTGGATTCCGTCCATCGAATCTTTCACTCTCAGCCCGACGGCCACTGAATCACAGTCGGGATTAATTCCTGTATACATTTTAAACCCAGTCCAGTGGGTATTACTGTATAATACCAAACCCATTCCTTTGGGCTATTTATCGCGTGCTGCAGCTACAGTGTCCCGTCGGTCTGTTATGTACAAAGACCGACTTCAAAATAATAATATAATTCAGGTGCTCCCCGTTATTTTACTTTGTGTCTGTGAATGGATCTTTGTGCGCGCCTTTAATTAAACGGTTCTTACTCACCTACGCTCCACTCGCATTTGTTGCGGTACCGGTCGACTTTTTGCGACGGTATTATCGGCGACAGCTCAAACGCCAAATCGCTATTCAGCTGCCGTTTGCGCATCGCACACCATTCCGCAAGCGGCGGTTGTTTGCGTTGAATTATCGTCCCGAACCGTTGAAACAATATTCTCGCTTCTTCGCTCTTTTTCCTCAACTGTTTCGAACCGAATCGCCAATTAGTTACATAAAAACCGTTGTACCCATACACGAATTCAATTAAATTCAACATTCATTAGGTTTAGATAATTAGATATAATTGTGTGTTATTTACGAGGTATAAGTGCGATAGTACCTACTACCGATTACAATAAACTATTTTTAAACATTATAGTAAGAGATTAAAAAAATATATATACAGGATGGTTCACTAAGCATGCTCACCCCCTTTTTTCTTCAATAATGTAATCAGTAGTTATTCAAAATATGATTTTAAATATACATAAAAACCAAATTTAAAAAATTTAAAAAATTGTTTGTACTACTTAAGCAGTGTCCTGTATAAAAAATTTCTGTTTTTCATATGAGAGCCCACATTTTTTACTGTAAATTATTTGGGAGATAATTTTTTTGAAAGTATTGAATTTTGACGTATCAAAATGAAAATTTGATTGAGTAGTTTTTGAATCATTTAACATTGTGTACTGAGTAATAAGAATAATAGGCCCATGATAATAGGTTAGAAACATAATATGATGGATACGATGACTTAAAAATGTTGGTAATTAATATTAATCCATCAACAATCAACATTTATAATTTGTAAAAATGGTCCAAGGATAATAAATATTAAATCCAATATTACATCTATTCATATTTTTGTAATACCTTTTTTTAGGACTATTATCCTTAGTATAAACATTTTAACAGCTGGAAAACTACTCATTTGAATTTTAATATTGATACGTCAAAACTTTCAGAAAATTATCTGCTTAATAATTTACCGTAGAAAAAGTGGTTCTTTTTTGAAGAATAGAAGGTTGTATCATCACATGGCCCTCCTTAAGTAGTACAAAAAATATCAAGAATTTGAAAACATAATCTTTAAGTACATTTAAATATTCCAAAAATCAGAATTTGATTAAATTTTAACTCCTATTAAAGGAAATAATAGGGGTGTACAATGTGTACATGCTTAGTGAATCATCCTGTGTAACGAATATAGCACTATTATAATCACGGGTTTTATTTTTAAACCATTATTAAACTTGTAAGTTGTATTAATTATTTAATTTGCTTTCGTTTTGTACTCACTTGTTCTTCGTATTCAATACTATGATAAGGAATTGTAGACATCAAAACCTGTTCACTAAGTGGAATATCAAGTCTAGGTCTTTTAGCAACATGGTTCCCTTCGACGTATGTTAAATTTATGTTGGTTTTAGGCGTGTCGGCCGTAACTAACTATATAACATTTTAATATGATAAATATGTATTGATTTTCTGTATTAAAATCAAAAATTATGATCAAGCACTAACCGTACTGATCAAAGATCGTCCTTTCCAGTTATATTTTTTTAATAGTCTTAGAGCAACCGCTTGTTCGGTTTCGGTTGGAAACGTGAGATACAGCCATGCATTACCTTTTTTACTGTATCTCGCGTGTATGCAATTTAATCTCAACTCCTCGTTGATCATTTTCAAAAATTCTTGTAGCAATGGATCCTAGTAATAAAAATTTAACCATAATTTTACACATTTTAAGTAAATATTTAAACTAACGAAAATTTACATTTATTTACTAAAGAAATTATATTATATAGTTTGCACTTAACACAGATTATACTTAAAATAAGTCACTTACTTAAATTATTTAAAGAATACATTTTTAAGTAAATCAAACACTCGGTATCTCTTTTTCAACACGGTATTAGTCCACTAATAGTGTTTGAAATTTGAGTGGGGGGTGAGGGGCTGAAGATTTTTATGTTAAGATGAAAATGTGTATTCCAATGTGTCGTTAAATCTTCAGGTTTTTTCTTAGCCCCCAACATCCCCGCCCCCGGCTATTTGTGCCTATGAAAACTGTCACTTATAATAAAAAATTACAATAGGTATACAACTATACTACGTACGCAATTATTATTTAATTTAAGAATGGTAGATATATAATTGCTGTTATTTTTTTCTTCTCATCCAACAAAAACAAATCTTCTAAGAACCAACTGAACCGGGATCTAGGCCCTCAGTTTAGAATCCTACAACTAAATGTAGAAGGCATAAGTCGGAACAAAAGCGAGTACCTATCTAGCTAAATTTGCATGAGGTATATAATTTGAAATATTCAATTTTTTCATCTTACTTGTTTTTATGTCATATTTTCATATTTTAGAGCAAAGTTGTGTCAATAGTTTGAGTGATAATAATTGTATTTTATGCATAAAAATTAATGTTTAGTAATAACTAATAAGTGCGATGGAACTTTATTTATTTCATTTAAATCTTGAATATTCTATAAGAATGGTTCTTACTTATTCATTGTGTGGAACCCAGTTAAATACTTAAATATGTATAGAAGCAACATACTTCCTGGAGTTTATAATTAATCAAAATTGTATGATCAAATTGAAATGATCTTGATCCCTCCTGATCGTTAATGTAATTATTTTTGGCTTTTCGTCTTTTTTATGCAAAAACTAAAATTTTGAAAAAATATACAATATTCTACACAGACCACAGCTTAAGAACCACTGATTAATAATATGGGCATTTATACTTGTCATAGTCTATGAATATATGATATACCATCTACTTTTAAATAAATAAATTAGAAATATAGTAATTTATATAGTCTATTTATTTATTTATTTATTTATTTATTATTAATATAGTTCGTACTTATTCTATTTTTGAGATGATAATTACCTTCGTAAATGTGTGTTAAAAACTAGTGTATCTGAATATTATAGAGTAGGTAAATCCTACCTACTACCACGATTCTTCTATGCTATGAAGTACTTCATAGTATATAATTAAATTATCATTATTTAGTCTTAATATTTATTATAAATTCAATGTATAGCACTAGCTATAGTTATATATCAAATATTTACCTATGTGTTATGATATATATTTATAAATTGCATACTTTATAATTTAAATTCATATAAGAAAAAAATAATTACCAAAGTTAATTAAAGTGGTCTATTTGTAAAGTACCTAATTATTTTTATTTAATTAATTACAATAATGTATTAAGATATAATTTATAACGGAAGTTTTGCCGATTTAAATCTCTCTAAAATAATAGTTCTAATGTAATAATACGAATTAAATAAAATAATATACTAATTATACCCATCTATTAACTTATATAATATGTAAAAAAAAAATTACTTACCAATAACGAATAAAATCTAGGGAGACCGCTGACTTTTATTTTATACCGTAATTTATCAGAATTCACGGGTGTTGCAAAATTCATTTTAAATGTTGTAATTACTGTAATTCATGAACTAAGTGTTTAATGTGTGATGCACAAGTTTCCTGTTTATTATTTCCGTTAGTAGTGTTCCATGTATCGTTACTGAATGATTAATAAATTAAACCATTGCTTTGTTGGAATAATAGACTCTATGACCCCTCTACAGTCTACATTGATAAAAACAAAACAAAAAATGTTTAATAAGAAAGATAAGATAGATATGTTTAGGTAGTAATTTTGTTGATATATTCTTATTAAAATAAAAATGAAAGATGAAAAATTTGATGTAAAAGTTATAAAAAAAAATATTATTGCAATGCATACAATAGTTTATAAGATTTTAAGAAGTAATAAGTATACACATGCTTAACAACTAAACAGCCTTGATCTTAGATTTATCATTTTACATAACATGGGAAATAATTTAAAACTGCAGTCCAATAATAAATTTATTACCTACAGTAAATGGAATTGTATTATTACTGTACATTTATGATTTATACATTCTATAGTTTTTCTTTTAAGGCATACAATAGTTACGATGTAATCCTAGGGTTATATAATTTGATGTATTTAAAATTACTGCCAAACTGTTGTTAATTGTTATTTAAATAGATAAAAAATATTTTATTTTAATTATTAGTACCACCTAAAAAAAAGGTTTTTTGAGTTGGTAAGGTTTATTTAGTGACTAATGATTACCATATTTTTTATTTCGTTATCGAACTAAATATTTCACGAAAATGAAATACCATATTTCGGTAAACAATAATTGTAGTTATATGTAGTCAAATATTTTAACCTTTTCACTATCATTGAAACTGAAACATAAACTTGTCGGTCTGTTTACAAATGTTGTAATTTTATGCATTAATAAAAGTCCAAAAATGGTACAGTGTAACATTTTAAGGTCAAATTTAGGTTTCAAATAAATTAAACGTTAATATTTTTAAAAGTTTGATGAATCTATAAAATGTGTGCTGCGTGAGTAATTAATATTCTTTTGGAGCATAATTAAATTTATTCACTTTTTTAGTAGTATAACGAGTCTGAAAACGTTTATTTTATACAAAAAATTGTTTTTAATACTACAAAAATAACAGTTAAAATAAGTTACTTATCCCAAAACGGTTAAAAATGTAATACAAGGAAATACAATAGACATAGCATGTCTAGAGTAAAGACCGAATATTAGAAAATCCTGTTGTTTATTATATAATACTATCAAATTATACATAGGGTTTATAGTGTAAATTATGTTAAAATTTCCCACTTACATTATATATTACGTAGTTACTAGTTACGAAATTTACAAATGAATTGTACTTTAATTACGTGGTAGACAATTAAACGTGGAACCTTAATAGTTGCTCTAAATATTATCAAAGGTCAAAAAGTATTTTCCGTGTAGGTTTTATTTATTTATGAAACTAAAATTACCTACAATGCGTATATCATATAAATTCTGCAATGTTTTTAATAGGTGCTTACAACAATTCATTTGTAGGTATCAATGTATTATAAAATTCTGGTATATGGAAATTGTTAAGTCATACGGAATATATAATTATAATTACCTATACCCGTCTATTTGTTATTTTGTTAATATATTGTTTTGAGAATTTACTATAGTAGGTAAATTTAATATTAATATGAAGTAATATATTTAGTAAACAAATTAATTTAGTTGTTTAATATTTATTTTTTATATTTTGATTAAATATTAAAAATTGTAAAAGCTAAAGCTTGGATTTAAACTTCAATAATGAATGGGTTTTTGTAGTTACCCGTTATAATATATCTTTGTTTATATCCACTAATTTAGTATATCTCCTTAAAAAACACTAAAGCCATTTTGATGCACTGTAAAAGTTTTAGTGAGACGCTCGTTACGTAATATAATTATTACAGTGAGTAAAATTATATATTTAAATTACCAATTATTTTTTTTAATCAATAAGCATACAGATTATGTTTATAGCTTTAAATTTAGTATTAGGCTTCTGTAATTGTAAGTAGGTAATACTTTTTTAGAAATTTTTATGAACGAAGTACAATAGTTTCACAGAATTTAATGATACAACTAAACAGGTGACTATTCATAATTTTCATTAATTTTTCTTTATTAGGTACTGAAACGTTAAAGAAAAAATATGTATTGTTTTATCTTTTAACTCACAGTAGTTCATTAAAAAATTATACCGCAGTGACGTAATTTATGATGGAATTGAACATTGAATTAATTAAGTATGAAAATATTAATAGTTTGACAGTTGTAGTAGGTACTTCGTACAAAATATTTACATCACTAGGCACACTCATAATTTATCGATTTAATCTTAAATATAAAATAGGTAATATGGGGTACATAATTATCTAACGTGTCTCATTATACTTTAATGAAATATTATACCTTCACTTTATATACCTAGTATCTAAATGGTATGATGATATCTTTATAGAAATACCGATAGTCTATATAGTCTATTAAAGCATTTAATTGTTTTAATGTGTTAAATTTTAGTTATTGGAGTATACATTTATTTTTATATTTAAGTATTTAACTATTTAAGCCTAGTAGGTACGTTTGTTATTACTTATTACTAAGTAGGTGCCTATAGCATACTAGTATCGAGATATGACCTGGACGAGGGTCAAAGGTTTTAATACGTATTAATTCAATAAGTGAGGACATTATTTTGGAGTACAAAGGACATGTCTTTTTGTTTTACATAAATACTAAACAGTGGTCATAAAACTATCATAAATAAACTGCGACCAGTGAGACCGATTATTTAAATTAAACTTACAAATACATATTTTCTTTTAATAGTAGTTGTTATAATAGTTATAATAACCCATAATTTAAGAGATAAATAGATATTTTATATTTATGGGATACTATAGCAATAAGTAATAAGTAACTAATAAATGATAACCTACATTAAAAATAGTGTAATAATTTAAATACAATGTAGATAAAAACATAAAATACATTATACAAAAATTATATCACATGGATAAAAACGTATTAACGTAATCATTCGAAGACTGAAATTTAAAAATAAAATATACTCAATTAGATAAGAAATAATGTGTTATAGTCTTATTACAGACTTACATATTATATACAAGTACCTACCGGCTACCATTGATCGATATCATTGAATATTGGATATTAAATATTACAATTTTATGAAACGATCATACGCAGTGGCGTCACGAACTTTCTAACAATAAGATAAGTAAATTTTAGTTGCACCACCCAAAATATTTTATTGGCCCAGTACCATCGGTGAAGGGGGGTGTCCTCCACAATCCCACACAACATAACATATTTTCATGTCAAATTTATTCAACTGAAAATTCTTATACTATACTTTAATAAAAATATTTTTTTATAATTAAATAAATACCGCTAATATTATAAAGTCTTAAAAATTATTAAGAAATAAATTCAAATAATTGACATTTAGATAACTTTTAACTATTAACATTAATTTATTATCTTATATAACTTTTTGTTGTTGCACATCTTCGTATTTTGGAGCAGTAAAAGTGCTTCAATATTCAACTTTGCTAGTGGTTTCCAAGCTGCAGACTCAATATTTTTAACAAATATTTATATCAGCATTTTATAGACATGCTAATTTTCAAAATATTTTGGATCTTTTTGTGCCATTTTTAGGCATTTAAACAAAATTTTTTTTAATAAAACACAATTTCGTACAATTAATTCATTAATTTGGCTTTGCTAAAAATACAAGGGCGGATACATGGGGGGGCAATAGGGGCAATTGCCCCCCCCCGTTCACAAAAAAAAAAGTATTAAATATTCGATTTTGTAATTGTGACTAAAATTATGTTCGTGTAAGTTATTGAGAGAGGGTCGTAATTGTATTTACCATGAACATTTAATTATTTTTCCATTGAAAATTGTCAATTATTATTTTATTATAATATAGTGATCACGGCATCCGAGGCGCAACATTTTATGTACAAACAGTTATTTATGGGGTTTGAGCCGGTTTGACACAATACACATACAAATTTATATAATATTACTTGCTATATTATTCTACGATTTTTCAATAACATCAGTCACCAAGTCGATCTATTTTTAAATTATTATGCCGTACTACAATGATTTTACCGCCTCGTTGCTTGCCGTTAGTGCGTCCGGCGTCGTCGACCGTCGTAACGTTCATAAGTCATATAAAATAATTTTGTTTTTATATGTATTACAATATATAACCAATAACCATATTACGATAATAATCTGTGAACATTGTGATAAAGATATGTTCCCAACAATATATATACTTTTAAAGATTTTGGCTAGTTTTCCAATTAGTATAGCTTCGGCAGAGAGGAGTTTTTCCGCCCTTAAAAGGATAAAAACTTGGCTGCGGTGCAATATGTTAGAAGAAAGACTGTCAGGATTAGCGATTATTTATTGTCATAGAGATGAACATGTTGACATAGATGAAGTCATAAACGTTTTTTTTCAAAAAATAACAGAAAAAAAGATTTTGTAATTTAAAACATTTTATTAATTTGTATAAATATATAAAATAAACTTTTTTCATATATACTGAATGTTTCGTATATTTAAATGTATGTAAGTACATTAAGTACCTACCTAGTTAAAAATTAAAATTAAAAGTAAGTGTATTATAAAACAGTAAGTCCCGTCATAATCACCAGTATGACTGATTTCTGTACACAACTAATGTCTACTAATAATTAGACAATTCCTATGCCTCACTATTCCTATTAATTAATTGTATTCATGTATTCATATATATATATAGCCAGGTTGCCCCCCCCCCGTTTAGGATCTCTGTATCCGCCCTTGTAAAAATATAATATAGTTAGCTCTATCTAGTATCTATTCATAATGAAATAATTGTCTCATTATTCACCCTAATGTAATGTCCACGAATTCACATGTGATATTATGTGTTATTGTTTTGTTGCTATGGTAACTACATCAACAACAAACTTAATCCATGCTATTCAAGTAAGAAAGTACTCACAGTAGTTAGTATATAACATATGTTTTTGATCATAAACCTATATAATGTCTTAAAAATTATTAAACCATTAGCAAGTATCAAATTTAAATAAATTTTTTTTAATATGTCAGACGTTCGGAAAATCTTTATTATGAAAACAGCAGGTATATTTATATCAGTGTATAAATAAATAGATAGATACATATTAAAAGTTGTTAATTTACAGGAAATTACTTTGGGCTTGATGCATTTGATGAAAATATTATTTTAAAATCTGGTACCGAACACTTAAACGCTTTCTTGAACTCTTCTAACTGTTGCACATTATACATAAAAAATACAGATCCTGAAACACTTGAAGCAAATGACAAAATCGTAAGTAAAAAAATAATATTCAACAGTTGTAATAATAACATACAGTATAGACTATAGGTTTAATAGTATACAACATTATATATAATTATTTAATTGTTCTCAATTTTAATGACAATATTATACAATATTAGGTATACAATATTTATACAACTGTAATATTTATTGATCAATATTTTATTTATTATTTATAGGCTTTTCAAAAAGATCAGAACAAAGTAATAGTATTTTATAAAATACGATCTGAAAGTATAACAGAAGATAATTTACACTCTATTATATGCGTGTATTCCATGTTAGATTCTCCAACAGAAGCACTCTATCATAGTTTGCATTATATATACACACCTTCACTTTTAAAAGTAATTAATAAAATAAATATGTATAAATTATATGTACGTATGTTAGGTAATATATGTGTAACGTGAATTTGGCTGGAAATTCTTATAAATATGAATAGAAATACAATTATTATTTGTTATAATAATTCATAGGATACTGAATCAGATATAAAACTCGACCCGACATTACAATGTCTGATTTCAGACCTCGAAATGGGATTAAAAACTACTATTTTAAAGTCATCGCTTCATCAGTCAAATAATTCAATAGAACCTCATTTAGGAGGTAATTTTATACAAATATGTAAATTTTGTAAATTTTAACGAGAAATATTGAAACAATTTTATATTTTGTTCGTAGCTATTCTAGACATTGAGGATGAAGGTGACTATTGGTGTGTTGTACAAAAACATACAAAAAATAAAGAAGAATCAATCGCAGCTGGAAAAATATGTTCTTTATTTTTACCTGTAACAAAACAATTAAAGTATCTATGAATTTTTTGTATTTTTTGTATTATTTAGATTATATTTTAAATACATAATAATATTTTTTTATATTACATAATCTCACTATAACCTTTGTTTTAGAGAATCGTCCATCCAGGACATGGAGGAATGCTTAGAAAACGTACACAATTGTCTCGATGACATATGGAAAATCGAAGAAATTAAATATCCTCAAACCAGAATGGAACATTTATTTGAAGTTATCGGAAACGGTATGATAAAACTAATTCAACGAACAACAAGTGATATGAATATATGGACTGGAGATCATAATGAAAATATCGATGTGTTGAAAATGTGTATGAAAACCTGTAACAAATGGATTAAAACGTGTGAACAACTGACTATGTTGTATTGGCCTAATTACACTTATCATAAATGGATTGGTCCAACATTTTTGCCGAAAAACTTAATCACATTTTCCAATCATATTAAAGAAGTTAGCCTTAAACAAAAATATGAGTGACCCAGTTTTAATTAAATATTTATTTTAGATAATATCAATATTATGCGTAAATAACCAAATGATAAAATTATTGACTGCCTACGAGCAAGAAAAATTAAGAACATCGGACAATTTGAAATCATTTATCGGTAAAAATTAAAAAAATCTAATTCAATGTGTTTTAATTAACGTTATTGACTATACTACACTAACTGATAACGTTTACACTAAAACAATAATTATTATTGAATGTATAGAATTCAATGACGTAAGTCAGTTAAATACTTACACAAAAGAGAAATGGGAAGCTGCTGTAGAAAAATTTGAACAAAAATTGCAACCAGCTGAAGATTTAATTGCTGGGAAACTTCGAAATTTGATTAATAGTAAAAAATCAAACACCGTAGAGGTAAAAGTAATAATAATAGTATTATTAAATTTTTTTAATGGTATATTTTAACTGTCAAAACGTTATTATTAACTTTAAAATAGCTTATTCATGAATTTATTCATTACCAAGAAATAATAGAAAGGCCAAAAATGTATGTTCAACTCAAAGGAGAATTGGAAAATTTTCTGAACTGTCTAAAACAAATTATCAGTGTAATAGGAGATAATATTGATGGAGAACAAAAAATGAATGTTCTAGAACTAGCAGGCTTAGAACCGATTGTACGAAATTTATATTCGTTGAAACAACAAGAAGCTAAGGTATAACTCTAATTACTCACTAACTTTTGAAACTCATATTGAAAAATTCTTTGCAATCTGATAAATAATTTTTTTATTTCGTTTATTAACGCTAACAATATATTAATTTCAGTTAAATGATATCGAAAAAGTAAGCGATCGCATACTAACTAATTTAAATGATTATCAAAAACTGAAAGACGCATTAATGGTTCAAAAGAAAATGATTAATAATATGGTTACAGAGACCTATGGTAATTGGATAAAAGATAGAAGATCTGCGGTCATTAACAAAAGTTTTAGGTACAAAAAATTTCAGCTATTTAAAAGTTACACCTATGTAAATAGTTTCATAATTATAGGCTTCTAAAAAAATATCTAAAAAAAAATACACATATTTCAATGAAGAAACAAGAAAACCATTCTATTTTACTAAATTTGAGTCTGATTATAGCTTTACTAATTATAATATGCTTTTTTAGTAGTGCTAAGTTCGCACTAAGTTAGCATTAAGATATACTATGTGTCTGTGTAGGTATGTTTCATATAACAATTAACAACCATGGGTCTGCGCCGATGACTCTATAATCGCACATGAGAATTTTATTCACAATGTTTTTTTTTTATTTGTAATTACTTGAAAACATACAGATAAAATATAAATTATATGAAGAATATATGAATAGGTTTAAATGTATGACACGTCCTTTCTTTTAAAAGCGAAAAACGATATTAATTAATAAACGTCGCATGAATATTGAATAGGTAGTTGTAGGTATGTATTATTCACTGATGTCCTATGACATTAATTTGATAGTCTATAAATATAAGAAATAAAGATAAGATACTTCTAAATATTGTCTCAAATAAAAAATGAGTATTTTTACCTTGTATTGATAATATTGAGTTTAACAGTTATTTATAGTTGACTCCTACGAAAACAAGAAATAAATATGAAAACTTTGGTCAAGCGTTTCCCTTGTACACTTAAGCAGCAATATTGTAAGATTTAAAAAATTTCCTACACCACATTAAATGAATACAATTGAATAGTATATTTCTCTTTTATTCTAATTAATAGAAACAAGAGTAATGTTTGGCTACCATTATATTATTATAATAAATAGTAAATTATTTTGATAATAAAATAGATAGAATTGAGTTTACCGGAGAACCGTTAGTAGTAGTCGCGATAACCAATAACCCGAATACAGATTGTAATTTATTTTACACATATTTGCCGATTTACTCTGATTGCATGATTGCATTTTATGAACATATAAATTATTCTTTATTTTATTATTAAAAAGTATATATATACTATGTATGTGCTTGAAAACTATATTTAAAATAAAAATATATAGACAATATATTCGATAGGTAGAAAATAATTTAATTTGTACATTTATGCTAAGGTGGTCTATATGACTATTGACTACAATATTATGCCAATATGGAACTGAACAATAATTATTATAATATCTAATAGTTATGGGTGAATATAATTCTAAAATTAGCTTATATTTAAAGGTTAAATTCTGACGAGCCTGTGATTTACTTTCAATCCAATAAACTGATGAAAGTCAATTTTAATCCAGATATAGAATTACTAATTAGAGAGGTAAAAATGTTAAAAATTCTTGGCTACAATATTCCGTCGGAGATAGTAAATGTGTCGGATATGGGAAGCAAATTTATACGGCAAGCAAAATCTCTCGAACAAGTATGTAACTAAAATATTTATTCAACAATATTTGGTGTATGATTGGTTCATAAGAACGATAAAAATATGTTCCATACATTAGATCGCTTCGTTTCATAATACAATAGGAGATCGAATGATCTCTTCTCAAAGGCCTATGATGTTGTCGTCAGCAATTGAGTTGTTAAATCTTGTTAAACAGCAACAACGTGTCACATGGACCGATATCCATTCTGTTGATATTTATATACTCGAAATGAGAAAACTAATGGAGAAAATATCACTTGAAAATCAAACGTTAGCTAATTACCACCAATCCATTTCCAATAAGGTAAGCTAAATAATAAAATGTTAATAAAACGTCTCATTAACCCTTTACCATCATAATCATATAAAATAAAATGTATTTTGTGTCACTAACATGTGTTAGATTATAAATCTTATGAGCATAGATATCTTGCAAGAACAACAACAATGGAAGGTCGGATTAAAAAGCATCAGAGACATTGTGAGACAAGTCGAGGAAAAAGTAATATAAAGCATACATTTATAATTTATATTGTATGTAATAAAACATATATATGAGTGATAACAATCGTTTTTACAAAAGTTCTCCAACTGCGAAGCGTGGAAAACACACTTAGATTTTCAAATATACAAAGCATTAAACTATAGATATCAAATAGGACTAGAAGCTCTAAATCAACATTTGCCAGATTTTAGAATAGAAATTGTGTACAGGTATAATTTATTATATTAAGGATATATGGTCATTTTTAAATACATTTTTATTTTTCTACTAGGCAAAGACAGTTAAAGTTTAACCCTCCAATAGAAGAGATAAGAATGAAGTATTTTTCTCTACTGAAAAAATTTATATCAGTACCAATTGGTTTTCGCGGCATAGTGGATTCGTCTGTTTCAATATTTGCATCTATTGTAGACCGGTATGTAAAAATAACAACTATATTTTTATAATATTTAACCATTTTAATAATATATGATTCCTATTTTTATAAGTAATGCTCTCAAATTTACTAAGTTGTTCTTAAGAGCCGAACAGTTATTTGAGAGATTAGAAAATATTTTAAAAGAATGGGAAAATAGAGTTTCACTTGGGTCAATAGACATTGAGAAAATGGTTCAAGAAAATATTAAGACGGCCCACGAATGGGAAAACAATTTTAGATCCTCAAAATCGTGGGGTCAACAGATTGCTAAATTTAACTGGTGAATTTTATATTTAATGTATTATAAAGAATTACTTGTATAATAAGTATTCAAATTAATTTTTATTTAACTATTTAATATTGTAGCGCTGAGTTGAATGTTGAGTGCTTTATTGTTAGCACTGCAGCAGTGCGATTAGAATTGGAGACGCACAATCGTCGTTATTGGGATACAATGTCTACTTTACTGCATTCATCGATTTTATTCGACATTGCTAGGTTAAACAAATTTATTGAAGAATCTATCAATATGCTTCAACAACAAACTTCATCCACAAAACAAGTGAACAATAATCATAAAAAAATAGTTGACGAGTCATACGAAGTAACAGATTTATAAAAAAAATTTATCATAAAATGGAAATTATTAACTTTTTTTTTCTTTTTAGATGAATCTTATAGTCTTGGAAATTATAAAAAAACAAAAGGTTTTATCGAATTGGACAAATGAAAAAGTTGATAAAATGAATCAGGCCTTATCCAGTTGGGAAAACTTTAAAAATATGCTAGAAAATCATCAAATGGTTATGAAACAGCAGATAGATGCAATGAAAAGTAATTTAACTGCGGAAATGCAAAGCGTCTTAAATATGTTCGATACATTTCATTCAAAGTGGCAACAATATAGACCAAAAAGTTTCGAAGACGAAAATAGTTCAAAATTGAAAAAAATTGTTGAATTTTTAAAAGATAGTCGTGCCGAATGGAATACGCTAAAAGAACAGAAAGAAAAAATAGTGTATGATTTTCAAATAATTTTTCATACAAAATCCATGTAATTTCTAGAAAACCTTTTTTTTGTTGTTATATAGAAATGACTGCAAAGATGCTTACATTGATATACCGGATTTCAGTTCATATGATTTAATCGAAAACGATTTGCTACATTCTGAAAACATATGGGGCCTTTATGATGAGTTTAATTCAGGTTAAAAAAATGTCTATGATAAAAAATGGATTATGTATATTGAAAAATAATGATAAAATTAATTTCAGATTTGCAAAGCATCGGACAAGAAGAATGGATTGTATTTCGTGGAAAAGCTTATAAAAAATGTATGGATTTTATTTTAAAATGGCAAGAGAAACTTAAAGACACGACTACATCTCCGTTAACAATTAAAATACACAACGAATTAGAAACATTAAAAGTAGTTTTATTGATCACGTTATTAATTTAATATTTGAATTGAAATTGTTAACTGTGTTGTAAAATTATGTTGATTTTAGGCCTTTTCGCTTTGCATTAAATATGTCCAGGGAGAAACCTTTACAGAAAAACATTGGATCGAAATGTTTTCATTAATTGGCATTCCGTATAAGCATATTGAACAATTAAAATTTGAGGATTTTATTTTAGTAAAAGATAAAATCAAAGAAAAACTAACTAGTTTACAGGTAAAAAATAAAAATACGTAAATTAAAGATTTCTAAATAATTTAGATGTATGTTTGAAGGAATTAAATACTAAAGCAACTAATGAAATTACAATCAGACAAGCACTGTCAGAATTAGATGTATGGGAATTCGAAACGCATTTCTCTACTATAAACTATGTCGACTCTAAAGGCCACACTATTCGGATCATTAACGATTTTAAAACTATATTCAGCTCGGTAAGACAAATGTTTCTACATAAAAAAAATTCGATTCGTAGTCTTAAACACGCATTTTTCTATAGTATAAACATGATGAAGAAGTACAATATATATATTTTTATAAAATAGTTATCTTGCTATACCGAAATATTATTTTTTCATGTTTGGATAGATTGGAGAGAAACTATGTTTATTACAGTCAATTAAAAATACTTCAAACGACGAACAATTTCTAGACAAGTCTAATGTGTGGGAAGGTAAATTAATGGAACTCGACGCATACCTAAGACAATTTTCCCATATACAAAGAAAGTAAGTAATTTGATAGATTTAGCTTAATACATTATTCATAAAGTAGTAAATAAATATTAATATACGTCGTTAATTTTGGCAGATGGCTATACTTAGACCCAATATTCGGTAGTGGTGCATTGAAAATTGACAAAGAAGTAAAATTGAGATTTGATAGAGTGGATAGAGATTTTAAATATATTTTACAGCAATCTATAGATTCAAAAGTCTTACAGTTTTTGAAAATAAATAACATAAAACATTTGTTAGAATCCATGCTTAATTTATTAGCAACAACGAAAAAGAGTTTAAACGATTTTCTAGAGGTAAATAAATGTGTACTTACTTATTTGTTTAAATAGTTATAAATGTTCAGAATTGTGTATACTACTATTCAATGGTAATAAATTGTTATTTGATCTTATTATATAAAGGATAAAAGAAAGAGTTTTCCGAGATTTTACTTTCTCAGTGATGAAGATCTATTAGAAATGATTGGACAAACAAAAAAAGTATCTGTAGTACAAACCCATCTTAAAAAACTATTTAGTGGCGTACGAAACGTACAGTTCAACTCGTCTGGAAATATAATAGCAATAGAATCACCTCAAAATGAAATAGTAAACCTTGACAAGCCGGTTCAAGTTTCCAGTCAAATTGAGGTATTATAAAATATATATATATTTTTTTATTGGACGTTTATTACCATTTTTAAATAGATAAATACTTTATTATTTGAACTAGGTAGGTGTTTATTAAAAAATAAAAACTGTAAAATGCTGCTTTTTAAACTTAATGTAATTATTTTGGTTTAAAATGTTTATTTAATTTGTCAGCTTTATAACATGTGTCCAACTAAAAAAAAATTTAACTTAATTTATTTAATATAAAATGATTTTTTAAAACTTAATTGGCGTACCTAATTAAGTTAAAAATGTCTTAATAAAATTAATTGTTCCCAGGAATGGCTTAAATTGCTTGTACAAGAAATAACTAATACGTTGAAAACATGTTTTATGAATTGTCTAAAAGAACTAGACCCTTTAAAATATCCGTCACAGATTTTATGTATGGTAAATGAAGTCCTCTTCAGTTCAAGATGTGAAGACGCAATAAAAAAACAACAATTACAGCAATTACAAAAGTCTCTAAAAGTAACCGAATTATATTTTAAACATAATAATTATAAGTTAATTAATACTTTTATTTTGACATAAGTAGGAAAAATCAATAGTATAATCTATATACGAACTTTAATCAGTATAATCACAATTTATAAGAATTACAATTTTTAATAAATTGTATTTCTTCATTTATATTATATTTCAAATTGTCTTAAATGAAATCGAAAATAAAAATGTTAAACGATTTCAGAATCAACTAGATACTTATACAGCATTAAATGTCGAAAGTACTGTAAGTGGAGAAAATGTGCTACACTTAAAAATAAAGGGTCTAATTTTAGACACAATACATCATATTAGTGTAGTAGACGAACTTATAAATTTGCGAGTGTCATCTATCCACGATTGGGAATGGCAAAAAAGAATAAGGTTTGAATCTAATGCGTTGTAATATTTTATACTAATTTATGAAATAAAACGAATTAATCAATACATTTGTGCCAAAGGTTTTACTCACATTCTGGTGGTGAAATAATCATTAGAATGGTGGATTCTGAATTTACGTATTCGTACGAATACCAAGGGATATCGCCTAAACTGGTTCACACGCCACTCACAGATAACTGTTATCTAACACTCACACAAGTATATTATTTATATTATATATTAAGCGTTAAAGAGTGCCTTTGAAGCTATGGCCTGTTATTGATCTCATGAATGACAATGTTCTTTTTATTATCACTAGGCAATGAGTATGGGATTTGGAGGAAATCCATACGGACCCGCTGGAACCGGAAAAACAGAATCGATCAAAGCGCTCGGATACCTATTTGGCCGACAAGTGTTGGTTTTTAACTGCGATGAAGGTATAGATATCAGATCTTTAACACGAATATTAATCGGTTTGGCGAGATGTGGAGCTTGGGGATGTTTTGACGAATTTAACCGCCTAGAAGATTCCACACTGTCAATGATCTCAACAAGAATACACCCAATACAAGAAGCGATTAAAAACAAAGAAACTAGCTTCATTTTAGAAAATCAAAAGGTTCGAAGTTTAAGTTTTCGAAGTATAATTTATTTATCTAAAAGATGATTTAATCTGGGTTCCTTTGAATTGTATAATTACGATTGTCAGTGGTAAAGTATGGTTGTGACTATTTTTAAATATTTAAAATATTACAATTAATACAGTGCTTTTCATTATCGCACAAACATAACCCAATACCGCACACAAAAATAGTATGATAACGCACAGATTTATAAAATTATATAGCCTAGTTCTGCACACAAAAATAGTACGATATAGGTACCAAATAAATTTATAAAAACCAATGTAAATTGAAGTATACAAATTTTACATAGCATTAAAATTCAAATACTATAAAATCAAAATACATAATGCAAATTAAAAAATCAAAAATGTCTGCGTTACATCAAAATTATTTATATAGGATTTATATAGTAGATATTTTTATAATAAGGTGACCATATACGTCCTGTTTTTGTACTTCTGTCCTGTTGTTTCCTGAGGAATCTTCGGGACACTAAAATGTCCCGTTTCCCCAAAGGATGACCAAGAATTAACAAAAAAAAAAAAAATGGTGAGATTGTTGGAACTGTGTATCAGAAATTACTGGACTACAGTAAAACCAGATGGCCCACACTAATGACCGCTACCAAAAAATTAATTCATAAGCATAAAAAAATGTTCCAACAGTTTTAAAGAATGTCTTCAACTTTCAAGTGTCCAAGTTCCAAGTTATGACTTTTTTTGTTATGTGAAAAATATACTACTAAATTTGTGCGCGATATTGACTTACTGTGATATCCAGTATTTTAAAATCTGTGTGCGGTTTTGTCCTATGCGTATTTTGCACATTTATTCAGTAATGGGTGGACCCTAATTAACAATATTTACGTATTAAGCAATTTTTTTTAAAAATGATACCTATTCATATAATCATATAATATATAATATATATAAAGCGTAATATATAAGTAATAAAATTTAAAAAACGTGAATAAATTATAACAATTACTTTAATTACCTGTACTTTCTGATAAGATAATTTATTATTTCATAGTTTTGGTTGTTCTATTGACATATTTTGATATTGTTTGGGCACATTTACATGTGGTTTTTAGAGTGTTTAAGATCATAAACATCCCAATCCTATTTATCACAATATTTTAAACTATTATCTATACAACTTAGTTTTACAACCATCACAATAATATAATAATATATATTATCAGTTTATGAACAAAGAATAGATACATATTATAGTAAACCCAGTGATGATTAGTTTACAAATTTAAGCAAAAAATTAAGCAGTAGGTCATATATTTTGCCAAATGATTTAAAAATAATATATTTCAGATTGATTTGAATTTGAACACGGGAATATTTGTAACATTAAATCCAGCAGGACAAGGTTATGGTGGTAGAAATAAATTACCCGACAATCTTAAGCAACTTTTCAGACCTGTAATTATGAGTAAACCAGACCAAACTTTAATAGCTAACGTAACACTTCACGCCGAAGGATTTAAACACCCGCAAACGATAGCTAAAAAACTCGTAGAAACCTTTGATTCTGCCAAGTAAAATTTTGTTAAATTAATATATAATAGCTTAAGTTAGCTATAAGGTATAATATAATTAATGATAAAATAAATTCCGTTAGGCAATTGTTGAGTGATCAACAACATTACGACTGGGGTCTTCGAGCTTTGAAAACGGTTATTGGTTTTTGCGGTACAATCTTAAAGGCTTCAGCGGTGACTTTAAAATCGCTTTCAGAAGAATGTTCGGTGGCCGTACAGGCGTTAGAATTGAACACGATTTCAAAACTAACGTTTGACGATAGCGTACTGTTCAAATCGCTTATTTCAAATATATTTCCTGAAGTAAAAGTTAATAACAGCACTAAAATATATGATACATTGGTTCAGAAAATAAGGAAAGCAGCCGAGGATATGGAATTGCAAATTAATCCAAGACAAGTAAATCTTTGAATTTAAAACCATTTAAATCGATCTAAGTACGTTAAATGTATATTATAATTTATTAAGGAACAAAAATGTATTGAACTTTACGAACAATTACAACAACGCATGGGAGTAGTGGTAATGGGTCCACCGTCGACCGGAAAAACAACAATAATTCAATTATTATCACGCGTAATGACGTTTAAAAACATTGTTGTTTTTCGAATAGTCGTAAATAAGTTTTTGTATTTTTCAGGCCTTAACTACTAACAATAATATAAAAATACATAAAATAAACCCAAAAGCTCAATCACGATCGCAGTTATTAGGAAAAGTAGATTTGGATACGCGTCAGTGGATCGATGGCATAATCAGCAAAGCTGCTCAACAAGCATATTCAGAGAATCCCGGTAAAAACTATTTATCCATACGCAATAATAATAATAATAAAAGCGGGCAAGTGGATAACGCTCTGCTGTACATTAGCTGCCTAGAGAAGTCACTGTAATAGATGTATTAAATTTGAATCTAATCATTGTATAATCTAAAATCATTGTATATGAAAAACAATTCTGAGCAAAGGCGGTCAGCCAATAATATTACTAACTACCAAGTATATTTTATGATATTATTGAGATTAAACTAATTTATTTTACTACTAGTCATTAACTAACTAGGTGATGAGTTATGACTAATAAGTAGTTTACACATACATACACATCGTTGTAAAATCAATACATTCATTGTTCAGCTCATAATCTAAAATAACATTACTAAAGTTAAAATGATAAAAAATGTATAAAACTTACAGTTACAGACCACATTAAAAAAAAAAAACAAACGATAGTGTGATTAATAAAATTATAAGGAAATGTGTAACCTACTCTAATTTTAAGATAACAATGGGTGCTAATGCCTAAACTCTAAGACTTATCCATAAGCGGCACTTGGTAGAAACTCATGTGTGTGCAAACGTTTCTGGTAATAAGATTCACAAATCCGTAAGGGGAGTTGCCCCCCCCCCCCCCCACCATCCCTAATATATAACTATTGCTAGTTGCTACAATAAAAGTCGTAAATCAAATTTCTTTATGAATAACTGTATCTCTGTATTTCAATTACATAGGTAATATATAAAAGTATTATAACAAAGCAACTATTTTTTTTTACATAAAAATAATAAAAAGGGTGGGCAAGTGGGTGTCGCTCTGCTGTGTAGTAGGTTACAAGTTGATCACTGTAATGTATGGTGTTAAATTTGAATTCAATGATACAATATCATTGTATAAGAAAAACGATTCTGAGCGAAAACGGTATATACGCCTATGGTATTAATAAGTATATTTGATGATATTATTGTGAATAAAGTAATTTATATATAACCTATTTACGTGGAACCTTATTTTAAATTTTCAATCCATATCTATAAAAGTTGAACATTTCATAGATTTTTAACTACAAAATAATTATTAAATTTTAAATTTGATAAATTTTGCCAAAATTCGAAATTTAAATGCTGTGCCTATGTATTTTTAATATTTTCAACTGATATTGTAACAATATATCAGGAGCCTTGTATAAAATTTTCACGCTTTCTTACTCAACAAATAAAATTTTATTGATATTTATAGAAAAAAAAATTAAAAAAATTGAAAACTGACAATGTCTGTAAACGGCTCAAAAAGAGTCAAAATAATTTAAAAATATGGTGTATATAAATTGAAAATATAAACATTCATTGAAATTTTCAAGTATCTACAGTTATTCGTTTTTGAATTACAACAAAATAACAAAATCACTACATGAGAAATCGAGTGGATATCCAATCTTGTAAAAATATGACCTACAAACGCTCATAAAAATTTAATTTGATTTGCTTGTAGACATTTTTTTGTTGATAAAGTTAGACAAACTTATGACTTATGAGTAATCTTGTCCCAACAAATAAAGTTTTATTGACATTCATAGAAAAAAATTTAAAAAAGTTGGAAACTGAGTATATCCGTAAATATTTCAAAATAAGTCAAAATATTTTGAAAATTTTTTCATGTATAGAAAAGGCTAATATAAACATTCAGTGAAAATGTCATGTACTTACGATCATTTGTTTTATAGTTACACCAAAAGCCAAAATGGATTTTGTCAAAAACCAATTTTGCGTAAAAATTCCCGTTTTCCCTTAATTTTTATTTTGTTTTTCCGGGCGCTTATGAAAACTTTTGGGAATTTTAAATTTTGACCTCCCGAGAGTACCAACTAGATTCACTCTCCCATCTAACAAGATACTGAAGTTGAAAATCAATTCATTATTTTGACTACTAATCGTGTATACAGACACAAAAAAAAAATTAAAATACATACATCATTAATCGTTTTGGCAGTTTTGCTATGATAATATTATAATCATGAAGACAGTGAATTCCTTTGAACCATATCGATATCTAGTCATAGGCTCAATTTGGGAGGGGGTCTAAGGGAGGCGTAGCCCCCTCTAGTTTTATTTAAGCTCCCCTAAGTTTTTAAATATATTCATTCTTTAATACAACTAATAGTACGGAAGTAACTAGAAGTACGAAATCAGTTTGGTACTGTTCATAAAATCGTAGCCAACGTAAAAAAAATATTTAAAAAAGCACCAACACGTATACAAATTTTCAAAAATTACGCACCGGAGATCCCTTTACTTCCAGAACCAATCATAACTCTCGTTGTGGTACCTACCTGCATCAATGCAGTAATTTATTTTTGTTAATACTATGAAAACATTTGTGATGTTGTAAATATGTTGGATAAATACTAATTAATACCTAACAATTTTATAATTATACCTTAAAATATATATTTTTTATAAAATAATATACGCATATTATTCTGCATATTTGCGTTTTTTTAGTGCATACGTATGAACATATTTCATTGTTTTTAGCGCATAAAGTTCCGAGGCCTGGTGATAAGTAATAAGTAATAATTAATATCAATTTATAGAATATATAATCAATTGTTATTATTAATGTTAGTTTTAATGATATGAATATAATATGGTACATCGTTGTACGCACGATTATAAAGAACTTTATATAAGTTCTTTATAATCGTGTTGTACAACAGCTTGAGTAATGAGTATAGTATGGTTCTATGAGTATAGATAACCTGTTATCATAGTAGTAACACGGGTATAAATATTATTATTGCCTATTAGCTATTTTTAGAATATGTAATTTATGTCATCTAGCTGTATATTATATAAAACAGTAAACTGACTGACTATGATCTATCAACGCACAGCTCAATCCATTGGACGGATCGGGCTGAAATTTGGCATACAGATAGCTATTATGTTGTATGCGTCCGTTAAAAAAGGATTTTTGGAAATTCAACCCCTAAAGGGGATAATAAGGGGTCTTTTTCAGCTATGAGGAAAATAAAAAATTGGTACGCACATCTATGCATCAAGATTCAAGATCGATTTTCAAATGCTTCTGTGATATATATATATATAGAAAAAGACATTTCTGGTAGTATTACAATTAAGAATATTAAATTAATTCGCTATATATCTAATCACCATTTAAAATTATAAGATTTAACACTGCGTAACTATGTTATTTTATTTTTAATTACAAATAAATAATTTATTAGCATTGAGTTGTTGAGTACTTGAGGTGTATATTATTGTATTTAATTTATCAAGTATTTTATTTTTACCACTGAGTACCAAACTAAATGTTTTTGTAATATATTATTACCGTAAAAATTATAATAAGTTGTGAGGGTTGCGGGGGCAGAGCCCCTGCTGGCCTGTATTGATTTTATAAATTTAGCCCCTCCAAATCAGTTATCCAAATTGCGCCTATGTATCTAGTGACGAATTAGCTTACTGCATTATTTAATTGAGTAATCAGATATAAAATGTTCCATGAAGTGATCCATGATTATTATTTAATATTTTCTATCAAAATTACATTATATTAGCACATATTATATGATATTCTGTGATATTAGTAGAAATTGTTGGCAATAAAAATAATATATTTATCACTATTGTGGTTGTCTGTCTGTGGGTGCAAAATGATACTTTCCCCCCCCCCCCCCCCCAGATGCCACCGCTGGACTCATCTATTGACAATCGAAACATTTTTGTATCAATAAAAAAATATGTTTCAATATTGTCAATAATAGACAATTAAAAAATGTAATAGGTGTAGACCTAAATACAATTTTGTTTTACTGGCAAAGACACAAATAATAACTACGGTTTACGATTGCAATTTAATCAATGGGTTTTTTCACACAAATTAAAATTATTTTTTAAACATTACAATATGTTTATAATATGTTTGATAGTTATTGTTCTAAGTTATATTTTATAGATATCATTTCTTGGATAATATTTGATGGAGATGTGGACCCCGAATGGATAGAATCGCTTAATTCAGTTTTAGATGATAATAGATTATTGACATTACCATCTGGTTGGAGAATCCAATTTGGAAACAATATAAATTTTATTTTTGAAACTCACTCTCTTACGCATGCGTCTCCTGCGACTGTATCGAGAATGGGTATAATTCTTCTCAGGTAATTAAATTAAAATATGATTGACATTCCTATACCAAAAATAATGTTATGTATATTGCAGCGAAGAAGACACTAGTACAAAAAATGTAATTGATTCTTGGATTAATAAATTTTCCAACAATAATATTGTAAAAGATTACGAAATTCAATTTTATAAAGGTAAAAATATAAACTTAAATAGTTATATTACCTATATTGAAGTTATTATAGTTATATTATATTGAATATTTTAAAGCTCTGAAATGGCTGGAAATCAACGGACAACTCGTTTGTCAATGTTCGACAATATCAACAGTAAAAAATGTCTTACATCTATCAACCGACGTTAAATCGAAATCCCATTTCACCATTTGTCTAATTAATGGATTAGGAGCAAATTTAAATTCATCGCATAGAGATAAATTTACAGAAATGGTAAAAAATATATTATAAAAAACACAGTAATATCAATCCAATCACTTTATAATATGGTGTTTATAAAAGGTTTTTGAAATGTTTGGAGAGTATGTGCCAGAAATAAATGACACAAAATATTATTGTTATAATGAAATAAGAGATAATATAGAAGCTTACAATTCACTCGACACAGAAAATTCAAATTTATTTGGGAACAAAATCGGTGATTTAATTGAAACACCTAGAATAGCAAACGCTTCAGATATTTTAGTCAAATGGATACAACATAGCACATCGATTTTTGTTGTTGGGCCATCGGCATCGGGTAAAAGGTATAATGGTTCGTTAAAATGTTATTACTAGGTACTTAGGACATAAACTTTTTATTTTTTTTCAGCAAAATTATTTATAAATCTACCAATCTTTTAAGAGGAATCGAATGCGTAACAATCCATTGTAGTGCTCATACTTCACCAGAACAGATTTTATTAAAAATGTCACAGGTATTAAAATAAAATTACATATGTTAATGAATTGGACTCATACGTCATATAGATAAACTTACTCTTGACCCTCCCCATATCAATTAAATATGTTATTATAAACGGTATTTATATTATAAATTGTCTATATTTCCATAAGAAAATATTAAAATTTGAAATTGTTTATAAAAATATATTCTTTTTCTAAAATATTTAAAAGGCAAATTTAACTATTTGTTTTAGTTAATTTTAACAGCCAAAGTTCGCATATAATAATTAATATTTATTTGATGTGCTTACCTACCATATTGTTTTCGAGGTATGTGTGGTAGTTTCTAACAACAAAGGACGAATTTATCGGCCAAGAAATTCAGAACGATTAATTTTGCATCTCAAAAATTTAAATCACGTCAAACCAGATAAATGGGGTTCTATTCATCTAGCCGCATTTATACAACAGGTAAGAGTAACATTATCAATACCTAAGTAATTACAATAATTATTGTAAACATTTTAGTGTTTGAAAAGGAAAAATAATTAGTTATGACTTTTATGAGTTATGACGTTAAGACATTCGTTATATATGAAAATTAAATATGTTTTAGTTAATTTTTTTTGGAGGATTTTATGACCCTACTACTTTGGAATGGATGGGAATTGACTCTAATATTGTAATAATTAATAGTTTAACTTCAATAGACGGCATTAACCCAAGGCTTGTATCAGCTAGTAATATTTTACATATTGAGTAAATAAAAAAATTTCAAAACTATTATATTTTATTAAAATGATAATATATTTTCAAACGTTGACATATTTTATAGAACACCACAAAAACATGAACTTCAAAAGATTTGTTTAGAATACGTAAGCACAATGATAGAAGACAATTCAGAAACAATTACTAATGCAATAGTAGATCTATTAGTGAAGGTATTTATTATTGCGGTTATCGGGTAATCGATACCTGTAACAATAAAGTTCATTAAATATTTAAATATAACAAATAGTTATATTAATAATCTTTCTAGACTAGAGAAACGCTGACATCAGTACATACACCTCATTACACATTTACAAATCATATTTTAGTAGAGTTATGTCAGAATCTAAGCCGATACAAATTTAATGATGGAAATAATGCAGCTCGAGTAATAGAAAAATAATATTTACCCCGTTCAATATTAATAAAACCATATTTCAGGTTTTATTTTTCGAAGCAAATCGTATTTTTAATGATCGACTAGTGACGTATGAAGATAAGTCAAAATTCGAAGGAATAATTCACAAGATTTATGCAGATCTTCGTTTGAATTTCAATTATGAAGGTGATTATATAATATTACACACGTAGGTATTAACATTTAATTATAATAATATTATTTGACAAGTTTTAATTTAAATTTATTTTCATTACTTTAAATAAGGCAATTGGTTCAATGAAGTTTTGTAATATTAACCTCATTATAATTATAAAATAAATAGTTAAAAAGGTTATTTGTAAACTAATAAATAATAGGATAAAGAACAATACGTTTAAAAATCTCTGGTTACCACTTTAAAATGTACCTATATTATTTTAAGTATTAACATTATTTTCATAAGCGTTTAAAGTTCAAATTTCGACAAAAATTGTACAACTCGCGATTATTTACAAACTATTTTATGATTAAAATTATAAGAAATATAGTATATTGTATATAAATTAATGAAAATGTTAAATGGTTGTGAAATCACTATTCCGTCGTCTCCCAAATATAATATAAAAATATGTTTTAGATGTTGTTTATATATGCCAAAGAAAAATTGATCCAAAAAATATTGGTTTACTATCAAAAGTTAACGTGGAAGAATGGAAAAAAAAAATTGAAAAATGTATTGTCACAAATGGTATTCCAAATCTATATAATTTGTTTATCATTCAGTTTTCATTAAATATTTTTTACGTTTTTAAATTTCATTTAGAGACTACGAATCAGGAAGTTGAGTTGAACACAGAATTACTATACCTTATTACAGCCTATTGTGAAAGGGTGTTGACAAATCCTAGAGGGTGTCTGTTATTGGTAGGGCGTTCGGGAATAGGACGAAACTTGGCCGTAAGAATCGTAGCATCCAGACATAACGCAACAGTAGTATCACCTAAAATACGACCAGTTTTTAATTTAAATGCATTTAAAAATGACATCAAAACGGTATTTCATATAGATTTTATAACACGATTATAGCTTATATAAAAATATTTTATTTTCAAATTAGATAATGCAAACATGTGGGATAGACAACGAAGAGGTTTATTATGTTGTCGAGGAATATCACATTGTAAACAATGAAGTATTGGATATCGTAAGTTGCTTAATAGTGTCTGGTGAAGTGATGGGGCTCTATCAAAATGAAGAATTAGAATCGTTATGTGCACCTCTCAAAGATCAAATGTCTCAACAGAATTTTGACGGAACATCGACCAATTTTTTTACACAAAGTATGTCAATATTAATAGTATAATAAAATAATTAACCTCCCATAGAATGTGTTAATAAAGCACATCATTGTCAAATGCCAATTGTAATGTATTTGCTTGATTTCAGGAGTAAAAAATAATTTACACGTAGTGATGATTTTGGATTCAGAAAGTGAATTCTTCAACAATTGTTTAGAAAACAGCCCGGCAGTGCTAGATCATAGTCACGTCATATGGCTTGATAGATGGGATGAAAAAACTATGGAAATAATACCGGAGCTGATGTTCAAAAAGTTGTTTCTGAAACTGTAGAATAAATATAAATATTTATTATTCAAACATAAATTTCAGAAATAAAATAATGAATGAATTTCCAAATATAAAAGAACATATTTCGTACTTTGCCAGTATTCATCAAGAAGCTGAAGCCTGGATGAATACTTGTCCAAGACGCTACTTATCATTTTTACAAACATTTAGTGTCTTATTAATGAACAAACAAGAATCAATTAATAAAAGAATGGCCCATTTAAAAGTAATGTAAATTATAGTATATTTTAAAATTGTTTTTATGTTTAATATAATTCAATTCTAAGTACTTTATATTGTTCAGTAGTATATGTACAATAGAAACAATATGAATTAATATAACTATACAAGTGATATAATATGTTTTTTTAATTATATATTATAATATATATAAAACAAAATTATCATTATAAACTAAATACTATTCGTATACTATATCGTTATTACTTTAGCTACCTTATATTTATAATTTTGTGAAAACTGGTCTGTAAACTCAATTGCTTTATATGGGCGTTAATAAACTATAAGTATTATTATTAAATGTTTCAAAGGCTGGATTATCTAAGTTAATTGATGCCAGAAACATTGTGGCAAAATTGAAATCTGACGCCGGAGCTCAAGAAACGAAACTAGCAGAAAAACAAGAAAAGGCCAATCAAGCCCTGAATATGATATCTAGAACCATGCAAGGAGCTAATACAAAAAAAGAACAAATGGAAAGTCTTAGAAAAGAATTTCAAATAAAAAACGATGTTTTAAATCAAAGGTAACCTTTATAATATTATAAATAAATATAAGAAACTTCAATGATTCGTATTGAAGGTTTAAAAATATAAATTATCGAAATTACTTGATATAAAACAAATTTAATGAAAATATTAGGTAATTTTGTAGCGATAGAATAAATAGGTAGGTATACGAAAAAATATAACGCATTAAGTGTCAATCGTAATTTAAATTGTCATAATTTTTTTAATGTATTGTATACGTAAGGACCACGATTGATGTCGTGAACTGTGATCAAATAAACATTTTAGGAAAAAAGAAATCGATCAAGAGCTAGCGCAAGTCGAACCATTGATTGAAGAGTCTCAGGCAGCCGTGAGCAACATAAAATCGGAAGCTCTGACGGAGATCCGATCACTTCGAGCACCGCCAGAAGTGATAAGGGACATACTGGAGGGAGTGCTCCGGCTTATGGGTATACAGGACACGTCATGGAACAGCATGAAAACGTTCCTGGCAAAGAGGGGCGTCAAGGAGGATATAAGATTTTTCGATGCGCGTAGGATTTCGGAGGCCAACAGGGACTCGGTGGAGAAGCTTTTAAAGTCCAAACGCGATTCGTTCGACTCAAAAAACGCAAAGAGGGCGTCGGCGGCGGCGGCCCCACTGGCTTCGTGGGTAGTAGCCAATGTCGAGTACTCTCACATACTTCACAAAATAAGACCATTGGAAACCGAACACGCTTCGTTGAAATCGTAATTATTTAATTTATATAATAATATTATGTATTTTTGAGTCACGTTTTGCAGTTGGCTCGAAGTTTAAACGTCCATGTACGGTCATGCAAAACGTTTATTTTGTTTGATACAGAAAATTGCAAAAAGCCGAAGAGCAAATAGAACTCTTAAGTGATGGGTTGGACAGTGTCGATAAAAATGTGTCAGAATTAAGAGAGCAGTTAACTGTCAATACTAAAGAGGCGGCAGAAATCGAATTAAACATTAACAAAGAGAAAAAAACAATAGAAGCAGCCCAAAAACTTGTAGAAAAGTTGGATGACGAATTTTCGAGATGGGGCTTACAGGTAGATATTTGTATGAATTATAAAGAATTATACCTACTATAAAATTAAGATTATTAGTAAATACATAAATAAAGCTTGAAATATGCACTATAGTCTATAGTTTTAGTAAATTTGAATATTATATCACCTATGCACATTGTTGTACAAGAAAATACTTAATTATATATTTTTATTATAGATGGTACACGTGCAGGTGTCATTATTTTAGTTTATTATTGTACATCGTCCGAATTAAATTAATATAATTTTATCTAATTTCTATCAAATACTCAAATACTCAAATACTTAATACTTAGTTTCATAATTTATTATGCATGCATAAAATAATATACAAAAGAAAATGTCTTATAAAGTTATAGATATTAAATTTAATATAATTTACTACCTACATAAACCTATAATTTGTATTTGTCTGACTATTAAATGATTAAGAATCATAAACTATTTCAATATAACCGAGAATCAACTGTTTCAATTATTGTATCTATAATAATTATTAATTAGCCTAACAATGTTATTATTTTTATATTTTGTCTCATTATTCACAACGATAAAACAACTTTTCATTTTCTTTACAGACCGTTATCAAATTCCGGAAATTTTTTCACTTTTGAACTTTAAGAATATTATAATCAAACATTTGAGTTTTGACCTTAGATAATTATTATGTACTGATAATTATTGAGTAATACAAACACATTGTTCTATTGCATACTTTATGAAGGCACCTACAAATAAAATACAAAAAAACTTAGTATAATATGATGTAATATATGAAAATATATGAAGAATATTCTTCACACACTTTAATACTATATATATAAATTATGTATAAATATCAGCAAATGTTTAAATACATTAAATTAAAATTCAAAGTAAACTAATAGTTTTAAGTATTTGTCATAGGTAAATGAATTGTCGTTAAGTTTAGAAAACCTGTTGCTGAGCACACTGCTTGCGTCAGCGTTTGTGACATATTTATCGGAATGTTCAGATAGTATTCGCAATGAAAAAATTGAAAAATGGAAATATGAACTAAAATCAAACGAATTTACGTTTTCTAAATTCATGGAATCTGAATGTCAGATACTGCAGTGGATTACTGAAGGTTTGCCATCTGACGAGACATCGCATCAAAATGCCATAATACTAAAACAGGTAAATAATATGCTTACCTACATTAATTACCTATATTTTGTTATTACTTATTTATAATAAAATATTTATTTAAAAACATGTTTTTATAGATTAAGACACTTCAAATTTCGGTAAGTTGATAAAATGTGTTTTTATACTAAGAACTGACTATAATATATACTAATGTGATAATTGTATTCGTATAGGCTAAATTTTACCCGTTGATCATTGACCCTAATAACAACATCATGGAGTGGTTAAAATTAAGATTACCGGTAAATTCAACAGAATTTACGTCATTTGAAAACCCAAAATTATACTCAAGTTTAGAATTAGCTGTTCGGTAAGCGTTATAAATTATATTTGATACATACTTTTACGTATTATCTAATAATAATATAAAAATGCATTACATTTTGTTTTAAGTTTTGGTAAAACGATAGTAATATATAACGTGAGCAAAATAGATCCTATACTCGTGCCAGTATTGAGAAGTGACTTTAAAATTGAAGGTAATTTTATACAATACTCGACGATCGCAATATCGTCATAACTCATTATATACAAACAAATTAATATGTATATTTAGGGAGCAGAAAAATGGTCCAAATTGCAGACCGCCTGGTAGATTATAACGAGAACTTCCAATTATACCTATTCAGCAATACCTCTGACTTAACCTTGTCCTCAGACCAATCAGTACTGTTAACAATTGTTAACTTTACTCTAAATCATATTGGACTCACTGAACAAGTACCTGCCTAATAAATGAACATATTTTTTTAATTATACTAATCATTTTTAATTTTGAAACTTCATTCACTTTCTATAGCTTTTAAGACACGCACTTAAAGTGCAAAATCCTAGATTAGACTCCATGCATTTGGAACTGTTGCACACAGAAGAAGAATTGAAATCGAAACTTCATGTACTACAAGAGAACGTGCTGAAAGACTTGGCTAGCGCACAAGGGAATATACTCGAAAATCAAGTAAAATTATTTTTTTTTAATTTAAAAATCATAGACGTGATGACGTTCTAACATTTTTGTACCTACGGTACCTAATTATGCAATTATTTAGGAACTTCTTAATTCGCTAGACAGTATAAAAACCAACAGCACTGAGATATCAAAATCACTCGATGAGTCGTTAAAAGTGCAGAGCAAATTAGAGTTTGAATGTCAAGTATACAAGCCGTTTTCCAGTTACGCTTCAAAAATATATTTTGCGTTGAAAGATTTGTTTGTCTTCAACCGTTTTTGTCAAATCTCGATGGCAACATTTGTCAAATTGTTTCAGTCTACACTAAAAGTATAATAACTAACTGTAAAACGATTTTAGTTATACGAGAAAATTACTTTTACTGTTTATACGTATTAGGAATCCACCGGAGGTACGAACCAAGAGAAACGACTATTGCACACGGTTTATTACTATGTTTCAAGATCGCTTTTCAAAGATCAACGATTGACATTCGCAACATACTTGTCATATAAATTGAATCCTAAGGAATTTGGTTCTAATGTTAGTATTTATAATTATATTTACGATATTCATAATTGGGTTATTTAACTCTAACCAGATCGATTAATTTGTAAAATACAGGAATGGGAGTTGTTCATAGGAAAAAAAACAACAAATATTGACGAAGGGTTGAATTATAAAGATAATATTCCAAAATGGATTGACGACAACAGAGCTTTTGATGTCTACATGTTAAAAGTAAATATTATTTATAATGTATGTACTAGCACGATAACCCCTGGCTCTCCACCACGCAATATAACATTGGCTTTTTTATAGATAAAGATAATGTTTTGTTAGTAAATTGTATGATATATTAAATGTTTTTAGTTAAATAGTGAATTTTAATTTATATAAAAATTTAAAATAAAACAATATAAGATTAATTTAAAAAAAAAATGTTGTATTATAATATACCTATAATATTTTATATCTATCCATTGTTGATTTATTATTTTTTTTTAAATTGTTATTAATTAATTATTAAATAATATTATTTACATAACTATTTTTTGTACTATCAAATATAATTATTTCATATATTTCCCCCCCCCCTCCTCCCCGTCACTACTTACTACAACCAAAGTCCAGCCACTCAAGGACGGTTTCTAGTTTTACATTATTATATTTTATGATTAGTTAAAATATTATAAAATAACTATTGTATAATTATATCTCTATTTTTAAATTAAAAATAAAATGTACGATAATTTCACATCAGGAATCGGTACCAGAACTTTACGAAAAGCTTCAACTTGATAATCAAAACATTTGGAAGGACTTTGTCGGAACAACAAATTCTAGTATTCCAAATTTAGTAAACGTGTCGAATTTTCAACAAGTTTTAATAACACAAGCACTGAAGCCCGATAGATTGCATAAATCGTTGACAGAATTTTCACTCAATCAACTAAGTACGTTACGACAGATCGTTTTGATTTTAGTATTTTACAATTGAAATTTTTTATAATATTATGTACCTACCTATTATTGTCGTTTTAGAACTAACCGACTTGTCACCGTCTACGTTGAGCCTATCTAAATTGGTCGGAGAAAACACAGAACCGGTGATGATAATAACGTCCATCGGATCTGACCCATCTGACGAGTTGAGGATGTTGGCTAAACAGATGACTCACGAAAATTGTATAGAAATTGCTGTAGGCGAAGACCGGAGGGAAGTCGAGTCACTGCAGGAACTGTGTAAACAGCCGAAATGGGTCGTCTTGAAAAACATACACCTGAGTTCGGAGTCCCTTCTAACGGAGTTGGAAAAACGGTTAAAGTCGTTGGAGAACGTGCACGATAAGTTCGCGGTGTGGATGACCGCAGAGCCTAACGAAAAAATTCAACATTCGTTAGTTGTGTCGTGCGTTAAAGTCGCGTACGAAGCTCCTCACGGCGTCAAGAGGAACATGAGACGGGCCTACGACATCTGGAAGCACGAGCACGTGGTGTGGAAATCTTCGGACGAAATGCGATCTGTTTATGCTTTGGCCTGGTTCCATTCCATAGTGTTGGAACGCAGGACATACATACCTCAGGGGTGGTCGCAATATTACGAGTTCAACGATTCGGATTTAACAGCGACCCTGAAAGTCTTACAGAAATCGATACATCGCGGTAAATACTAACACATTTGACTAATCACGTATCCCCATTGATTACTTTATATATTGATTACTTTGATGTACTTCATGAATGGCATTGTGTACTTTTATAATTGTATGCACCAATAATAGGTAATTGAGTTGTATAGAATATTCAAACGCATGCGCACCATTGCACAACTTTTAACTCGTAAGCGTGACATATTTATTCACAGCATTAAATGATAATAGCTACCAGACTAGAATTTACATTCTTGGCTAATCGCAGACATGCACTCAATCTCCAGTGTACCTAATGAACATCCTATCTGGAAAAATCAACTCATTATTCACACTCTTGTTCTTAGTTAATTTTAAAGTTCCTCAACAACTGTTCGACATTATACCCTTTTACCATTTTACTATCAACCACAAACTATAATATATCAAATTATCAAATGAACTCATAAAGCGTTTTATGTCCATTGCCAATGTGGACTCCTCCTTCACGTTTTAAATTAAATTCTGTATATTATAAAAGTGTAATGTAAGGCACTATCTTGTAAATCTATTTGTTATATAATATTATGTAAATGTGTAGTGTAATTGTAACAAAAGGCTCAGCGAGTTTAATCCTAATGAATAAATAAATATAATACAGTAGAACTTCCATATAACGGTCACCGAAGGGATTGTAAATAATGACCACTATTTAGAGGTGCCCGTCCTACTGCAGAGGTAGGATAACACTCGAGGGGACCAAAAAAATTGACCGTTACATAGAGGTGACCGAAAAGGACCGTTAACGGAAGTTTTACTGTATATATAATATATATTATATATAGTACCTATATACATAGACTAAACTGTACATGCAGTAGTATCATATAAAATATGTCTTGTTCTAAATTATATAAAATAGTAAATTTTGAAAATACTCCTTTTTTAATAAGAATTTCGATTAAAATTAGCTCAGTTATAACTTGGGTATATTACGAAATAACTGGTGCAACATTATAATATTTTTTGCGTTTAGGTATACAGTAATTAATCCTATGTATAATTAATGATTAAAACAAAATATATTTTAATTAAATGTTTTTATTTACATCCTTAAAATACACCATGTCGTGTGAACCCCCCTTTACTCCTCTTTGTATACACAAAATAGACGTTATATTAGAATTATTATTTTATTCTAATAACGTAAAATTACAATTATTTTAAAATGGCAACAATAAAATGAAATTCAATTTTAAGTACCCTCCCCCCACTATATTATCCTTTTTACGAACCAGAAGCGTCTTTCACTAGCCACTGTAGATATAAATAACGTACAAGGTGTACCTACAATATTGAATTTATTTTTATTTTTTAAACCTACGTGTTACTTTTGTTTTAAATTGATAGAGCACAGCTCGACAAGATGGGCATATATTCACGGACTATGTGAAAAGGCTATTTACGGCGGCCGGATCACGAATGTACAAGACATAGCTATTCTCACAACATATTTGCGAAGTGTGTTCACATCGGACAATGTCAATTGGAAGGATGGTATACCTGGAATCGTTGATTTAAATTCTGGTGACGCAAAGGTATATAAATAGTATATGTGAGGCGATGCTGGTACCTGCAGCAGTTAAAACAAAAAATTAATTGATTTAATCAAAAGTTGCATGTATTTATTGATATTTAAAAAAATTAAATGATCCTTAGTAGTGAATTAGCATTATAATATATTTGTTTCTTCACAGCCCATTTTCATTTTCACCACTGTAATTACACTTTCAACTTTCAAGTGGAAATGTCCACACCAATTTTACCGTATGCACATTACAAGGATATCATACAGGCTGGCCGTTAATAATTATTTGTCATTCACACAAAAATATTTACTTTATACCCATACATTATTACATGTCATATACGAATGTATATACAAAAATATTGTATAATATGTATACACAAAAATATTTATCTTCTGTAATTTTAGATTTTTTCATACCATATCATAAAAACTGAAATAATATTCTTTCGAGTAATAAAAGCACACATATTGTGTAAATAATATTTTAGAATTAATTTATAATATTAAAATGTGAAACATGTATACTGGTAAATGTGATGGTAAATTAATAATTATTATTGTTTGTTTCCACGAATAGGATGTCGAGAATGCATTGAGAAGCATCCCGGAGCAAGATACTCCAAAACTGTTAGATTTGCCGGAGAACGTAGACAGGTCATGGCAAAAGAAACAGAGTACCGAAACAATATCACAGTTGCGACGTAAGCAAACATTTTTAAAACTATAAGAGTGGAAATAAATAATTATTATATGATGTTTAAATTAATATTCACATAAACAATTCAATAGCGATGTACTATAATGGCTATAATGGCTTTATCTCAGGCTCACGAGGAGGAATACATTTTTTTTTTAATTATTATTATTATTTACTACCTACTTTAAGATTAAGTAGTGAACCCCGATGTACTTATGTGATTGGCACAATAATGACTATGACACATTGGCACCTATAAAAAAACTATACAGATACATATTATTATAATAATTTAAAATTTACCGTCGTTCACATGAATCCAATAATTGATATAGGTACCTACTTTGTTTTTTTAAGGAAGCCTACATTATGCAACTTTTTTAAATTCTGTCTTACGGAATAATGAACTGTGCTTAAACTTTAAAGACCATAGTTCAATAGTTGTATAATACTTCGCTTTTTCCTCTAATTAAATCAAATATTAACTTAAAAACTACCTACTCGTTTTAAATTTTCGATCAGATATCAAAATCAAAAAAATAAAATAAAATACAAGTAGGTTTATTTATTATTTGCATAAATTCCATAAAAACGAATTCAAACAAACGAGTATTCATATAATAATGTATAATATTAGTCTAAGCATAAAAACGGGGTAGTGATTATAATGCTTATAAAACACCCTGTCTGTATAATACCTACTTGGTTAGTACTACAGTCTACAAATACAATAATATAATGACGTATGTACTGTATAAAGGCGTCAGCATTGGCCGCATCGGAACGAAACTGCACATAAGGGGCGACTGGCATTTGGATGTCCAACCCATTCTGGACCTGTGGAAGGCTTTGAACAGGGGCGTCAACCTATCTGAGTTGCCGACGAGCAAAAGTGGCGACAGTAACCCGCGGCCGGTGGACGCGTTTTTCAGCCAAGAACTTAACTTCGCGGTCCGGCTGATTAGAAACGTGCACAAGACCTTAGCCGCTGTAAACCAGACGATTCGCAGCAACACGAGGCCCTCGACCACAGTGTCAGACACAGTGTTACATCTTATCAGACTACAAGTATGATATAATATCGTCTTGCCCAAAGGGTCGGATCTAAAGGGTAGGAAAATAGTTGGATAGATCCATAGGTGCAAATAGCCAATAGGGGGAATGTACATAGCCCCCCCCCCCACCAAACCATTCCTAAATGTTGTTTCAAGCTTATTCAATATTATTAAAGAAAGGCTTTAACCCTTCCCCCCCCCCAATCTCAAACGCCATTTGCGCCTATGTATAGATCGCTTATAACCTCCCAGTCGGCAGGCACAGTTATTCGTTTTTATAGACTTGGACGACAAAAATTTGTCTTTGATAGACGAACGAGGAAATCCACAAACATATATTGAAAAATGATTGACTTAATAATTAAAACTACAATTGGGTGATAGCTTTGTAAATATAAAACTTTTAAACAAGGCATGGTTTTGTAATTTAATAAACTGGAAATCACCCTGAAAATATCAATAAATAAAATAGGCTATAAATTTAAAACAATAACCAAGGAAGACTTGACGATCTAGGAGAGGCACATGACTACATGAGGTACATAAATTGGGTCACTGGAAATTAAGGAGTTTCCCGATTTCTATCCAAAATAACCCTTATTTAATTTCCCAATTGCGTCCGGAATAATGTATCACCCGAGTACGTTCCAAGGAAAACAGTCATATTTTTTACTTAGCCCGAGTTAATTTAGAGTTAACTATTGTGCACGAGGAGATAAACTAGCTTACACCGCAAATAATATTTGAAAACGGGACGCACTCGGGATATCTCCGTAAATTCAAAATTGTGTCCCATTTTAAATATTTGATGTAAATTGCGGCCCGGGTATATTTCGTATAATTTATAGGTAAATAATTGAGTAAATTGTTAAGATTTGCCGCACATTGTATATTTGTATGAATTATGTTTTCATTTTCGTCTTATAATTATTTTACGTTATTATCTGTACGCATGTCGTGTTTAATTTATAATATCACATTAAATGTAAATTTTTTTACACTTGAAAATTGAGATTATATATTTTTCAAATTATCAACGTTATTTATATTTACAGTGCACTTTATACTGATTTTTTTAGATTTTAGTGCATTTTCAGGATTTATAGTGTTTTTATAGGTTTTTTCAATGCATATGAGAACATTAACTGATAAATATACTTATAAGGAATCTTGTATTACATTTTCAAGCTTTAAGTTAAAATTAAAATATTTATGAAAGAATTTATTGAAAATTTAAACTTTAAACGCTTAAAAAAAAAATTTAAATATGTATTTCGGATACTTATTATCTGCTGTAAGAAAAAATAATTAGGAACGTTGCATCTAGGTATTAAAATTCTAAACTTTTTACTTATAAACAAATATTGTATCATATGCAAAATCATAAGATGTTTAGAAAATTATATTTGGGGAACATTTTAAGTATTTTATGGCTATTTATTTTTGAACTACCTACAAAAAAAAAAATAAGTAACACTGGATCCGTGGCTTGTCAACCTCGCCGGTTATAACTTGTAATACCTACCGTTACGATTCGTAATAAAGACAATAATAATACTAATAAGTAATAATTATGGTGATACTTTATATTATAATATATGCTACTGAATTATTTTTTTAGACGCCCAAAACGTGGATGGACCAATGGAATGGTCCGAATGTTTCGGTAGCGTACGTCAGAACGGTCGTGGCCAGAACAATGTGCGTGAAAAAAATTGGCGTTTCATCTGACAAATTGTCTCAGAAAATCGACCTTGACGAGTTATTTCACCCCAGAACGTTCCTGATCGCGCTAAAACAACAAACAGCCAAGTATGTATATATAATTACCATATAGGCGGAAATTGACTAAATTTTTTGGGGGAATCAAGCTCCCCCCCACCACCATAGGCCATATTGCTTATTACCACAGAATATAAAAATTAGTACTAATTACTAGATTTTGAACTGGGGGGACTTGACCGGCATTTTGGGTGACTAAGTCCTCCCCCCCTATCTGCACCAATGATAATTACAATAGTACAAACTTCAAACTACAAAGTACCTAGGTATATTATAAAATGCAACGTATCGTAAAGATGTGTTTAAAGTTGCTCTGAAGATCTATCGAAATATTCCTGACTTCGATTTTGCGATTAACTGTTAATATTCCGAATTTCAATTTTAGATATTTTTACTATAAAGTGTAATGCGATTATTCAAAACCTCGCGCAAGATCGGATTAGGGGGGGGGGGGCACCGGAGCTCAGCACTTTCTGAAAAATATTTCTTTACGCACATTCCTCCAAAGAAATTTCAAAAATTAAGTAAAAACTAAAAATTGTTCATAATACGAAAAATTAAGAATGAATCAATAAATTGATACCTATTAATCCATAAGCGATAACAATAAGATAAAGTTGGCGAGTTTATAAAAATGAATTGTTACTTGTGACTTGTGTACAATGCACGTCACACGAGTACATGACTATACATAATTTTAAAAAATATGTATAATTAACCATTTAAAATTGTAAAACTTACGTTAGTATGAAATTGTCAAGCTTTTTTACCAAGAGACAAACATTAAACTAAACTATGCTGAAAAATTTAAAATTTAAGTCAATAAATAGCTCAAAAACTTGGCGAAAATTTCAAGTCTTACCGGTTATTTCTTTCAGAATTAGGTACAACTAAAAAAGTAAAACAAAATCGATTTTGTTGAAAAATTATTATGATTTATAAATATCATAAATTAAAACTTAATTCCTATCAGTTTCATTTTTGTTGACAACTAATATTTACGATGCGATGGATGCTTTTACTTCATCTACCTAATCAACCAATGTGCAATGGCAACCATTTACCTATATACAAAAACAAAAATATTCTGCTTATGTCTATTATTCCAATGATAATTTGTAGCCAGTGGCAACCATTTATAAACAAAAGACAATTTTGATTTCCATGTGAGAATGTGGGCACTACATTAAAATGAGAATTTTGGATAATCTTCGATAGCGTACCCCTACATATTGGTACGAAGGCACCATGCAAATTTAAAGTATCTAGTACCTAGTTATAACAGTTATCTAAGTAGTTATCATGGTTTAGGCTCTGCGTTGATCAGTCACTCAGGATACGTTTGATTATATATAAATATATAATACATTTCTCGTATATTTCTTGAGGCGGCTAACTTCAGTAACAAAACTTTAATGAAAATCTTCTATTTTTAATGTAGACAATATGAAATCCCAATGGATAGTCTCATACTTGATTGTTCTCTGTCAACTAATGGATTGAAAGGTTCCAAAATCCACACAACAATATCAAATTTGGTTATAGAAGGGGCTAGGCTTAATCACAACACACTCGTTGAAAATACAGCTGATTCACCATCAGTCACTATCATTGACGACATTAAACTTGCATGGATTCCACAGGTTTGTGAAGAAGTATATAAATAAGATTCCAAAAATATTTGTGCAATCATTTATAGTTTTAACACCATGTGTATTCAACCAAATTTAACAAACTATAGCTGTTTGGTTGATAGAATTATACATTTTTCGTTTTATAGGAACATACAAAGTATACGAAGAATTCTGATTTACCAATAGCGTTATATGAGACACAATTCAGAGATAATTTAATATCGTTGCTACCAATGGGAATACCATTAAATGAACAAAAAAAGTGGATTTTAGCTGGAGTGACGTTATTTCTGAGAACACATTAATTTTAAGAAGTCTACTAATTTAATACTTATATTTTGAAACAAATTTATGAGTTAATTAGATCAAAGTATTTATTTGTATAAATATATTGGTAACATAGATAACAACCTACAATAAGACTATGCAACTGTTAGTTGATACTGCCGTTCAAATTGTTATAATATACTTTAATATTGTATAAGCATCAACTTGAAGAAAATGTAAAATATATTCTTTATCAATTATTTGTTGTACAAGTAGGGTACACAACACAAATACACACAAAATATTCAATTTAATATTTCACAACAATATTTTTTATTCATTATTTACTCTAAATATTACAATATTAATATTAATTTAATTATTAATATATAATATATAACTTATAAATATATAGATATGCTAAAATGTTTGTAAATGTGTAATACATTACACAGTAAATAGTAAATTCAAAATATCCTCATATTCAGACCAACAAGAATGAGATAAATTACACATCAACTTAAATAAGATGACTTTGAATTCCAATAAGTTGGCTAAAAAAATATACATTCAATTTGTATTCAAAGCATTTTTAAAAAAAAGATAAAAATTCTCACCCATTTTTTATTTTTTTACTTTTTTCTCTAAAACAGTTTAAAGTAGTGTACAATTAAAGTTCAATGTTTATACAAAACGTTACTGCGCAACACCATTGTAAACCAGAATTATAACGTATGCATTGAGAATGAAAATAAAGAGTATAAATAGATAGTACTGATCAATCAGTCTGACTTTAAACTTACACTAAACCATTCATAAATATTTGATATAAATTATAAAAATTATACATTGGTAATATGCATGACAGACAAGAATAAGCTATAATACTATATTTCTATATCAACATTTTAATAATAGAAGTTAAATAGCCTAAGGGTATTCAATAAAAACCTTAGAATGTAGTAACATGTAATTCAATATGGAAAACATAATTTTGTATTGCCTAATATTCGATATATTATAAATCATTAATTTAAACAAATATTTTCACTATAATACCCATAGGCTTTATTTAATGTTATTAAATATATTTGAGATACAAATTAAGTTATACAAAACAAATTGATCCATATTTTTAATTTAGTTAAATAATATTTTACATACAAAAATATGTATACTATGTCAATACACATTTACATTAAGTCATTAAGATGAAATTCGTTTACAAAATGTTCATAATTTCGTTAATTAAATATAATTAGCAGTCTAGACTTTAAATACTTAGTTGTGTATAAATAGTACACAACTTGTAACATTGTTATTTATAAAATAAAGTAAAAATTCCAATTTAAAAATGTAACCTTAACTTGTTTGTAAATAACAAATATTTAAAACATGATTGAAGCAAATTCATTAATTATAGAATAAAATCATGTAAAAAAAGCATACATTTTCTATTATAAAACTTAAATAAATAAAACATATTAATTTGAGATTGTGTTATGGATTGTAGCCTAACATGTTGCGCAGTTAAGTCATATATATAAAATTAATTTAACATTTTTAATCTTGTTGATGTTTAAAATAGTACTGTTTCAAGAAAAAAAAAAGAAAAAATGAAAAATGTAGGAACTGACTCATATTCAGGTCTTAAATATGCCAACTATAAAATAATAATGATTAAAATTTTATCATGCTAACACCCATTAATAAAATACGGAATTAGGATTTTTTGCATGTATATTTATATATATATATGTATTTTTAAGTTTCTCCGAGGATCAATCATGTAGCATATCGTTTTGTCCACAGCCTAGCAATTCTGTCATGTTCTTCACGGTTTTGTAGATACTGTGTAGCAATACTACCGACTAGAGGGTCCGCTATATAATAAATAAAAAATGATCTCAATTATTATGAATTAAATATTGCACAAATTATTTATAGCAACTAGATTACAGTGTTAATATATTATTTTTATTTTTTACATTAAATTATTCTTTAAATAATTAATCAATATGGTAAGACATTCAATATTGACCTTTGAAAATATGTCTATCTTAATCTATCTATTAGTTATCCAACTATATTAAATTTGGTTTTCAAATTTATTTTTACAATACTATAAGTAGGTATCTTTTATAGTATAGGTATTCATTGTTAATTTTAATGATATATTACTTTGTTAGTTCTAAAATATAATAAAGAATGATGTATAAATATATTATGTCTTTACCTGGATTACAATCAGTCAATAAGGAACAAATTGATAACAGCACCTTAGAGATGGTTAATGCAGGAGACCAATTGTCTTTAAGTATATCCAAGCAAATTACACCCTGAGAGTTAATATTGCAATGATATATGCGAGTCCTAAATGTTACCTAAAAAATTCATAACAGTTATAATTAGTTTCTCAAAAATTAAAATCATTATTCTAAGTAAAAAAAATAAAAATTGTTTGTTGCATACTTTAGGAGGCTTAAATGGATACTCAGGTGTGAAATGAATGTCTAAGAAGAAAACTCCTCCTTCATACACAGAGCCTGGAGGACCTAAAATTGTGCTGACCCATTCAAATACATTATCTCCTTTTGGTCCAGCACTGAAAAATTAATGAAATACTATACTCTAATTAATCTATCAAAGGAACAAATAAATATAATTTAACATAAAGAATAAATTTAATTTTTATAAAGTTGAGTAAATTATGAATACAGATCAAGGATAGCTAATTTGTGGAAGTCATATTTTTTTGTCCATATTGCTGTCTTTTAGAATTAATTTTTTTCTTCTATAATTGAATTCTAAGCCACTCCACTTTCATAAAATTATCGAAACATAGAATTTTAAACATTTCAAACATAACGACAAACAGCTGTGGTTTAGAAAAAAAATATTTAATTAACTTTAATAGCTGGAATTAATTAGTGTAAATTGTAAGTGTTAATTTTAATTTTTTTTGTAAAATTTCCCTGTTTAAAATAACTATAATCAAAAACCCAATAAGGTACATTAAATAATTTATGTATATAAAAAACAGGCAAGTTGTTCTAGTATATAGCAGAATTCAAATGTATGTGTTAAATTATGTATAATACCCAAACCACAATTCTGAGCAGAAACGAAGTGTCAGTCTCATAATTTTGGTAAATTGTATAATGTATTTTCAACATTTTTTAATTGCTGTAAGTACAACTTGTCACAAATACTAAATTTTTTATTACAATTTTATAATTTTTTTTATCTAGTTTGAAATTTTTTTTAACATTCATATAAAAACACTAGTCTTTAAACAGTTTAAAAAGGCTAGAATATATTTCTGAAAAATGCTATAGGTATTTGTTAAAAATTTCAAATGTCTATAGTAATTAGTAAAACAATAAAATAGCAAAACTCATTTTGTATAAATATTCCCAATTTGCCATAATTTATTTCTTTGTTTCCCTGTTTATTTTGCTTTAGAACATACCAAAGTATCAATAAAATCCTATTTGCTACCGAAAACTACATTTGAAATTGAATATTTAAGCATTTTTAATGGTCGAAGAGGCGATGGATGACACAAAAAAAAATAAAAATCATACATAGGTAATTGTAAAGTAAAATAAATGCATTCATCACTCCGCACAAAATCTAAAGTAAATTTTTTGCTTTTACCAATATATTTATATTGGATTAGTAAATTTACCAATTCAAGTAAGCCATACCTGACACAAATGAAATATAAGTAAATTATATGAAAGGTTCAATTATATTAATAAAAAATAGTATTATTTTTCATTAGGAACATTAATTTTTATCATAAGAACTTATAAAAATAATTTTTTAACTTTACCTGCAATTGGGTGGAGGATCCAATGTAATTTCAGCTAGTTCTTTTTGAATCCTAGAAAATATGAATAGGTACTATGTATTATTTTATCAAGTACAAATTGAATTATATTATATTTAAAATCTGTAAATAACAATGTAGGTAATATCACAATCCAAATCTCTCATAAATATACATTATTCTTCCGGAAGACATACAAACCAAAAATTATGAAATTAGGTACAACTCAATACTCTATACCACTCCAAAAAATCATTATTCTAAAATAAAATATCAACAACACCATCCTTAAATGTGTGTAATATTATGATATCCAATTATATAAATGTAATACTTATACATACATTTTTAATTCATAGTAATAGCTAACTAAAAGAAACTAGAAAAATATTTCAAGATAAAATTGACTAATATACTAGGAAACACAAGTGTCTGAATAAGTTCATATTTATATACTTATTCTTAAGGGTAGTAGACAACTTTTTATCTATGTATTTAAGACAAAAGTTCTAATAAGGAGATTAACAAATAACAATAATAATTAAAATATTTGATGGTGCATTTATTTATTATATACCTATTAATATAAAAAAATTGAGATTTAAAAATTTAAAATTAACTAAAAATAAATAGGTAGGTAGGTTTTTTTGTCCAATCCTAATATTTTATGCTTGTAAAATTATACATTCACGTGTTATTCATTTATTTTATTTGTATTAAACATTAATTATTAAAGTACTTAACTGTTTTGCTTACTTAATATTTATCTATGGGTTATTGAGTGTTGTTGATTATTTTTAAGAATAAATATTACACAAACAATAATAATAACAATAATATTTTTTAAATTGTTAGGTATGACAGTTTTTTTACCAGATTGGTAGGTAGAAAATAATTAAATATAACCTACTTAAATGATACTTTATAACATTCTATACTAATGTTTTAAATGAATAATATAATGCCCGTATGCGTAGACAATTTATGTGACACATACATTGGCTATGCATACGAACATAAGACAGAAATGGTAAGCTGGTACACATAAATGAGCAAATTTTTTTTAACAAAACACAATAGCAGCACAGCAAGATATTTCTTGAGGGAAGGTCTATAATATAGATATATTTCTGTACACCGAAGTTAAAGGACACAATGTCCATTTTTTATGAAATTGAGTTATCTCTATGTCCTTGTTGTACATTTTTTGCTTTATGTAAAGGTATATGGCCAGTTATCATTAGAAACAGAAATAAAACATTGAAAAATAAAACCATGTCCACTTTTTTAGTGGTAAAGAACACCATGAGGACTTATCTCATGTAAAATTACTATTTCGAGACATGGTGTCGTTTAAGACCAGGGTATATATTTATAATAGGCATATTCTTGTCTTGTTCCCACTTAAATTGTTTGATACCTAAATTGTATGACGTTACCTATTATAACTTACAATAATATCGATAAAATGTAACACTTTACATTAATAAATTACTCAATAGGTACAGCTCAAGTGGTGCACTGGTTACGCCACTGAGACAGATAAGTACATGTGTAACAATATTAAGAGAATAAAAACTCACCTCTTAGTCGAAGTGCTAAGAGATTTAGACATCTTTGGATTTGGTTTCACTTCCTTGGTAGTTTCACCACCTATGGATGGCGATGACGGTGGAGTCGCTTGAACGGCTGCAACTGCAGGTAACGTCGCAGTCACACCTCGGCGGCCAGAATTATTAGGACTACGGGGGGTAGGGGTAGTAGACATTATCAACAAGGGCTAGTGGCCACTGGCAACCTGCGGAAACAAGAAAAAGTTGAACATGAAATCAGTAATTTCAACGGTCAATAGTTGTGGCGGTCGCATACCTCGAATACTTGTGGGGGCCAACCTCTAAACTCGGGGAGGGAATGATGTAAATTCGTTCAGTCTTAAGGCATTGGGTACAACTGACAATGGCGGGGCTCTGTCGGAGCAGCCAGCAAGCGGCGTCAGCGTTGGCGGCTAGCAGACAACGACGGACGGACGTGAGTGACGTGCGAGCAATGGATGAAAAAGAGCCTTTGCATGCGGTGGCGGCGTCTTCGGCAAGCGGAAACTGAACGTCGTAGAATAACAGCGGTCGGGCAAACACCTACGAAACGTACCGGGATTGACGGCGCACGGCTATGGTGCGAAATGCGGTCTTTTTTACCCGGGTGCGGCGCGTAAAACGCTCAAAAAGGCCGTGAGACGTTAGCGCACGGCGTTAAAAATGCACGACAGCGGTGGCGGCACGACGGGCGAACAAAGGAAAACACCGAAATAACAATCATGCATCGAGTTTTCGAAAACGATAGTGGTTCCAAAAATGGTGTCTGCGTACCGGCGAATATTACGGTTGTCAGACTCATAAACTCATTGACGGTTCGTGTGCGTGCGTGAGTGCTTATTTTTTTTTTTTAATAACATGTCGTCGTTATCACTAAAATAAACTGAATCGAGCATGCGCGCGCCGTCGTCGTGCCACACCGAAAATAATAACAACAACACGACTAATACCTCAGGCGCTCTACGCTCAACACCAAATATCAATGCTATCCGCCATTCATTCCACTACATTAAAAAAACATTAAGCAGTTAATAGTTATACACCTATACCTACAAACTACTTATTAATTATTAGTGTTATTACTTTAAAGTTTACTGTCCTTGTCAGTGGTTATATCACGACACATAAGAATAAGACATGTCACAAGAAAAAAATTAGACTATAATATATTCTGTAATCTGTAGTTCCACACAAAAGTAAGTGTATAATTTCTAACTCTAAAGTTTCAAAGTTACACCAAGTTTGTCGTTTTTACTTAATCCAACTTACGGTGGATTGAATACAATGTGCCATCCAGTGGTTTTTGATATAGCTATACGCCAGTATAACCTAATTTCACCTTAGAAAAAATTATCAATGCAAAATACGGCGTTATATTGATGTATATTAGTTTGTTCTGTGGATGTAACCCAGTTCAGATTATAATACGCTAGAAACCTTCGCGGGAGTGTACTCAACGACTTCCCAAATCGTTTCGCAATTGGACATACATTCGCTTTTTTATAATGTATAGAAGATTTCAATATATTTTATACTACCTAGCTGTATTACCCTGGGGATAAATGAATCAGAGATACTAATCCACCTAACCGTCCTAACCTAACCGGTGAATAGTTCCTTATACCTACCTAATAAGTAATAGGTAACTTTTGTTTCTTACTTGACTATTAACATGGTAGAACTAAAATATATTAATATAATATGTGGTTATGACTTTCATATTATTTATAGTGGATATTATAGTACCTAAATCATAATTCATTAGTTTGTTCAAAGCAATTTACTTTCAATGATTTTTTATAAAGAAAAAGGCTATTTTAAAAAAATATTGTGAATATTATTGCGTAACACATGTATCCAGTACTTTCAAAAATATAGTAAGTTACTTGAATATTTTATTCCAAATCTAAACCTTTTTCTTCCTATAATTTATTTCACAGAATAATGGCCTACTTCTAAATTAATTGGTGATACAACAGATGACAGTTATAGAATTGATTTTTCATAACAACAAATTTAGAAGAGTAGAATAATTAAAATATTTTTATAGGTATTATCAATATTGTTATACTATGAACTTGTTACATTAGTTACAATAATCTATACATATTATTAAAACGTTATAAGAAAAATAAGAGGATGTAATACAACGAACAAATATTTTTCAACAATATATTTAGTATCTTTAAAATAATATAAAAAAAACTGTCATATTAAAATCATAAGAGTATAATATATTACTATATGAGAACAAGATTTCAATACAAATGGATAATAACTTAACATAATACAATATAGAAGTATAAGTAGTAAGGCTAAGTTTAAAATATTTTTTAAAAAATCGTAAAAAAAGTGTAAAAATTATACCAAATAATATATGAAATAATAAATTATTCCATGAATACTTAATATTGTTTATTTGTATACAATATTACAATTTGATTCATTATTAAATTCAAAATATTAGTTAAAATTGTATATACCATACATGCTCTGATATTATTTGAATAATTGGTTTTAAAGTGTTTGCTTTATGTGTAAAGAACAATTGCAATTAATAATAAATGAAAGTTTAAGTTTTAAATAAACAAGTATGTTTAACAAATTGTATTAAAATTAGTCAATAAATCAATGTAGAAACTGAAAATTATAGATCACTAGATCACTGTAAACACCACCAAACATTAATAATAATTATTAAATATAATATCTAGTGCCTATATCAGATTATCTAAATACATGATCATTTACAAATGAAAGAAATAAAAATATTGGGAGAAATTATATAAACTGGTATTAATAGTACATGTTCTTTATGTAGCTCTATTAACAACTAAAAACTTTAATGATAATTATGTTTAAACTGTTTCATATTCTTTGTGTAAAGAACACTTGCGACAACATGCTAAAAATACAGCAAAAAGCTAAAACAAAAAAAAAAACATTCAAATTGCATGAGTTTATTTTAATATAATATCAAATTACGGTTTTGTTTCAACATACCTGAATTAAAGCAAATCCAATTGCTGTCCATATTATTATTTCACTGTTTTCCTCTAGAATACTTTCAAACTTATTGAAGCAGCCGTCTTTATATGATTCAATGTCTGTACAAAATCCATCTAACGGTATGGCATAGCAACAAGATGTAGGTAGTTTATTGCTATGTGTAACTGGTTCCCAATCTTTTGGTCCATAAATTCCACAACATTCAATCTGAAAACGAGAATTATACAATAAAATATTGATTAAGCTGGGTAAGATTAGACAGAGTTTAATAGGTAAAAAACATTTACGTCTGACTGTATCAAATTCCAAGTTTGTGTGGAGGCTTCATAACCAGTTTTATTGTATGAAGAAATTGTATTGTTCATCTGATTCAACGCATACCCTTTGATTTCACCGCCCATGTAATAAACGAAACCGGATAAAATGAGTTCGCCAATCAAGACAATTGTTAGCAGTATGGAAAACTACAAGAATTGAAATGCATGTTATTTTAGAGCAGAAAATAATATATTAAACAATACAGTTTTAAGAACACGCATACCAGTGTCAAAAGCCATCCAACGTCTCTAAGGACACCGCACAGACCGATGATGGAGATAATTAAAAGTCCGATTCCAATGGCCAAAAGTATTTGAGGTGTGGTGATGAGTTCCGTGCTTATGAAATTCGACCATTTGTACAGTTTGTGATTGATGATGAACGCAATGGACAGAATGCCAACGCTGGAGATCTGAAATTCATGTGGAATATTTTTGATAATACATTAATACGATTCACATCATATAATATGATTCATATAAGAAAAAAGTGAGTAATCACAAGTTCCCTAACCAACATCCCCATAATCATAATGATTGTATCAATATACTTACGAGACACAACAGGTTGAACAAGTACAATATGTACTTGCCCAAAAACGTGCAGATGGACATAATTTTGGCGGTAACGTCGATAGAAACGGAACAACGACAGAAGTGCGATGAGCAAATGACAATATATCAATATTATTCCACGATTACCGTTTGTCTATATTGCGAGATGCGAATATCGTCGTGAATCGTGACCACAACGATATTATAACAAAGACGATGAGTAGTGACAACTTGAGAGTGCGCACAACGATCAACTCAAAGCGAAGCACACTGATCGATAGACCAACTTCCAAAGTTCCAACATAATATTCTAACCAGTAACTACCATGATAGGTACCATAGCACCATTGTTTCGCACTCCCACAGCTGATAACTCCGACTCACGTTATCAGTTATTATCTCATATCTGTGAAATGGTAATTGGTAGCATAATATTATAATATTAGCATCATAAACTAAGAAGAACTTCTTGATTAGCATAATATATTTAATCACGAATTAAGATAGCCACCACTCACCGGTTATTCTGACTATTCTGTGGTTAAGACTTATAAAATATACTTTTTGAAGCAAATTCATTAAAAAAAACTTGCAAAATATTAAAATGTAAAATAAACAAAATAAATGTGTATCATATAACTTCATAACCATAAAAAAATATATGAAACCACATTATATTTAAACAAATATTATAAGTGTAAAAATTAAATAGAATGTAATTCACTGGTTATGTAAATGATTATTAATACTATTAAATTATCATAATGTAACAAATAGAAAAGTGAATAACATCTACAATTGATTAAAACAATAGCAAAGTAAATAATAAAAAAATTGCAAGAAATACAAATCTTGTGATTATACAATATTAAAAAAAATTTCAAAATATTAAAATATAAAATTAACAAAATAAATGTGTATCATATAACTTCATAACCATAAAAAAATCATGTATGAAACCACATTATATTTAAACAAATTATTAGTGTAAAAATTAAATAGAATGTAAATAACTGGTTATGTACATGATTTTATACTTAGCGTAGTTATTAATATAAAAAAGAATTTAACGTTTATGTTATACATTTGTTAAGTAATTAATCTTTCAAATAGGTATAGTGTATATTATGATTGTTATTTATAACGTTTACCTAATACCTATTGTTTTTAAAATTTCATTTAAAATTATAATATAAGTATTAATAAGTATACAGAAATTATTATTAAGAAATTCTGTACACTGTAATAATATATTTAGGATTATTATGAAAATTATTTTCCCGCTTTATCTTTAATTTTAAATGGAGTTTGAACAAGAACGTACTTAATAACCTGTTCAATTTCATTGGCTGCGTTATCAGCATTGTCAAATTTTTTGATTGTAAGGACAGAATCTAAAAGATTAAAATTCTAAAAATTAATTAATTAATACAAAATCAAAATTACTATATTGTTATTTAAGTTTAACTTACCAAAAATAATTTTATTTAGAAGCAATTTCTCAAATGGTCGTTTTTTGTTACCACGACCACTATATTATGAATATTCACATAATATTTCTGGTATAAATAATATAGCCATTATTCTTTTTGCCATAATTTTTATTGACTTTCCTCCCACCGATGATAAACGTTTAATCAATGACAATAAAAATATATAACTTATTTAATAACAGTTCATACACGTATGAAATTCAAAGTTTAGAAAAAACTATTCAAAATATTTAGTTCATTGAAGAATGATTATTCATGGGGCACCAAGTTATCAATTTTAAAGTCAATACAAAATATTCAACTAGAGTTACAGTAATAAAAAAAAAAATTGAAGGGAGGTGTTGGCGCCCGCAGGCAAATCGATTTTAGAAAACAAAAAAAAAATTTAGAAAAAAATTTAGAAAAAAACTATTCAAAATATTAAGTTCATTAAAGAATTATTATTCATGGGGCACCAAGTTATCAATTTTCAAGTCAATACAAAATATTCAATTAGAGTTACAGTACTAAAAAAAAAAATTGAAGGGAGGGGTTGGCGCCCGCAGGCAAATAGATTTTAGAAAACAAAAAAAATATGGAAAAAAATTTACATTAGAAACACACATTACGAAGTTCAAACTAAAATGTCCTTACCAAATCTTAAACAGAAAAAACTAATCAAAATATTTAGTTCATTTAAGAATGATTATTCATGGGGCACCAAGTTATCAATTTTCAAGTCAATACAAAATATTTAACGTATGAATACACATTACATAGTACAAACTAAAATCCCAAAATCTTAAACAGAAAAAACTATTCAAAATATTTAGTTCCTTAAAGAATTCTTCAAAGGGTACCAGATTGACAATGTTTAAATAATTTGGTTAGAGTTAAAAAAAAAAAAAAAATTATAGGGAGGTTTTGGCGCCCGCAGGAAAATAGATTTTACTGTATGAATATTGAATACTCATTACAAAGTACATACTAAAATGCCCAGAATCTAAAACAGCAAAAACTATTCAAAATATTTAGTTCATTGAAGAATGATTATTCATGGGGCACCAAGTTATCAATTTCCAAGTCAATACAAAATATTCAACAAGAGTTACAGTACTAAAAAAAAAAATGAAGGGAGGTGTTGGCGCCCGCAGGCAAATCGATTTTAGAAAACAAAAAAAAAATTTAGAAAAAAATTTAGAAAAAACTATTGAAAATATGTAGTTCATTGAAGAATGATTATTCATGGGGCACCAAGTTATCAATTTTCAAGTCAATACAAAAAAGGTGGATAAGTGGATGTCGATCTGCTGTACAGTAGGTTACAAGTGGGTCACTGTAATGGATGGTGTTAAATTTGAATTCTAAAAAATATTTAGTTCATTAAAAAATGATTATTCATGGGGCACCAAGTTATCAATTTTCAAGTCAATACAAAATATTCAACTAGAGTTACAGTACTAAAAAAAAAAATGAAGGGAGGTGTTGGCGCCCGCAGGCAAATCGATTTTAGAAAACAAAAAAAAAATTTAGAAAAAAATTTAGAAAAAACTATTGAAAATATGTAGTTCATTGAAGAATGATTATTCATGGGGCACCAAGTTATCAATTTTCAAGTCAATACAAAAAAGGTGGATAAGTGGATGTCGATCTGCTGTACAGTAGGTTACAAGTGGGTCACTGTAATGGATGGTGTTAAATTTGAATTCTAAAAAATATTTAGTTCATTAAAAAATGATTATTCATGGGGCACCAAGTTATCAATTTTCAAGTCAATACAAAATATTCAACTAGAGTTACAGTAATAAAAAAAAAAATTGAAGGGAGGTGTTGGCGCCCGCAGGCAAATCGATTTTAGAAAACAAAAAAAAATTTGGAAAAAAATTTAGAAAAAAACTATTCAAAATATTAAGTTCATTAAAGAATTATTATTCATGGGGCACCAAGTTATCAATTTTCAAGTCAATACAAAATATTCAATTAGAGTTACAGTACTAAAAAAAAAAAATTGAAGGGAGGTGTTGGCGCCCGCAGGCAAATCGATTTTAGAAAACAAAAAAAAAAATTTAGAAAAAACTATTCAGAATATGTAGTTCATTGAAGAATGATTATTCATGGGGCACCAAGTTATCAATTTTCAAGTCAATACAAAATATTCAACTAGAGTTACAGTAATAAAAAAAAAAATTGAAGGGAGGTGTTGGCGCCCGCAGGCAAATCGATTTTAGAAAACAAAAAAAAAATTTAGAAAAAAATTTAGAAAAAACTATTGAAAATATGTAGTTCATTGAAGAATGATTATTCATGGGGCACCAAGTTATCAATTTTCAAGTCAATACAAAAAAGGTGGATAAGTGGATGTCGATCTGCTGTACAGTAGGTTACAAGTGGGTCACTGTAATGGATGGTGTTAAATTTGAATTCTAAAAAATATTTAGTTCATTAAAAAATGATTATTCATGGGGCACCAAGTTATCAATTTTCAAGTCAATACAAAATATTCAACTAGAGTTACAGTAATAAAAAAAAAAATTGAAGGGAGGTGTTGGCGCCCGCAGGCAAATCGATTTTAGAAAACAAAAAAAAATTTGGAAAAAAATTTAGAAAAAAACTATTCAAAATATTAAGTTCATTAAAGAATTATTATTCATGGGGCACCAAGTTATCAATTTTCAAGTCAATACAAAATATTCAATTAGAGTTACAGTACTAAAAAAAAAAAATTGAAGGAAGGTGTTGGCGCCAACAGGCAAATCGATTTTAGAAAACAAAAAAAAAATTTAGAAAAAACTATTCAGAATATGTAGTTCATTGAAGAATGATTATTCATGGGGCACTAAGTTATCAATTTTCAAGTCAATACAAAATATTCAACTAGAGTTACAGTAATAAAAAAAAAAATTGAAGGGAGGTGTTGGCGCCCGCAGGCAAATCGATTTTAGAAAACAAAAAAAAAATTTAGAAAAAAATTTAGAAAAAAACTATTCAAAATATTAAGTTCATTAAAGAATTATTATTCATGGGGCACCAAGTTATCAATTTTCAAGTCAATACAAAATATTCAATTAGAGTTACAGTTATAAAAAAAAAATTGAAGGGAGGGGTTGGCGCCCGCAGGCAAATCGATTTTAGAAAACAAAAAAAAAATTTGGAAAAAAATTTAGAAAAAACTATTCAAAATATGTAGTTCATTGAAGAATGATTATTCATGGGGCACCAAGTTATCAATTTTCAAGTCAATACAAAAAAGGTGGATAAGTGGATGTCGCTCTGCTGTACAGTAGGTTACAAGTGGGTCACTGTAATGGATGGTGTTAAATTTGAATTCTAAAAAATATTTAGTTCATTAAAAAATGATTATTCATGGGGCACCAAGTTATCAATTTTCAAGTCAATACAAAATATTCAACTAGAGTTACAGTACTAAAAAAAAAAAATTGAAGGGAGGGGTTGACGCCCGCAGGCAAATAGATTTTAGAAAACAAAAAAAAATATGGAAAAAAATTTACATCAGAAACACACATTACGAAGTTCAAACTAAAATGTCCTAACCAAATCTTAAACAGAAAAAACTATTCAAAATATTTAGTTCATTAAAGAATTATTCAAAGGGTAACAGATTGTCAATGTTTAAAAAATTTGGCTACAGTTAAAATCATAATAAAAAAAATGAAGGGAGGTGTTGGCGCCCGCAGGCAAATCGATTTTAGAAAACAAAAAAAAATTTGGAATAAAATTTAGAAAAAAACTATTCAAAATATTAAGTTTATTAAAGAATTATTATTCATGGGGCACCAAGTTATCAATTTTCAAGTCAATACAAAATATTCAATTTGAGTTACAGTACTAAAAAAAAAAAATTGAAGGGAGGGGTTGGCGCCCGCAGGCAAATAGATTTTAGAAAACAAAAAAAAATATGGAAAAAAATTTACATTAGAAACACACATTACGAAGTTCAAACTAAAATGTCCTTACCAAATCTTAAACAGAAAAAACTAATCAAAATATGTAGTTCATTGAAGAATGATTATTCATGGGGCACCAAGTTATCAATTTTCAAGTCAATACAAAATATTCAACTAGAGTTACAGTAATAAAAAAAAAAATTGAAGGGAGGTGTTGGCGCCCGCAGGCAAATCGATTTTAGAAAACAAAAAAAAAATTTAGAAAAAAATTTAGAAAAAAACTATTCAAAATATTAAGTTCATTAAAGAATTATTATTCATGGGGCACCAAGTTATCAATTTTCAAGTCAATACAAAATATTCAATTAGAGTTACAGTAATAAAAAAAAAATTGAAGGGAGGGGTTGGCGCCCGCAGGCAAATCGATTTTAGAAAACAAAAAAAAAATTTGGAAAAAAATTTAGAAAAAACTATTCAAAATATGTAGTTCATTGAAGAATGATTATTCATGGGGCACCAAGTTATCAATTTTCAAGTCAATACAAAAAAGGTGGATAAGTGGATGTCGCTCTGCTGTACAGTAGGTTACAAGTGGGTCACTGTAATGGATGGTGTTAAATTTGAATTCTAAAAAATATTTAGTTCATTAAAAAATGATTATTCATGGGGCACCAAGTTATCAATTTTCAAGTCAATACAAAATATTCAATTAGAGTTACAGTACTAAAAAAAAAAAATTGAAGGGAGGGGTTGACGCCCGCAGGCAAATAGATTTTAGAAAACAAAAAAAAATATGGAAAAAAATTTACATCAGAAACACACATTACGAAGTTCAAACTAAAATGTCCTAACCAAATCTTAAACAGAAAAAACTATTCAAAATATTTAGTTCATTAAAGAATTATTCAAAGGGTAACAGATTGTCAATGTTTAAAAAATTTGGCTAGAGTTAAAATCATAATAAAAAAAATGAAGGGAGGTGTTGGCGCCCGCAGGCAAATCGATTTTAGAAAACAAAAAAAAATTTGGAAAAAAATTTAGAAAAAAACTATTCAAAATATTAAGTTCATTAAAGAATTATTATTCATGGGGCACCAAGTTATCAATTTTCAAGTCAATACAAAATATTCAATTTGAGTTACAGTACTAAAAAAAAAAAAAATTGAAGGGAGGGGTTGGCGCCCGCAGGCAAATAGATTTTAGAAAACAAAAAAAAATATGGAAAAAAATTTACATTAGAAACACACATTACGAAGTTTAAACTAAAATGTCCTTACCAAATCTTAAACAGAAAAAACTAATCAAAATATTTAGTTCATTTAAGAATGATTATTCATGGGGCACCAAGTTATCAATTTTCAAGTCAATACAAAATATTCAACTAGAGTTACAGTAATAAAAAAAAAATTGAAGGGAGGTGTTGGCGCCCGCAGGCAAATCGATTTTAGAAAACAAAAAAAAATTTGGAAAAAAATTTAGAAAAAAACTATTCAAAATATTAAGTTCATTAAAGAATTATTATTCATGGGGCACCAAGTTATCAATTTTCAAGTCAATACAAAAAATTTTACGTAAGAATACACATTACATAGTACAAACTAAAATGCCCAGAATCTTAAACAGAAAAAACTATTTAAAATATTTAGTTCAATAATAAATGATTCATGGGGCACCATTTAAAAAAAAATATTATTGTAGGAATACACATTACAAAGTCTATACAAAAAATTCAACTAGTCACATAACAAAAAAAAAATTGAAAGGAGGTGTTGGCGCCCGCAGGCAAATCGATTTTAGAAAACAAAATTAAATTTGGAAAAAAAATTAGAAAAAACTATTCAAAATATTTAGTTCATTGAAGAATGATTATTCATGGGGCACCAAGTTTACAATTTTCTAGTCAATACAAAATATTCAACTAGAGTTACAGTATTAAAAAAAAAAAATTGAAGGGAGGGGTTGGCGCCCGCAGGCAAATAGATTTTAGAAAACAAAAAAAAATATGGAAAAAAATTTACATTAGAAACACACATTACGAAGTTCAAACTAAAATGTCCTTACCAAATCTTAAACAGAAAAAACTAATCAAAATATTTAGTTCATTTAAGAATGATTATTCATGGGGCACCAAGTTATCAATTTTCAAGTCAATACAAAACTTTCAACTAGAGTTACAGTACTAAAAAAAAAAATTGAAGGGAGGTGTTGGCGCCCGCAGGCAAATCGATTTTAGAAAACAAAAAAAAATTTGGAAAAAAATTTACATTAGAAACACACATTACGAAGTTCAAACTAAAATGTCCTTACCAAATCTTGAACAGAAAAAACTATTCAAAATATTTAGTTCCTTAAAGAATTATTCAAAGGGTAACAGATTGTCCATGTTTAAAAAATTTGGCTAGAGTTAAAATCATAAAAAAAAAAATGAAGGGAGGTGTTAGCGCCCGCAGGCAAATCGATTTTAGAAAACAAAAAAAAAATTTTCAAAAAAATTTAGAAAAAACTATTCAAAATATTTAGTTCATTAAAGAATGATTATTCATGGGGCACCATGTTAACAATTTTCAAGTCAATACAAAATATTCAACTAGAGTTACAGTACTAAAAAAAAAATTGAAGGGAGGGGTTGGCGCCCGCAGGCAAATAGATTTTAGAAAACAAAAAAAAAAATTTGAAAAAAATTTACATTAGAAACACACATTACGAAGTTCAAACTAAAATGTCCTAACCAAATGTTAAACAGAAAAAACTAATCAAAATATTTAGTTCATTTAAGAATGATTATTCATGGGGCACCAAGTTATCAATTTTCAAGTCAATACAAAATATTCAACTAGAGTTACAGTAATAAAAAAAAAAATTGAAGGGAGGTGTTGGCGCCCGCAGGCAAATCGATTTTAGAAAACAAAAAAAAATTTGGAAAAAAATTTAGAAAATAACTATTCAAAATATTAAGTTCATTAAAGAATTATTATTCATGGGGCACCAAGTTATCAATTTTCAAGTCAATACAAAAAATTTTACGTAAGAATACACATTACATAGTACAAACTAAAATGCCCAGAATCTTAAACAGAAAAAACTATTTAAAATATTTAGTTCAATAATAAATGATTCATGGGGCACCATTTAAAAAAAAATATTATTGTAGGAATACACATTACAAAGTCTATACAAAAAATTCAACTAGTCACATAACAAAAAAAAAATTGAATAGAGGTGTTGGCGCCCGCAGGCAAATAGATTTTAAAAAACAAAAAAAAAATTTGGAAAAAATTTGACTTTAGGTTCCTAAATAACACTAAACAAAAGAATACGCTGGAAGCTAAATACTGCAATACATATTAACTACAATCCAATAACTAGGTATTGTTTACATTATGATAATACGAACAGTTATTATGATCAGAGGTGATACACCGTAATATATGTATTAGAAACTGTATAAAAACGAATGTAATTTATTTATAAAGGATGCAAAAAAATTAAATCAGAAAAAGGTCCTGCACGGACTCTATTATGTGATTGTAATTTATGAAGGACATAAAATAATGTTTAATTTAAAATAATATTGTGTTTGGCTGGGTCTACAGTCAATATTAAATAACAAACTCATATGTATTGAAAACCTTATAAAATCCTAAAAAAATTATATTTTGTTATATTTTAAAATACATTTTATAATTTGTTGTGTTATTTAATGTTGGCTGTATTTAAGTTTTTAATAACTTTACTGGTACAACTCTAGCTGACAGTCTTTAAGACCGTGTTAAAAACTATAATAATTAGTTAACGTCTAATTTACTGTCCTATCCTAACCTAACCTAACATAACCAAATTAATAATATTTAAATATTTTCTTTCATTGTTATGTTTACAATATCGAATACCTTTATAGTTAGTAGGAAAAGATCATCGCAAAGTTCACGACCAGTGATTGTAGTCGTCTATCATTACTATAGCTTCCACTAACCTTTGGTTTACCAAACTAGCTTCTTATGACTAACTACATTAGGACACTTTGAATAAAAAGTTCCTGAGTTGCAGGTTGCCGAACTTATAAGTGATTGATTATCAAGTTGATCCTTTGATTGTTGACACCTTAGTTCCCTTCGAAGACCGCTGGTAAGACTATTATGTCCTATCCATTATGTTATATCTATATTATCTATGATGGAGCCATACCCAGCTCACTCGTGTAAACAATTTGAAGCACATAAAAGCGATTAACGAGTCTCTATTAATAATAATATGAAATCCCAGACTTGTCCCCCATATTCCTGATATTAAGAGCCCAGCCCACCTTCATATTCTCTATGCAAAAAGTAAATTTAAGACAAATTTGTAAATCAATGCACAGTCTCTCTATTGTACTAATATTTTTGATTTCATTAATTTTCAGTATTTTGTATAATTAGATTGGGAAAACATAAGACAATATCATTTACAAGACTGTGACTAACACAATCATACTTTGATAAAAGTATATGATATAAGTACCTTCTATATTTGAATTATTCGTTTTTTTTCCCGGTACTTTATTGGTGGACGGCACTTTAACAACGGTCCCTCGATCTACTAAGGCAACCTTGAGGCATTTCCTTTTAGGAAATTAATTAAATTCTCAAACATAACTCTTAATTCAAGAGTTTGTAACTAATATAATATATGTTATGATATTTATGGACGACACTTGCACCATGGCCCCTCGATATAGTAATGTGGCGACCCGGCACATCTCTTTTATATAAATGATTAAATACCTTATCAAGTCTTCCAATTTACCAAACATTTATGTTTTGTAGATAATTTGAAGAAAAATTTAAAATTGAAGAGAGACTGTGTGAATTAACAAAATTTGTGGTATGAAATGTTTATTTGAACACCTGTTATAATGTATTATATTGAACTTAAGTTAATTTTTTATAATGTAAACATTTGAACGTTTATTACAATATACGTATATTATACATAGATTTCAAGTATGATTTTTTTTAGTTTTTCTTTTGATAGTTACCTACCTACTACAATACAAGACACTTTATTTTTATATTTTGAAGCAATAGTATATGTTTTGGATTATTTAAATCTATATAAACTAAATTTCAGACCCATAGTTTAGTATTTAAAGTTTGTATGATCAAAGTCGTGGAACCAAATTTTATCAGACTCTACTAGAATGTTGTAGTTAAATTAAACTATAATATAGGTATGTGGAATAACAGTACCTAACCTTCTATTATAATTTGTTATGAATATAATATTTTAAGTAATAACTCAAATTTAGCACTTTTACGGTACTTAATACATTTTCCTAATATTTTAACAGAAATTGTGGAGCTAAAAATATAGAAATACCTATATTATGTCACGGTCCATAGTTGATAGTTTTGTTTCATTTATAATAATAATGCTTTTTAATATACTTTTTCATAAATTAATATTTATTACAGTTGGCTTTTATGATTTGTTTGAACTATTAGTACGTATTTTTTTGGGGAGATCCCTATTATTACAACACCGTTACCAATATGCATTTTTTTCTAGTTAGTTAATATAATTGCATGTTTTCATGATTTCTTCGTATTTATGCTTATTTTCTTAAAATGTTTTTATATTTTCGGTTCATCCGTTACCTACCTACATACCTACCTACCAAGTGTGTAAATAAAGAATTTTTTTTGTAAACCAATTTGAATTATTATTTATTAATTTAAAAAAATTTTAATAAAAACGTTTTTATTCAGTATTTTTTTGAATATTTTATTATTTTTAATATTTTTGAATATTTCAGTGCATATATTTGCCTGTTTTTAGTGCATACATGCAGGCAAATATTTAACACTTAAGAGGATGTCAGATTTTTAGCGCACCATTTATTTCTCTCTCCGACCCACGCACAATCATTTTAGTGTTTTCTTAATCGTACATTTGGTATGCTACGCGTGGGTCAAAGATGGAAAACAAATAGTGCGCTGACATCCCAACCAGCAACAAGTTTACACGAGTGAGCTGGGTATGGCTCCATCATAGATAATAAAGATATGGATAGGACATAATGGTCTTATCAGCGGTCTTCGTCCTTCGAGGGGAACAATTGAGGCCAAATAAAGTATACTCATATCGAGTATCGACTATCAATATAAAGGAGCCTCAATTGCCTTCCCCTCCGGGAACGCGGCCTCAAATGTATTTAACATAGGCGTGGACTATCCATGGTGTCAACAATGAGAGGATCAACTTGATAATCAAACACTTAAGTTCAGAAACCTGCAGCAACTCAGGATCTTATTATTCAAAGTGTCCTAAAGAGTCATAAGAAGGTTAGTTAGGTAAACCTATAGTTAGTTGAAGCTAGTGGCCTTTGCAATTCAAGATCTTTTCCTACGTATTCGGCATTGTTAACATAACTATTCTACCTTTACACTTTTTCTGCCCCCGTCTCTCACAGCTATATACAGGTTCAGCCACTCTCATTCCACACCTCCATATGATCGGTATTCTGTCTATCCATCTCTTCTTCAGTCTTCTCGTCCCTCGTTTCCCACCATTCTCTTTTGTTTTCACTACAATATGTACACTAACCTACACTACCCTTAATTATTTAATTTCTTATTCTATCCTCTTTTGTACCTTAACACCTAACTTATTATTCTCATATCTGCTACCCTCACTCCACTTACCTACCCTAACCTTACATTTCTTTTTCATCTTTCCCTTTCATACACCAAACATTCTGAAATCCTGTTGACCCATTTCCTTATCTTTGCCATATTACACACTACCTAATTCCTATTCACCCAGTCTCTAGTTACCTACAAGTCATCGTACTTGATTATCGGTGAAAATATTTAAATATCATTGAGCGAATTCCTTACTCGAAAGAATTACTTAAAAAAATATCATACCTCCCAATTTTCTAATTTTTAACACGACTTTATTGATAGCCGGAATAGTGTTATACCAGTAAAATTACAATACAAATATTGAACAATTTCGGGCAATACATCCTTTGATCAATTAACAATAATAAAAAAAAAACCTACTGAGAAATAAGAAAATACATACCCCGTGACGGAATCAAAATCTGCTACGAAACTTAGTCTTCGAAGCACTGAAACGTTCACACATTTCAATCTGCTTATGATATAATATGATTCCCAGTTTGAAAATGTTCACGGACGAATACCATTTCTGAAATAACACGCATCTTATGCAGTAAAATGTTCTACAATATTCTAATGACCTATGCGTTACAGTCTACAGATATTATATAAACCTACCAATAAATACCTAATATTAATTTTTATTACACAGAGTTTGTATTTTTAAATGTTGTATTCAAGGATTTATTAGTTTTATTTTTATACCTAACAAAAATTACATTTATTCACAAGTCAGTTATCAACTAGAACTCGACTACGAGTAAGACAGCGTTTGGATTGTTCGGACTAGGTACTTGTCCAATACTCGAATACCAGAATTAAAATTAAAGAATGTGATATACATAGGTAACCTATCGATCGATACTAAAACAGAAACTTAACCTAGGTACAAATAATATCATAATATCAAATAGTGAAATGTGAACATTTGAAGAAAATTTTCTATAGGTATATCCCGTAAAACCCCCAAAATAAAACGTACGTTTGAGGTGTTCTCTTAAAACCCAAATGTTTAATACCCGTATCCCGTATGCGTAGAAAATATGTGTTTCACATTTAACGAAAACTAAAACTATCGTGACGGAACGGAATTACGAAGAACGTATAAGACAAAAATAATCGTCACCAAGTGGTAGGTATAATGTGCTATGTACTTACAAATCATATTAAATAACATTAAACATTATGTACCTATTTTCTTATTTTATTAGGTAGGTATAAAAACCTACCTTATTCCTACTTATAAAAGCATTACCTAATCATTGATTTCAAATTTTAAAAATTATTCTACTATAACAATAAATTAACAGTTGTAGGTAAAGTATTATAATTTAAGGTATTTTTCATAATATCTTAATTTGTGTACACCTATAACAACTGGATTTTAAAAACTACTCTACGCCTAGCGAGTATAAGTTTGTCTGACAATAAATATTTACATTAAGTCTACCGTCCTAATCATAGAATATATATATATGGTCCTAACCGATGGATGATGGATATTTTTACATTATCATCAAAAAAACATTTATTTGTTTCTATGCGGTAAATTGAATTCAAATTTACAATATAGATAACGGTTTTTTTACTTGGTAACCATTTATTTATTACTTGGTTTATTAACAAATTCTAATTGATATAAAATAGTAATTATATAAAAATAGTATCCCAATATTTAAAAATAATGTTTCAAATAAAATAATAAAAAAAATTTAAGAAATACCTATTAATTAATATGTATTACCTAAATAACAAAATAACTAAATAAATTCGTGTTTTTTTTTAAACATTTTCACGCCTCCTCTCTTACGAAATTGTGTCACTTTTCCTTAGAGTAGCATAGCAGGTTAAGAACACTTGAAATTGTGCATGTTAAAAAATCAGCCATATCCTCCTCCCCCCCCCCCCCCTTGACAAAATCATTTGACTCATTTAGCTACTTTTTGAATTAAGAACGTTACATTGAACATACAAAACTGTACCTACCTACATAATAGTTATCAACCTATTAACCCATCAATAATATTATATTTTTTATTGTGTACACTAATCGATTGGTAAATACAATATAACGTTAAGTTATAAATAAGACATGGATTTAAATGCATTAAAAACAAGAAAAATGCCTTAAAATATTTGACTTCAACCCATATAAATGTTCTAATTTCATTTTTCAATTCGTTGATAATATATGAAACGAATTCTTTGCTTGGAAAGCAATGTCATAGAAAATTCAGAAAATGCAGTTTATATTTAAATCCGTGGCCTAATTATAAATAATAATTTCTGATGCATTGATGCTGAAGAGTGAGGGGGTGGACAATCAGCCGAACCGAAATCTAACATCTTAAACACTTAATATAAACAATTTTTCACACACGCGTCATGGTATGAAAATAAAAAATATTTATAATTCATATTTATACCGATTTTCTACCGATTTATGCCGATCTTCTATATTAATAATAATTATAAATATATAGCAATAACAAATCATTTTTGAATAGCGGCCCACCGGGAAAGTTCCCAGTATCCCGCCGGCTCAATCCGCCCCTGGTTCATATTGTAACCAAAAAATCTATTATAAACACAGTTACTTTTTACCGATATTATAAGTTAAAATTTGGACGAAATTACATATTAAAACCAAGAAGAACGAACTGAACGATTATAGTTATTTTGTTGTAATTTAAAAATAGTAGGTATTCGCGGATTTATGAAACTTTTAGAGTATATTATTATAATTTATATACACGATGACAATTTCAAATGTAATTTTTTGGGCAAAAATGACTTTAACCTACTGTTACGTATTTTATATATAAGATAGGCGAAGGTACACACACGAGCATTGACAAAGTACGACTGCTTTATTTATCATTACGCACGACGGCGGACACACATAATAATCACATAATGTTGTATATATATATATTTATCGTTACAGATAACATATCGGAGTATCGGACACACCGTACAATGTACATACATAACATCTTTCCCTTCTATATAATTTTAGTACAATAAATTAACTTATACAAAATTCATACAATTTAGAAAATAATAATAATGATTTAACATTTACAATTTTACACAATACATAATAAATATAACTTAAAAATTTAAATAGATAAACAATATATTTTTTTTTTTTTTTTTTTTTTTTTTATTATTATTCAAGTTCCCTTGGATGTACCTCATCATTTAAATAACTCTTTTTCAATTTGTTTACATGCATTAATCTGATTTTATCACCAACCCGGACTAAATAACTGCACGTTCCCAACATTTTCATTATACGTCCAGTTAACCATTTCTGCCCTTTTGAATTATTTCGAACAAGAACTTTATCATTTATTTCGTACTTAGTAACATTAATATTTTTATTCTTTTCTACAATATTTGGTGGTTTTAATATGGACAAATGATTTTTTGGTTTAAAATTATATATTAAATCTGACGGACTACAACCTGTGCTTGTTGTTGGTGTGTTACGATATGATACTAAAATATTATTAATTTTTGATTGTATTCTTTTTACATCTCTCTCTACACACAAACTCTTTATTAATAATTTTTTTATCGTTTGCACTCCTCGCTCTGCCAACCCATTAGACTCTGGATTGTATGGCGGCGAATGTACTAGTTTTATACAATTTTTCTCACAATATGCTTTAAATTCATTTGCGCCAAAAGGTGGACCATTATCGGTTACCATTATCTCTGGGGAACCAAAACGACAAAAACAATTTTCTAAAACTTCGATTACTTTTGAAGCCGTTGTACTTCCCATTGCAAAACACTCAATCCATTTGCTAAAACTGTCAACAATGATTAATAATTTAACTTGATTTATTTCTAGAAAATCGATGTGTATTCTTTTCCAAGAATCTGATGGATTTTCCCACGGAATATACACTTTCTCACTAACATTCTTATCGTTTTGATTACATTGGCATTCCGTACACGTCTTAATAAACTTATCTATATCAATATCGATATTAGGCCACCATACATACGACCTTGCGAGCATTTTCGAACGAACAATACCCGAATGGTTTTTATGTAATAACATTAATACGTCTTCTCTTAATGACTTTGGAATTACTACGCGATTACCTAATATCAAACAGTCATTTACTAACGATAATTCTTCCCGTCTTTTATAATATTGTTGGCAATCTGATTTTAACGACTTTACCCCCGGCCAACCTTCTTTCGTATACTGACTTATTTCTTTTAATACTTCGTCTGTACTCGTTTTTTTGCTCACTTCCTTATACGTTAAAGGTAAATTTTCTAATAATAAAATTGAACAAGCATTTTCCCCAGTATTACTACTTTGAGGTAATCTTGATAACGCGTCTGCGTTACTTATGTCTACCCCCTTCCTATGTTGAATCTCGTACTGATAACTAGACAATATAACTGCCCATCTTTGTAATCTAGATGAAGCTACAACAGGTATATTCTTTGACGGATTAAAAATTGATTTTAACGGCAAATGATCAGTTACTAAAATAAATTTGCGTGCAAACAAGTATTTATGGAATTTTTTTACTGCGAAGATTATTGCTAACCCTTCACGCTCAATTTGTGCATAATTTTTTTCTGCCGCTGATAAGGTGCTAGACGCGAATAAAATTGGCTTCTCCTCCCCATCTATCAAATGACTAAGAACTGCACCGACACCATAGCTAGAACTGTCACACGTAACTACTAGAGGTAAATCTGGATTATACGTGACTAATAATTGACTTTTTATTAATACCTGTTTTATATTTTCAAACGCTGATCGACATTCGTCAGACCAATTCCAAGGTATTTTATTTTTTGTTAAATTGTACAAGGGAGCTAATATAGATGACGACATTGGAATAAAACGTTGATAATAGTTTATGAGACCGAGAAATGATTTTAATTGTACTACATCATTAGGGCACGGTGCGTTTCTTATCGCATCCATTTTATTTCCATCGGGATGTACGCCTTGACAATCTATTTTATGACCTAGAAATTGTACACTTGAACAATAAAACTGACATTTCTCAAAATTTACTTTAACTCTATACTCATTTAAACGTTCTAACACCGCATTAACATTTTCTTCACACTCTGACCTTGACGAGCCGCAGATTATTATGTCATCTAAATATACTTGTACTTTAGAAACACCTCGTAAAATATTTTCCATGACTGACTGAAATATACTTGGCGCTGACGCTACCCCATAACATAAACGATTAAAACAGTACAACCCTTTATGAGTATTAATTGTAAGAAACTTACGACTTTCAGGTGCAACCTGTAATTGTAAATACGCTTCTGCTAAATCCAAAACAGTGAATACACTTCCCCCGGATAACTCATTAAACACATCATCGACTCTTGGTAATGGGTGTTGTTCAATTTGTAATTTTGGATTTAAGGTAGTTTTTAAATCTACACATATTCTAATTTTATTATTTTTTTTTGGTACTACTACAATAGGCGATGCCCAGTCACTAATTGAAACCTTACTTATAACTCCTTCAACTTCTAATCTATTTAACTCAATTTCTACAGCAGACTTTAGTGCATATGGTACTTGATATGCTCTATGGAAAACTGGTACGCTATTTTCTTTTAAAGATAAATTGACCTCATGGTCTTTTATATAATCAGCTGGTTTATCATTTAATTTAACCACCCCGGGAAACTTGAGTTTAATATTGTTAATTACATCTATTTCACTTAAAACGCAATTATTATTATTTACAGAATTCATAATATTTTTCCCGATTTTGCAATCTACATTACTACTTATACAATTTAGACACATATTCGATCTCCAGTTTGAATATAACTTATCTAACCAAGATCGACCTACTAAAACTTTTTTTACAGAGTTTTCCGTTATAATTAAATATAGTTTAATATTTTTTTGATTTGACATCTCGACATTTACAAGTGTTTGACCTAAAACCTTGACTGGTTCACAATTTACAGAACTTAATTGAATATGTTTTTTTTCTAATTTACATGAATTATTAAAATACATATTAAAATATTTAATCGGCATAACTGAAACCGACGCTCCACTATCTACTTCAAACGGAATAAGCTTATTATTAACTTTGATTTTAATCACAAGTGGATTTCCCCCACTATTCTGAGACACATTATTTACTAAATCAATAGACTCTAAATTATTTTTAATTTTTGTCTTACACATTTTCGACGTATGACCTTTTAATTTACATGAAAAACATTCCCACTCTCTGGCTGGACACGTACGGACATCGTGCTTCCTTCCACATCTATAGCATTGACCAAACTTAAGACTTCGTGAACTTTGACTGCCGTGCTGAATTGACTGACCATTTTTTTGACCAGGTTTTGACGACTTCCCAGACCACGGTTTTCCACCAGAATTTCCGTTCCACTTGAGTTCCGACTTCGATGACGAATGTGTTTGACGAGACACATTTTTCCCATTATTGATAAAATTTACTTGTGATTTATTGTTCATTTGTTGTGTTTGATTACAAACCAACTCCGAATCCAAAGCAATTTTACATGCTTCTTCAAACGTTAGGGACTCTATACCAAGTAATTTTCGTTGACACGATTCATCACTTATCCCTACAATAAGCCGATCTCGCAGTGCATCGTTTAAAAACGAACCAAATACACAAAAACTTGATAATTTTTTTAATGCTGTTATGTACTCCCGAGTTGACTCACCCTGGTTCTGTGTACGTTGGTTAAAAATAAATCTTTCACTCACTACAAGACGACGTGGTGAATATATTTCTTCCAATTTGGACACTAACTCGTCGTATGACTTTAATTGTGGTTCCTCCGGCAAACAAGCATCTTTTAATTGACTATATGCTTCCGAACCAATGTATGCGATTAAATAGGACTTTTTATCAGCCTCTTTAACTTTTAAAACGGTCAACTGCGCGTTTAATCGATCTAAATAATTACTGAATGATTCCGAACCCGGTATGTATTGCGAAATATTCGACATTATAATCACAACAAGAAAATTAAATAATATTTTCACCGAATTTTCATCTTCGTCGCCAAATGTTACGTATTTTATATATAAGATAGGCGAAGGTACACACACGAGCATTGACAAAGTACGACTGCTTTATTTATCATTACGCACGACGGCGGACACACATAATAATCACATAATGTTGTATATATATATATTTATCGTTACAGATAACATATCGGAGTATCGGACACACCGTACAATGTACATACATAACACCTACTATATTGTAGGTACTAATGCCTAATAGTAAAATAAATTACTTTAATCTCAATATTATTTATTAGTTAACGATGTCTTTGCTCAGAATCGTTTTTCATTTGTTCGTTTTGTATTTTAATAATTTATACGTGGATATATTATTATTACTAATAATTATAGTAGTTGTGTTTGTTTTATTTCATTAATTTATTTAATACTATACCAATAAATTATATATTAATTAATAATTTTTGAAACATTGTGTTCGCAAAAATTAAAATAAATAAATTTAATAATAACTGTTGAACTGACGACGACGTTTATTTCTCGCGTATTTTATACATTTCTGGTTCGGAACTAAAATATGCGCATACAACACTTGGATAGCACATTTTTCGTGACATTAAATATTTATTTTAAGTCTTAAAAGTAAATTTAAGCCCCAAAAGAATATAAAAACAAACTTACTTTAATTATCGACTCTTTCGGTGGAATCCGTGACGTGTGTGAACTGCGACGCCCATGAAGAAACGCTCCAGATATCAGAACTTAGAATATTGTAATTTATGAAAAATAAAATTATACGAAACGCAGTACGTTTTTTGCTCATATTTTCTTTGCTTATTGAAATTTTAGAATTTTTAATCGACTGTGTCTTCTGCAACGACTTTGAGATTTGCCATAGATTAAATAAATAGACGATAGATATTATACTAGGTACGTCAATATGATGAATCCACGGATATAATATAATGCAACTTTTTATATCAAAGACTTCCGTGTTAAGGACCAATTTGTTCATTGAAATTTGATATGACAATAAAACCAAAATAGTTTATAATTTTGAATTTGAATTATAATAATATGATATAGGTATTATTTAAATTATTATTTTAGTTTATCAATTTAATTATTGATTAAGGTGGTGAATAGATATCAGAAGCACAAGAATTTTTTTATAAGAGTATATTGTATTTTATGAATTATTAAATAAAAATGTGATTCCTGGATTTTAGAGTTCATAAAGCCATAAACGTATACAGTAAATTCATCAAATACCATAATACCAACTAGATTTCTAAAACTCTAAGTCTATAATTTTAGATTCTGAGCGGATCGATGACTGTATTAATTTTATAATGATGTGTTCTTTATTTTTTTAATATTTTCAATTATTTTTTCTTGTGGTCTGTGTAAATATATTTTTGGTGTTTTAAGGCTGCTGTCAGATCAATTTATGAGAATCCTTGCATTGATTACTTGATATGAACAATTATTTTATAGAAGGTACTTATTTATAGGTAAGTCGATCAGAAACTATATTTACACTGAACATGTTAATAGTAAAAAGCTATTAAAATATCTATTATTTGTATTTATTTGTTAATAATAATTAAAACTTAAATATTAGCAGTGATCTTGTTCCTTTTACAAAATGTTTTTTAATTATTTTTAATTTACATTTACATTTATACGTTTGGCATTTATCCCAAAGTGATCTCTGAATAATCATTCAATGATGAATTTAATAGTTACATTCTCGGTTACATTAATTGGATTATAAATTAGAATAAACTACAGTTTCCAGCTTTTACTACAACATTATTTTATATTTTATTTTATGTTTTTAAATTTGGTGATTTTACACGTAATATAATAAAATTGATACTAGTGATGAGTAGGTAAGTACCTTATTGTTTAATCAAATTATTTACATGATTATTAACTAAAAAAATATCTATGAAGTATAAACATCCGCATTTCTATTAACTATAAATTCATAATTGCATGAGCTATACATGGTACATATATTTTTCGAAAAAATTATTTAAAAAAACAAGAATAATTCCTATTTTATGTCACGCGGCCACACGGGTTGATCTAGCAACTGACTACTGCTACGATAACTGTGCAATTTTTTTTAAACATAATTCGTTTTGAAAACGTCCAGAAAAGAATTTGTTTTAAGACTGTCTGTCTTGATAACAACTAATTTAATTTAAAGTGTATTGTTATATTATATTATAATGAAATTAATAATTATAGTAAATATATAATTGCAAGACATTTAATACCTATATCTATAGCCATCTATAGGGTATAAACTACACTAAAAAAGCTGTAAGTATGCTAATAAAATATATGGGGTGTATAATGTATTTATGAATATAAAAATATAAAATATAAAGATTAATAACATTATATTGTTTTAAATATTTCGCGCAAACCTAAGTTGATACCCGGCGTATAGTATAACATGCAAAAAGTTGCGTATTAAACTTAACTAACCTAACGAAGACGGTCTCGCGTATTTTATACATTGCGCTTTTGGGATTAAACTTATAAATGCTTCTACGTAACCCAGTTAACAGATTGTCCGTGGCAATAAATATTTAATTTAAGCCTAAAAAGTAAATGTAAAATAGTAATAATATGAAAACAAACTTACGCGTAAGCATCGACTCTTCCGGTGAAACCTAGCTAGAGTGCTGCCGTCGCCGAAGAAACTATCTTTATCCATCTTCATCTCGCTCTGAACTGAAACTTGAAAGTATCAAAATATGTTATGAAAATAACCTGAATACCTGATCATAACGAAATGTGTGAGTTTGTGTTAAAACTTACATTATAATGTATACGGCTCACAACTGTCGGTCTATATGACTATATCGATGGCTTATTACTTATTTGTTCACTGAAATTATTAAAATTGTTTATCGTCGCCGACGAATGTCGACAATTGACGATTGCCATAGATATTATAAAATATATTATTTACTATGATAAATCCATAGAACTTTATATTATACTAAGTACCTATCTATACAGTCTATTGATAAATATTAAATCGTATGTACTTTTACAGAAAGTACTTTGTGATCAGCAATGTACCTATTCTGGTTATCTATTTCAGTTATAGTTCGCATGCCAAATTTAACTGTGCGAAACTGGTCCGCAAGTTTATAGACATTGTATTATTCAAATACATTATCCCACTAGTTCCTCTAGACACTTCTCTGTTTGAGAAGTCATATTTTTTTGGTACCTAATTAAATTACAATATGAATTATTATAAGTTACCTATGTAGGTACTTGTCCAAAACTCGACTACCGGGATTTAAATAAAAAAATGTGATTTATAGGTAATCTATTGGCTATTGATCTATTATAAAATAGAAATTTAACCTACCAATAATATCACGTTTTAACAAAATCGATTTTAGTTTTTGGTGTAACTTTAGGTCAAATGATCACAGATAGCTCCCACATATCATGCAAATATTAAATTAACATAAAATCAAAGTAGGCAAGTCAATGTTTAACCCTGAATAAGTATTGCCAACCAATTGGATATCAACTAAATTAATGTTAATTTAACACACTATAAATATGAAATGACATGGAACTCAATATGAAATAAGTATATATTATACTTAAAGGTTTAAAAAACCTTTAATCGTCAAGGTTCGTTAAGTACTCTTTAAACATTCCTTAATATTGTTTAATATTGAATAGATATTCTTTTAACACCAATCAACCATTCATATAACTTTTGTAACCTCTGATAAATGTTTGTCGAATATTGAGCAGATCGTCGGTTATTAACTAAAATATTCTAAAAAATAATTATATAGGTATATTTACAGCAATTTTTATACAATTAATTAATAGAATATTTAATAATTAAAATATAAACTTAATAATTGCATACAATTTATCTTTATTATTTCAAAAATATTCAAAATAATTAATGTATTACATATTCAACATATATTGTTAGGCCCTATAACAATATAATAATAGTAAAAACATAATGTACCTATACATTTATTTAGAATATAATATAATAGTATATATATAGTTGAAACATGATATAACTAAAAGGCAAACCTAGCCTAGCTATATTATATTGTACATAATAATTACAAAATTAAATGATATTCATATTCAATGAAACATTTCTTTTTTCTTCTTTTATGTAGAATGGTGCTTGAATGAGATAATACTTAATGTATTTTTCAATTTCATCGGTCGATGATTCATTATTCAATCGTTTAATTGATATAACAGCACCTGGACAATAAAACAAATAACAATAATAATTATAAAAACAAAAATTAATAATTGCATTTTAATGGTAGAAGGCATATTATTATAATATATTAAACACATATTCATATTCCATCCATTAAACTCATATAGACCGGCATATATTACATTTATATGTATAATTATTATTTTAGATAATATAATATATCAAATATATAGGATTAAATTGCTTGAATCAAAGAAAAAGTATTAAATCATAGTTATAGCATTATTAAAATAGTTGTTTTGGAATTAAACATTTTGTATGTGAATATTAGTAATTATTAACTTCCATAAATAACTTATTGACTAAAATATATAATGAAAGTTATTAATTTAAAAAGGTAGCTGTTATATAAGACTTTAAGAGTATAACAAATTCTTAGTTATATTATATACTACCAGTTATTCATAATATTATAATATAATAGATAAAGAGAAGTAATAGAAGAATTTATGACTGCATATTACGTAAAAATAAATAATATATTTACAACATATATAACTTACTGAATATAACTTTTGAAATGGATAGATTTGCAAAACATTTTTTTTATTTGCTCTGCCATTAAAAGAATATAAGGCTAAGATGTTGTCAGTGAACAAATATCCCATGATTCTTTTGACCATGACTTTGATACTTATTCCGCCAAGTCCAGCTAACTGTTTAGTCTAAAATGTAATAAACAAAATAAAATAAAGTATAATGTCATAAAATATTAAACCTTCCATATAGTACTATAAGTATGTATATTATTATAATACAGTAATTATATCTATAGTAAAAATATATTTACATGTTACCTAAGTTAAGGACCTACTAAAATAATGTAGAATAGGAATAATAAGATATTAATAACGATTTAATAATTTGAATTTGATAAAAAATATATAGATTTAATGTAATATGTATTTAATGTTACTAAGTCAAATCATTTTATTCTTTAGTAAAAACTTTTAATTTTAACCTTTAAAATCATTCAATAAATAAAAGCTATACATATTTCTGTAACACAGAAGTCAACTAACGCAAGTCCATTTTTTCAAATATTGAGTCAGTTCTATTGTTGGAATATTCTTTCTGTGATCTGTTTAATTGTATTTTAACGTAAGTCCAATTAACAATAAATTTATAGATAGTAAGAAGTATACTAACTTAAGTCCTAAACTATGATAGAAGTATAGAAACGTATGTCTAGAGTGATACATAAGAAAAGTAAAGCGAAATAATATTTTTGAAATATACAATTGTAAGTGCATTGCAATACAAACATTTTTGTATTATCTCTCCAGTAAAAATGTCATTTTTGTGACTTGCGTTACATGACTTCTGTGGTACAGATTTATTTAACGAGTATTTAATTACATAAAAATGATTTATCATAATTAAAACTAGGCATGAATGCATAATGAAAATATGTTTCACAATAGGTATATAGTTGTTATACGTTATGTAAACATTAAAATACATTTGTAATCGATTTAGTCTAAATAATTGAACTTGAAACATTGTTTCAAAAACCATTAATTTAAGAAAAAAATTGTCTATATTTTATGAAGTCTAATTATAAATGAAATTACTTACCAATGATGCATGGTATTTCTTATCTTTTCTTCTATATTGTCTAATGTAAAAAACCCATTGCCCTTCAACCCTATGGCCCCGGTGGTGTTTTTCTTAGGCCAATCACATGTATCATCTTTAAACCATGTGCTAGGTACTACCTCTACTCCATTATCTTTAGAGAAGTGAATAACCGACCACGTCATATTGAATATTGTAAACAAAAGTAAATGTCAATCAAACGATTATATTAAAATTAGATGCATTGAATTCCAAATTACCGACATCAGTACGCACTATTAAAACAATTAACAATGTGAGTACACGAATAACAATTTATAGAGTAGGTACGTGATAATATTGAACCGTGATTCACTAGCGTCGATTAACTAAGCGAGTTAAGAAAACACGTTGAGCAATAAGCCGTTAAGGTTTATAACAACAAAATGTTCTATGACGCCATGACAGAAAACTATTAAAGTAAGCGAGCCGAGTAGCCGACCTCGCGTCCTCGCGTCTCGTACCCCGCCTATATGGCAGTACCGTTTTCGAATACGGGTAAACAAGGTTATAACATCAAGTCGGTTACTAGCTCGTTTCCTAGGTTTAGACTTCAGATCAACGAATGGATCATAGCAGGAAAAATGTCTCACTGTCCATGACGTCATTACGCCGTATTGCCGTTTATCATTGTTGATAACAGTAGACAAGCATATTATCACGATTTAAGATATTTAAGACTTATTATTTTTTTATTATTTTAAAAGTTGTTACTTTCTATTGTTTTAAATAGATAAACCAAAATTATATATCAGCTACCTTTACTAAATAATTTCTTATTTAAACAGAAAAAAAAAACTTACTGCATTTGGTTTTAAGAGACCGTCGAGAACAGTAGTGAGGAGAGAGAGTAATGGATTTATAAGCGATTTGAATTCGTTGAGGAAGTTGAGGAGTGTATTGTCATTTATAAGGCTGTTTGATGTTTGGGAAGAATTATTTGGGGAGGCGGCCTGTGCATATGATTTGGGAGAGTTTGATGGTGTATTAGTATTGGAAGTATGCTGATGAGTGGCTTCAATATTAGAGTTATTAACATAATTAACATTATTTGTATAGTTACTATTTTTTTTTTAGGTGGGTTTACGAAGCTGTTGGAGACTTTTGTATGTTTGACAACCTTTGTAATTCGCGGGATGGTCTCCCTTGCAAAGGGCACACTTGGCCGGCAAATCCCTGGTTTTGGTGCAATGAAAAACAATTATTAATATTATTAAATATTGTCATTTTTAAATTTCCTATTAAAAAAAAAAATATATAAAAACTGTGAGAGTTAATTCACTAAATTATCATACATAATGCTTTCAAAGTGTTACAATTAACAAATAATAATTATTGATTATTAATTAATATATGGATTTTAAATACAATTCATAATATGTTGATATTGAGGTTAATACTAGTATTCATATTACCTATGTGTTACCAAAATGCATATATTTTGAATACCTTTTTATAAGCATTTATGACTCAGTTGTACCTATCACCATTGATTTTATAATATATTCATAGTATTTATAGTATTACTATTACCTATATATTATTATATATTATTAACAGATATCCTGGGGATAGAAACATATCTATATGCTAAATGGTTGATAGATTTATATGGTCATCCTAGATCAGTGCTCTTTTTCTTTAGACGTTTATGGAAAAAGTTTAAATGCTTAAATTTTAATACTATTATTAATATTTTTCAAAAGTATATTAAAACATTAATTTACTATACATTATAATAATTTATCTGTGTGAAAAAGTACATGTAATTTTAGTATATATCTAATCTAGAAAAAACCATTAATTATTTTGATTAAGTAAGCCTTGACAGTTTTACATTAAATTTAGGGAGCCTCTGGACAAAAAAAAATTGAGAATAACTGTACTAGATTATACTGTAAAATATCTAAATATATATAACTAGCGGTCCCAGTAAACAATCATGTTTGTAATGTTGCATTTCAATTTAAAAACTTCATATACATTTTTCATTGTTTAAAATCACATTTATTTTTATTTTTTCGAACACATCGTTTCAAAAATTATTAATTAATATATAATTTATTGGTATAGTATTAAATTAATTAATGAAATAAAACAAACACACCTACTATAATTATTAGTAATAATAATATATCTATGTATAAATTATTAAAATACAAAACGAACAAAGGAAAAACGATTCTGAACAAAGACATCGTTAACTAATAAATAATATTGAGATTAAAGTAATTTATTTTACTATTAGACATTAGCACCTACAATAGTAGGTTAAAGTCATTTTTGCCCAAATAATAACATTTGAAAGTGTCATCGTGTCTATAAATTATAATAATATACTCTAAAAGTTTCATAAATCCGCGAATACTTACTATTTTTAAATTACAACAAAATAACTAAAATCGTTATTTTTGGTTTTAATATGTAATTTCGTCCAAATTTTAACTTATAATATCTGTAAAAAGTAACTGTGTTTATAATAGATTATTATTATTTAGATTTTTCGGTTACAATATGAACCAGGGGCGGACTGGGCCGGCGGGATACTGGGAACTTTCGCGGTGGGCCGCTACTCAAAAATGATTTGTTATTGCTATATATTTATAATTATTATTAATATAGAAGATCGGTATAAATCGGTAGAAAATCGGTATAAATATGAATTATAAATATTTTTTATTTTCATACCATGACGCGTGTGTGAAAAATTGTTTATATTAAGTGTTTAAGACGTTAGATTTCAGGTTCGGCTGATTGTGCACCTCCCTCACTCTTCAGCATCAATGCATCAGAAATTATTATTTATAATTAGGCCACGGATTTAAATATAAACTGCATTTTCTGAATTTTCTAAACATTGCTTTCCAAGCAAAGAATTCGTTTCATATATTATCAACGAATTGAAAAATGAAATAAGAACATTTATATGGGTTGAAGTCAATATTATAAAAACTTATTAAAAAAAAATTAAATAGAATTAAATAAAGGTGATATTTTTAAATTATATTTCTATTTTTTTACTTACCCATTATGCTCGATACTATAACTTCGGTCTTCAGTTATAGAAAACAACACTTGCCAATATAGAATTACTGTCGAAGTTTTTTATTTTAAAATATTAAATAGCATCTGATTGACTGATGTGCTATAATGAAACTCAAAATATAACGAATACACTACCTATACACCTATCTAAATTCTATTTTATATTCGTTTAAATTGGACTTTTAATTTTTCTGGACATTTTATTAAGCTACGAATTTATTTAGTTATTTTGTTATTAAGGTAATACATATTAATTAATAGGTATTTCTTAAAATTTTTTTATTATTTTATTCGAAACATTATTTTTAAATATTGGGATCAATAAAACTATTTTTATTCAATTACTATTTTATATCAATTAGAATTTGTTAATAAACCAAGTAATAAATGAATGGTTACCAAGTAAAAAAACCGTTATCTACATTATAAGTTTGAATTCAATTTTCCGCATTTGCATCTAGTAGAAACAAATAAATGTTTTTTTGAAGACAATGTAAAAATATCCATCATCCATCGGTCAGGACCATATTATATATATTTTCTATGATTAGGACGGTGAGGTTATAATTATAAATAATCTATGGCAAATGACAATCGTCTGAGACGAACAGCGATTTCAATACGTACTCACATATTTCGTTCCATTCTGGTTATTGAACTATTTGAACTAGGCGCCTATTGGCTATTTTTATAAATGCCATTAATCTCAATACTTCCAGACTGAACTTTTGGATCGGATATATGAAGACGCGCGCTGCATTTTCCTTGGCGGAGATGCACAGCTCTGACACTAGACAATATTATATACACTCGAAGGGAACGCGTTTCGCTGGAAGAATAAATAATTACGTAAGTTTTGTCCTTCTACTCTGTTGAAGCAGTAGACCTAATGTAAATATTTATTGTCAGACAAACTTATATAACCGCTAGACGTAGAGTAATTTTTAAAACCCAGTTGTTATAGGTGTGCAAAAATTATGAAAAATACCTTAAATTATAATACTTTGCCTACAACTGTTAATTTATTGTTATAGTAGAATAATTTTTAAAATTTGAAATAAATGATTAGGCAATGCTTTTATAAGTAGGAAGGTAGGTTTTTATAGCTACCTAATAAAATAAGAAAATACATAATGATTAATGTTATTTAATATAATTTGTAAGTACATAGCAGATCACTTGGCAGATACCTACCACTTGGTGACGATTATTTTTGTCTTATACGTTCTTCGTAATTCCGTTCCGTCACGATAGTTTTAGTTTTCGTAAATGTGAAACATGCATTTTCTATGCATACGGGATACGGGCATTAAACATTTGGGTTTTAAGAGAACACCTCAAACGTACGTTTTTTTTTTTTTTTTGGGGGGGGGGGGGTTACGGGATATACCTAAGGGAAATTTTCTTCAAATTTTCACATTTCACTATTTTATATTGTGATATTATTTGTGCCTAGGTTAAGTTTCTGTTTTAGAATCGATCGATAGGTTACCTAGGTATATCACATTCTTTAAATTGAATTCTGGTAGTCGAGTATTGGACAATTACCTACGTAATTTAATTACTAAAAAAATATATTTTCCCCAACAGTGTCACCGGCAGGAGAATACATTATAGAATGTCTATAAACTTGTGGTCTAGTATATGGTTAAAATTGGCATGCGACCATCAACCGGGGGCTTGTTCTGGACAATTTAAATGATCTAATAAGGTTCATCTCATTATTTGAATTAAATTAATTTTTAACCAATTGTTGTGTTAATCAATTTTTTTATTTATTTAATTCGACACACTCGTCTCAGTTTTCTAGTACCTCTAGATTTCTCACGAAATTCATATCGATCATCTCACAGCTTTCATATTCAAAACCAATCGAACACCAGAATATATTACAGATCATAAAGATTATATTATATCATATATTTTAAACTAAACAAGCCAGTGCCATCTAAAATTTTTTTTGCCCGCTGGCGCCCACATCTTCTTTTAAATTTTTTTTTTATGAATTTCTCTTTAGGTAATGAAATTGTATACATTTTTTAAACATTGGCAACCTGGTGCCCTATGAAAAATCCTTTTTTAATGAACTAAATATTTTGAATAGTTTTTTCTCTTTAAGATTCTAGACGTTTTAGGTTGAACTTTGTAATGTGTATTCCTACAATAATATTTGTTTTTAATTTTTTTATTTGTTTTTTAAAATGCATTTGCCTGCGGGCGCCCACACCATCCTTCAATTATTTTTCATGATTTTAACATTTGCCAAATTTTTTAAATATTGATAACTTGGTGCCATACGAATAATCCATCTTTAATGAACTAATTTTTTTTTTCTTTTTGATTCTGGGCATTTTAGTTTGTACTTTGTAATGTGTATTCCTGCAGTAACTTTTTTTCCACATTTTTTTTGGTTATCTAAATATATTTAATAGTTTTTTCTGTTTAAGATTCTGGACATTTTAGTTTGAAGTTTGGAATGTGTATTCACACAATATAATTAATTTCAATTTTTTTTTGTTTTCTAAAATGCATTTGCCTTCGGGCGCTCACACCATCCTTCAATTTTTTTTAGATTCTGAGCGAAGCGATGAATGTATTGATTCTACAATGATGTGTGTTTTTTTTTTATTTTTTTTATTTTTGTGTCTGTCATCACCTTTTAGGACAGTAAAAGTGCTTGGATTTTCTTCAATAGTAACTTTTCTGATAGGAAAGTGAATCTAGTTGGTACTTTGGGGGGTCAAAAGTAAAAATTTCCCAGTAGTTTTCACAAGCGACGTGAAAAACAAAAGAAAAATTAAGGAAAAACGGGAATTTTTACGCAAAATCTGTTTTCGAGAAAATCGATTTTGGTTTTTGGTGTAACTCTAAAACAAATGACCGTAGGGACATGACATTTTGACTGAATGTTTATATTAGCATTTTCTATACACCATAAAATTTACAAAATATTTTGACTCTTTTTGAGCTGTTTACGGCCATTGTCAGTTTTCAATTTTTTTAGTTTTTTTTTTCTATAAATATCAATAAAATTTTATCTGTTGAGTAAAAAAGCTTGACAATTTAATAGAAGGCTCCTAGGTTATTGTTTCAAAGGCAGATGAAAAAAATTAAAAATCCTTAGTCACAGTTTTTAATTATAAGCATTTAAAGTTCAAATTTTGACAAAATACGGAAAAATCACGAAAAATAGCAAATTATTTTGATGAGAATTCATAAAAATTTTTCTTTTTAAATCTAAGATTTGAAAATGTAATATAATATTACTCATAAGTTTGTCTACCTTTATCAAAAAAAAAATGTCTAGAAGAAACTTAAATTAAATTTTTATGAGCGTCTGAAATTTATATTTTTACAACATTTGATATTTACTCGATTTCTCATGTAACAATTTTCTTATTTTATTGTAATTAAAAAACGAATGACTGTAGATACTTGAAAATTTCACTGAATGTTTATATTAGCATTTTCTATACACCATAACATTTTGAAAATATTTTGACTCTTTTTGAGCTGTTTACGGACATTGTCAGTTTTCAATTTTTTTAGTTTTTTTTTCTATAAATATCAATTAATTTTTATTTGTTGGGTAAAAAAGCGTGAAAATTTAATATAAGGCTCCTGATATATCGTTCTAATAGCAGTTGAAATATATTAAAAATACATAGGCACAATTTTTTTTTATAAGCATTTAAAGTTCAAATTTTGACAACATTTATCAAATTTATAATTTATTAATTATTTTATGGTTAAAAATGTATAAAATGTTTAACTTTTATGGCTAAAGATTGAAAATTTAAAACAAGGCTCCGAGTAAATAGGTTATATATAAATTACTTTATTCACAATAATATCATCAAATATATTTGGTAAAATCATAGGCTGACTGACCGTTTTCGCTCAGAATCGTTTTTCTTATACAATGATATTATATCATTGAATTCAAATTTAACACCATCCATTACAGTGACCCACTTGTAACCTACTGTACAGCAGAGCGACATCACTTATCCACCTTTTTAGTCATGATGTGACTAGTTGAAATTTTTGTATTTACTTTTTGAACATTGATAACATGGTGCACTTTGAATAATCCATCATTAATGAACTAAATATTTTGAATAGTTTTTTTCTGTTTAAGATTCTGGACATTTTAGTTTGAAGTTTGTAATGTGTATTCACACAATATAATTAATTTCAATTTTTTTTTGTTTTCTAAAATGCATTTGCCTGCGGGCGCCCACACCCTCCTTCAATTTTTTTTTAGTAATGTGACTAGTTGAATTTTTTGTATAGACTTGAACATTGATAACTTCGTACCCTATGAATAATCCTTCTTTAATGAACTATATATTTCTATTAGTTTTTTTCTGTTTAAGATTCTGGACGTTTTAGTTTGTACTTTGTAATGTGTATTCCTGCAGTAACTTTTTTTCCACATTTTTTTTTGGTTTTCTAAAATGCATTTGCCTGCGGGCGCCAACACCCTCTTTCAATTTTAGATTCTGAGCGAAGCGATGAATGTATTGATTTTACAATGATGTGTGTTTTTTTTTATTATATTTTTTTATTTTTATTTTTTATTTTATTTTTTATTTTTGTGTCTGTCATCACCTTTTAGGATAGTAAAAGTCCTTGGATTTTCTTCAACAGTAACTTTTCTGATAGGAAAGTGAATCTAGTTGATACTTTGAGAGGTCAAAAAAAGAATTAATTTTGCATCATCAATTTTAAAACGTTGATTTACCTAGATTAAAAAAAAAAATTAATTTGTTATACTTAAGCTCGGTAAACTTTAAGCGTTGTACGGGTGCGTAAGACACCGAAAATCGTGAACTTCGTAAGGCTATACCATAAAAACCAATGATTTCCCTGTAGTAGAGTTTTGAACAAGTACCTACATAGGTAATTTATAATAATTCCTATTGTTTTTTAATTAGGTACCAAAAAAATATAACTTCTCAAACATTGTGTCTATTGGCACTGGTGGGAGAATGTATTAGAATGTCTATAAACTTGCGGACCAGTTTGTATAGTTAAATTTGGCATGCAAACTATAATTGAAATAGAAAACCAGAATAGGTGCATTGCAGATGATAAAGATTTCTGTAAAATAACATACGATTTATCAATATACCGTTTAGGTACTGAGTATAATACTATAATATATAAGTTCTATGGATTTATCATAGTAAATAATATATTTTATAATATCTATGGCAATCGTTAATTGTCGAAATTCGTCGGCGACGGTTAACAATTCTAATAATTTCAGCAAATACTATTGTATTATAAATATTATATATTGTATATTTTGATTTCAGTGAACAAAAAAATAATATGCCACCAATATAAACGGACAGTTTGTTAAACCGTACATATTATAATGTAAGTCTTAACACAAACTCGCAAATTTCATTATGATCAGGTTATTTTCATAAAATATTTCGATACTTTCAAGTTTCAGCTCATCGGAGTGAGATGATTAGATAAAGATGGATGAAGATAGCTGTTTCTTCGGCGATGGCGGCACTCTAGCTACGTTTCACCGGAAGAGTAGATGTTTACGAGTAAGTTTGTTTTCATATTATTACCTACTATTTTACATTTACTTTTTAGACTTAAATTAAATATTTATTGCCACGGACAATCTGTTAACTGGGAGACGTAGAAGCATTTATACGTTTACTCCCAAAAGTGCAATGTATAAAATACGGGAGCCCGAACCGTCCAAACCCGTCTTCGTTTCTCCACGCCAAGTTTAATACACGTACCTTTTTGCATATACTATACGTCGGGTATTAACTTAGATTTACGCTAAGTATTTAAAACAATATAATATTATTAATATTTATATTTTATATACATTATACACCTCATATATTTTATTAGCATACTTACACCTTTTTTAGTACAGTTTATACCCTCTTATAGAAATAGGTACCTATTAAATATTTTGAAATTATATATTATAACCATACACTTTAATATAAATTCGTTGTTATCAAGACTCATCGTCTTAAAACGTAGGTACTCTTTTAGCGAGGGAGCTTCGATCCACAAAAATTAAAATTGAGGGGATTGGCGGTTGTATATACTTCATAAATCTTTTTCGATTGAAATCGTGTAAATAATTTAATTAAACAATCGGGTATCACTAGTATCACTAGTATCACTAGTATCACTAGTATTATATTACGTGCAACGGTATAAGATCACCGGAACAAGATGGCAGAATGAAAATCGATTAAATAAAATATGAAATAATGTTGTAGTAGAAGATGGAAACTTCAGTTTATTCTAATTTATAATCCGAGTATTGTAATAACTATTAAATTCATCATTGAACGATTATTCAGTGGTCACTTGGGGATAAATTCCAAAAGTATAAATGTAAATTAAATTAAGAATCATTAAAAACAATTTTGTGAAAGGAACAACATTATTTCTAATATTAATGTCTTAATTATTATTAACAAATAAATACAAATACTGGATATTTTAATAGCTTTTAACTAATAACATTCAGTGTAAATAGTTTCTGATCGACGTACCTATATGTAAGTAACTTCTATAAAATGATTATTCACGAAAAAAATCCTAACAATGTAATGCAAAGATTCTCATAAATTGATCTTAACAGCAGCCTAAAAACAGCAAAAATACATTTGTACAACATTTATATTTTATGCATCACACCTACCAAATTGAAATGTTGACAACATTTTAATTCCCTATTATGGTGTAGGTACCTACTAATACAAACAATAAATTATTATTCGAAAACACAATTTTGTATATTATTATATATTAAAATACTAAATACCTACAATGAAACTAAAAATAAACAAATTATTGCGTCATACTGAGTGCCTTTGGTATATTATATATGAAAATAGAATCTTTATTACGAATTCTTATCGATTACACCGACACAAAAAATATACCTAATTATAAAAATTAAAAAATTAAACAACACACATTATTGTAAAATCAATACAGTCATTCGATCGATCCGCTCAAAATCTAAAATCTAAAATACATCCGATACAATTAAACTTAACATATATTAGGTAAATCATTATTATACATTTTGTGCTCGGCAGTATTGGGAGAAAATGTTAGACTTGGAATTTTACAAATCTAGTTGCAGGTATTAAAGTCGGTACTGTACATTTGACTGTATACCTTTATGTTAACTCTTGGTTAATTCTATAAACCAGAAATCACATTTTTATTTAATGATTTATTAAAAAAACAATATGCTTTTATAAAAATATGCTTGTGCTTCTAATATCTATTCACCACCTTAATCAATACCTAGTTAAATCAATATGAAAACGAAAATAATAATTTAAATAATATATTTTATTATTATAATTTAAATTATAAATATTAAATTGTAAACTATTTTGGTTATATTGTCATATGAAATTTCAATGAACAAATTGTTCCTTAACACGGAACTCTTTGACATAAAAAGTTGTATTATATTATATCTATGGATTCATCATATTGACGTAATATAATATCTACCTATCATGTATATTCTATGGCAATTCTCAAAGTCGTTGCAGAAGACACAGTCGATTAAAAATTCTAAAATGTCAATTAACAAAACAGACATGAACAGAACAAAAAACATACTGCGTTCCGTATGGTTTTATTTTTTATAAATCAAAATAGTTTTAGTTCTGTATCTGGAGCATTTTCACATCGGCATCGCAGTGAACACACGTCACGGATTCAGTCGAAAGAGTCGATATTAAAAGTAAATTTGTTTTCATATTCTTTCGGGGCTTAAATATTTACTTTTAAGATTTAAAATAAATATTTAATGTCACGAAAAATGTGCTATCCAAGTAACGTACTACGCATATTTTAGACCCGAGCTGGAAATGTATAAAATACGCGAGATCGAATAATACAAACGCCGCACAGTGTTCCAAAAAGGATTTTTAGCAGGACAAAATGATTTCTTTTTCGGATGCTTAGTTTATTTTTTAACTTAGTTTTTGCAGTGTGCATCCATAAAGTCCGTAAACAAATTTCTGAAGTCTTATGATAAATTTTTTTTTAATTAAACAAATGTTTAGGTATTTGTCTTAATGATAAAACTAAACTATTAAGTTAAAACATAAAGTATGTTTTTTTGTCATTTGGTTTTATTGAGAGTTATAATAATTGTTCTCTAATTCTAAAGTTTATATTAATATAAAATTATACAATTATAATAGGTTCTATATATTGTATTAGGTATTGTGCTGAAACTTGCCGCAATCAAATCATGTAATAACGTTTAGATGACAAGTTAAGCTAATTGAAAACACTAATTTCAAATTTCTACTATCCACTACTTTTTTTCCGTATCCATTAATAATATAAAATAATATATTTTAACATTTCTATACACATATATATTATTTAAAAACTTAACAAAAAAAAAATATACCTTCCACTAGGGTATCCATGATATTAAAGTAAAATAAACGATCTAACTTTATTCAACGAACAACGCTAACCATAAAATAACTATACGCTCAATCAATTTAGCTTGTTTTTAAAAATCTTATTTCCGACTATTAGTGTATTCAGTAGGTACCTAGTACCTACACTATAACAATAGCTATATACTACCTATCCTGACCACCCCGTGTATAGTCGTATAGCTCGGTATAGGTACCTATATAAATAGTGTAAATGTAAATACATACACGAATGCGCTAGGTACCTATTATTATGTCCCTAACATTTATTTTATTTTCTTGAACACAATGTTTCAAAATTTATTAACTAATATATAATTAATTGTCATATTATTTATAAATTATTGAAGTACAATTAATACACCTACTATAATTATAAATTAGTAATAACTAATAAGAATAAATTCGTGGATAAACTATTAAAATACAAACGAATAAACATTAAAGGGTACAATGTATTTCCGGTAGTCGGTTGGGTATAAAACTAATAAATCCTTGAATACAATATTAAAAAATACAAACTTACACATAATAGTTATAATAGGTATAATACAAATTAAACATTACACATATAATATATAATATCTGTAACGCATTGGTCATAAGTATATTGTTGAACATTTTACTGAATGCTACGTATTATTACAGAGATGGTATTCGTCATTGAACATTTGCCAACTGGGGTCTGGAAATAATATATCATATTAAGCAGAGGGAAATGAGCAGTTAGCGGTGCAGAGTTTCAAAGACTAAGTTTTATAGCAGATTTCGATTAGGACACGGTGAATGTATTTTCTTATTTTTCAGTATGTTTATTTTTAGTATTATTAATTGATCAGGGGATGTATTGCCCGCAACTTTTAAATTATTTTTACAGTAACTACTGGCATAACACTATGCCAGATATCAATAAAGTTGTAATAAAAATTAGGAAATTGGTCAGGTATGATATTTTTTTAAATAATTATTTTGAGTAGGTAATTCGCTCAATGATATTTAAATATTTTTACCGATAATCAAGTACGATGATTTGTAAGTAACTAGAGACTGAGTGAATAGGAAATGTATGGTATGGCGAAGATAAGGGGAAAGAGGTCAACAGGATTTCAGAATGTTTGACGTATGAAAGGGAAAGACGAAAAAGAAATGTAAGGTTAGGCTAGGCTACTGGAGTGTGTGTAGCAGATATGAGAATGTTAAGTTAGGTGTGTAATGGCCAATAAGGAAGATAGAATAGAAAATTAATTAATTAAAGGTAGTGTAGTGTTGTGTAGTGGCATATATTGTAGTGAAAACAAGAGAGATTGGATTGAGGTAGTTCGGTCACTGTATGATAAGGGTATAGTGAGAGTGAATAAAGAAATTTATAGGTGAATGGAGAGGTGAGAAGATTGAAGAAGAGGTGGATATACAGAATACTGATCTTATGGAGGCGTGAAAAGAGGGTAGCTATACCTGTATAGTTGTGTGAGAAGGGGGAAGAAGAAGTCTGAAAGGTCCCGGTGCCAATTTTTCAAATCTTCAAATTTTCCACAATTCTATAAAATATGAAAATTAAATTTTATATTTTAGTTGCCACCTCAATTATTAGACTTTTCCACTAATCTACTACCCGATAACTATTTAGGGAATTGATAGGGTGTATTTTATCTAAAAAATTACTTTACGGGAATAACTCTCAAGCTTTGTGGAATTGTCGGATTTTGATGACTGTTTTTTTATCTGAAAGAAGAAGACTTCCTACAGCTCGCATCAATCTCTGATTTTGTATTTTATTTCAAATAGTTGTATTAAAAAATTTGTAAATAAATGCTTTTTATCTTATATTTTTTTTAGATATATTATAAACTTTGAGAATAAAATATTGAAAAACAGAGATCAATGCGGGCTATAGAATATTTCCCTCTAGCAATTCAAAATTTTTGAAATTTCGTTGATTTTACAAAGCGGTATTGTTATTCCCGCAGAGTCTATTTTTGAGGACAAAATGGCATCGGCACCGGGCGCCTGAAGGTAGAATAGTTAGGTTAAAAATGTCGAATACGTAGGTAAGGATCTTGAATTGCAAAGGCCACTCGACTCTTTGGCTGAAACTATACTGGTAACAACCTTGACTTATGGGATAGAATAAAAAGATCGGTGGCCGGTTGTGATGTCAGCGCACAATTTTTTTTTCCACTTTGACACACACTAGGGCTAAAATATCGGAAGGGAGGCTCTAGTCATCACCAGCTGATATTACATGAAAAGTAACCCGTGAGGGCGTTGCCCCCACACCACCATACAAATATTCGTTTGAAAATATAAAAATATAAAAGAATTTTTTTTATTTACTCGAATTTAATTTTTCACAATAATAATATACTGTTTGTACATATATAATATAGTTAAATGTAAATGTAATTAAAATTCAAAAAAAAAATTAAGAATTACAGTTGAATTTTAAAAAAGTTTATTAATATATTAGCAAATATTAAAGATATCAATACGGGACAGTCAATGTTAAAATGTTACGACGTATGATCCTCCAAAAATCGTAGTATTTGGCGGTTGCCTATAAGAGAAATCCTTCAGCGTAGTCAAACAAATGAAAGGACCTATGATATGTTTGAAGGTAGGCCAAATCCATATGTTTTCGGGGGGACAAATGTATCGCGGTTTTTTAATCGAACTATCCCGTATCTATATTTTATCTATAGTATTTCAACCAACAATTACTCCCCGCTACAAACAACCAAAAAACAAAAAAAAAACAGCTAATGGTCACAGTTGCTGGGCTTTAACACGGTCTTAAAGACTGCAAGCTAGAGTTTGTACCAGTATAATTAAAAACTTAAATACAGCCAACCTTAATTAATGATTTTTTTTACCACAACAAATTATAAAATGTCACAAAATATTATTTTATTAGGGTTTTATGAGGTTTTCAATCCTTATAAGTTGCTGTAAATAGAAAATGTAGAAAACAATAGTTTTAATTTAAAATATGGTTGTGTGTTTTAATATCCTGTTGTGAAATAATTCTCAAGGTTTCCTTCCCACATTTTTTTACATTGTACTAAATCTAATTTTTTCTGCACATATTTACGAAAACTAAAACAGATATCTGACCGTTTTTATTTGTATTTATTTTAGACTTTATAGTTTGTAATTTAAAATTGACTGTAGACCCAGCTTAAACACAATATTATTTTAAATTAAACATTATTTTTATGTCCTTCATACATGACTATCACATACTAGAGTCCATGCAGGACCTCTTCCCATTTAACTTTTTGCATCCTTTATCAATTTTATTCATTTTTATACATTTTCTAATACATATATATTACGGTGATACACCTCTGATCATAATAACTGTTCGTTTATTTTAATGTAAACAATACCTAGTTTTTGATTTGTAGTTGATTTGTAGTTCTTTTGTTTAGTATTATTTCGCCCAGGTTCCTCATACAATATTTTTTTTGATTCATTTAACTATATAATTTAAAAACAGACTGGGAATCTGAAAATATCTAAGAATTTGTCTGAATCGTCTAGAAATCTAAGAAATTGTCCACAAAGCACCTAGGAATTCCCAGATTTCTACGTGATTCCTAGATTCAGGCAATTCCCCGATTTCTAGCCTATTCCTAAATTTGATAAATCTAGGAATTCCAAGATTTCTAGTATATTCCTAGTTTCAGGCAAATTCCTAGATTTTTTCAAATTTGAGAAATCTAGACATTGCCTAGAAATCTGGGAATTCCTAGATTCGTCAATTCCTAGATTTATAAAATTAATTTGCCGAATCTAGGCATTTCTTAGAAATCTGGGAATTCCTAGATTCGTCAATTCCTAGATTTATAAAATTAATTTGCCGATTCTAGGCATTTCCTAGATATCTGGGAATTCCTAGATTCAGATGCCATCGGATATTTAAAAAATTTTTTGTATATTTTCTAGATTCAGATAATTCTTCGATTTTACGTGCTCCTATATTTTCACGAATCTAGGAATTCCTAGATTTCTAGACGATTCCTAGTTTCAGGCAAATTCCTAGATTTTTCAAATTTGTTAAATCTAGGCATTGCCTAGAAATCTGGGAATTCCTAGATTCGTGAATTGTTGGAGCCGGCTAAAATCGAGGAAATGCCTGAATCTAGGAAATATACAAAAAAATTTTTAAATATCCGATGGCATCTGAATCTCTAGGAATTCCCAGATTTCTGATAATTTCCCATTTTTGTGAAAT